>NC_072382.2:50988928-51589107 GCF_028885625.2 Pongo pygmaeus
ACACATCACAAAGAAGTTTGTGAGAATGCTTCTGTCTAGTTTTTATGTGAGAATATCCCGTATCAAACAAATTCCTATAAGCGGTCCTGATATCCACTTGCCGATTCTACAAAAAGACTGTTTCAAAACTTCTCTCTCAAAAGGAATGTTCAACTCTGTGAGTTGAATGCACACACCACAAAGAAGATTCAGAGAATGCTTCTGCCTAGTTTTTATGTGAAGATATTTCCTTTTCCACCACAGGTCTCAAAGCGTTTGAAATGAACACTTGCATATTCTAGGAAAAGAGTGTTTCAAAACAGCTCTATCAAAAGAAAGGTTCAACTCTTTGAGTTGAATGCACACATCACACAGAAGTTTGTAAGAATGCTTCTGTCTTGTTTTCGTGTGAGAATATCCCGTTTCCAACGAATTCTTATAAGTGGTCCAAATATCCACGTGCAGATTCTACAAAAGGAGTGTTTAAAAACTTCTCTGTCAAAAGGAATTTTCAACTCTCTGTGTTGAATGCACACAACACAAAGAAGTTTCAGAGAATGCTTTTGTCTAGTTTTTATGTGAAGATATTTCCTTTTCCACATAACGTATCAAATCTCTCCAAATGTCCACCTGCAGGTTCTGCAAAAAGAGTGTTTCAAAACCGGCCCATGACAATAAAAGTTCAACAGTGTGATTAGAATGCACATTTCACACAGAAGTTTATGAGACTGCTGCTGTCTAATTTTTGTGTGAGATTATCCTCTTTCAAACGAATTACTATACGCGGTGCAAATATCCACTTGCAGATACTACAAAAAGAGTGTTTCAAAACCAGCCCATGAATAGAAATGCTCAACCCTGTGAGTTGAATGCGCACATCACACAGAACTTTATGAGAATGCTTCTGTCTAGTTTTTGTCAGAGGATATCCCGTTTCCAACGAATTCCTATAAGCGTTCCAAATATCCACTTGCAGATTCTACAAAAAGAGTGTTTCAGAACTTCTCTCTTAAAAGGAATGTTCAACTCTGTGAGTTGAAAGCACACACCACAAAGAAGTTTCAGAGAATGCTTCTGCCTAGTTTTTATTGGAAGATATTTCCTTTTCCACCATAGGCCTCACAGTGCTCAAAATGTCCACCTGCAGATTCTACAAAAAGAGTGTTTCAAACCTTCTCTATCGAAAGAAAATTTCAACTCTTTGATTTGAATGCTCACATCACAAGGAAGTTTCTGAGAATGCTTCCGTCCAGTTTTTATGTGAATATATTCCCGTTTCCAATGTAGGCCTCAAAGTGCTCCAAGTGTCCACTTGCAGATTCTACAAAAAGAATGTTTCAAAACTGCTCAATCACAAGGGAGGTTCAGCTCTGTAATTTGAATTCCAACATAACAAAGAAGTTTCTGTTAATACTTCTGTCTAGTTTTTATGTGAAGATATTTCCATTTCCAACGCAGGCCTCGAAGCGCTTCAAATATCCACTTACAGATTCCACAAAGAGAATGTTTCAAAACTACTCTATCAAAAGGAAGGTTCAAGTCTGTGGGTTGCATGCAAACATAACAAAGATGTTTCTGATAATATTTCTGTCTAGTTTTTCTGTGAAGATATTCCCGTTTCCAACGTAGGACTCAAAGCCCTCCAAATATCCACTTGCTGACCCTACAAAAAGAGTGTTTCAAAACTGCTCTATCAAAAGGAAGGTTCGACTCTGTGAGTTGAATGCACACATCACAAAGCACTTTCTGAGAATGTTTCTGTTTAGTTTTTATGTGAAGATATTCCCTTTTCCAATGTAGGCCTCAAAGCGCTCCAAATACTCAATAGTAGATTCTACAAAAAGAATGTTTCAAAACTTCTCTATCAAAAGCAAGCTTCAACACTGTGAATTGAATGCAAACATAACAAAGAAGTTTCTGAGAATGCTTCTATCTACTTTCTCTGTGAAGATATTCCAGTTTCCAACACAGGCCTCAAAGGGCTCCAAATATACACTTGTAGATTCCACAAAAAGAATGTTTCAAAACTGCTCTATCAAAAGAAAGTTTCAACTCTGTGAGTTGAATGTATGCATAACAAAGAAGTTTCTGAGAATGTTTCTATTTATTTTTAATGTGAAGATATTTCATTTTCCACCACACTCCTCAAAATGCTCAAAATGACCTCTTGCAGATCCTACAAAAAGAGTGTTTCAAAACTGCTCTATCAAAAGAAAGTTTCAACTCTGTGAGTTGAATGCTCCCATTACAAAGTAGTTTCTGAGAATGATTCTTTCCAGATTTTATGTGAAGATAATTCCTTTTCCACAGTAGGCCTCAAAGCAGTCCGAATATCCAGTTGTAGATTGTACAAAAAAAGTGTTTCAAAGCTGCTCTATTTAAAGGAAGTTTCAACTGTGTGAATTCAATGTATCCATCACAAAGAAGTTTCTCAGAATGCTTCTGTCTAGGTTTTATGTGAAGTTGTTCCCATTTCCACCGTAGGCCTCAAAGCACTCCAAATTACCCCTTGTAGATTCTACAAAAAGAGTGTTTCAAAACTGCTCTATCAAACGGAAGGTTCAACCCTGTCAGTTGAATTCACACATTCCAAACAACTTTCTGAGAAAGTTTCTTCCTAGCTTTCGTGTTAAGTTACTTTCTTTTCCACAGTAGGCTTCAAGGAGCTCCAAATACACATTTGCACCTTCTACAAAAACGGTGTTTCAAAACTGCTCTGTCAAAAGAAAAGTTCAACCCTGTGAGTTGAATTCACACATAACAAAGAAATTTCTGAGAATGCTTCAGTCTAGTTTCTCTTTGAAGATATTCCCGTTTCCTACAAAGGCCTCAAAGCACTCCAAATACATACTTGCAGATTCTACAAAAAGAATGTTTCAAAACTGCTATATGAAAAGGTAGTTTCAACTCTGTGAGTTGAATGCAATCATAACAAAGAAGTTTCTAAGAATACTTCTGTCTAACCTTTATGTGAAGATATTTCCTTTTCCACCATAGGTCTCAAATTGCTTCATATATCCCCTTGCAGACTCTACAAAAAGAGTGTTTCAAAACTGTTCTATCAAAAGAAACTTTCAACTCTGTGGGTTTAATGCAAAAATAAGAAAGAAGTTTCTGAGAATCCTTCTGTCTAGTTATTATGTGAATATATTCTCGTTTTCACCATACACCTCAAAGCACTGCACATGTTCCCACGCAGATTCAGCAAAAAAAGTGTTTCAACACCACTCTATCAAATGAAAGGTTCAAATCTGAGATGAATGCAAACATCACAAAGAAGTTTCTGAGAATGCTTCAGTCTAGTTTTTCTGTGAATATATTTCCTTTTCCACAGTAGGCCTCGAAGCACTACAAATGTCCCCTTGCAGATACTACAAAAACAGTGTTTCAAAATTGCTCTATGAACAGAAAGGTTCAACTCTGTTAGTTGAATGCACATATCACTAAGAGCTTTCTGAAAATGCTTCTATCTAGTTTTTCTGTGAAGAGATCCCCGTTTCCAACATAGGCATCAAAGCACTCCAAATAGCCAATTGCAGATTCTACAAAAAGAGTGTTTCAAAACTGCTCTATCAAAAGCAATGTTCAATTCCATGAGTTGAATGTACACTTCACAAAGCAGTTTCTGAAAATGCTTCTGTCTAGTTTTTCTGTGAAGGTATTCCTGTTTCCAACGAAGGCCACAAAGGTCACGAAATATGCAATTGCCTATTCTACAAAAGGAATGTTTCAAAATTGCTCAACCAAAGGGAAGGTTCAAGTCTGTGAGTTGAATGCACTTATCAGAAAGAAGTTTCTGAGAATGCTTCTGTCTAGTTTATATGTGAAGATATTCCAATTTCCACCGTAGGCCTCAAAGCACTCCACGTGTCCCCATGAAGACACACCAAAAAGAATGTTTCAAAACTGATCTATCAAAAGAAAGGTTAAACACTTTGAGCTCAATGCACACATCACAAAGAACTTTCTGAGAATGCTTCAGTCTTGTTTTTGCGTGAATATATTTCCTTTTCACGGTAGGCCTCAAAGCACTGCAAATGTCCCATTGCAGTTTCTACAAAAACCGTGTTTCAAAACTGCTCTATGAAAAGAAAGGTTCAACACTGTTAGTTGAATGCACACATCACAAATAACTTTCTGAGAATGCTTCTGTCTAGTTTTTCTCTGAAGAAATTCCAGTATCCTACGTAGACCTCAATGCCCTCCAAATATCCACATACAGATTCTACAAAAAGAATATTTCAAAAATGCTCTATGAAAAGGAAGGTTCATCTCTGTGAGTTGAATGCACACATAACAAAGTAGTTTCTGAGAATGCTTCTGTCTAGATTTTATGTGAAGACATTCTCGTGTCCACCGTAATCCTCAAATAGCTTCAAATATCCACTTGCAGATTCTACAAGAAGAGTTTTTCAGAACTGCTCTATCAAAGGGAAGTTTCAACTCTGTGAGTTAAGTGCATACATCACAAAGAAGTTTCTGAGAATGCTTCTGTCTAGTTTTTATGAAGATATGTCCTTTTCCACGGTAGGCCTCAAAGCACTCAAAATGTCTGCTTGCACATTCTATAAAAAGAGTGTTTAAAAACTGCTCTATCAAATGGAATGTTCAACTCTGAGTTGGATGTACACTTCACAAAGAAGTTTCTTAGAATGCTTCCTTCTGGATTTTATGTGAAGATATTTCCTTTTCCACGGTAGGCCGCAAAGCGGTAAAAATATCAACTTGCAGATACTACCAAAAGAATGTTTCAAAGCTGCTCTATCAGAAGGAGTATTCAACTCTGTGAGTTCAACGTACACATCACAAAGAAGTTTCTGAGAATGCTTCTGTCTATGTTTTATGTGAAGATATTCCCATTCCCGCCATAGGCCTCAACGCACTCCAAATTATCCCTTGCAGATTCTACAAAAAGAGTGTTTCAAAACTGTTCTACCAAAAGGAAGGGTCAACTCTGTGAGTTGAATGCACACATCACAAAGAACTTTCTGAGAATGCTTCTGTCTAGTGTTCGTGTTAAGATATTTCCTTTTCCATAGTAGGCTTCAAAGGGCTCAAATTACCCACTTGCACATTTTACAAAAAGAGGGTTTCAATACTCCTTTATCAAAACAAAGTTTAAACCTCTGACTTGTATGCCCACAACCCAAAGAAGTTTCTGAGATTTCTTCTGTCTAGTTTTTCTGTGAAGCTATTCCCGTTTCCAAATTATGCCTCAAAGTGCTCCAAATATCCACTTGTAGATACTACAAAAATAATGTTTCAAAACTGCGCTACCAAAAGGAAAGTTTAACTCTTTGTGGTGAATGCAAACATAACAAAGAAGTTTCTGAGAATGCTTCTGTCTAGTTTTTTTGTAAAGATATTTCCTTTACCATGGTCGGACTCAAAACAGTCTAAATATCCACTTGGAGATTTTACAAAAAGTGTGCTTCAAAACTGCACTATCAAAAGAATGATTCAAATCTGTTACTTGAATGCACACATCACAAAGAACTTTCTGAGAATTCTTCTGTCTAGCTCTTCTGGGAAGACATTCCCGTTTCCACCATAGGCCTCAAAGTGCTCCAAATATCCACTTGCAGATTATACAAAAAGAATGTGTCAAAACTGCTCTATCAAAAGGAACGTTCAACTCCGTTAGTTGAATGAAAACATAACAAAGAAGTTTCTGAAAATGCTGCCACCTAGTTTCTCTGTGAAGGTATTCCAGCTTCCAATGTAGGCCTCAAAGAGCTCATAATATCCACTTCCAGATTCTACGAAGGAATGTTTCAAAACTGTTGTATGAAAAGCAAGGTTCAACTCTGTGAGTTAAAGACAAACATAACAAAGAAGTTTCTTAGAATGCTTCCATCTAGTATTTATGTGAAGGTATTTCCTTTAACATCATAGGACTCAAAGTGTTCTAAATGTGCACTTGCAGATCCTACAAAAAGAGTGTTTCAAAACTACTCTATCAAAAGGAAGGTTCAACTCTGTGAGTTGAATTCACACATCACAAATAATTTTATGAGAATCCTTCAGTCTAGTTTTTATGTGAATATATTTCCTTTTCCACAGTAGGCTTCAAAGCACACCAGATATCCACTTGCTGATTCTACAATAAGAGTGTATCAAAAATGCTCTCTCAAAAGAAAAGTTCAACTCTGTGAGTTGAATGCACACATCCCAAAAAGTTTCTGAGAATGCTTCTGTCTAGTTTTTATATGAAGATATTCCCATTTCCACCATAGGTCTGAAAGCACTCCAAGTGTCCCCAGGCAGATCCTATAAGAATACTGTTTCAAAACCACTCTATCAAAAGAAAGTTTCAACTCTGTGAGCTGAATGCACTCAACCTGAAGAAGTTTATGAGAATTCTTCTGTCTAGTTTTTCTGTGAATATATTTCTTTTTCCACAGTAGACCTCAAAGCACTACAAATGTTCCCTTGCAGATTCTACAGAAAGAGTGTTTCAAAACTGGTCTATCAAAAGGAAGCTTCAACTCTGTTAGTTGAATGCACACATCATAAAGAAGTTTCTGAGAATGCTTCTATCTAGTTTTTCTTTGAAGGTATTCCCTTTTCCAACATAGGCCTCAAAACGCTTCAAATATTCAATTGTAGATTCTACAAAAGAATGTATCAAAGCAGCTCTATCAAAAGGAAGGTTCAACTCTGTGAGTTGAATGCAAACCTAAGAAAGAAGTTTCTGAGAATGCTTCTGTCTAGTTTTTCTGGGAAGATATTTCATTTTCAATGATTGGCCTCAAATCAGTCAAACTATCCACTTGCAGATTCTACAAAAAGATTGTTTCAAAAGTGCTCTATCAAATAAAGTTTCAATTCTATGAGTTGAATGCACACATCACAAGGAAGTTTCTGAGAATGCATCTGTCAAATTTTTATGTGAAGATATTTCCCTTACGAAGGTAGACCTCAAAGTGGTCCAAATATCCACTTGCAGATTCTACATAAAGAGTGTTTCAAAACAGCTCTATCAAAAGAAAGGTTCAACTGTTAGTTCAATGCACACATCACAAAGGATTTTCTGAGAATGCTTCTGTCTATTTTTTCTGTGAAGATTTTCCCGTTTCCAACGTATGCCTCAAAGTGCTCCAAATATCCACTTGCAGATTCTACAAAAGAAGGTTTCAAAACTTCTCTATCAAAAGGAAGGTAAAAGTCTGTGAGTTGAATGCAAACATAACTAAGAAGTTTCTGAGAATGCTTCTGTCTAGTTTTTCTGTGAAGCTATTCCCGTTTCCAAATTAGGCTTCAAAGTACTCCAAATAGCCACTTGTAGATACTACAAAAAGAATATTTCAAAACTGCGCTATCAAAAGGAAAGTTTACCTCTTTGTGGTGAATGCAAACATAACAAAGAAGTTTCTGAGAATTCTTCTGTCTAGTTTTTTTGTAAAGATATTTCGTTTATCATGGTCGGACCCAAAGCGGTCTAAATATCCACTTGGAGATTCTACAAAAAGTGTGTTTCAAAACTGCACTATCAAAAGAATGATTCAAATCTGTTACTTGAATGCACACATCACAAAGAACTTTCTGAGAATTCTTCTGTCTAGCTCTTTTGGGAAGACATTCCCGTTTCCACCATAGGCCTCAAAGTGCTCCAAATATCCACTTGCAAATTCTACAAAAAGAATGTGTCAAATCTGCTATATCAAAAAGAACGTTCAACTCTGTTAGTTGAATGAAAACATAACAAAGGAGTTTCTGAGAATGCTGCCACCTAGTTTCTCTGTGAAGGTATTCCAGCTTCCAACGTAGGCCTCAAAGAGCTCATAATATCCACATGCAGATTCTACGAAGGAATGTTTCAAAACTGTTGTGTGAAAAGGAAGGTTCAACTCTGTGAGTTAAAGGCAAACATAACAAAGAAGTTTCTGAGAATGCTTCCATCTAGTATTTATGTGAAGGTATTACCTTTATCATCATAGGACTCAAAGTGCTCAAAATGTCCACTTGCAGATCCTACAAAAAGATTGTTTCAAAACTACTCTATCAAAAGGAAGGTTCAACTCTGTGAGTTGAATGCACACATCACAAATAACTTTCTGAGAATCCTTCAGTTTAGTATTTATATGAAGATATTTCCTTTTCCACAGTAGGCTTCAAAGCACACCAGATAGCCACTTGCTGATTCTACAATAAGAGTGCATCAAAAATGCTCTTTCAAAAGAAAAGTTCAACTCTGTGAGTTGAATGCACACATCCCAAAAAGTTTCTGAGAATGCTTCTGTCTAGTTTTTATATGAAGATATTCCCATTTCCACCGTGGGTCTGAAAGCACTCCAAGTGTCCCCAGGCAGATCCTACAAAAATGCTGTTTCAAAACCACTCTATCAAAAGAAAGTTTCAACTCTGTGAGCTGAATGCACTCACCTAGAAGATGTTTCTGAGAATTCTTCTGTCTAGTTTTTCTGTGCATATATATCCTTTTCCATTGTAGGCCTCAAAGAACTACAAATGTTCCCTTGCAGATTCTACAGAAAGAGTGTTTCAAAACTGGTCTATCAAAAGGAAGCTTCAAATCTGTTAGTTGAATACACACAACACAAAGAAGTTTCTGAGAATGCTTCTGTCTAGTTTTCCTTTGAAGGTATTCCCTTTTCCAACATAGGCCTCAAAACGCTTCAAATATTCACTTGTAGATTCTAGAAAAGAATGTTTCATAGCAGCTCTATCAAAAGGAAGGTTCAACTCTGTGAGTTGAATGCAAACCTAAGAAAGAAGTTTCTGAGAATGCTTCTGTCTAGTTTTTCTGGGAAGATATTTCATTTTCAATGGTTGGCCTCAAATCAGTCCAAATATCCACTTGCAGATTCTACAAAAAACTGTTTCAAAAGTGCTTTATCAAATAAAGTTTCAATTCTATGAGTTGCATGCACGCATCACAAAGAAGTTTCTCAGAATGCGTCTGTCAAATTTTTTTGTAAAGATATTTCCTTTACGAAGGTAGGCCTCAAAGTGGTCCAAATACCCACTTGCAGATTCTACAGAAAGAATGTTTCAAAACAGATCTATCAAAAGAAAGGTTCAACTCTGTTAGTTCAATGCACACATCAGAAAGTATTTTCTGAGAATGCTTCTCTCTAGTTTTTCTGTGAAGATTTTCCCGTTTCCAACGTATGCCTCTAAGTGCTCCAAATATCCACTTGCAGATTCTACAAAAGAATGTTTCAAAACTGCTCTATCCAAAGGAAGATAAAACTCTGTGTGTTGAATGCAAATATAATAAAGAAGTTTCTGAGAATGTTTCTGTCTACTTTTTCTGTGAAGATACTCCATTTCCAACGTAGGCCTCAAAGCCCTCCAAATATCAGCTTGCAGATTCTACAAAAAGAATATTTCAAAACTACTTTATCAAAAGGATGGTTCAACCCTGTGAGTTGAATGCATACATAACAAAAAAGTTTCTGAGAATCCTTCTGTCTAATTTTTATGTGAAGATATTTCCTTTTCCACTATAAGCCATTAAGTGCTCAAAATGTTGACTTGCAGAATCTACAAAAAGAGTGTTTCAAAACTGCTCTATCAAAAGAAAGTTTCAACTTTGTGAGTTGAATGCTCACATTACAAAGAAGTTTCTGAGAATGCTTCTTTCTAGATTTTAAGAGAAGATATTTCCTTTTCCATGGTACGCCTCAACGCAGTCCAAATATCCACTTGCAGATTCTACAAAAAGAGTGTTTCAAAGCTGCTCTATCAAAAGGAAGGTTCAACTCTGAATTCAATGTACACCTCACAAAGTTGTTTCTGTCTAGCTTTTATGTGAAGATATTCCCGTTTCCATTGTAGGCCTCAAAGCACTCCAAACTGCCCCTTGCAGATTCTACAAAAAGAGTATTTCAAAACTGCACTATCAAAGCGAAGGTTAAACACTGTGAGTTGAATGTACACATCATAATGAACATTCTGAGAATGCTTCCATGTAGTTTTCATGTTAAGATATTCCCTTTTCCACAGTAGGCTTCAAAGCACTCCAAATATCCACTTACACATTCTACAAAAAGAGTGTTTCAAAACTGCTCTATCAAAAGAAAGTTCAACATTGTGAGTTGAATGCACACAAAACAAAAAGTTTCTGAGAATGAGTCTGTCAAGTTTCTATGTGAAGATATTCCCATTTCCAACGTAGGCCTCAAAGCACTCCAAATATCCTCTTCCAGATTTTAGAAAAAGAATGTTTCAAAACTGCCCTATAAAAAAGGATGGTTCAATTCTTTGAGTTGAATGCATACACAACAAAGCAGCTTCTGAGAATGCTTCTGTCTAATTTTTTTGTGAAGATATCTCATTTAGCTAGGTAGGCCTCAAAGCAGTCTAAATATCAACTTGCAGATTCTACAAAAAGAGGGTTTCAAAATTGCTGTAACAAAAGAATGGTTCAAATCTGACGACTGAATGCACACATCACAAAAGACTTTCTGAAAATGCTTCTGTCTAGTTTTCTGTGAAGATATTGCCGTTTCCAAAGATTGCCTCAAAATACTCCAAATATTCTTTGCAGATTTTACAAAAAGATTGTGTCACAACTGCTCCATCAAAAAGAAGCTTCAACAATGTTAGTTGAATAAAAACATAATGATGAAGTTTCTGAGAATGCTTCTGTCTAGTTTCCCTTGTAAGATATTCCCGATTCTAACGTAGGCTAAAAAGCACTACAAATATCTACTTGCAGATTCTACAAAGGAAAGTTTCAAAATTGTTCTATGGAAAGGAAGGTTCAAATCTGTGAGTTGAATTCAAACATACCAAAGAAGTTTCTGAGAATGCGTCTGTCTAGTTTTTATGCGAAGATATTTCCTTTTCCACCTTACGTGTCAAAGTGCTCAAAATGTCCATTTGCAGATCCTACAAAAAGAGTGTTTCAAAACTGTTCTATCAAAAGGAAGGTTCAACTCTGTGAGCTTAATGCACGCAACACAAAGAACTTTCCGAGAATGCTTCTCTCTAGTTTTTATGTGAAGATATTTCCTTTTTCCCAGTAAGCTTCAAAGCGCTCCAAATATCCACTTGCAGATTCTACAAAAAGAGTGTATCAAAACTGCTCTATTGAAAGAAATGATCAACTCTGTGAGTTGAATGTACACATCAAAAAGAAGTTTTTGAGAATCCTTCCGTCTAGTTTTTATGTGAAGATATTCCCGTTTCCACCATGGGTCTGAAAGCACTACTCGTGTCCCAATGCAGATTCTGCAAAAAGAGAGTTTCAAAACCTTTCAATCTAATGAAAGTTTCAACTCTAAGAGCTGAATGCACCCATCACAAAGAAGTTTCTGAGAATGCTTCCGTCTAGTATTTCTGTGAATATATTTTCTTTTCCACAGCAGGAATCAAAGCACTACAAATGTCCCCTTGCAGATACTACAAAAATTGTGATTCAAAACTCTTCTTTCCAAAGGAAGCTTCAACTCAGTTAGTTGAATGCACTTATCACAAAGAAGTTTCTGAGAATGTTTCTGTCTAGTTTTTCTGTGAAAGTATTCCCATTTCCAAAGAAGGCCTCAAATAACTCCAAATATCCACTTCTAGATTCTACA
The DNA here is from genome assembly GCF_028885625.2 of Pongo pygmaeus. NCBI lineage: Eukaryota > Metazoa > Chordata > Mammalia > Primates > Hominidae > Pongo > Pongo pygmaeus. The sequence continues at coordinate 51,000,454 of NC_072382.2, forward strand.
AAAAGAATGTTGCAAATCAGCTCTATCAAAAGGAAGGTTTAATTCTGTGAGTGGAAAGCAGACATAGCAAAGTATTTTCTGAGAATTCTTCTGTCTAGTTTTTATGTGAAGATATTTCCTTTTCAATGGTAGGCCTCAAAGCGGTCTAAATGTCCACTTGCAGATTCTACAAAAAGAGTTTTTCAAAACTGCTCTATCAAAGGAACGGTTCAATTCTATCAGTTGAATGTATAAATCACAAAGTAGTTTCAGAGAATGCATCTGTCTAGTTTTTATTTGAAGATATTTCCTTTACCAATGTAGGCCTCAGAGCAGTCCAAATATCCACTTGCAGATTCTGCAAAAAGATTGTCTCAAAACTTCTCTATCAAAAGAAAGATTAACATCTGTTAGTTGAATGCACACCTCACAAAGAATTTTCTGAAAATGCTTCTGTCGAGTTTTTCTGTGAAGATATTCACCTTTACAATGTAGGCCTCAAAGCGCCCCAAATGTCCACTTGCAGATTTTACAAATAGAATGTTTCAAAATTGCTGTATCAAATGGAAGTTTAAACTCTGTGTGTTGAATGCAAACATAATAAAGAAGTTTCTGAGAATGCTTCTGTCTAGTTTTTCTGTGAAGATATTCCCATTTCTGATGTAGGCTCAAAGGACTGCAAATATCCACTGGCAGATTCTACAAAAAGAATGTTTCAAAACTGCTTTATGAAAAAGAAGGTTCAACTCAGTGAGTTGAGTGCAACCATAAAAAAGAAGTTTCTGAGAAGGTTTCCGTCTAGTTCTTATGTGAATATATTTCATTTTCCACCATAGGACTCTAATTGCTCAAAATGTCCACTTGCAGAACCGAAAAAAGGAGTGTTTCTAAACTGCTCTATCAAGAGAAAGTTTCAACTCTGTGAGTTGAATGCTCACATAACAAAGAATTTTCTGAGAATGCTTCTTTCTGAATTTTATGTGAAGATATTTCTTTTTCCACAGTAGGCCTCAAATCGGTCCAAATATCCACTTGCAGATTCTACAATAAGAGTGTTTCAAAGCTCCTCCATCAAAAGAAATTTTCAAGTCTGTGAGTTAAATGTACACATCACAAAGAACTTTCTGAGAATACTTCTGTCTAGTTTCAATGTCAAGATATTCCTTTTTCCACAGTAGGCTTCAAATCGCTCCAAATATCCACCTACACATTCTACAAAAAGAGTGTTTCAAAACTGCTCTATCAATAGGAATTTTCAACTCTGTGAGTTGAATGCACACATTAGAAAGAAGTTTCTCACAATGTTTCTGTCTAGTTTTTATGTGAAGATATTTCCTTTTCTACCAAAGGCCTCAAAGCGCTCAAAATGTGCACTTGCAGAATCTACAAAATAGTGTTTCAAAACTGCTCTATCAAAAGGAAGGTTGAACTCTGTGAGTTGAATGCACACATCACAAAGCAGTTTCCCAGAATGCTTCTGTCTAGTTTTTATGAGAAGATATTTCCTTTTCCACCAAAGCCCTGAAAGCACTCCAAATGTCTACTTGCAGATTCTACAAAAAAAAAGTTTCAAAGCTGCTCTATCAAAAGGAAGGTTGAACTCTGTGTGTTGAATGAAGACATCACAAAGATGTTTCTGAGAATGCTTCTTTCTTGTTTTTATGTGAAGATACTTCTTTTCCACTGAAGTCCTCAAAGCACTCCAATTGTCCACTTGCAGATACTACAAAAAAAGTGTTTCAAAATTACTCTATCAAAAAGAAGGTTCAACTCTGTGGGTTGAATGCACATATCACAAAGAAGTTTCTGAGAATGTTTCTGTCTAGTTTTTATGTGAAGATATTTCTTTTTCTACCATAGGCCTCAAAGCGCTCCAAATATCCACTTGCAGATTATACAAAAAGAGTGTCTCAAAACTGCTCTTTCAAAAGGAAGCTTCAAGTCTGTGAGTTGAATGCACTCATCACAAAGAAGTTACTGAGAAGGCTTCTGTCTAGCTTTTATGTGACGATATTTCCTTTTCTACAAAGGTCTCAAAGCGCACATAATGTCCACTTGCAGATTCTATTTAAAAAGTGTTTAAAAACTGCTCTATCAAAAGGAAGGTTGAACTCTGTGGTTTGAGTTCACACATCTCAAAGTAGTTTGTCAGAATGCTTCTGTCCAGTTTTAATTTGAAGGTATTCCAGTTTCCAGAGAATGCATAAAAGTGCTCCAAATATCCACTTGCAGATTCTACAAAAAGAGTGTTTCAAAAATGCACTATCAAAAGGAAGTTTCAGCTCTGTGAGTTGAATACACACATCACAAAATATTTTCTGAGAATGATTCTGTCTAGTTTTTATGTGAAGATATTCCCGTTTTCAATGAAGGCATCTAGGCGGTCCAAATATAAACTTGCAGATTCTACAAAAGATGGTTTCAAAACTTCTCTATAAAAATTTAAGTTCAACTCTGTGAGTTGAATGCACACATCACAAAAATTTCTGAGAATCCTTCTGTCTAGTTTTTATGTGAAGATATTCTGGTTTCCAACAAAGGCCTCAAATGGGTCAAAATATCCACCCGCAGGTTCTTCAAAAACAGTGTTTCACAACTGCTGTATGAAAAGCTATGTTCAACTCTGTGAGCTGAAGGCAAAAATTTCAAGGAAGTTTATGAGAATGCTTCTGTCTAGTTTTTAATTGAAGATATTTACGTTTCAACCATAGCCCTGAAAATGCTATAAATGTCCCCTTGCAGATTTTACAAAAAAAAGTGTTTCAAAACTGCTGTATCAAACGAAAATTTCAACTCTGTCAGTTGAATGCACACATCACAAAGTAGTTTCTGAGAACGCATCTGTCTAGTTTTAATTTGAAGATATTCCCGTTTCCAAAGAAGGCTTTAAAGGGCTCCAAATATCCACTTGTAGATTCTACAAAAAGAGTGTTTCAAAACTGCTCTATCAACAGGAAGTTTCAACTCTGGGAGTTGAAGGGACACATCACAAAGGAGTTTCTGAGAATGCTTCTGTATAGATTTTATGTGAATTTATTTCATTTTCTACAAAATGCCTGAAAGCGCTCAAAACGTCCACTTACAAATCCTATTAAAAAAGTGTTTCAAAACTGCTCTATCAAAAGTAAGGTTCAAGCCTGTGAGATGAATGCAAACATCACAAAATAGTTTGTGAGAATGCTTCTGTCTAGTTTTTAGGTGATGATATTTCCTTTTCCACCTAAAGCCTCAGAAAGCTCCAAATGTCCCCTTCCAGATTCTATAAAAAAAAGGGTTTCAAAACTGCTCTATCAAAAGGAAGATTCAACTCTGTGTGTTAAATGCACACATCACAAAGAAATTTCTGATAATTCCTCAGTCTAGTTTTTATGAAAAGCTATTTGCTTTTCCACTGAAGGCCACAATGCGCTCAAAGTGTCCAAATGCAGAATCTACAAAAAGAGTTTTCAAAACTGCTCTATCAAAAGGAAGGTTCAAATCAATGACTTGAATGCATACATCACAAAGAAGTTTCTGAGAATGCTCCTGTCTAGTTCTTATGTGAAGATATTCCTGTTTCCAATGAAGGCCTCAAATCAGTCGAAATATCCCCTTGCAGGTTCTACAAAAAGAATGTCTCAAAACTGCTCTATCAAAAGGAAGGTTCAAATCTGTGAGTTGAGTGCACACATGACAAAGAAGTTTCTGAGAATGCTTCTGTCTAATTTTTATGTGAAGATATTTCCTTTTTGAACATAGCCCTCAAAGCGCTCAAAATGTCCACATGCAGATCCTACAAAAAGAGTGTTTCAAAACTGCTCTATCAAAAGATATTTTCAAATCTATGAGTTAAATGTACACATCACAAATTAGTTCCTGATAATTCTTCTGTCAAGTTTTTATTTGAAGTTATTCCCATTTCCAACGAAGGCTTCAAATTGCTCCAAATATACACCTGGAGATACAACAAAAAGAGTGTTTCAAAACTGCTCTATCAAAAGGAAGTTTCAGCCCTGTGAGTTGAATGCACACACTACAAAGGAGTTTCTGAGAATGCTTCAGTCTAGTTTTTATGTGAAGTTATTTCTTTTCCCTCCAAACGTCTCAAAGTGCTGAAAATGTCCACTTGCAGATTCTACATAAAAAGTGTTTCCAAACTGCTCTATCAAAAGGAAGGCTCAACTCTGTGAGTTCAAAGCGCACATCACAAAGAAGTTTCTGAGAATGCTTCTGTCTAGTTTTTATGTGAAGGTATTTCCTTTTCTACCACAGGCCTCATAGCTATCCAAATATCCACCAGCAGAGTCTACAAAAATAGAGTTTCAAAACTGCTGTATCAATAGGAAGGCTCAACTCTGTGAGTTTAATTCCTCATCGCAAAGTAGTTTCTGAGAAAACTTCTGTATAGTTTTTATTTGATGATATTCCCGTTTCCAATGAAGGCTTCAAATCTTTCCAAATATGCACTTGCAGATTCTACAAAAAGAGTATTTCAAAAGTGCTCTGTCAAAAGGAAGGTTCAACTCCGTCAGTTCAATGCGCACATCACAAAGAAGTATCTGAAAATGCATCTGTCTAGTTTTAATGTGAAGCTATTTCCTTTTCTACCATAGACCTCAAAGCCCTCCAAATATCCACCTGCAGATTCTAAAAAAAGAGTGTTTCAAAACTGCTATATCAAAAGATTGGCTCAACTCTGTGAGTTTAATGACCCGTCACAAAGTAGTTTTTGAGAATGCTTCTGCATAGTTTTTATTTAATGGTATTCCCGTTTCTAATGAAGGTTTCAAATCGTTCCAAATATTCACTTGCAAATTCTACAAAAAGAGTATTTCAAATGTGCTCTGTCAAAAGGAAGCTTCCACTTTGTGAGTTGAATGCTCCCATCACAAAGTAGTTTCTGAGAATGCATGTGTCTAATTATTATGTGAAGATTTTTCCTTTTCAACAATAGGCCTCAAAGCACTCTGAATATCCACTTGCAGATTCTACAAAAAGAGGGTTTCAGAACTGCTTTATCAAAAGAAAGTTTCTGCTCCATGAGTTCAATGTACACATCACAAAGTAGTTTCTGAGAATGTTTCTGTTTAGTTTTTATTTGAAGATATTTCTGTTTCCAGCGAAGGCATCAAAGCGTTCAAAATATCCACTTGCAGATTCTACAAAAAGAGTGTTTCCAAACTGCTCTATATAAAGGAAAGTTCAAATATGTGAGCTGAATGCACATATCACAAAGAAGTTTCTGACAATGCTTCTGTCTAGTTTTAATGTGAAGTTATTCCCGTTTCCATCGAAGGCCTCAAATCGGTCCAAATATCACCTTGCAGATTCTACAAAGAGTGTTTCAAAACTGCTATATGAAAAGTTACTTTGAACTCTGTGAGTTGAATGCACACGTCCAAAGGAACTTTCTGAGAATGCTTCTGTCTAGTTTTTATGTGAAAATACTCCCTTTTCCAATGAAGGCATCACAACGTTCCAATTATCACTTTGCAGATTCTGCAAAAAGAGTGTTTCACAACTGCTCTATGAAAAGATATGTTCAACTCTTTTAGTTGAATGCAAACATCACAAAGAAGTTTCTGAGAATGCTTCTGTCCAATTTTTATATGAAGATATGCCCGTTTCAAATGAAGGCTTCAAAACGGTGCAAATATCCCATTGCAGATTCAACAAAAAAAGTGTTTCGAAACTGCTCTATCAAAAGGAAGGCTGAACTCTGTGAGGTGAATGCACACATTGCAAAGTAGTTTCTGACAATTCTTCAGTCTAGTTTTTATTTGAAGATATTTCCCTATCCACCGAAGGCCTCAAATTGCTGAAAATGTCCTCTTGCAGATTCTACAGAAAGAGTATTTCAAAACTGCTCTATGGAAAAGAAGGTTCAACTCTGTGAGTTGAATGCACACATCACAAGGAAGTTTCAGAGAATGCTTCTGTATAGTTTTTATGTGAAGATATTTCCTTTTCTATGATAGGCCTAAAATCGGTCCAAATAACCACTTGCAGATTCTACAAAAAGAGTATTTCAAGACTGCTCCATCAAAAGAAAGGTTGAACTCTGTGAGTTGAATGCACACATCAAAAAACTAGTTTCTGAGAATGCTTCTATCTAATTTGTGTTTGAAGATATTCCCTTTTCCAACAAAGGATTGAAATTGCTGTGAATATCCACTTATACATTCTACAAAAAGAGGGTTTCAAAAGTGCTCTATCAAAAGGAAGGTTCAACTCTGTGAGTTGAATGAACACATGACAAAAGTTTCTGAGAATGCTTCTGTCTAGTTTTTATGTGAATATAATTCCTTTTCTGCCTTAGGCCTCATTGTGCTCCAAATATTGGCTTGCAGGTCCTACAAAAAGTTTGTTTCAAAACTGCTCTATCAAAGTAAACGTTCAACTCTGTGAGTTGAATGCACACCTCACAAAGTAGTCTCAGAGAATGCTTCCACCTAGTTTTAATTTGAATACATTCCTGATTCCAACGAAGACTTCAAAGAGCTCCAGATGTCCACTTGCAGATTCTACAAAAAGAGTGTTTCAAAACTGGTTTATGAAAATTTATGTTAAACTCCGTCAGTTGAATGCTCGCATTACAAAGAAGTTTCTTAGAATGTCTCTGTCTAGTTTTTGTGTGAAGATATTCCCTTTTCCAATGAAGGCTTCAAAGCTGTCTAAATAACCACTTGCAGATACTACAAAAAGAGTGTTTCAAAAGTGCTCTATGAAAAGTTATGTTCAACTCTGTGAGTTGAATGCACACATCACAAAGAAGTTTCTGAGAATGCTTCTGTCTAATTTTTAGGTGAAGATATTCCCGTTTCCAACGAATTACTCAAATCAGTCCAAATATCCACTTGCTCGGTCTTCAAAAACAGTGTTTCAAAACTGTTCTATCAAAAGGAAGTCTCAATTCTGTGAGATGAATGTGCACATCACAAAGTAGTTTCTAAGAATGATTCTGTCTAGTTTTTATTTGTCGATATTCCCGTTTCCAATGAAGGCTTCAAAGCACTAGACATATCCACTTGCAGATTTTGCAAAAAGAGTATTTCAAAACTGCTCTATCAAAAGGAAGTTTCAACTCTGTGAGCTGAACTCACACATCACAAAGAAGTTTCTGAGAATGCTATTGTCTTGTTTTTATGTGAATATGTTCCCGTTTCCTAAGAAGGCCTCAAATCAGTACAAATAACCACTTGCAGCTTGTTCAAAAAGAGTGTTTCACAACTGCTCTATGAAAAGGTATGTTAAACTCTGTGAGTTGAATGCGAAAATCACGAAGAAGTTTCTGAGAATGCCTCTTTCTATTTTTTATTTGAAGATATTTCCTTTTCCACCACAGCCCTCCAAGTGCAAAAAATGTCCTCATTCAAGTTCTACAAAAAGATGGTTTCAAAATTGCTCTATCAAAAGAAAGTTTCAACTCTGTGAGTTGAATGCATGCATCACAAAGTGGTTTCTGAGAATGCATCTGTCTACTTTTTATTTGAAGATATTCCCTTTTCCAAGAAGGCTTCAAAGCACTCCAAATATCCACCTTGAAGATTCTCCAAAAAGAGTGTTTCAAAACTGCTCCATAGAAAGGAAGGTTCAACTCTGTGAGTTGAATGCACACATCACAAACAAGTTTCAGAGAATGCTTCTTTCTAGTTTTTATGTGAAGATATTCCTTTTTCTACGATAGGCCTCAAATCGGTCCAAATATCCCCTTGCAGATTCTACAAAAATAGTGTTTCAAAACTCCTCTACCAAAAGGAAGGTTCGACGCTGTGAGTTGAATGCACACATCACAAACAAGTTTCTGAGAATGCTCTGTCTAGTTTTTATTTGAAGATATTTCCTTTTCCACAATAGCCCTCAGAGTGCTTCAAATTTCCACTTGCCAATTCTACAAAATGAATGTTTCAAAAGTGCTCTATCAAAAGGAAGGTTCAACTCTGAGTTGAATTCACTCATAAAAAAGAAGTTTCTGGGAAGGTTTCTGTCTAGTTTTTATGTGAAGTTATTTCTTTTTCTACCATTGGCCTCGAAGAGCCCCAAATATCCAATTGCGGATTGTACAAAAAGAGTGTTTCAAAACTGTTCTATCAAAAGGAAAGTTCAACTCTGTAAGTTGAATGCACACATGACAAAGAGGTTTCTGAGAATGACTCCATCTACTTTTTACGTGAAGATATTTCCTTTTCTGCCACAGGCCTCAAAGCACTCCAAATATCCACTTACAAATTCCACAATAAAAGTGTTTCAAAACAGCTCTATCAAAAGGAAAACTCCAGTCTGTCAGTTGAATGCACAAATCACAAATAAGTTTCTGAGAATGATTCTATTTTTTATATGAAGATATTTCCTTTTCCAGCATAGGCATCAAAACGCTCCAAATCTCAACTTGCAGATGGTACAAAAAGAGTGTTTCAAGACAGCTCTATCAAAAGGAGGGTTCAAGTCTGTGAGTTGAATGCACACATCATAGTGAAGTTCCTGAGAATGCGTCTCTCTAGCTTTTATGAGAAGATATTTCCTTTTCTACAACAGGCCTCAAAGTGCTCCAAATATGCACTTGCAAACTCTACAAAAAGAGTGCTTGAAAACTACTCTATCAAAAGAAAGGTTCAACTCTGTGGGTTGAATGCACTCATCACAAGGAAGTTTCTTGGAGTGCTTCTGTCTAGTTTTTATGTGAAGATATTTCCTTTTCTACCATAGAACTCAATGCATTCCAAATATTCACTTGCAGATACTACAAAAAGAGTGTTTCAAAACTGTTCTATGAATAATTATGTTGAAATCAGTGAGTTCAATGCACATGAGAAAGAGATTTCTGAGAATGCTTCTGTCTAGTTTTTATGTGAAGATATTTGCTTTACAACATTAGGCCTCAAATTTCTCCAAATATACACTTGCAGAATCTATAAAAAGAGTGCTTTACAACTGCACTATCAAAAGGAAGGCTCAACACTGTGAGTTGAATGCACACATCACAAAGTAGTTTCTGAGAATGCTTCTATCTAGTTTTTATTTGAAGATATTCCCAATTCCAATGAAGGCTTCAAAGCACTCCAAATATCCACTTGCAGATTCTACAAAAAGAATGTTTCCAAAATGCTCTATCAAAAGGAAGGTTCAACTCTGTGAGTTGAATGTACGCATCACAAAGAAGTTTCTCAGAATGCTTCTGTCTAGCTTTAATGTGAAGGAATTTCTTTTTCCATCAAAGGCCTCAAAGTGCTTCAAATGTCCCCTTGCAGATTCAACAGAAAAGGTGGTTCAAAACTGCTCTATCAAAGATAGGTTCAGCTCTGTGAGTTGAATGCACACATCACAAAGAAGTTTCTGAAAATGCTTCTGTCTAGTTTTTATGTGAAGGTATTTCATTTTCCACCGATATCCTCAAAGCGCTCAAAATGACCACAAGCGATTCTACAAAAAAAGTGTTTCAAACATCCCTTTCCAAAGGAAGATTCAACTCTTTGAGGTGAATGCACATATCACAAATTAGTTTCTGATAAAGCTTCTGTTTGGTTTTTATATGAAGGTATTTCCTTTTGCAATGAAGGCCTCAAAGCCCAACAAATGTCCACTTACAGATTCCATAAAAATTGTTTCAAAACAGCTTTATGAGAAGAAAGGATCAAGTCTGTGAGCTGAATGTACACATCACAGAGAAGTTTCTGAAAATACTTCTGTCTAGTTTTTATGTTAAGATATTCCCGTTTCCAATGAAGGCCTCAAAGCGCTCCAAATCTTCTCTTGCAGATTCTACAAAAAGAGTGTTTGAAAACTGTTCTATCAAAAGGAATGTTCAAATCTGTGAATTGAATGCACACATCACTCAGAAGTTTCTGAGAATGCTTCTGTCTGCTTATTATGTGAAGATATTTCCTTTTCTACCATAGGCCACAAAGCGCTAAAAATATCCACTTGCATATTCTGCAAAAAGAGTGTTTCAAACCTGCACTATCAAATGGAAGGTTAAACTCAGTGAGTTCAATGCACATATCACAAAATAGTTTCAGATAATGCTTCTGACCAGTATTTATTTGAAGATATTCCCTGTTCCATTGAAGACTTCAAAGTGCTCCAAACATCCAGTTGCAGATTATAAAAAAAGAGTGTTTCTAAACTGTTCTATCAAAAGGAAGGTTCAAATCTTTGAGTTGAATGTACACATCACATAGAACTTTCTTAGAATGCTTCAGTCTAGTTTTTGTTTGAAGATATTTCAGTTTCCAATGCAGGCTTCAAAGCTCTCCAAATATCCACTTGCAGATTCTACAAAAAGAATGTTTCAAAACTGCTCTATGAGAAGTTATGTTCAAATCTTTGAGTTGAATGCACACGAAACAAAGAAGTTTCCGAGAACAATTCTGTCTAGTTTTTATGTTAAGATATTCCACTTTCCAATGAAGGCCTCAAATCGGTCAAATTATCCACTTGCAGTTTCTTCAAAAAGAGGGTTTCACACCTGCTCTAGGAAAGCTATGTTCAATTCTGTGAGTTGAATGCAAACAGCACAAAGAAGATTCTGAGAATGCTTCGGTGTGGTTTTTATTTGAAGATATTTCCTTTTCCACCATAAGTCTCAAAGCACTAAAAATGTCCACTTGCACATACTACAAAAAAGTGTTTCAAAACTGCTCTATCTAAAGGAAGGTTCAAATCTGTCAGTTGAATGCACACATCATGAAGAAGTTTCTGAGAATGCTTCTGTCTAGTTTTTGCGTGAAGATATTTCCTTTTCCAATGAAGGCTTCAAAGCACAGCAAATGTCCACTTGGACATTCCACAATAAAAGGTTCAAAACTGCTCTAGCAAAAGAAAGGTTCAACTCTGTGAGTTGAATACACACATCACAAAGAAATTTCTAACAATGCTTCTGTCTAGTTTTTATGTGAAGATATTCCCGTTTCCAACGAAGGCCTCAAATCTGTCCAAATATCCCCTTGCAGATTCTACAAGAAAAGTGTTTCAAACTGTGCTATGAAAAGTTATGTACAACTGTGTGAGTTGAATGCATGCATCCCAAAGTAGTTTCTGAGAATGCTTCTGTCTGGTTTTTATATGAAGGTCTTCCCGTTTCCAACAAAGGTTTCAAAGCTCTCCAAATATCCACATGCTGATTCTACAAAAAGAGAATTTCAAAACTGCTCTAATAAAAGGAATGTTCAAATCTGTGAGCTGCATGCACACGTCACAAAGAAGTTTCTGAGAATGCTTCTGTCTAGTTTTTATGTGAAGATATTCCAGTTTCCAAAAATGCCTCTCAGCGGTCCAAATATCCACTTGCAGACTCTACAAAAAGAGTGTTCCAAAACTGCACTATGAAAAGTTGTGCTCACTTCTGTGAGTTGAATGAACACATCACAAAAATGTTTCTTAGAATGCTTCTGTCTAGTTTTTATTTGAAGATATTTCCATTTCCAACGTGGCATGCAAATCGCTAGAAATGCCCATTTGCAGACTCTACAAAAAGAGTGTTTCAAACTGCTCTAACAAAGGAAGTGTTCAACTCTGTAAGTTGAATACACACATCACAAAGACGTTTCAGAGAATGCTTCCATCTAGTTTTTATTTGAAGATATTCCCGTTTCCATCAAAGGCCTCAAAGCAGTCCAAACGTCCACTTGCAGATTCTACATAAACTGTGTTTGAAAACTCCGCTATGAAAAATTATGTTCAACTTTCTGAGTTGAGTGCACACATCACAAAGCAGTTTCTGATAATCCTTCTGTCTAGTTATTACATGAAGATATTCCTGTTACCAATGAAGGCCTGAAAACTGTCCAAATATCCACTTGAAGGTTCTTCAAAAGAGTGTTTCAAAACTGCTGTATGAAAAGGTATGTTCACCTCTGTGACTTGAATGCAAATATCACAAGGAAGTTTCTGAGAATGCTCCTGTCTAGTTTTTATTTCAAGATATTTCCTTTTCCACCATAGCTCTCAAAGCGCTAAAAAAGTCCATTTACAGATTCTACAAAAAGAGTATTTCAAAACAGCTCTATCAAAGGAAGGTTCAGCACTTTGAGTTCAATGCACACATAACAAAGAAGTTTCCAAGAATGATTCTGTCTGGTTTTCACGTGAAGATATTCCCTTTTCCAGCATAGGCCTCAAAGCTCTCCAAATATTTAATTGCAGATTTTACAAAAAGAGTGCTTCAAAACTGCTCTATCAAAAGGAAGATTCAACACTGTTAGTTGAATGCACATTTGAAAAAGAAGTTTTTAAGAATGCTTCTTTCTATTTATTGTGTAAGATATTTCCTTTTCCAGCATAGGCCTCAAAGCGCTCCAAATATCCACTTGCAAATACTACAAAAAGAGTGTTTCAAAACTTCTTTATCAAAAGGAAGGTTCAACACTGTCAGTTGAATGCAAACATCACAAAGAAGTTTCTGAGAATGCTTCTGTCTCGTTTTTATGTGAAGATATTTCCTTTTCCAGCATAGGCCTCAAAGCACTCCAAATATCCACTTGCAGATGTTACAAAAGGAGTGTTTCAAAACTGCTCTATCAAAAGGAAAGTTCAACACTGTAAGTTCAATGCACACATCACAGAAAAGTTTCTGAGAATGCTTCTGTCTAGTTTTTATGTGAAGATATTTCCTTTTCCAACAAAGGCCTCAAAGCGGTCCAAATATCCAAACGCAGATTCTACAAAAAGAGTGTTTCAAAACTGGTCTATCAATAAGAAGGCTCAACTCTATGAGTTGATTGCACACATCACAAAGTAGTTTCTGAGAATGCTTCTGGCCATTTTTTATTTGAAGATATTCTCATTTCCAATGAAAGCTTCAAAGTGCTCCAAATATCCACTTCCAGATACTACAAAAAAAAGTTTCAAAACTGCTGTATGAAAAGAAATTTCAACTCTGTGAGTTGAATGCACACATCACAAAGAAATTTCTGAGAATGATTCTGTCTTCTTTTTATGTGAAGATATTTCCTTTTCTACCATAGGCCTCAAATAGCTACAAATATCCACTTGCAGATTCTACAAAAACAGTGTTTCAACATGGCTCTATCAAAAGGAAAGCTCAACTTTGTGAGATGAATGCACACATCACAAATTTGTTTCTGAGAATGCATCCATCTAGTTTTTATTTGAACATATATCCGTTTCCAATGAAGGTTTCAAATCACTCTAAATATCCAATTTCAGATTCTACAAAAAGAGTGTTTCAAAACTGCTCTATCAAAAGTAAGGTTCAAATCTGTGTGTTGAATGCACACATTACAAAAATTTTCTGATAATGCTTCTTTCTACTTTTTATGTGAAGATATTCCCGTTTCCAATGAAGGCCTCAAATCGGTCCAAATATCCAACTTTCGATTCTACAAAAAGAGTATTTCAAAACTGCTCCATGAAAAGGAATTTTCAATTCTTTGAGTTGAATGCACACATCAAAATGAAGTTTCTGAGAATGCTTCTGTCTAGTTTTTCTGTGCAGATATTTCCTTTTCCAAAGAAGCCCTCAAAGTGCTCCAAATGTCCACTTGGGGATTCTACAAAAAAAGTGTTTCAAAACTTCTGTATCAAAAGAAAGTTTCAACTCTGTGGCTTCAATGTACACCTCACAAAGAAGTTTATGAGAATTCTTCATTCTATTTTTGATGTGAAGATATTTCCTTTTCCCCTGAATGTCTGAAAGTGCCACCAATGTCCACTTGAAGAATCTACAAAAAAGGTTTCAAAACAGCTCTAACAAAAAGAAGGTTCAAATCTGTGACTTGAATGAACACAACACAAAGAAGTTTATGAGAATGATTCTGTCTAGTTTTTATGTTTAGATATTCCCGTTTCCAGCGAAGGCCTAAAAGCAGTACAAATATTCCCTTGAAGATTGTACAAAAAGAGTGTTTCAAAACTGCTCAATCAAAAGGAAAGTTCAACTCCATTAGTTAAATGCACACTTCACAAAGAAGCTTCTGAGAATGCTTCTGGGTAGTTTTTATGTGAAGATATTTCCTTTAAAACCATAGGCCTCAATGCGAATCAAATATCCACTTTCAGATTCTACAAAAGCAGTGTTTCAAAACTGCTCTATCAAAGGAACGCTCAACTCAGTGAGTTGAGTGCACACACCTCAAAATAGTTTCTGAGAATGCTTCTGTCTATTTTTAATTGAAGATATTCCCGTTTCCAAAGAAGACTTCAAAGCGCTCCAAATATCCACTTGCAGATTCTACAAAAAGAGTGTTTCAAAACTGTTCTATCAAAAGGAAGGTTCAACTCTGTGAGTTGAATGAACTCATCACAAATACTTTTTGAGAATGCTTCTGTCTAGTTTTTATTTGAAGATATCCCCATTTCCAATGAAGGCCTCAAATCGGTCAAAATATCCACTTGCAGATTCTACAAAAAGAATGTTTCAGAACTTCTCTATGAAAAGTTATGTTCAACTGTATGAGTTGAATGTGCATATCACGAAGTCATTTCTGAGAATACTTCTCTCCAATTTTTATTTGAAGATAAACCCATTTCCATTGAAGGCCTCAAAGCACTCAAAATATCTAATTGCAGATACTATTAAAAAAGTGTTTCAAAACTGTTCTATCAAAAGGAAGGTTCAACTCTGTGAGTTGAATGCACACATCACAGAGAAGTTTCTGAGAAGGCTTCCATCTAGTTTTTATGTGAAGATAATCCCGTTACCAATGAAGGCTTCAAAGCACTCAAAATATCCCCTTGAAGATTCTACATAAAGTGTTTTCAAAACTGCTCTATGAAAATTTATGTTCAACTCTGTGAGTTGAATCCACATATGACAAAGAAGTTTCTCAGAATGCTTCCATCTAGTTTTTGTGTGAAGATATTTCCTTATCCAACAAATGCCTCAAAGCCCTCCAAATGTCCACTTGCAGATTACACAAAAACAGTGTTTCAAAACTGCTCTATGAAAAGATGTATTCAACTCTGTGAGTTGCACGCATCACAAAGAAGTTTCTGAGACTGCTTCTCTCTAGTTTTTATGTGAAGATATTCCCGTTTCCAACGAAAGCCTCTTAGCAGTCCAAATATCCACTTGCAGATTCTACAAAAAGAGTGTTTCAAAACTCCTCTATGAAAAATTATGTTCAACTATATGAATTGAATGCACACATCACAAAGAAGTTTCTGAGAATGCTTCTTTTTAATTTTTATGTGAAGTTATTAACATTTCCAAAGAAGGCTTAAAATCGGTCAAAATATACACTTGCAGTTTCCTCAAAAAGGGTGTTTTGCAACTGCTCTATGAAAGGGTACGTTCAACTCTGTGAGGTGAATGCAAACATCACAAAGTAGTTTCTGAGAATGCTTCTGTCTAGTTTTTCTTTGAAGATACGTCCTTTTCCGCCATTGACCTCAAAGCGCTAAGAATGTCCACTTCCAGATCCTACAAAAAGAGTATTTCAAAACTGCTCTATAAAAATAATGGTTCAACTCTGTGAGTTGAATGCACACATCACAAAGTATTTTCTGAGAATGCTTCAGTCTAATTTTTATTTGAAGTTATTCCTACTCCCAATGAAGGATTCAAAGCGCTCAAAATATACACTTGCAGAACGTACAAAAAGAGTGTTTCTAAACTGCTGTATCAAAAGGAAGGTTCAAATCTGTGAGTTGAATGCCAAATCACAAATAAGTTTGTCAGAATATTTCCATTTAGTTTTTAGGTGAAGATATTTCCTTTTCTACCAAAGGCCTCGAAGCGCTATAAATATCTACTTGCAGATACTACAAAAAAAAGTGTTTCAAAACTGCTCTATCAAAAGGCAGGTTCAACCATATGACTTGAATGCACACATCACGAAGAAGTTTCTGAGAATGTTTCTGTCTAGTTTTTATGTGAAGATATTTCCTTTTCCCCCGAAGGCTTCAAAGCACTCCAAATATCCACTTGCACATCCTTCGAAAAGAGGGTTTCAAAACTGTTCTATCCAAAGGAAAGCTCAATTCACTAAGTTGAATGCACACATAACAAAGTAGTTTCTGAGAATGCTTCTGTCTAATTTTCATTTGAAGATATTCCCCTTTCCAAAGAAGACTTCAAATCACTCCAAGTATCCGCTTGCGGATTCTGTAAAAAGAGTATTTCAAAACTGCTCTACCAAAAGGAAGATTCAAATCTGTGAGTTAAATGCACACATCACAAAGAAGTTTCTGAGAATGCCTCTGGCTGGTTTTTATATGAAGATATTTCCTTTTCCAGCATAAGCCTCAATGTGCTCCAATTGTAGAATCTACAATTGAATATTTGAAGCATTTTGAGACCTACGTTGGAAAAGGGAATACCTTCAAAGAAAAACTAGATAGAAGCATTCTCAGAAACTTCTTTGTGATGTGTGCATTCAACTAAGAGAGTTGAAGCTTCCTTTTGATAGAGCAGTTTTGAAACACTCTTTTTGTAGAATCTGCAAGGGAACATTTGTAGTGCTTTGAGGCCTACCGTGGAAAAAGAAATATATTCACAGAAAAACTAGACAGAAGAATTCTCAGAAACTTCTTTGGGGTGAGTGCATTCAGCTCACAGGGTTGAAACTTTCTTTTGATAGAGCGGTTTTGAAACAGTATTTTTATAGGATCTGCCTGGGGACACTTGGAGTGCTTTCAGACCTACGGTGGAAACGGGAATATCTTCATATAAAAACTAGACATAAGCATTCTCAGAAACTTTTTTGGATGTGTGCATTCAACTCACAGAGTTGAACTTTTCTTTTGATAGAGCAGATTTGATACACTCTTTTTGTAGAATCAGCAAGTGGATATCTGGTGCGCTTTGAAACCTACTGTGGAAAAGGAAATATCTTCACATAAAAATTAGACAGAAGCATTCTCAGAAACTTCTCTGTGATGTGTGCATTCAACTCACAGAGTTGATCCTTCCTTTTGATAGAGCAGTTTTGAAACACTCTTTTTGCAGGATCTGCATGTGGACATTTTGAGCACTTTTATGCCTGTGGTGGAAAAGTAAATATCTTCAAATAAAAACAATACAGAAGCATTCTCAGAAACTTCTTTATGTTTGTGTTCAACTCACAGATTTGAACCTTCCTTTTGATAGTGCAGTTTTGAGACATTGATTTCGTAGAATATGAAGTGGATATTTGGAGGGCTTTGAGGCTTACATTGGAAACAGGATTATCTTCACAGAAAAACTACACAGAAGCATTTTCAGAAACTACTTCGTTATGTTTGAATTCATCTCATAGGGTTGAAAGTTCCTTTTGATAGAGCAGTTTAAAAGCATTATTTTTGTTAAATCTGCAAGTGGAATTTTGTAGCGCATTGAGGCCTATGTTGGAAAGTGGAATATCTTCACAGAAAAACTAGACAGAAGCATTCTGAGAAACTTCTTTGAGATGTGTGCATTCATCTAACAGAGTTGAAAATTTCTTTTAATAGAGCAGTTTTGAAATACACCTTTTGTCGAATCTGCAAGTGCATATGTGGAGCGCTTTGAGGCCTTTTATGGAAAAGGAAATATCTTCACTTAAAAACTAGATAGAAGCATTCTCAGAAACTTCTTTGTTATGTATGCATTCAACTCACAGATTTGACCCTTACTTTTCATAGAGCACTTTTGAAACATTCTTTTTGTAGAATCTGCAAGTGGATATTTTGACCGCTTTGAGGTATACCTTGGTAAAGAAAATACCTTCACATAAAAACTAGACAGAAGCATTCTAAGAAACTTGTTGGTTATGTTTGCATTTAACTCACAGATTTGAAATTCCTTTGACACAGCCGTTTTGAAACACTCTTTTGGGAGGATCTGCATACGGACACGTGGAGTCCTTTGAGGCCTACGGTAGAAACTGGAATATCTTCACATAAAAACTAGACAGACGGATTCTCAGAAACTTCTTTGTGATGTGTGCATTCAACTCACAGAGTTGATCCATTCTTTGGATACAGTAGTTTTGAGACACTCTTTTTGTGCAGTCTGCAATTGGATATTTGAAGAGCTTGGAAGCGTACTGTGGAAAAGGAAATATCTTCACATAAACTAGACTGAAGGATTCTCAGAAAGTTATTTGTGCGATGTGCATTCAACTCCAGAGTTGAACCTTCCTTTTGATAGAATAGTTTTGAAACAATCTTTTTGTAGGGTCTGCAAGTGGACATTTTGAGCACTTTGAGGCCTATGTTGGAAAAGGAAATATCTTCCCATAAAAACTAGACAGAAGCATCCTCAGAAACTTCTTTATTATGTTTGCCTTTAACTCACAGAGTTGAACCTTCCTTTTCACAAAACAGTTTTGAAACATTCCTTTGTAGAATCTGCAAGTGGATATTATGAGCTCTTTGGAAGCGGGTATACCTTCACAGAGAAACTAGGCGGCAGCATTCTAAGAAACTCCTTTGTTATGTTTTCATTCAACTAACAGAGTTGAATGTTTCGTTTGATAGAGCAGTTTTGACACATTCTTTTTGTAGAATCTGCAAGTGGATATTTGGAGCACTTTGAGACCTATGTTAGAAATGGGAATGTCTTCACAAAAGAGCTAGACAGAAAAATTATCAGAAAGTCCTTTGTGATGTGTGCATTCAAGTAACAGATTTGAATCAATCTTTTGATAGTGCAGTTTTGAAGCACACTTTTTGTAGAATCTCCAAGTGGATACTTAGACCGCTTTGAGTCTGACCATGGTAAAGGAAATATCTTTACAAAAAAGCTAGACAGAAGCATTCTCAGAAACTTCTTTGTTATGTTTGCATTCAATACAAAGAGTTAAATTTTCCTTTTGATAGCGTAGTTTTGAAACATTCTTTTTGTAGTATCTACAAGTGGATATTTGGCGCGCTTTGAAGCCTAATTTGGAAACGGGATTAGCTTCACAGAAAACTAGACAGAAGCATTCTCAGAAACTTCTTTGTTATGTTTGCATTGAACTCACAGAGTTGAGCCTTCCTTTTGATAAAGAAGTTTTGAAACATTCTTTTTGTAGAATCTGCAAGTGAACATTCGGAGTGCTTTGAGGTCTACATAGGAAATGGGAATATCTTCACATAAAATCCAGAAGGAAGCATTCTCAGAAACTTCTTTGTGAAGTGTACATCCAACTCACAGGGTTGAACATTCCATTTGATAGAGCAGTTTTTAGACACTCTTTTTGTAGAATGTGCAAGCAGACATTTTGAGTGCTTTGAGGCCTACCATGGAAAAGGACATATCTTCACATAAAAACTAAACAGAAGCATTCTCAGAAACTTCTTTGTGATGTATGCATTTAACTCACAGAGTTGAAACTTCCCTTTGATAGAGCAGTTCTGAAAAACTCTTCTTGTAGAATCTGCAAGTGGATATTTGATGCTCTTTGAGGACTACGATGGAAACGAGAATGTCTTCACATAAAATCTAGACAGAAGCATTCTCAGAAACTACTTTGTTATGTTTGCATTCAACTCACAGAGATGAACCTTCCTTTTCATAGAGCATTTTTGAAATATTCTTTTTGTAGAATCTGTATGTGGATATTTGGAGGCATTGAGGCCTATGTAGGATACTGGAATATCTTCACAGAAAAACTAGACAGAAGCATTCTCAGAAAGTTCTTTGTGATTTGTGCATTCAACTAACAGTGTTGAACCTTTCTTTTCATAGAGCAGTTTTGAAATACGGTTTTTGTAGAAACTGCAATGGGACATTTGCGGTGATTTGAGGCCTTCCGTGAAAAGGAAATATATTCACGCAAAAACAAGACTGAAGCATTCTCAGAAAGTTCTTTGTGATGTGTGCATTGAGCTCAAAGTGTTGAACCTTTCTTTTGATAGATCAGTTTTGAAACATTCTTTTTGGTGAGTCTGCATGGGGACACGTGGAGTGCTTCGAGGCCTATGGTGGAAACGGGAATATCTTCACATAGAAACTAGAAAGAAGCATTCTCAGAAACTTCTTTCTTATGTTTACATTCAACTCGGAGAGTTCAACGTTCCTTTTCATAGAACAGTTTTGAAACACTCTTTTTGTAGAATCTGCAAGTGGACATTTTGAGTTCTTTGGGGCCTATGGTGAAAAAGGAAATATCTTCAAATAAAAACTAGACAGAAGTATTCTCAGAAACTTCTTTGTTATGTTTTCATTCAACTCACAGAGTTGAACCTTCCTTTTCATAAATCAGTTTTGAAACATTCTTTTTGTAGAATCTGCAATTATATATTTGGAACACTTTGAGGCCTATGTTGGAAACGGGAATATCTTCACATGAAAACTAGACAGAAGCATTCTCAGAAACTTCTTTGTGATGTGTGCATTCAACTTACAGGGTTCAACCTTTCTTTTGATAGAGCAGTTTTGAAACACCCTTTTTGTAGAATGTGCAAGTGGATATTTTTAATGCTTTGAAGCCTACTTTGGAAAAAGAAATATCTTAACATGAAAACTAGACAGAAGCATTCTCAGAAAGTTCTTTGTGATGTGCCATTCAACTCACGGAGTTGAACCTTCCTTTTGATAGAGCAGTTTTGAAGCACTCTTTTTGTAGAATCTGCAAGGGGTAATTTGGAGTGCTTTGTGGCCTACCGTGGAAAAGGAAATATCTTCACATAAAATCTAGAAAGAAGCATTCTCAGAAACTTCTTTGTGATGTGAGTATGAAACTCACAGAGATGAAAATTTCTCTTGATAGAGCCCTTTTGAAACACTCTTTTTCTAGAATCTGCAAGTGGACATTTTTAGCACATAGTGTCTGGTGGTGGAAAAGGAAATATCTTCACATAAAAACTAGACCGAAGCATTCTCAGAAACTTCTTTGTTATGTTTGCATTCAACACACAGAGTTGAAACTTCCTTTTCTTAGAGCAGTTTTGAAACATTCTGTTTGTAGAATCTGCACATGGACTTTTGGAGCGCTTTGAGGTCTAAGTTGGAAACGGGGATATTGTCACAGAAAAACTAGACAGAAGCATTCTCAGAAAGTTCTTAGTGATGTGTGCATTCAGCTAACAGAGTTGACGCTTTCTTTTCATAGGGCGGTTTTGAAACACTGTTTTTGTAGGATCTGCAAAGGGACATTTGTAGTGCTTTGAGGCCTACCATGGAAAATGAGATATAGCCACAGAAAAACTAGACTGAAGCATTCTCAGAAACTTCTTTGTGATGTGTGCATTCAGCTCACAGAGTTGATCGTTTCCTTTGATAGAACGGTTCTGGAACACTCTTTTTGTTGAATATTCATTGGGACATGTGGAGTGCTTTAAGGCATGCTGTAGAAAAGGGAATATCTTCACATAAAAACTAGACAGATGCATTTTCAGAGACTTCTTTGTGATGTGTGCATTCAACTCACAGAGCTCAAACTTTCTTTTCATAGAGCCGTTTTGAAACACTGTTTTCGTAGGATCTGCAAGGTGATATGTGGAGAGATTTGAGGCATACGTTGCGAACTGGTATAACTTCATATAAAACTAAACAGAAGCATTCTGAGAAACTTCTTTGTTATGTTTGCATTCAACTTAGAGAGTTGAACCTTCCTTTTGATAGACAAGTTTTGAAACATACTTTTTGTAGGTTCTTCAAGTGGACATTTGAAGCTCTTTGAGGCCTACGTTGGAAACGGGAATATCTTCAAAGAAAAACTAGACAGACACATTCTCAGAAACTTCTTTGTGATGTGTGAATTCAACTCACGGATTTGAACCTTTTCTTTGATAGAGCAGTTTTGAAACTGTCTTTTTGTAGAATCTGCAAGTGGATATTTAGACCGTTTTGAGTCCTACCATGGAAAAGGAAATATTCTCACATAATAACCAGGCAGAAGCATTCACAGAAACTTCTTCGTTGTGTTTGCATTCAACTCACAGGGTTGAAACTTCCTTTTCACAGAGAAGCTTTGAAATATTATTTTTGTAGAATCTGCAGGTGTATATTTGGAGCCTTTTGGGGCCTGTGTTGGAAACGGGAATATCTTCACAGAGAAAGTAGATAGAAGCATTCTCAGAAACTTCTTTGTTATGTTTGCATTCAATTCACGTGTTGAAGCTTGCTTTTGATAGAGCAGTTTTGAAACATTCTTTTTGTAGAATCTACTATTGAGTATTTGGAGTGCTTTGAGGTCTACGTTGGAAAAGGGAATATCTTCACATAAAAACTAAACAGCAGCATTCTCAGAAAGTTCTTTGTGATGTGTTCATTCAACTCACAGAGTTGAACCTTCCTTTTGATAGAGCAGTTTTGAAACACTGTTTTTGTAGGGTCAGCAACCGGATATTTGGAGAGCTTTGTGTCCTACTTTGGAAACGGGAGTATCTTCACAGAAAAACTAGACAGAAATATTATCAGAAACATCTTTTTTATGTTTTCATGCAGCCAACAGATTTGAACCTTCCTTTTGATAGAGTAGTTTTGAAACATTCTCTTTGTGGAATCTGCAAGTGGATATTTGAAGTGCTTCGAGGCCTACGTTGGAAACATTAATATCTTCACATAAAAACTAGACAGAAATATTCACAGAAACTTCTTTGTTAGGTTGGAATTCAACTTACAGAGCTGAACCTCCCTTTTGATTGACCAGTTTTGAAACACTCTTTTTGTAGAATCTGCAAGTGGACACTTGGAGCACTTTGAGGCCTACATTGGAAACGGGAATATATTCACATAAAAACTGGATGGAAGCATTCTCAGAAACTTCTTTGTGATGTGAGCATTCAAATCAAAGAGTTGAAATTTTTTTTTTGATAGAGAAGGTTTGAAACACTCCTTTTGTAGAATCTGCAAGTGGACATTTTGAGCACTGTGAGGTCTATGGTGGAAAAGGAAATATCTTCAAATAAAAACTAGGCAGAAGAATTCTCACAAACTTCTTTGCTATATTTGCATTCAACTCACAGAGTTGAACCTTTCTTTTCATAGGGCAGTTTTGAAACATTCTTTTTGAAGAATCTGCAAGTGGATATTTGGAGGGCTTTGTGGCCTACGGTGGAAACGGGGATATCGTCACATAGAAACTAGACACAAGCATTAACAGAAACTTCTTTGTGATGTGAGCATTCATCTCCAGAGTTGAACCTTTCCTTTCAAAGAGCAGTTTTGAAACACTCTTTTTGTAGTATCTGCAAGTGGATATTTTCTCTGTTTTGAGGCCTACAGAGCAAAAGGAAATATCTTCACATAAAAAGTAGACGGAAGCATTCTCAAAAACTTCTTTGTTATGTGCACATTCAACTCACAGAGTTGAACATTCCTTTTGATGGAGCAGCTTTGAAACATTCTTTTGGAAGAAACTGCAATTGGATATTTGGATTGCTTTTAGGACTAGGTTGGAAACGGGAGTATCTTCATAGAAAGTCTAGACGAAGCATTGTCAGAAACTTCTTTGTGATGTGTGCATTCAACTCACAGAGTTGAACATTCCTTTTGACAGAACAGTTTTGAAACACTCTTTTTGTAGGATCTCCAACGGGACATTTGGAGCGCTTTGAGGCTTACCGTGGAAAGGGAAATATCTACACAGAAAAACTAGCAGAAGCATCCCCAGAAACTTCTTTGCGATGTGTACATTCAACTCTCAGAGTTGAAATTTTCTTTTGATAGAGCAGTTTCGAAACACTGTTTTTGTAGGATATGCAGTTGGATATTTGGATGGATTGCGACCTCTGTTGGAAAAGGAAATATCTCCACATGAAAAATACACAGAAGCATTCTCAGAAACTTCTTCATTATGTTTGCATTCAACTGACAGATTTGAACATTCCTTTTGATAAAGCAGCTTTGAAACACTCTTTTTGTATAATCTGTAAGGGGACATTTGGAGTGCTTTGAGGTCTGCCTTGGAAAAGGAAATATATTCACAGAAAAAAAGGAGAGAAGCATTCTCAGAAACTTCTTTGAGATGTGTGCATTCAAGTAACAGTGTTTAACCTTCCTTTTGATAGAGCAGTTTTGAAACACTCTTTTTGTAGCATCTACAAGTGGGTATGAGGAGTGCTTTAAGGCCTACTTTGGAAACGGGAATATCTTCACAGAAAAACTAGACAGAAGCATTCTCAGAGACTTCCTTGTGATGTGTGGATTCAGATAACAGAGTTGAACTGTCCTTTTGATAAAGCAGATTGGAAACACGCTTTTGGTAGAATCTCCAAAGGGACATTTGGAGGGATATGAGGCATATGTTGGAAGTGGGGTATCCTCACATAGAAACTACACAGAAGCATTGCAGAAATTTCTTTGTGGTGTGTGCATTCATCTCACCGAGTTGAAACTTCCTTTTGATGGAGCAGTTTTGTAACACTGCTTTGTAGAATCTGCAAGTGGATATTTGGACCGCTTTCAGTCCTACAATGGAAAAGGAGATATCTTCAAATAAAAACTAGACAGAAACATTCTCAGAAAGTTCTTTGTGATGTGTCCATTCAACTCACAGGGATGAACCTTCCTTTGGAAAGATCAGTCTTGAAACACTCTTTTTGTGGAATTTGCAAGGGGACATTTGGAGCCTTTGAGGCCTATGATGGAAAACGAAATATCTTCACAGAAAAACTAGACAGAAGCATTCTCAGAAACTTCTTTGTGATGTGTGCATTCAATTTACAGATGAAAATCTTTCTTTTGATACAGCAGTTTTGAAACACCCTTTTGGTAGAATCTGCAATGTGTAGTTGGACCTTTTTAAGGCCTACCGTGGAAAGGGAAATATGTTGACATAAAAACTAGACAGACGCATTCTCAGAAACTTCTTTGTGATGTGTGCATAGAACTCACAGAGTTGAAGCTTCCTTTTGATAGAGCAGTTTTGAAACACTCTTTTTGTGGAATCTGCAAGTGGATATTTGGACCTCTTCGACGCCAACCGTGGAAAAGAGAATATCTTCACATAAAAACTAGACAGAAGCATTCTCAGAATCTTCTCTGTTATGTTTGCATTCACCACAGAGTTGAACTTTCCTTTTGAGAGAGCAGGTTTGAAACACTCTTTTTGTAGAATCTGCAAGTGGATATTTGGCACGCTTTGAGACCTGTGTTGGAAACGGGAATATCTTCACAGTAAAACTAGACAGAAGAATTCTCAGAAACTTCTTTGTGATGTGTGCATTTAACTCACAGAGTTGAACCTTCCTTCTGATAGAGCAGTTTTGAAACACTCTTTTAGTAGAATCTGCAAGTGGATATTTGGAGCGCTTTATTGTCTATAGTGGAAAAGGAAATATCTTCACATTAAAACCAGAGAGAAGCACTCTCAGAAACTTCTTTGTCATGTGTGCATTCAGCTCACAGTGTTGAACCTTCCTTTTGATAGAGCTGTTTTGAAATACTCTTTTATTTATTTATTATTATTATACTTTAAGTTTTAAAGTACATGTGCCCAACGTGCAGGTTAGTAACATATGTATATATGTGACATGCTGGTGTGCTGCACCCACTAATTCGTCATCTAGCATTTGGTATATCCCCCAATGCTATCTCTCGCCCCTCCCCCATCACGTAACTGCCCCCAGAGTGTGGTGTTCCCTTTCCTGTGTCCATGTGTTCTCATTGTTCCATTCCCACCTATGAGTGAGCATACGTGGTGTATGATTTTTTGTTCTTACGATAGTTTAATGAGAATGATAATTTCCAATTTCATCCATGTCCCTACAAAGGACATGAACTCATCATTTTTTATGGCTGCATAGTATTCCATGGTGTATATGAGCCACATTTTCTTAATGAAGTCTATCATGGTTGGACATTTGGGTTGGTTCCAAGTCTTTGCTTTTGTGAATAATGCCGCAATAAACATACTTGTGCATATGTCTTTATATCAGCATGATTTATAGTCCTTTGCGTATATACCCGGTAATGGGATGGGTGGGTCAAAGGGTATTTCTAGTTCTGGGTCTCTGAGGAATCGCCACACTGACGTCCACAATGGTTGAACTAGTTTACAGTTCCACCAACAGTGTAAAAGTGTTCCTATTTCTCCACATCCTCTCCAGCACTTGTTGTTTCCTGACTTTTTAATGATTGTCATTCTAACTGGTGTGAGATGGTATCTCATTGTGGTTTTGATTTGCATTTCTCTGATGGTCAGTGATGGTGAGCATTTTTTCATGTGTTTTTTGGCTGCATAAATGTCTTCTTTTGAGAAGTGTCTGTTCATGTCCTTTGCCCACTTTTTGATGGAGTTGTTTGTTTTTTTCTTGGAAATTTGTTTGACTTCATTGTAGCTTCTGGATATTAGCCCTTTGTCAGATGAGTAGGTTGCGAAAATTTTCTCCCATTTTGTAGGTTGCCTGTTCACTCTGATGGTAGTTTCTTTTGCTGTGCGGGAGCTCTTTAGTTTAATTAGATCCCATTTGTCAATTTTGGCTTTTATTGCCATTGCTTTTGGTGTTGTAGACATGAAACTCTTGCCCATGCCTATGTCCTGAATGGTAATGCCTAGGTTTTCTTCTAGGGTTTTTATGGTTTTAGGTCTAACATTAAAGTCTTTAATCCATCTTTAATTGATTTTTGTATAAGGTGTAAGGAAGGGATCCAGTTTCAGCTTTCAACATATGGCTAGCCACTTTTCCCAGCACCATTTATTAAATAGGGAATCCTTTCCTCATTTCTTGTTTTTGTCAGGTTTGTGAAAGATCAGATAGTTGTAGATATGTGGCATTATTTCTGACGGCTCTGTTCTGTTCCATTGATCTATATCTCTGTTTTGGTGACAGTACCATGCTGTTTTGGTTACTGTAGCCTTGTAGTATAGTTTGAAGTCAGGTAGTGTGATGCCTCCAGCTTTGTTCTTTTGGCTTAGGATTGACTTGGTGATGCGGGCTCTTTTTTGGTTCCATATGAACTTTAAAGTAGTTTTTTCCAATTCTGTGAAGAAAGTCATTGGTAACTTGATGGGGATGGCATTGAATCTGTAAATTACCTTGTGCGGTATGGCCATTTTCATGATACTGATTCTTCCTACCCATGAGCATGAAATGTTCTTCCATTTGTTTGTATCCTCTTTTATTTCCTTGAGGAGTGGTTGCTAGTTCTCCTTGAAGAGGTCCTTCACGTCCCTTGTAAGTTGGATTCCTAGGTATTTTATTCTCTTTGAAGCAATTGTGAATGGGAGTTCACTCATGATTTGGCTCTCTGTTTGTCTGTTGTTGGTGTATAAGAATGTTTGTGAATTTTGTACATTGATTTTGTATCCTGAGACTTTGCTGAAGTTGCTTATCAGCTTAAGTAGATTTTGGGCTGAGATGATGGGGTTTTCTAGATATACCATCATGTCGTCTGCAAACAGGGACAATTTGACTTCCTCTTTTCCTAATTGATTACCATTTATTTCCTTCTGCCTATTTGCCCTGGCCAGAACTTCCAACACTATGTTGAATAGGAGTGGTGAGAGAGGGCATCCCTGTCTTGTGCCAGTTTTCAAAGGGAATGCTTCCAGTTTTTGCCCATTCAGTATGATATTGGCTGTGGGTTTGTCATAGATAGCTCTTATTATTTTGAGATACGTCCCATCAATACCTAATTTATTAAGAGTTTTTAGCATGAAGGTTTCTTGAATTTTGTCAAAGGACTTTTCTGCATCTATTGAGATAATCACATGGTTTTTGTCCTTGGTTCTGTTTATATGCTGGATTACATTTATTGATTTGCTTATATTGAACCAGCCTTGAATCCCAGGGATGAAGCCCACTTGATCATGGTGGATAAGCTTTTTGATGTGCTGCTGGATTCGGTTTGCCAGTATTTTATTGAGGATTTTTGCATCAATCTTCATCAAGGATATTGGTCTAAAATTCTCTTTCTTGGTTGTGTCTCTGCCCGGCTTTGTTATCAGGATGATGCTGGCCTCATAAAATCAGTTAGGGAGGATTCCCTCTTTTTCTATTGATTGGAATAATTTCAGAAGGAATGGTACCAGTTCCTCCTTGTACCTCTGATAGATTTTGGCCGTGAATCCATCTGGTCCTGGACTCTTTTTGGTTGGTAAGCTATTGATTATTGCCACAATTTCAGCTCCTGTTATTGGTCTATTCAGAGATTCAACTTCTTCCTGGTTTAGTCTTGGCAGAGTGTATGTGTTGTGGAGTTTATCCACTTCTTCTAGATTTTCTAGTTTATTTGCATAGAGGTGTTTGTAATATTCTCCGATGGTAGTTTCTGTTTCTGTGGGATTGGTGGTGATATACCCTTTATCATTTTTTATTGCATCTATTTGATTCTTCTCTCTCTTTTTCTTTATTAGTCTTGCTATTGGTCCATCAATTTTGTTGATCTTTTCAAAAAACCAGCTCCTGGCTTCATTAATTTTTTGAAGGGTTTTTTGTGTCTCTATATCGTTCAGTTCTGCTCTGATTTTAGTTATTTCTTGCCTTCTGCTAGCTTTGAATGTGTTTGCTCTTGCTTTTCTAGTTCTTTTAATTGTGATGTTAGGGTGTCAATTTTGGATCTTTCCTGCTTTCTCTTGTGGGCATTTAGTGCTATAAATTTCCCTCTACACACTGCTTTGAATGCATCCCAGAGATTCTGGTATGTTGTGTCTTGGTTCTCGTTGGTTTCAAAGAACATCTTTGTTTCTGCCTTCATTTCATTATGTACCCAGTAGTCATTCAGGAGCAGGTTGTTCAGTTTCATTTAGTTGAGCGGTTTTGAGTGAGATTCTTAATCCTGGGTTCTAGCTTGATTGCACTGTGATCTGAGAGATAGTTTGTTATAATTTCTGTTCTTTTGCATTTGCTGAGGAGAGCTTTACTTCCAAGTATGTGGTCAATTTTGGAATAGGTGTGGTGTGGTGCTGAAAAAAATGTATATTCTGTTGATTTGGGGCGGAGAGTTCTGTAGATGTCCATTAGGCCCACTTGATGCCAAGCTGAGTTCAATTCCTGGGTTTCCTTGTTGACTTTATGTCTCGTTGATCTGTTTTATGTTGACAGTGGGGTGCTAAAGTCTCCCATTATTTATCTGTGGGAGTCTAAGTCTCTTTGCAGGTCACTAATGGCTTTCTTTATGAATCTGGGTGCTCCTGTGTTGGGTGCCTATATATTTAGCATAGTTAGCTCTTCTTGTTGAATTGATCCCTTTACAAATATGTAATGGCTTTCTTTGTCTCTTTTGATCTTTGTTGGTTTAAAGTCTGTTTTATCAGAGACGAGGATTGCAACCCCTGCCTTTTTTTGCTTTCCATTTGTTTGGTAGATCTTCCTTCATCCTTATATTTTGAGCCTATGTGTGTCCCTGAATGTGAGATAGGTTTCCTGAATACAGCACACTGATGGGTCTTGACTCTTTATCCAGTTTGCCAGTCTGTGTCTTTTAATTGGAGCATTTAGTCCATTTACATCTAAGGTTAATATTATTATGTGTGAATTTGATCCTGTCATTATGATGTTAGCTCGTGATTTTTCTCGTTAGTTGATGCAGTTTCTTCCTAGCCTTGATGGTCTTTAGATTTTGGCATGATTTTGCAGTGGCTGGTACCTGTTGCTACTTTCCATGTTTAGTGCTTCCTTCAGGAGCTCTTTTAGGGCAGGCCTGGTGGTGACAAAATCTCTCAGCATTTGCTTGTCTGTAAAGGATTTTATTTCTCCTTCACTTATGAATCTTAGTTTGGCTGCATATGAAATTCTGGATTGAAAATTCTTTCTTTAAGAATGTTGAATATTGGCCCCCACTCTCTTCTGGCTTGTAGAGTTTCTGCCGAGAGATCCACTGTTAGTCTGATGGGCTTCCCTTTGAGGGTATCCCGACCTTTCTCTCTGGCTGCCCTTAACATTTTTTCCTTCATTTCAACTTTGGTGAATCTTACAATTATGTGTTTTGGAGTTACTCTTCTCGAGGAGTATCTTAGTGGTGTTCTCTGTATTTTCTGAATCTGAATGTTGGCCTGCCTTGCTAGATTGGGGAAGTTCTCCTGGATAATATCCTGCAGAGTGTTTTCCAACTTGGTTCCATTCTCCCTGTCACTTTCGAGTACACCAATCAGACTTAGATTTTGTCTTTTCACATAGTCCCATATTTCTTGGCGGCTTCGCTCATTTCTTTTTATTCTTTTTTCTCTAAACTTCCCTTCTTGCTTCATTTAATTCATTTCATCTTCCATCACTGATACCCTTTCTTCCATTTGATTGCATAGGCTCCTGAGGCTTCTGCATTCTTCACGTAGTTCTCAAGCCTTGGCTTTTAGCTCCACCAGCTCCTTTAAGCACTTCTCTGTATGGTCATTCTCGTTATACATTCTTCTAAATTTTTTTCAAAGTTTTCAACTTCTTTGCCTTTGGTTTGAATATCCTCCCACAGCTCAGAGTAATTTGATTGTCTGAAGACTTCTTCTCTCAGCTCGTCAAAGTCATTCTCCATCCAGCTTTGTTCTGTTGCTGGTTAGGAACTGCATTCCTTTGAAGGAGGAGAGGTGCTCTGCTTTTTAGAGTTTCCAGTTTTTCTGCTCTGTTTTTTCCCCATCTTTGTGGTTTTATCTACTTTTGGTGTTTGATGATGGTGATGTACAGATGGGTTTTGGTGAGGATGTGCTTTCTGTTTGTTAGTTTTCCTTCTAACAGACAAGATCCTCAGCTGCAGATCTGTTAGAGTTCCAGGGTGTGTGAGGTGTCAGTCTGCCCCTGCTGGGGATTCCTCCCATTTAGGCTGCTCAGGGGTCAGTTGTCAGGGACCCACTTGAGGAGGCTGTCTGTCCGTTCTCAGATCTCCAGTTTTGTGCTGGGAGAACCACTGCTCTCTTCAAAGCTGTGAGACAGGGACACTTAATCCTGTGGAGGTTACTGCTGTCTTTCTGTTTGTCTGTGTCCTGCCCCCAGATGTGGAGCCTACAGAGGCCAGCAGGCCTCCTTGAGCTATGGTGGGCTGCACACATTTCGAGGTTCCCAGCTGCTTTGTTTACCTAAGCAAGCCTGGGCAATGGCGGACAATCCTACCCCATCCTCACTGCCACCATGCAGTTTGATCTCACTCTGCTGTGCTAGTAATCAGCAAGACCCCGTGGGCGTAGGACCCTCTGAGCCAGGTGTGGGATATAATCCCCTGGTTTGCCGTTTTATAAGCCCGTCGGAAAAGTGCAGTACTCTGGAGGGTGTGACCCGATTTTCCAGGTGCCGTCTGTCAACCTTTTCTTTGACTAGGAAAGAGAACTCCCTGACCTCTTGTGCTTTCTGAGTGAAGCAATGCCTGCCCTTTCTTCGACTCATGCATGATGCATGCACCCACTGACCTGTGCCCACTGTCTGGCACTCCCTGGTAAGTTGTACCCGGTACCTCAGATGGAAATGCAGCAATCATACACCTTCTGCGTCGCTCATGCTGGGAGATGTAGACTGGAGCTGTTCCTATTCGGCCATTTTGCTTCTGTCTAGTTTTTATTTCTAGATATTCCCGTATCCAATGAAGGCTTCAAATCCCTGTAAATGATCACTAGCACATACTTCAAAAAGAGTCTTTCAAAACTGCCCTATCAAAAGGAAGGTTCAACTCCATGATTTTAATGCACACATCATAAAGGAATTTCTGAGAATGCTTCTGTCTGGTTTTTATGTGAAGATATTTCTTTTTATACAAAAGTCCTCAAAGCATTAAAAATGTCCACTTGCAGATACCTTTAACAAAGTGTTTCAAAACTGCTCTATCAAAAGGAAGGTTCAACTCCGTGAGTTGAATGCACACATAACAAAGAAGTTTCTGAGAATGCATCTGTCAAGTTTTTATGTGAAGATATGTCCTATTCTACAATAGGTCTCAAAGCGCTTTAAATATCCACCAGAAGATTCTACAAAAAAAGTGTTTTAAACGTCTCTATCAAAAGGAAGGCTCAAATCTGTGAGTTGAATGCACACATCACAAAGTACTTTCTGAGAAGGCATCTGTCTAGTTTTTATGAGAAGATATTACCGTTTCCAAAAAAGGCCTCAAATCAATGCAAATATCCACTTGCAGATTCTACAAAAAGAGTGTTTCGAAATTGCTATATCAAACGGAAGGTTCAATTCTGAGAGTTGAATGCACACATAATGAAGAAGTTTCTGAGAATGCTTCTGTCTAGTTTTTATGTGAAGTTATTCCCGTTTCCAAAGAAGGCCTCAAAACGGTCCAAATATCCACTTGCAGATTCTACAAAAAGAGTGTTTCAAAAATGCTCTATCAAAAGTTATGTTCAACTCTGTGAGTTGAATGCACACATCACAAAGGCGTTTCTGAAAATGCTTCTGCCTAGTATTTATGTGAAGATATTCCCGTTTCCAAAGAAGGCCTCAAAGCAATCCAAATATCCACTTGAAGGTTCTACAAAAAGAGTGTTTCACAACTGCCCTAGGAAAAGGCATGTTCAACTCTGCGAGTTCAGTGCACATATCAAAAAGTATTTTCGGAGAATGCTTCTGTCTAGTTTTTATTTGAAGTTATTCCCGTTTCTAACAAAGGCTACAAAGCGCTCCAAATATCCACTTGCAGATTCTACAAAAAGAGTATTTCAGAACTGCTCTATCTAAAGAAAGATTCAACTTTATGAGGTGAATGAACACATCACAAAGAAGATTCTGAGAATGCTTCTGTCTACTTTTTATGTGAAGATATTTCCTTTTCTATAAAAGGACTCAAAGCACTCAAAATATCCACTTGCAGATTTTACAATAAAAGCATTTCAAAACTTCTCTATCAAAAGGAAGCTTCAACTCTGTGAGTTGAATGCACACTTCACAAAGAACTTTCTGAGAATTCTTCTGTGTAGCTTTTATGTGAAGATATTTCCGTTTCCACAGAAGGACCCAAAAAGCTCAAAATGTCCACTTGCAGACTCTTCCAAAAAAGTGTCTCAAAACTGCTCTATAAAAAGGAAGGTTCAACTCTGTGAGTTGAATGCACACATCACGAAGAAGTTTCTGAAAATGCTTCTTTCTAGTTTTCATGGGAAGATATTCTCGTTTCCAATGAAGGCCTCAAAACAGTCCAAATATCCACTTGCAGATTCTACAAAAAGAGTGTTTCAAAACTGCTCTATCAAAAGGAAATTTCAAATCTGTGAGTTGAATGCACAAATCACAAAGATGTTTCTGAGAATGCTTCTATCTAGGTTTTATGTGAAGATACTCCCGTTTCCAATGAAGGCCTCAAAGTAGTCCAAATATCCAATTGCAAGTACTACAAAAAGAGGTTTTCAAAACTGCCCTATGAAAAGTTATGTTCGTATCTGTGAGTTGAATGCACACATCACAAAGTAGTTTCTGAGAATGCTTCTGTCTAGTATTTATTTGAAGATATTTCAGTTTCCAACAAAGGCTTCAAAGCTCTCTAAACATCCATTTGTAGATTCTACAAAAAGAGGGTTTCAAAACTGCTCTATCAAATGGAAGGTTCAACTCGCAGAGTTGAATGCACACATCAGAAAGACGTTTCTGAGAATGCTTCTGTCTGGTTTGTATGTGAAGATATTTCCTTTTCTATCAAAGACCACAAAGTGCACAAAATGTCCAATTGCTGATTCTACAATAAAAGTGTTTCAAAACTGCTCTATCAAAAGGAAGGTTCAACTCTGTGAGTTGAATGCACACATCACAAATAAGTTTCTGAGAATATTTCTGTCTAGTTTTCATGTGAAGATATTCCAGTTTCCAACGTAGCTCCCAAATCAGTCAAATATCCACGTGCAGTTACTTCAAAAAGAGTGTATCACAACTGCTCTATGAAAAGTTATGTTCAACTCTGTGAGTTGAATGCACACATTACAAAGAAGTTTTTGAGAATTCTTCTGTCTAGCTTTTATTTGAAGATATTTCTGTTTCCACCACAGCCCTCAAAGTGCTACAAATGTCCACTTGCTGATACTCTAAATAGAGGGTTTCAAAACTACTCTATCAAAAGAAATGTTCAATTCTGTGAGTTGAATGCACACATCACAAAGACGTTTCTGAGAATGCTTCAGTCTACTTTTTATGTGAAGATATTCCCGTTTCCAAGGATTTCCTCAAATCGGTGCAAATATCTCCTTGCAGATTCAACAAAAAGAGTGTTTCAAAAGTGCTCTATCAAGACTTACGTTCAATGCTGTGAGTTGAATGCACGCATTGCAAAGACGTTTCTGAGAATGCTTCCATCTACTTTTTATGTGAAGATATTTCCTTTTCTACAAAATGCCTCAAAGCACTCAAAATGTCCACTTGCGGATTCTACAAACAAAGTGTTTTGAAACTACTCTATCAAAAGGAAGATTCAACTCTGTGAATTGAATGCACACATCACAGAGTAGTTTCTGAGAATGCTTCTGTCCTGCTTATTTGAGGATTATCCCGTTTCCAATGAAGGCTTCAAAGAGCTCAAAGTATCCACTTGCAGATTATACATAAAGAGTGTTTCAAAATTGCTCTATCGAAAGGAAGGTTCAAGTCTGTTAGTTGAATGCAGATATCAAAGAGAAGTTTCTGAGAATGCATCTGTCTAGTTTTTATGTGAAGATATTCCCGTTTCTACCGAAGGTCTCAAAACAGTCCAAATATCCCCTTGCAGATTCTACAAGAAGAGTGTTTCAAAATGGCTCTATCAAAAGGAAGTTTCAACTCTGAGTTCAAGGCACACATCACAAAGAATTTTCTGGGAATGCTTCTTTCTAATTTTTATGTGAAGATATTCCCGTTTCCAACAAAGGCCTCAAATCTGTCCAAATATTCACTTTCAGGTTCTGCAAAAGGACTGTTTCACAACTGCTCTGTGAAAAGATGTGTTCAAATCTGTGAGTTAAATACAAACATCACAAAGAATTTTCTGAGAATCCTTCTGTCTAGTTTTTATTTGAAGATATTTCTTTTCCACCACAGCCCCAAAGCACTAAAACTTTCCACTTACATATTCTACAAAAAGAGTGTTTCAAAACTGCTCTATCAAAACAAAGGTTCAACTCTGTGAGTTTAATGCACACATCACAAAGTAGTTTCAGAGAATGGTTTCTCAAGTTTTTATTTGAAGATATTTCCGTTTCCAATGAAGGCTTTAAAGAGCTCCAAATATCCACTTGCAGATTCCA
The DNA here is from genome assembly GCF_028885625.2 of Pongo pygmaeus. Classification (NCBI taxonomy): domain Eukaryota; kingdom Metazoa; phylum Chordata; class Mammalia; order Primates; family Hominidae; genus Pongo; species Pongo pygmaeus. Next base: position 51,035,331 of record NC_072382.2, read on the forward strand.
CAAAAAGATTGTTTCAAATCTGCTGTATCAAAAGGAAGGTTCAAATCTGTGAGTTGAATGTACACATCACAAAGTAGTTTCTGTGAATGCTTCTGTCTAGTTTTTATGTGAAGATATTCCTTTTTCTACCTTAGGCCTCAATGCACTCCAAATATCCACTTGCAGATTCTACAAAAAGACTGTTTCATAACTCCTCTATCAAAACGAAGGCTCAACACTGTGAGTTGAATGCACACATCACAAACTAGTTTCTGAGAATCCTTCTGTCTAGTTTTTATTTGAAGATATTCCCCTATCCAATGAAGTCTTCAAAGCACTCCAAATATCCACATGCATATTCTACAAGAAGAGTGTTTCAAAACTGCTCTATCAAAAGAAAAATTCAACTCTGTGAGTTGAATGCTCCCATCACAAAGACGTTTGGGAGAATGCTTCTTCCTAGTTTTTATGTGAAGATATTTCCTTTTCCACTGAATGGTGCAAATATCACCTTGTAGATTCTACAAAAAGAGTGCTTCAAAACTGCTATATCAAAAGGAAGGATCAACTCTGTGAGTGGAATGCACACATCACAAAGACTTTTCTGAGAATGCTTCTGTCTAGTTTTTTGTGAAGATAATTCCTCTTCCACAGAATGCCTCTAAGCACTCCAAATGTCCACTTGCATATTCTACAAAAACAGTTTTCAAAACTGCTCTATCAAAAGGAGGGTTCAAATCTACGAGTTGAATGCACACATCAAAAAGAAGTTTCTGAGAATGTTATTGTCTAGTTTTTATTTGAAGATATTTCCTTTTCCAATGAAGGCCTCCAATGCGTCCAAATATCCCCTTGAAAATTCAACAAAAAGGGTGTTTCAAAACTGCTCTATCAAAGGGAAGGTTCAACTCTGTGAGGAGAATGCACACATCAAAAAGAAGTTTCTGGGAATGCTTCCGTCTAGTTTCTATGTGAGGATATTCCCGTTCCCAATGAAGGTTTCAAAGCGGTCCAAATAACCACTTGCAGATTCTACTAAAAGAGTGTTTCAAAATTGCTCTATGAATAGTTATGTTCAACACTGTGAGTTGAATGCACACATCACAAAGAAGTTTCTGAGAATGTTTCTGTCTAGTTTTTATGTGAAGATATTCCGCTTTCCAACGTAGGCCTCAAATGAGTCCAAATATCCATTTTCAGGTTCTTCAAAAAGAGTGCTTCACAACTGCTCTATGAAGAGATATGTTCAAGTCTGTGAGTTGAATGCACACATCACAAAGACGTTTCTGAGAATGCTTCTGTCTAGTTTTTATGTGAAGATATTCCCGTCTCCAACGATTTCCTCAAATCACTTCAAATATCCCCTTGCAGATTCTACAAAAGAATGTTTCAAAACTATTCTATCAAAAGTTATGTTCAATGCTGTGAGTTGAATGCACACATCACAAAGACGTTTCTGAAAATGCTTCTGTCTACTTTTTATGTGAAGATGTTTTCTTTTCTATCAAATACCTCAAAGTGCTCAAAATGTCCACTTACAGATAATATAAAAAAAGTGTATCAAAATTGCTCTTTCCAAAGAAAGACTCAACCCTGTGAGTTGAATGCACACATCACAAAGCAGTTTCTGAGAATGGCTCTCTCTTGTTTATTTGAGGATTAACCCATTTCCAATGAAGGTTTAAAGTGCTCCAAATATCCACTTGCAGATTGTAAAAAAAGAGTGTTTCAAAACTCCTCTATCAAAAGGAAGGTTCAAATCTGTGAGTTGAATGCACACATCAAATAGAAGTTTCTGAGAATGATTCAGTCTAGTTTTTATGTGAAGCTATTTCCTTTTGCAGCATAGGCCTAAAATTGCTCCAAATATCCCCTTGCTGATTCTACAAAAAGTGTTTCAAAACTGCTCTATCAAAAGGAAGTTTCAAATCTGTGAGTTGAAGGTACACGTCACAAAGAAGATTCTGGGAATGCTTCAGTATAGTCTTTATGTGAAGATATTTCCGTTTCCAACAAATGCCTCAAATCTGTCCAAATATTAACTTGCAGTTTCCTCAAAAACACTGTTTCACAACTGCTCTATGAAAAGTTACGTTCAATCCTGGGAGTTAAATGCAAACATCACAAAGAAGTTTCTGAGAATGCTTCTGTCCAATTTTTATTTGAATATATTTCCTTTTGCACCACAGCCCCAAAGCACTAAAACTGTCCACTTACATATTCCACAAAAAGAGTGTTTGGAAATTGCTCTATCAAAAGAAAGGTTCAAATCTGGGAGTTGAATGCACACATCACAAAGTAGTTTCTCAGAATGCTTTCTCAAGTGTTTATTTGAAGACATCCCCATTTCCAACGAAGGCTTCATAGCGGTCCAAATATCCACTTGCAGATTCTACAAAAGGAGAGTTTCAAAACAGCTCTATCAAAAGGAAGGTTCAACTCTGTGAGTTGGATGCACACATCACAAAGTAGATTCTGTGAATGCTTCTGTCTAGTTTTTATGTGAAGATATTCCTTTTTCTACCATAGATCACAAAGCGCTCCAAATATCCACTTGCAGATTCCACAAAAAGACTGTTTCAAAACTCCTCTATCAAAAGGAAGGCTCAAACATGTGAGTTGATTGTACCTTTCACAAACTAGTTTCTAAGAATCCTTCTGTCTAGTTTTTATTTGAAAATATTCCCATTTCCAACGAAGGGTTCAAAGCGCTCCAAATATCCACTTGCAGATTCTAAAAACAGAGTGTTTCAAAACTGCTCTATCAAAAGGAAGGTTCATTTCTGTGAGTTGAATGCACACATCACAAAGAAGTTTTGGAGAATGCTTCTGTCTAGTTTTAATTTGAAGATATTACTTTTTCCACCATAGCCCTCAGAGCTCTACAAATGTCCACTTGCAGATTTTACAAAAAGAGTGTTTCATAACTACTCTATCAAAAGAAAGGCTTAATTCTGTGAGTTGAATGCACACATCACAAAGACATTTCTGAGAATGGTTCTGTCTAGTATTTATGTGAAGATATTCCCGTTTACAACAAAGACTGCAAAGAGCTCCAAATATCCAATTGCAGAGCCTAAAAAAAGAGTGTTTCCAAACTGCTGTATCAAAACAAGTTTCTACTCTGTGAGTTGAATGCACACATCACAAAGATGTTTCTGAGAATGCTTCTGTCTATTTTTATGTGTTGGTATTTCCTGTTCAACCGAAGGCCTCAAAGCACTCCAAAGATCCACATGCAGATTCTACAAAAAAAGTGTTTCAAAACTTCTCCATCAAAAATGAGGTTGAAACCTGTGAGTTGAATGCACACATCACAAAGAAGTTTCTGAGAATGCTTCTGTCTAGTATTTATGTGAAGATATTCCCATTTCCAACAAAGGACTCAAAAGGGTGAAAATATCCCCTTACAGATACTCCTAAACAGTGTTTCAAAACTGCTCTATCAAAAGGAAGGTTCAACTCTGTGTGTTGAATGCACACATCACAAATATGTTTCTGAGAATATTTCTGTGTAGTTTTTATGTGAAGATATTCCCGTTTCCAACAAAGGCCTCAAAGCAGTCCAAATATCCACTTGCAGATGTGACAAAAAGAGTGCTTCAAAACTCCTCTGTGAAAAGTTATGTTCAAATCTTTGAGTTGAATGCACACACCACAATGAAATTTCTTAGAATGCTTCTGTCTAGTTTTTATGTGACAATACTCCCATTTCCAAGGAAGGCCTTAAATCGGTCCAAATATCAACTTACATTTTCTTCAAGAAGAATGTTTCACAATTGCACTATGAAAAGGAATGTTCAACTCTGTGAGTACAATGCACACATCCCAAAGGAGTTTCTTAGAAAGTTTTTGTCTAGTTTTTATGTGAAAATATTTTCTTTTCCAATGAAGGCCTCAAATCGGTCAAACTATCCCTTGAAGGTACTGCAAAAACAGTGTTTCACAACTGCTCTATGAAAAGGTATGTTCTACTCTGTTAGTTGAATGCAAACATCACAAAGAATTTTCTCAGAATTATTCTGTCTAGTTTTTATTTGAAGATTTTGCTTTTACATCATAGCCCTCAAAGTGGTACAAATGTCCTCCTACAGATAGTGCAAAAAGAGTGTTTCAAAACCGCTCTATCAAAAAAAAGGTTCAACTCTGTGCATTGAATGAACACATCACTAAGTAGTTTTTGAGAATGCTTCTCTCTAGTTTTTATTTGAAGATAGTCCCTTTTCCAACAATGGCATTAAAGTACTACAAATAGCCACTTGCAGATTCTACAAAAAGAGTGCCTCAAAACTACTCTATCAAAATAAAGGTTCAACTCTGTGAGTTGAATGGACACATCACAAAGTTGTTTCTGAGAGTGTTTCTGTCTAGTTTTTATGTGACGATATTACCGTTTCCAATGAACGTCTCAAATCAGTCCAAATATCCACTTGCCAATTCTACAAAAAGTGTGTTTAAAAACTGTTCTATCAAAGGAAAGATTCAACTCTGTGAGTGGAATGCACACATCATGAAGAAGTTTCTTAGAATGGTTCTGTCTAGTTTTTAAGTGAAGATATTCCCGTTTACAACGAAGGCCAAAAATCAACCAAAAAAAAACACTTGCAGATTCTGCAAAAAGAGTGTTTCAAAACTATTCTATAAAAAGGGGCGTTCAACTCTGTGAGTTCAATGCACACATCACAAATAAGTTTCTGAGAATTCTTCTGTCTAGTTTTTATGTGACGATATTCCCGATTCCAACAAAGGCCTCAAAATTTCCAAATATCCACTTGCAGATCCTAGAAAAAGAGTGTTTGAAAACTGATTCATGAAAAGTTATGTTCAACTCTGTGAGTTGAATGCACACATCACAAAGAAGTTTCTGAGAATACTTCTGTCTACTTTTTTTTTTTTTTGAAAGTAACAGAAAATGTTTTAATTATAAATTTGGGACATGACCTAAGGAGTGAATGTGTAAAATTAGCAACTTTCTATTAAGAAAGAGCTAATGTACCTTAACCAGGAGATTTTTCTTGATTTCCCTTGTAGTTCTACACCTACATTAGCAGGTTGTACTGATTCCCAGTCTAGCACAAAACATGGAGGGACAAGTCAAGAGGCTGGAGGCAAGGGACACATTCTGAACCTTTCTCTCTCCACATAGCTGCCCATTGTGCAAAGAACACGTGCTTCCTGAATCTGGGAGTGTTTTCTCTCTCTGTGATACAAAAGATAAGAAAATGGGCTTCTTCCAATATTAGGGTTAATTCTTTCCCAGAAAGATGGCCTTTTACCAATTAACGAAAATCTTTTTCAAGGGAACAGAATTCTTTTTAATTTTTTATTTTTTTTTTTATTATTATACTTTAAGTTTTAGGGTACAAGTGCACAACGTGCAGGTTCATTACATATTCCTTACAGAACAGAAAAGCCTGCCCTCCATAGACTTGGTGTACGTCTTTGCCAGTAGGTGGCTCTCATCCAATGTAAATATTTTAATGGCCTCCAGAGTAAAATGGATCTTACATTCTATTTCCTTTTTCCACACGGATGGTTACATTATTGTAATGGGGATATTCCTTCTTTTCCAGAACTATTCACCAGGAGGGCAGTAAAAAAAAAAAAAAAAAAATAGGCCAGTGATTTGGATGTTCCTGAAAAACCTAGAACTCTCACTCAACTTTTGCTTTCAGTTGATGGCTTTGTACTCTTTTATTATTATTATTATTATTATTATACTTTAGGTTTTATGGTACATGGTGTGCAATGTGCAAGTAAGTTATATATGTACACATGTGCCATGCTGGAGCGCTGCAACCACTAACTCGTCATCTAGCATTAGGTATATCTCTCAATGCTATCCCACCACCCTCCCCCAACCCCACAAAAGTCCCCAAAGTGTGACGTTCCCCTTCCTGTGTCCATGTGTTCTCATTGTTCAATTCCCACCTATGAGTGAGAATATACGGTGTTTGGTTTTTTGTTCTTGCGATAGTTTACTGAGAATGATGATTTCCAATTTCATCCATGACTCTACAAAGGACATGAACTCATCATTTTTTATGGCTGCATAGTATTCCATGGTGTATATGTGCCACATTTTCTTAATCCAGTCTATCATTGTTGGACATTTGGGTTGGTTTCAAGTCTTTGCTATTGTGAATAATGCCACAATAAACATATGTGTGCATGTGTCTTTATAGCAGCATGATTTATAGTCCTTTGGGTATATACCAAGTAATGGGATGGGTGGGTCAAATGGTATTTCTAGTTCTGGTTCTCTGAGGAATCGCCACACTGACATCCACAATGGTTGAACTAGTTTACAGTTCCACCAACAGTGTAAAAGTGTTCCTATTTCTCTACATCCTCTCCAGCACCTGTTGTTTCCTGACATTTTAATGATTGCCATTCTAGCTGGTGTGAGATGTTATCTCATTGTGGTTTTGATTTGCATTTCTCTGATGGCCAGTGACGGTGAGCATTTTTTCATCTTTTTTGGCTGCATAAATGTCTTCTTTTGAGAAGTGTCTGTTCATGTCCTTCGCCCACTTTTTGATGGGGTTGTTTGTTTTTATCTTGTAAATTTGTTTGAGTTCACCGTAGATTCTGTATATTAGCCCTTTGTCAGATGAGTAGGTTGCGAAAATTTTCTCCCATTTTGTAGGTTGCCTGTTCACTCTGATGGTAGTTTATTTTGCTGGGCAGAAGCTCTTGAGTTTAATTAGATCTCATTTGTCAATTTTCGCTTTTGTGGCCATTGATTTGGTGTTTTAGACATGAAGCCCTTGCCCATACCTATGCCCTGAATGGTAATGCCTAGGTTTTCTTCTAGGGTTTTTATGGTTTTAGGTCTAATATTTAAGTCTTCAATCCATCTTTAATTATTTTTGAATAAGGTGTAAGGAAGGGATCCAGTTTCAGCTTTCTGCATATGGCTAGCCAGTTTTCCCAGCACCATTTATTAAATAGGGAATCCTTTCCCCATTTCTTGTTTTTGTCAGGTTTGTGAAAGATCAGATAGTTGTAGATATGTGGCATTATTTCCGACGGCTCAGTTCTGTTCCATTGATCTACGTCTCTGTTTTGGTACCAGTACCATGCTGTTTTGGTTACTGTAGCCTTGTAGTATAGTTTGAAGTTAGGTAGTGTGATGCCTCCAGCTTTGTTCTTTTGTCTTAGGATTGACTTGGTGATGCAGGCTCTTTTTTGGTTCCATATGAACTTTAAAGTAGTTTTTTCCAATTCTGCGAAGAAAGTCATTGGTAACTTGATGCGGATGGCATTGAATCTGTAAATTACCTTGGGAAGGATGGCCATTTTCACGATATTGATTCTTCCTACCCATGAGCATGGAATGTTCTTCCATTTGTTTGTATCCTCTTTTATTTCCTTGAGTAGTGGTTTGTAGTTCTCCTTAAAGAGGTCCTTCACATCCCTTATAAGTTGGATTCCTAGGTATTTTGTTCTCTTTGAAGCAATTGTGAATGGGAGTTCACTCATGATTTGGCTCTCTGTTTGTCTGTTTTTGATGTATAAGAATGCTTGTGATTTTTGTACATTGATTTTGTATCCTGAGACTGCTGAAGTTGTTTATCAGCTTAAGGAGATTTTGGGCTGAGACAATGGGGTTTTCTAGATATACAATCATGTCATCTGCAAACAGGGACAATTTGACTTCCTCTTTTCCTAATTGAATACCCTTTATTTCCTTCTCCTGCCTAATTGTCCTGGCCAGAACTTCCAACCCTATGTTGAATAAAAGTGGTGAGAGAGGGCATCCTTGTCTTGTGCCAGTTTTCAAAGGGAATGCTTCCAGTTTTTGCCCATTCATTATGATATTGGCTGTGGGTTTGTCATAGATAGCTCTTATTATTTTGAGATATGTCCCATCAATATCTAATTTATTGAGAGTTTTTAGCATGAAGTGTTGTTGAATTTTGTCAAAGGCCTTTTCTGCATCTATTGAGATAATCACGTGGTTTTTGTCTTTGGTTCTGTTTATATGCTGGATTACATTTATTGATTTCCATACTTTGAACTAGCCTTGCATCCCAGGGATGAAGCCCACTTGATCATGGTGGATAAGCTTTTTGATGTGCTGCTGGATTCTCTTTGCCAGTATTTTATTGAGGATTTTTGCATCAATGTTCATCAAGGATATTGGTCTAAAATTATCTTTTTTTGTTGTGTCTCTGCCAGGCTTTGGTATCAGCATGATGCTGGCCACATAATATGAGCTAGAGAGGATTCCCTCTTTTTCTATTGATTGGAATAGTTTCAGAAGGAATGGTATCAGTTCCTCCTTGTACCTCTGGTAGAATTCGGCTGTGAACCCATCTGGTCCTGGACTTTATTTGGTTGGTAAGCTATTGATTATTTCCACAATTTCAGCTCCTGTTATTGGTCTATTCAGAGATTCAACTTCTTCCTGGTTTATTCTTGGGAGGGTGTATGTGTTGAGGAATTTATCCATTTCTTCTAGATTTTCTAGTTTATTTGCGTAGAGGTGTTTGTAGTATTCTCTGATGGTAGTTTGTATTACTGTGGGATTGGTGGTGATATCCCCTTTACCATTTTTTGTTGCATCTATTTGATTCTTCTCTCTTTTTTCCTTTATTAATCTTGCTAGCAGTCTATCAATTTTGTTGATCCTTTCAAAAAACCAGCTCCTGGATTCATTCATTTTTTGCAGGGTTTCTTGTATCTCTGTTTCCTTCAGTTCTGCTCTGATTTTAGTTATTTCTTGCCTTCTGCTAGCTTTTGAATGTGTTTGCTCTTGCTTTTCTAGTTCTTTTCATTGTGATGTTAGGGTGTCAATTTTGGATCTTTCCTGCTTTCTCTTGTGGGCATTTAGTGCTATGAATTTCCCTCTACACACTGCTTTGAATGCATCCCAGAGATTCTGGTATGTTGTGTCTTGGTTCTCGTTGGTTTCAAAGAACATCTTTATTTCTGCCTTCATTTCGTTATGTACCCAGTAGTCATTCAGGAGCAGGTTGTTCAGTTTCCATGTAGTTGAGCAGTTTTGAGTGAGATTCTTAATCCTGAGTTCTAGCTTGATTTGCACTGTGATCTGAGAGATGGTTTGTTATAATTTGTGTTCTTTTACATTTATTGAGTAGAGCTTTACTTCCAAATATGTGGTCAATTTTGGAATAGGTGTGGTGTGATGCTGAAAAAAATGTATATTCTATTGATTTGGGGTGGAGAGTTCTGCAGATGTCTCTTAGGTCCGCCTGGTGAAGAGCTGAGTTCAATTCCTGGGTATCTTTGTTGACTTTCTGTCTCATTGATCTGTCTAATGTTGACAGTGGGGTGTTAAAGTCTCCCATTATTAATGTGTGGGATTCTAAGTCTCTTTGTAGGTCACTCAGACTAGCTTTATGAATCTGGGTGCTCCTGTATTGGGTGCATATATATTTAGAAGAGTTAGCTCTTCTTGTTGAACTAATCGCTTTAAGATTATGTAATGGCCTTCTTTGTCTATTTTGATCTTTGTTTGTTTAAAGTCTGTTTTATCAGAGACTAGGATTGCAACCCCTGCCTTTTTTGTTTTCCATTTGCTTGGTAGATCTTCCTCCATCCTTTTATTTTGAGCCTATGTGTGTATCTGCACGTGAGATGGGTTTCCTGAATGCAGAACACTGATGGGTCTTGAGTCTTTATCCAATTTGCCAGTCTATGTCTTTTAATTGGAGCATTTAGTCCATTTACATTTAAAGTTAATATTGTTATTTGTGAATTTGATCCTGTCATTATGATGTTAGCTGGTTATTTTGCTCATTAGTTGATGCAGTCTCTTCCTAGTCCCTATGCTCTTTACATTTTGGCATGATTTTTCAGTGGCTGGTACCAGTTGTGCCTTTCCATCTTTAGCACTTCCTTCAGCAGCTCTTTTAAGGCAGGCCTGGTGGTGACAAAATCTCTTAGCATTTGCTTCTCTGTAAAGTATTTTATTTCTCCTTCACTTATGAAGCTTAGTTTGGCTGGATATGAAATTCTGGGTTGAAAATTCTTTTCTTTAAGAATGTTGAATATTGGCCCCCACTCTCTTCTGGCTTGTAGGGTTTCTGCCATGAGATCTGCCTTTAGGCCGACGGGCTTCCCTTTGATGGTAACCCAACCTTTCTCTCTGGCTGCCCTTAACATTTTTTCCTTCATTTCAACTTTGGTGAATCTGTCAATTATGTGTCTTGGAGTTGCTCTTCTCGAGGAGTATCTTTGTGGCATTCTCTGTATTTCCTGGATCTGAATGTTGGCCTGCCTTGCTAGATTGGGGAAGTTCTCCTGGATAATATCCTGCAGAGTGTTTTCCAACTTGGTTCCATTCTCCCTGTCACTTTCCAGTATACCAATCAGATGTAGATTTTGTCTTTTCACGTAGTCCCACATTTCTTGGAGGCTTTGCTCATTTCTTTTTATTTTTTTTCTCTAAACTTCCCTTCTCGCTTCATTTCATTCATTTCATCTTCCAGGGCTGATACCCTTTCTTCCATTTGATTGCATAGGCTCTTGAGGCTTCTGCATTCTTCAAGTAGTTCTCGAGCCTTGGTTTTCAGCTCCATCAGCTCCTTTAAGCACTTCTCTGTATTGGTTATTCTAGTTATACATTCTTCTAAATTTTTTTCAAAGTTTTCAGCTTCTTTGTCTTTGGTTTGAATATCGTCCCATAGCTTGGATTAATTTCATCATCTGAAGCCTTCTTCTCTCAGCTCGTCAAAGTCATTCTCCGTCCAGCTTTGTTCCGTTGCTGGTGAGCAACTGCGTTCCTTTGGAGGAGGAGAGGTACTCTTCTTTTTAGAGTTTCCAGTTTCTCTGCTCTGGTTTTTCCCCATGTTTTGGTTTTATCTACTTTTGGTGTTTGATGATGGTGATGTGCAGATGGGTTTTTGGTGTGGATGTCCTTTCTGTTAGTTTTCCTTCTAACAGAAAGGACCCTCAGCTGCAGGTCTGTTGGCGTACCTGGCCGGCCGTGTGAGGTGTCAGTCTGCCCCTACTGGAGGGTTCCTCCCAGTTAGGCTGCTCAGGGGTCAGGGGTCAGGGACCCACTTGAGGAGGCAGTCTGCCTGTTCTCATATCTCCAGCTGCGTGCTTGGAGAACCACTGCTCTCCTCAAAGCTGTCAGACAGGGACATTTAAGTCTGCAGAGGTTACTGCTGTCTTTTTGTTTGTCTGTGCCCTGCCCCCAGTGGTGGAGCCTACAGAGGCAGGCAGGCCTCCTTGAGCTGTGGTGGGCTCCACCCATTTCGAGGTTCCCAGCTACTTTGTTTACCTAAGCAATCCTGGGAGATGGCGGGCACCCCTCTCCCAGCCTCGCTACCGCCTTGCTGTTTGATCTCAAACTGCTGTGCTAGCAATCAGTGAGACTCCATGGGCTTAGAACCCTCTGAGCCAGGTGCGGGGTATAATCTCCTGGGGCAGCGTTTCCTAAGCCCTTCAGAAAAGCACAGTATTCGGGTGGGAGTGGCCCGATGTTCCAGGTGCTGTCTGTCACCCCTGGAAAGGGAACTCCCTGAACCCTTGTGCTTCCTGAGTGAGGCAATGTCTCACCCCTGCTTTAGCTGGTGCACGGCGCACTCACCCACTGACCTGCGCCCACTGTCTGGCACTCCCTTGTGAGATGAACACGGTACCTAAGATGGAAATGCAGAAATCAACCATCTTCTGCGTCACTCACGCTGGGAGCTGTAGACCAGAGTTGTTCGTATTCGGCCATCTTGGCTACTCAGGCCTTCTGTCTACTTTTATATGAAGATATTCCCATTTCAAATGAAAGCCCCAAATTGGTCTAAATATCAACTTCCACGTACTTCAAAAACAGGGTTTCACAATTGCTCTATGAAAAGTAGTGTTCAACTCTCTGAGTTGAATGCACACATCACAAAGTGGTTTCTGAGAATGCTTCTGTCTAGTTTTTATGTGAAGATATTCTCTTTTCCACCGAAGGCCTCAAAGCACTCCAAATGTCAAATTGCAGCTTCCAGAGAAAGAGTGTTTCAAAACTGCTCTTCCAAAGGAAGGTTCAAGTCTGTGAGTTGTGTGCAGACATCATGAAGAAGTATTTGAGAAGGCTTCTGTCAAATTTTTATGTGAAGATATTAACATTTCCATCGAAGGCCTCAAATCGGGAAAAATATCCCCTTGCAGATTCTACAAAAACATTGTCCCAAAACTGCTTTATCAAAAGGTAGGTTCAACTTTGTGAGTTGTATGCAAACATCACAAAGAAGTTTCTGAGTATGAGTCTGTCAAGTTTTTACATGAAGATATTTCCTTTTCTACAGAGGCATCAAAGCACTCAAAGTATCCACCTTCAGATTCTTCAATAAAAGTGTTTCAAAACTGTTCTATCAAAAGGAAGGCTCAACTCTTTGAGTTGAATGCACATATCACAAAGATGTTTCTGAGAATGCTTCTGTCTAGTTTTTATGTGAAGAGATTTTATTTTCCAGCATAGGCCTGAAAGCGCTGCAAATATTCACGTACAGATTCTATAAAAAGAGTGTTTCAAAACTGCTCTATCAAAAGGAAGATTCAACTCTGTGAGTTGAATTCACCCATCACAAACAAGTTTCTGAGAATCCTTCTGTCTAGTGTTTATGTGAAGATATTTCATTTTCCAGCATAGACCCCAAAGCCATCAAAATATCTACTAGCACATTATACAAAAGGAGTGTTTCTAAACTGTTCTATTAAAAGGATGCTTCAACTCTGAGAGTAGAATGCACACATCACAAAGAAGTTTCTGAGAATGCTTCTCTCTAGTTTTTATGTGAAGATTTTTCCTTTTCCAGTGTAGGCCTCAAATCACTCCAAGTATCCACTTGCAGATTCTACAAAAAGAGTGTTTCGAAACTGCTCTATGAAAAGGAAGGTTCAAATCTGTGAATTGAATGCACACATCACAAATAAATTTCTCAGAATGCTTCTGTCTAGTTTTCATGTGAAGATATTTCCTTTTCCATCACAGGCCTCAAAGCGCTCCAAATATCCACTTGCAGATTCTACAAAAAGAGTGTTTCAAAACTGCTCTATCAAAAGGTATTTTCAAGTCTTTGAATTGAACAAACTCATCACAAAGATGATTCTGCGATTGATTCTGTCTAGTTTTTATGTGAAGGTATTTCCTTTTTCAACATAGGCTTCAAAGCACTTCAAATATCCCCTTGCAGATTCTAAAAAAGAGCATTTCAAAACTGCTCTATCAAAAGGAGTGTTAGACTCTGTGAGTTGAATGCACTCATCACAAAGAAGTTTCTGAGAATGCTTCCATCTAGTTTTTATGTGAAGATATTTCCTTTTCCAGCAAAGGCCTCAAAGACCTCAAAATATCCACCTGCAGATTCTACAAAAACGGTGTTTCAAAACTGCTGTATCAAAAGTATCATTCAACTCTGTGAGTTAAATGCACACAACACAAATAAGTTTCCGAGAATGCTTCTGCCTAGTTTTCATTTGAACGTATTTTTGTCTGGACTACAGGCCGCAATTGCTCCAAATATCCACTTTCCTTTTCCACAAAAAGAGTGTTTCAGGACTGCTCTATGAAAAGGAATGTTCACCACTGTGAGTTGAATGCACACATGATAAAGAAATTTCTCAGAATGCTTCTGTCTAGTTTTCACTTGAAGGTATTTCCTTTTCCAGCATAGGATTCAAAGCACTGCAAATATACTCTTGCAGATTCTACAAAAAGAGTGTTTCAAAACTCCTCTATGAAAAGGAAGCTTCAACTCTGAAATTTGAATGCACACATCACAAACAAGTTTCTGAGAGTCCTTCTGTCTTGTTTTTATGTGAAGATATTTCCTTTTCCATCATAAACATCAAAGTGCTCCAAATATCCACTTGCAGATTCTCCAAAAGTGTGTTTCAACAGTTCCCCATCCAAAGAAAGTTTCAACACTGTGTGTTGAGTGCATAAGGCACAGCGAGGTTTCTGAGAATGCTTTTGTCTATTTGTTACTTGAAGATATTTTCTTTTCCAGTATTGGCCTGAAAGCACTCAAATATCCACTGGTAGACTCTACAAAAACGGTGTTTCAAAACTGCTCTGTCAAAAGCAAGGTTCAACTCTATGAGTTGCATGCACGCATCATAAAGAAGTTTCTGAGAATGCTTCAGTCTAGTTTTTATGTGAAGATGTTTCTTTTTCCAGCATAGGCCTGAAAGCGCTCCAAATATCCACTTGCAGATTCTATAAAACGAGAGTTTCAAAACATCTCTATCAATAGGAAATCTCAACTCTGTGAGTTGAATGTACACATCACAACGAAGTTTCTTGGAATGCTTCTGTCTAATTTTTATGTAAAGAGATTTTCTTTTCCAGCATAGGCCTGAAAGCTCTCCAAATATTCACTTGCAGATACTATAAAAAGCGTGTTTCAAAACTGCTCATCAAAACGAAGTTTCAACTCTGTGAGTTGAATGCACAAACCAGAAACAAGTTTCTGAGAATGCTTCAGTCTAGTTTTTATGTGAAGATATTTCATTTTCCAGCATAGGCCTGAAAGCCCTCCAAATATCCACTTTCAGATACTACAACAAGAGTGTTTCAAAACTTCTCTACCAATAGGAAAGTTCAACTCTGTTAGTTGAATGTACACATCACAACGAAGTTTCTGAGAATGCTTCTGTCTAGTTTTTATGTGAAGAGATTTTCTTATCCAGCATAAGCCTCAAAGCACTGCAAATATTCACTTTCAGATTCCATAAAGAGTTTTTCAAAACTGCTCTATCAAAAGGAAGGTTAAACACTGTGAGGTGAATGCACACATCACAAACAAGTTTCTGAGAATCCTTCTATCTTGTTTTCATGTGAAGATATTTCCTTTTCCACCATACACATCTTAGTGCTCCAAATATCCCCTTGCAGGTTCTACAAAAAGTGTGTTTCAAAACTTCCACATCCAAAGAAAGTTTCAACACTGTGTGTTGAATACACAAAGCACAGCAAATTTTCTGAGAATGCTTCTGTCTAGTTGATATGTGAAGATATTTCCTTTTCCAGTATAGGCCTGAAAGTGCTCAAATATCCACTGGCAGACTCTACAAAATGGGTCTTCCAAAACTGCTCTGTCAAAAGCAAGGTTCAACTCTGTGAGTTGCAGGCACACATCATAAAGTAGTTTCTGAGAATGCTTCTGTATAGTTTTTATGTGAAGATATTTTTTTTTCCAGCATAGGCCTGAAAGCACTCCAAATATCCACTTGCAGATTCTATAAAAGAGTTTTTCAAAACGTTTTTATCAATAGGAAAGTTCATCACTGTGAGTTAAATGTACACATCACAACAATGGTTCTGAGAATGCTTCTGTCTAGTTTTTATGTGAAGAGATTTTCTTTTCCAGCATAGGCCTGAAAGCACTCCAAATATTCACTTGCAGATTCTATAAAAAGAGTGTTTCAAAACTGCTCTATCAAAAGGAAGGTTCAACTCTGTGTGTTAAATGCACACATCACAATGACGTTTCTGACAATGCTTCAGTCTAGTTTTTACGTGAATATATTTCCTTTTCCAGCGTAGGCCTCAAATCGCTCCAAATATCCACTTGCAGATTCTGCAAAAAGAGCGTTTCAAAACTGCTCTATTAAAAGGAAGGTTTAAGTCTGTGCATTGAATGCACACATCGCAAAGAAATTTTTGAGAATGCTTCTCTCCAGTTTTCATGTGGAGATATTACCTTTTCCATCTCACGCCTCAAAGCGCTACAAATATCCACTTGCAGATCCTACAAAAAGGGTGTTTCAAAACTGCTCTAAGAAAAGGAAGTTTCAAGTTTGTGAGATGAATGAACTCATCACCAAGAAGTTTCTGCGAATGCTTTTGTCTAGTTTTTATGTAATGATATTTCCTCTTCCATCATAGGCCTCGAAGTGCTCCAAATATCCACTTGCAGATCCTACAAAAAGAGTGTTTTAAAACTGCTCTATCAAAAGGAAGGTTCAATTCTGTGAGTTGAATGCACTCATCACAAAGAAGAATCTGAGAATGCTTCTGTCTGGTTTTTATGTGAAAATATTTCCTTTTCCAGCATAGGCCTCAAAGCTCTCCATATATCCACTTGCAGATTCTTCAAAAAGTGTGTTTCAAAGATGCTGCATCAAAAGGAAGGTTCAAGTCTGTGAGTTGAATGCACGCATCACAAAGAAGTTTCTGCAAATGATTCTGTCTAGTTTTTATGTGAGGATATTTCCTTTTCACCATAGGCCTCAAAGTGCTCTAATTATCCACTTGCAGATCCTACAAAAAGTGTGTATCAAAACTGCTCTATCAAAAGAAAGGTTCAACACTGTGAGTTGAATGCAAAAGGCAGAGAGTAATTTCTGAGAAGGCTTCTGTCTAGTTTTTATGTGAAGATATTGCCTTTTCCAGCATAGGCCTCAAAGCGCTCTAATTATCCACTTGCAGATTCTACAAAAAGAGTGTTTCAAAACTACTCTATCAAAAGGAATGTTCAACACTGTGAGTTGAATGCACACATCACAAAGGAGTTTATCAGAATTCTTCTGTCTAGTTTTTATGAGAAAATATTTCTTTTTCCAGCATAAGCCTCAAAGCATTGCAAATATCCACTTGCAGATTTTGCAAAAAGATTATTTGAAAACTGTTCAATCAAAAGGAATGTTCAACTCTCTGTGTTGAAAGCACACATCACAAAGAAGTTTCTGAGAATGCTTCCATCTCTTTTACATGTGAAGGTGTTTCCTTTTCCATTAGAGGCTGCATTCGCTCGAAATATCAACTTGCCGTTTCCACAAAAAGAGTGTTTCAGATCTGATCTATGAAAAGGAATGTTCAACTCTGTGATTAGAATGCACACATCACAAAATAATTTCTGGGAATTCTTCCTTCTAGTTTTTTTGTGAAGACATTTCCTTTTCCAGCATAGTCCTCAAAGCGCTCCATATATCCAACTTGCATATTCTACAAAAAGATTGTTTCAAAACTGCTCTTTCAAAAGGAAGCTTCAAGTCTGTGAGCTGAATGCACTCATCACAAAGACGTTTCTGAGAGTTCTTCTGTCTAGTTTTCATGTGAAGATGTTTCCATTTGAAGCATCGGCCTCAATTCACTCCAAATATTCACTTGCAGATTCTACGAAAACGGTGTTTCAAAACTTCTCTATCAATTGGTAGGTTCAAATCTGTGAGTTGAATGCACCCTTTCCAAAGAAGTTTCTGAGAATGCTTCTGTCTAGTTTTTACGTGAAAATATTTCCTTTTTCACCATAGGCCTCAAACTGCTCACAAATGTCCCCATGCAGATTCTACAAGAATGGAATTTCCAATCTGCTCAACTAATAGAAAGGTTTACCTCTGTGAGTAAATGTGCACATCACAAGGCAATTTCTCAGAAACCCTCTGTCTAATTTTAATGTGAAGATATTTCTTTTTTCACTATAGGCCTCAAGGGGCTCACAAATATCCCTTTGCAGATTCTACAAAGGAATTTTTCCAAACTGCTCAATCAAAAGAGAGGTTCAACTCTGTGAGATGAATGCACACAACTCAAAGCATTTTCCAACAAAGCTTTTGTCTAGTTTTTATGTGAAGATATTTCCTTTTACACCATAGGCCTCATAGGTCTCACAAATATCCCTTTGCCGATTCTACAAAAAGACTGTTTCTAAATGGCTCAATCAAAAGAAAAGTTCAAGTCTGTGAGATGAATGTACACATCATGAAGAAGTTTCTCAGAAAGCTTCTGTGTATTTTGTATGTGAAGATATTTCCTATTTCACCATAGGCCTCAAAATGCTCACAAATATACATTTGCAGATTCTAAATGAAGACTGTTTCCAAGCTGCTTAATCAAAAGAAGGGTCCAACCCAGTGAGATGAATGCATACATCACAAAGAAGTTCCTCAGAACGATTTATCTAGGTTTTATGTGAAGATATTTTCTTTTTCACCATAGGCCTCAAAGTGCTCCCAAATATCCCTTTTCAGATTCTACAAAAAGACGGTTTCCAAACTGCTAAATCAAAAGAAAGATTCTACTCTGTTAGATGAATCCATACATCACAAAGCATTGTCTCAGAAAGCTTCTGTCTAGTTTTTTTTGTGAAGATATTTCCTTTTTCACCTTAGGCCTCAAAGGGCTCAGAAATAATCCTTTGCAGAGTCTACAAAAAGACTTTTTCGAACCTGCTCAATCAAAATAAACATTCAAATCTGTGAGATAAATGAACACATCACAAACAGGTTTCTCAGCAAACTTATGTCTAGTTTTTATGTGAAGATATTTCCTTTTTCACCAAAGGCCTCAAATTGCTCTAAATATCCCTTGGCAGATTCTACAAAAAGTGTGCTTGGAAATGTCTCAAGCAAAAGAAAGGTTCAGGTCTGTGAGAGGAAAGCACACATCACAAAGAATTTTATCAGAAAGCTTCTGTCTAGTTTTTATGTGAAGATATTTCCTTTTACACAATGGTCTTCAAACCAATCAAAAATATCCCTTTGCAGGTTCTACAAAAAGACTGTTTCTCAACTGCTCCATCAAAAGAAAGTTTCAACTCCTTGAGATGAATGCACACAACACAAAGAAGTTTCTCAGAAAGCTTCTGTCTAGTTTTAAAGTGACGATACTTCCCTTTTCTTTATAGGCCTCAAAGCTCTCAGAAATATGCCTCTGTAGATTCTACAAGAAAAGAGTTTCCAACCTTCAAAATGAAAAGAAATGTTTATCTCTGTGAGATGAATGCACAAATCACAAAAGAGTTTCTCAGAAAGCTTCTGTCTAGTTTTATGTTAATATATTTCCTTTTTCACAATATGCCACAAAGTGTTCAAAAATATCACTTTGCAGAATCTACAAAAGACTCTTTCCAAACTGCTCAAGCAAAAGAAAGATTTAACTCTGTCAGATGAATGCATCTATCACAAAGAAGTTTCTCAGAAAGATTCTGTCTTGTTTTTATGTAAAGATGTGTCATTTTTCAACATTCGGCCAAAGCACTGACAAATATCCCTTTGCAGATTCTACAAGAACTGATTTTCCACTTTGCTCAATGAAAAGAATCGTTTACCTCTGTGAGTTGAATGCACACTTCACAAAGGAGTTTCTCAGAAACCTTCTTTCTAGATTTCATGGGAAGATATTGCATTTTTCACTATAGGCCTCAAAAGGCTCACAAATATCCCTTTGCAGATTCTACAAAAAGACTCTTTCCAAACTGCTCAATCAAAAGAAAGGTTCACCTCTGTGAGATGAATGGAAATATCAGAAAGAAGTTTCTCAGAAAGATTCTATCTACTTTTTATGTGAAGATATTTCCTTTTTCATCATAGGCCTCAAAGGGCTCACAAATATCCCTTTTCAGATTCTACAAAAAGAGTGTTTCCAAACTGCTCAATCAAAAGACTGTTTCCTCTCTTTGAGATGAATGCACGTAGCACAAAGAAGTTTCTCAGAAAGCTTCTGTATAGTTTTTATGTGAAGATATTGCCTTTTTCACCAGAGGCCTCAAACCGCTGACAAATATCACTTTTGCACAGCCTATAAAAAGACTGTGTCCAAGCTGTGCAATCAAAGAAAGGTTCAACTGTGTGAATTGAATGCGCAGATCACTGAGAACTTTCTCAGAAAGCTTCTGTCTAGGTTTTATGTGTAGATATTTCATTTTTCACCGTAGGCCTCAAAGCGCTCCAAGTATCCTTTGGCAGATTCTACAAAAAGACTCTTTCCAAACTGTTCAATCAAAAGAAAGGTTCAACTCTGTGAGATGAAAGTATACATCACAAAGCAGTTTATCAGAAATCTGTGTAGTTTTTATGTGAAGATATTTCCTTTTTCAGCATTGGCCTCACAGGGCTCACGAATATCCCTTTGCAGATTCCTCAAAAAGACTGTTTCCAAGCTGCTCAGGCAACAGAAAGGTTCACCTCTGTCAGGTGAATGCACACGTAACAAAGAAATTGCTCAGAAAGCTTCTGTCTTGTTTTACTGTGAAGGTATTTCATTTTTCACCACAGGCCACAAAGCCCTCAAAAATATCCCTTTGCAGATTCTATAAGAACATAGTTTCCTATCTGCTCAATGAAAAGAAATACTTACCCCTGTGAGATGAATGCACACATCACAAAGGAGTTTCTCAAAAACCTTCTGTCTATATTTTATGTGAAGATATTCCCTTTTTCATTATAGGCCTCAAAGTACTCCCACATATCCCTTTGCAGATTCCACAAAAAGACTGTTTCCAAACTGCTCAATCAAACGAAAGTTTCAACTCTGTGAGATGAGTGCACACATCACAAAAAAGTTTCTCAGAAAACTTCTGTCTAGTTTTTATATAAAGGTATTTGCTTTTTCAACATAGGCCTCAAAAACTTCACAAATATCCTTTTGCAGATACTACAAAAAGACTGTTTCCAAAGTGCTATGTCAAAAGAAAGTTTCAACTCTGTGAAGTGAATGCACACATCCCAAAGAAGTTTCTCAGAAAGCTTCAGTCTAGTTTTTATGTTAATATAAATCATTTTTCACCATAGGCCTCAAACTGCTGACAAATATCCCTTTGCAGATCATACAAAAAGACTGAATCCAAACTGCTAAATCAAAAAAAAATTCAACTCTGTGAGATGAATGCACACAACACAAAGCAGTTTCTCAGAAACCTTCTGTGTAGTTTTTATGTGACGATGTTTCCTTTTTCACTGTAGGCCCCAAACCACACAAAATTATCCCTCTGCAGATTCTACAAAAATACTGTTTCATAATTGCTCAATCAAAAGCAAGGTTCATCTCTGGGAAATTAATTCACACATACCAAAGATGTTTCTCCAACAGCTTCTGTCTAATTTTCATGTGAAGATATTTTCTTTTGCACCATAGGCCTCAAAGTGCTCTCAAATATCCCTTTTCATACTCTAGAAAACAGAGTTTACAATGTGCTCAATGAAAACAACTGTTTACCCCTGTGAGATGAATGCACACATCACAAAGAAGTTTCTCAGAAAGCTTCTCTCTGGTTTTGGTGTGAAAATATTTCCTTTTTCACCATAGGCCACAAAGCACTCACAAATATTCCTTTACAGATTCTACAAGAACAGATTTTCTTGTCTTCTCAATGAAAAGAAACGTTTACCTCTGTGAGATGAATGCTTACATCCCAAAGCAGATTCTCAGAAACATTCTGTCTAGTTTTTATGTTAAGATATTTGCTTTTTCACCTTATTCCTCAAAGGGCTCACAAATATCCCTTTGCAGATTCTACAAAAAGACTGTTTCCAAACTTCTCAATGAAA
Source organism: Pongo pygmaeus (assembly GCF_028885625.2). Classification (NCBI taxonomy): domain Eukaryota; kingdom Metazoa; phylum Chordata; class Mammalia; order Primates; family Hominidae; genus Pongo; species Pongo pygmaeus. Next base: position 51,056,544 of record NC_072382.2, read on the forward strand.
AGGAGGTTTCAACTCTGTGAGATGAATTCACATATTACAAACAAATTTCTCAGAAAGCTTCTGTCTAGTTTTGATGTGAAGATATTTCCTTTTTCACCATAGGCCTCTAACTTCTCACAAATATCCCTTTGCAGATTCTACAAAAAGACTGCTTCCAATCTGCACAATCAAAAGGAAGTTTCAACTCTGTCAGATGAATGCACATATCACAATGAAGTTTCTCAGAAAGCTTCTGTCTAGTTTTTATGTGAAGATATTTCCTTTTTCACCATTGGCCTTAAACCACTCAAGAATATCCCTTTGCAGATTCTACAAAAATAATGTTTCCAAACTGATCAAGAAAAAGAAAGATTCAACTTTGGGAGATGAATGCACACATCACAAAGAAGTTTCTCAGACAGCTTCTGTCTAGTTTTTGTGTTAAGATATTTCTGTTTTCTCCATAGGCCTCCCATTGCTCACAAATATCACCTTTCAGACTCTACAAGAACTGATTTTACAGTCTTCTCAATGAAAACAAACGTTTACCCCCGTGACATGAATGCACACATCACAAAATATTTTCTCAGAATGCTTCTGTGTGGTTTATGTGTGAAGATATTTCCTTTTTCACCATAGGCCTCAAGGCGCTCCAAATATCCCTGTGCAGATTCTACAAAAAGACTGTTTCTGAACTGCTCAATCAAAAGAAATGTTCAACTTTGTGAGGAGAATGCCCAGATCACAAAATGTTTCTCAGAAACCTTCTTTCTACTTTTTATGTGAAGATATTTACTTTTTCAATGAATGCCTCAAAGCACACACAAATAGCCCTTTGCAGATTCTACAAAAAGACTGTTTCAAAACTCTTCAATCAAAGCAAATTTTCAACTCTGTGAGATGAATGCAGACATCAGAAAGCATTTCCTCAGAAAGCTTCTCTCTAGTTTTGTGTGAAGATATTTCCTTTTTCACCATAGGCCTCAAAGTGCTCGCAAATGTCCGTTTGCAGATTCTTAAACAACAGAGTTTCCAATCTGCTGACTGAAAAGAAACGTTTATCTCTGTGAAATGAATTGACGCATCACAAATCAATTTCTCAGAAACCTTCCATCTAGTTTTTATGTGAAGATGTTTCCTTTTTCACCATAGGCCTCAAATGGCTCAGAAATATCCCTTTGCAGATTCTACAAAGAGACTGTTTCCAAACTGCTCAATCAAAAGGAATGTTCATCCCTGTGAAATGAGTGCACACATCACAAGGCAGTTTCTCGGAAACCTTCTGTCTAGGATTTATGTGAAGATATTTACTTTTTCGCCATAGGCCTCAAAGGGCTGACAAATATCCCTTTGCCAGTTTCAAAGGAAGACTGTTTCCAGAAAGCTCAATCAAAGGAAGGTTCAAATCACAAATCAAAGCAGTTTCTCAGAAATCTTCTGTTTAGTTTTGATTTGCAGATATTTCCTTTTTCACCATAGGCCTCAAAGTGCTCAGAGATATCACTTTGCAGATTCTACAAGAACAGTTTCCAATCTGCTGAATGAAAAGAAACGTTTACCTCTGTGAGATGAATGCACACATCACAAATCAGTGTCTCAGAAAACTTCTGTCTAGTTTTTACGTGAAGAAATTTCCTTTTTCACCGTAGGCCCCAAAGGGCTCCAAATTTCTCTTGGCAGATTCTACAAAAACACTGTTTCCAAACTACTCAATCAAAAGAAAGTTTCAAATCTGTGAGATGAAAGCACAAAATACAAAGCAGTTTCTGAGAAACATTCTGTCTAGTTTTTGTATGAGTGTATTTCCTTATTCAACGTAAGCTTCAAAGGGCTCAAAAATATCCCTTTGCAGATTCTACAAAAAGACTATTTCCAAACAGCTCAATGAAAAGAAAGGTTAAACTCTGTGAGATGAATGCACACATCGCAAGAAGATTCTAGGGGGGAGGAGCCAAGATGGCCAAATAGGAACAGCTCCGGTCTACAGCTCCCAGCACGAGCGACGAAGAAGACGGGTGATTTCTGCATTTCCATCTGAGGTACCGTGTTCATCTCACTAGGGAGTGCCAGACAGTGGGTGCAGGTCAGTGGGTGAGTGCACCGTGCACAAGCCAAAGCAGGGGCGAGGGATTGCCTCACTCGGGAAGTGAAAGGGGTCAGGGAGTTCCCTTTCCAGGGGTGACAGACGCCCCTGGAAAATCAGGACACACCCACCCGAATACTGTGCTTTTCCGACGGGCTTAGGAAACGGTGCCCCAAGAGAGTATAGCCCGCGCCTGGCTTAGAGGGTCCTACGCCTATGGAGTCTCACTGATTGCTAGCACAGCAGTCTGAGATCAAACAGCAAGTCGGCAGCGAGGCTTGGGGAGGGGCGCCCGCCATTGCCCAGGCTCGCTTAGGTAAACAAAGCAGCCTGGAAACTTGAACTGGGTGGAGCCCAACACAGCTGAAGGAGGCGTGCCTGCCTCTGTAGGCTCCACCTCTGGGGGCAGGGCACAGACAAACAAAAAGACAGCAGTAACCTCTGCAGACTTAAATGTCCCTGTCTGACAGCTTTGAGGAGAGCAGTGGTTCTCCCAGCATGCAACTGGAGATCTGAGAACGGGCTGACTGCCTCCTCAAGTGGGTCCCTGACCCCTGACCCCTGAGCAGCCTAACTGGGTGGCACCCACAAGAAGAGGTAGACTGACACCTCACACGGCCAGCCAGGTACTCCAACAGACCTGCAGCTGAGGGTCCTGTCTGTTAGAAGGAAAACTAACAGAAAGGACATCCACACCAAAAACCCATCTGTACATCACCATCATCAAAGACCAAAAGTAGATAAAACCACAAAGATGGGGAAAAACCAGAGCAGAAAAACTGGAAACTCTAAAAAGCAGAGTACCTCTCCTCTTCCAAAGGAATGCAGTTCCTCACCAGCAACGGAACAAAGCTGGACAGAGAATGACTTTGATGAGCTGAGAGAAGAAGGCTTCAGATGATCAAATTACTCTGAGCTACGGGAGGATATTCAAACCAAAGGCAAAGAAGTTGAAAACTTTGAAAAAAATTTAGAGGAATGTAAAACTAGAATAACCAATACAGAAAAGTGCTTAAAGGAGCTGATGGAGCTGAAAACCAAGGCTCGAGAACTACGTGAAGAATGCAGAAGCCTCAGGAGCCAATGCAATCAAATGGAAGAAAGGGCATCAGCCCTGGAAGATGAAATGAATGAAATGAAGTGAGAAGGGAAGTTTAGAGAAAAAAGAACAAAAAGAAATGAGCAAAGCCTCCAAGAAATGTGGGACTATGTGAAAAGATGAAATCTACGTCTGATTGGTATACTGGAAAGTGACAGGGAGAATGGAACCAAGTTGGAAAACACTCTGCAGGATATTATCCAGGAGAACTTCCCCAATCTAGCAAGGCAGGCCAACATTCAGATCCAGGAAATACAGAGAATGCCACAAAGATACTCCTCGAGAAGAGCAACTCCAAGACACATAATTGACAGATTCACCAAAGTTGAAATGAAGGAAAAAATGTTAAGGGCAGCCAGAGAGAAAGGTCGGGTTACCATCAAAGGGAAGCCCATCAGACTAACAGCGGATCTCTCTGCACAAACTCTACAAGCCAGAAGAGAGTGGGGGCCAATATTCAACATTCTTAAAGAAAAGAATATTCAACCCAGAGTTTCATATCCTGCCAAACTAAGCTTCATAAGTGAAGGAGAAATAAAATACTTTACAGACAAGCAAATGCTGAGAGATTTTGTCACCACCAGGCCTGCCCTAAAAGAGCTCCTGAAGGGAGCACTAAACATGGAAAGGCACAACCAGTACCAGCCACTGCAAAATCATACCACAATGTAAAGACCATAGGGACTAGGAAGAGACTGCATCAACCAATGAGCAAAATAACCAGCTAACATCATAATGACAAGATCAGATTCACACATAACAATACTAACTTTAAATGTAAATGGACTAAATGCTCCAATTAAAAGACACAGACTAGCAAATTGGATAAAGAATCAAGACCCATCAGTGTGCTGTATTCAGGAAACCCATATCACATGCAGAGACACACATAGGCTCAGAATAAAAGGATGGAGGAAGATCTACCAAGCAAATGGAAAACAAAAAAAGGCAGGGGTTGCAATCCTAGTCTCTGATAAAACAGACTTTAAACCAACAAAGATCAAAAGAGACAAAGAAGCCATTACATAATGGCAAAGGGATTAATTCAACAAGAAGAGCTAACTATCCTAAATATATATGCACCCAATACAGGAGCGCTCAGATTCATAAAGCAAGTCCTGAGTGACCTACAAAGAGACTTAGACTCCCACACATTAAAAATCGGAGCCTTTAACACCACACTGTCAACATTAGACAGATCAACGAGACAGAAAGTCAACAAGGATACCCAGGAATTGAACTCAGCTCTGCACCAAGCGGACCTAACAGACATCTACAGAACTCTCCACCCCAAATCAACAGAATATACATTTTTTTCAGCACCACACCACACTTATTCCAAAATTGACCATATACTTTGAAGTAAAGCTCTCCTCAGTAAATGTAAAAGAACAGAAATTATAACAAACTCTCTCTCAGATCACAGTGCAATCAAGCTAGAACTCAGGATTAAGAATCTCACTCAAAACTGCTCAACTACATGAAAACTGAACAACCTGCCCTGAATGACTACTGGGTACTTAACAAAATGAAGGCAGAAATAAAGATGTTCTTTGAAAATAACGAGAACAAAGACACAACATACCAGAATCTCTGGGATGCATTCAAAGCAGTGTGTAGAGGGAAATTTATAGCACTAAATGCCCACAAGAGAAAGCAGGAAAGATCCAAAATTGACACCCTAACATCACAATTAAAAGAACTAGAAAAGCAAGAGCAAACACATTCAAAAGCTAGCAGAAGGCAAGAAATAACTAAAATCAGAGCAGAACTGAAGGAAATAGAGACACAAAAAACCCTTCAAAAAATAAATGAATCCAGGAGCTGGTTTTTTGAAAGGATCAACAAAATTGATAGACCGCTAGCAAGATTAATAAAGAAAAAAAGAGAGAAGAATCAAATAGATGCAATAAAAAATGATAAAGGGGATATCACCACCGATCCCACAGAAATACAAACTACAATCAGAGAATATTACAAACACCTCTACGCAAATAAACTAGAAAATCTAGAAGAAATGGATAAATTCCTCAACACATACACCCTCCCAAGACTAAACCAGGAGGAAGTTGAATCTCTGAATAGACCAATAACAGGAGCTGAAATTGTGGCAATAATCAATAGCTTACCAACCAAAAAAAGTGCAGGACCAGGTGAGTTCACAGCCAATTTCTACCAGAGGTACAAGGAGGAGCTGGTACCATTCCTTCTGAAACTATTCCAATCAATAGGAAAAGAGGGAATCCTCCCTAACTCATTTTATGAGGCCAGCATCATCCTGATACCAAAGCCTGGCAGAGACACAACAAAAAAAGACAACTTTAGACCAATATCCTTGATGAACATTGATGCAAAAATCCTCAATAAAATACTGGCAAACAGAATCCAGCAGCACATCAAAAAGCTTATCCACCATGATCAAGTGGGCTTCATCCCTGGGATGCAAGGCTGGTTCAACATATGTAAATCAATAAATGTAATCCACCATATAAACAGAACCAAATTCTAAAACCACATGATTATCTCAATAGATGCAGAAAATGCCTTTGACAAAATTCAACAATGCTTCATGCTGAAAACTCTCAATAAATTAGGTATTGATGGGTCATATCTCAAAATAATAAGAGCTATCTATGACAAACCCACAGCCAATATCATACTGAATGGGCAAAAACTGGAAGCATTCCCTTTGAAAACTGGCACAAGACAGGGATGCCCTCTCTCACCACTTTTATTCAACATAGTGTTGGAAGTTCTGGCCAGGGCAATCAGGCAAGAGAAGGAAATCAGGGGTATTCAATTAGGAAAAGAGGAAGTCAAATTGTCCCTGTTTGCAGGTGACATGATAGTATATATAGCAAACCCCATTGTCTCAGCCCAAAATCTCCTTAAGCTGATAAGCAACTTCAGCAAAGTCTCAGGATACAAAATCAATGTACAAAAATCACAAGCACTCTTATACAACAATAAGAGACAAACAGAGAGCCAAATCATGAGTGAACTCCCATTCACAATTGCTTCAAAGAGAATAAAATACCTAGGAATCCAACTTATAAGGGATGTGAAGGACCTCTTCAAGGAGAACTACAAACCACTGCTCAAGGAAATAAAAGAGGATACAAACAAATGGAAGAACATCCCATGCTCATGGGTAGGAAGAATCAATATCGTGAAAATGGCCATCCTTCCCAAGGTAATTTACAGATTCAATGCCATCCCCATCAAGTTACCAATGACTTTCTTCACAGAATTGGAAAAAACTACTTTAAAGTTCATATGGAACCAAAAAAGAGCCCGCATCACCAAGTCAATCCTAAGCCAAAAGAACAAAGCTGGAGGCATCACACTACCTGACTTCAAACTATACTACAAGGCTACAGTAACCAAAACATCATGGTACTGGTACCAAAACAGAGATATAGATCAATGGAACAGAACAGAGCCGTCAGAAATAATGCCACATATCTACAACTATCTGATCTTTCACAAACCTGACAAAAACAAGAAATGGGGAAAGGATTCCCTATTTAATAAATGGTGCTGGGAAAACTGGCTAGCCATATGCAGAAAGCTGAAACTGGATCCCTTCCTTACACCTTATACAAAAATTAATTCAAGATGGATTAAAGACTTAAATGTTAGACCTAAAACCATAAAAACCCTAGAAGAAAACCTAGGCATTACCATTCAGGACATAGGCATGGGCAAGTGCTTCATGTCTACAACACCAAAAGCAATGGCAACAAAAGCCAAAATTGACAAATGGGATCTAATTAAACTGAAGAGCTTCTGCACAGCAAAGGAAACTACCGTCAGAGTGAACAGGCAACCTACAAAATGGGAGAAAATTTTCACAACCTACTCATCTGACAAAGGGCTAATATCCAGAATATACAATGAACTCAAACAAATTTACAAGATAAAAACAAACAACCCCATCAAAAAGTGGGCGAAGGACATGAACAGACACTTCTCAAAAGAAGACATTTTTGCAGCCAAAAAACACATGAAAAAATGCTCACCATCACTGGCCATCAGAGAAATACAAATCAAAACCACAATGAGATACCATCTCACACCAGTTAGAATGGCAATCCTTAAAAAGTCAGGAAACAACAGGTGCTGGAGAGGATGTGGTGAAATAGGAACACTTTTACACTGTTGGTGGGACTGTAAACTAGTTCAACGGTTGTGGAAGTCAGTGTGGCGATTCCTCAGGGATCTAGAACTAGAAATTCCATTCGACCCAGCCATCCCATTACTGGGTATATACCCAAAGGACTATAAATCATGCTGCTATAAAGACACATGCACAAGTATGTCTATTGCAGCATTATTCACAATAGCAAAGACTTGGAACCAACCCAAATGTCCAACAATGATAGACTAGATTAAGAAAATGTGGCACATATACACCATGGAATATTATGCAGCCATAAAAAATGATGAGTTCATGTGCTTTGTAGGGACATGGATGAAATTGGAAATCATCATCCTCAGTAAACTATCGGAAGAACAAAAAACCAAACACTGCATATTCTCACTCATAGGTGGGAATTGAACAATGAGAACACATGGACACAAGAAGGGGAACATCACACTTCGGGGACTGTTGTTGGGTTGGGGGAGTGGGGAGGGATACCACTGGGAGATATACCTAATGCTAGATGATGAATTGGTGGGTGCAGCGCACCAGCATGGCACATGTATACATACGTAACTTACCTGCACATTGCACACATGTACCATAGAGCCTAAAGTATAATAATAATAATAATAATAATAATAATAATAAAAAGAAAACAAACAAACAAACAAAAAAAAGAAGTTTCTAGGAAAGTTTCTGTCTAGTTTCTATGTGAAGTTATTTCCTTCTTCACCATAGGCCTCAAACTGCTTGCAAATATCCCTTTGCAAATTCTACAAGAACAGAGTTTCTAATCTGATCAATTAAAAAACAATTACCTCTGTGAGATGAATGCACAGATCACAAAGCAGATTCTCAGAAACCTTCTGTCTGGTTTTTATGTGAAGATATTTCCTTTTTCACCATAGGCCTCAAAGGGCTCGCAAATATCCCTTTGCAGAGTCTGTAAAAAGACTGTTTCCAAACTGTTCAATCAAAAGAAATGTCAAACTGTGAGATAATTGCACACATCACAAAGAAGTTTCACAGAAAGCTCTGTCTAGATTTTATGTGAAGATATTTTCTTTATCACCATAGACCTCAACCCCTTCACAAATATCCCTTAGCAGATTCTACAAAAAGACAGTTTCCAAACTGCTCAATCAAATGAACGGTTCAACTCTGGGAGATGAGTGCACACATCACAAAGAAGTTTCTTAGAAAGCTTCTATCTAGTTTTTATATAAAGGTATTTGCTTTTTCACCATAGGCCTCAAACTGCTCACCAATATCCTTTTGCAGATACTACAAAAAGACTGTTTCCAAAGTGCTAAATCAAAAGAAAGTTTCAACTCTGTGAGATGAATGTACACATCACAAAGATGTTTCTCAGAAATCTTCTATCTAGTTTTTATGTGAAGATAATTCCTTTTTCAAAATAGGCCTCTATCTGCTGACAAATATCACTTTGCAGATTCTACAAAAAGACTGCATCCAAACTGCTCAACAAAAGAAAGTTTCAACTCTGTCAGATGAATGCACACAACCCAAAGCAGTTTCTCAGAAACTTTCTGTTAATTTTTATGTGAAGATGTTTCTTTTTCAAAATAGGCCCCAAATGACTTAAAAATATCCACTTGCAGATTCTACAAAAATACTTTTTCGAAACTGCTCAATCAAAAGAAAATTTCAACTCTTGGAGATGAATGCACACATTACAAAGAAGTTTCTCGGACAGCTTCTGTCTAGTTTTTATGTGAAGATATTTCCTTTTTCACCATAGGCCTCTAAGTGCTGAGAAATATCCCTTTTCAGACTCTACAAGAACAGAGTTTACAATCTGCTCAGTGAAAACAACTGTTTACTTCTGTGAGATGAATGCACACATCTCAAAGTAGTTTCTCAGAAAGCTTCTGCCTGGTTTGTGTGTGATGATATTTCCTTTTTCTCCATATGCCTCAAAGGGCTACAAATATCCCTGTGCAGATTCTACAAAAAGACAGTTTCCGAACTGCTCAATCAAAAATAAGGTTCAACGCTGTGAGATGTATGCACACATCACAAAGGAGTTTCTCATAAACCTTCTGTCTGGCTTTTATGTTAAGATATTTCGTTTTTCACAATAGGCCTCAAAGGGCTCAGAAATATCCTATTGTGGGTACTACAAAAAGACTGTTTCCAAACTGCTCAATCAGAAGAAAGTTTCTAATCTGTGAGATGAATCACACATCACAAAGGAGTTTCTCAGAAAGATTCTTTCTGGTTTTTGTTTGAAGATATTTCCTTTTTCACCACAGGCCTCAAAGCCGTCACAAGTATCCCTTTGCAGATTCTACAAGAACAGAGTTTCCAATCTGCTCAATGAAAAGAAACATTTACCTCTGTGAGACGAATGCACACATCACAAAGCAGTCACTCAGAAACATTATGTATAGATTTTATGTGAAGATATTTCCTTCTTTACCATATTCCTCAAAGGGCTCACAAATATCTCTTTGCAGATTCTACAAAAAGACTGTGTCCAAAGAGCTCAATGATAAGAAAGGTTCAACTCTGTGAGATGAATGCACACATTACAAACAAGTTTCTCAGAATGCTTCTGTCTAGTTTTGATGTGAAGATATTTCCTTTTTACTGTAGGCCTCAAACTCCTCGCAAATATCCCTTTGCAGATTCTAAAAAAAATGTGTTTCCAATCTGAAAAATCAAAAGAAAGGTTCAATGCTGTGAGACGAATGAACACATCACAAAGAAGTTTCTCAGAAAGCTTATATTTATTTTTTATGTGAAGATAATTCCTTTCTAACAATAGGCCTCAAAGTGCTCACGAACATTCGTTGGCAGATTCTAAAAGAACAGAGTTGCCAATCTGCTCAATGAAAAGGAACTTTTAACTCTGTGAGTTGAATGCACACATCACAAATCATTTTCCCAAAAACTTTCTGTCTAGTTTTTATGTGAAGATAAAACTTTTTTCACCATAGGCTTCCAAGGGCTCAAAAATATCCCTTTGCAGAGTCTGCAAAAAGCCTGTTTCCAAACTGCTCAATCAAGAGAAAGGTATAACTCTGTGAGAAGAATGCACACATCACAAAGCAGTGTCTCAGAAACCTTCTGTCTAGTTTTTATGTGAAGATATTTCATTTCCCACCATAGGCCTCAAAGAGATCACAAATATCCCTTTACATATTCTACAAGAACAGAGGGTCCAATCTGCTCAATGACAAGAAACTTTTACCTCTGTGAGATGAATGCACACATCAAAAAGAAATTTCTCAGAATGCTTCTGTCTAGATTTGATGTGAAGATGTTTGCTTTTTGACCATAGGCCTCAAACTGTTCAAAAATATCCCTTTGCAGACCAAAAAGACTTTTTGCAAATTGATCAATCAAAAGAAAGTTTCAACTCTGTGAGATGAATGCACACATCACAAAGAAGTTTCTCAGAAAGCTTCTGTCTAGATTTTATGCGAAGATATTACTTTTTTCACCATTGGCCTCTAACCACTGAAAAATATCCCTTTGCGGTATCTACAAAAATATTATTTCCAAACTGCTCAATCAAAAGAAAGTTTGAACTCTGGGAGATGAATGCACATATCACAAAGAAGTTCCTCAGACAGCTTCTGTCTAGTTTTTATGTGAAGATATTTCCTGTTTCACCATAGGCCTCAAAGCGCTCACAAATATCCCTTTTCAGACTCTACAAGAACAGAGTTTACAAGCTGCTTAATAAAAACAATCATTTACCTCTGTGAGATGAATGCACACATCGCAAAGGAGTTTCTCAGAAAGCTTCTGTGTGGTTTTTGTGTGAAGATATTTCCTTTTTCACCATAGGCCTCAAAGCGCTCCAAATATCCCTGTGCAGATTCTAGAAAAAGACAGTTTCTGAACTGCTCATTGAAAAGAAAGGTTCAACGCTGTGAGATGAATGCACACCTCTGAAAGCAGTTTCCCAGAAACCTTCTGTCTAGTTTTTACGTTAAAATATTTTATTTTTCACTATAGGCCTCAAAGGGCTCACAAATACCCCTTTGTGGACGCTACAAAAAGAATGTTTGCAAACTGCTCAATCAAAAGAAATTTTCAACTCAGTGAGATAAATGCTCACATCAGAAAGAAGTTTCTCAGAAAGCTTCTGTCTAGTTTTTTATTTTTTTTTAATTTTATTTTTATTTTACTTTAAGTTTTAGGGTACATGTGCACGACGTGCAGGTTTGTTACATATATATACGTGTGCCATGTTGGTGTGCTGCACACTTTACCTCGTCATTTAACATTAGGTATATCTCCTATTGCTATCCCTCCCCCCTACCCCCAACCCACAACCATCCCCGGTGTGCGATGTTCCCCTTCCTGTGTCCATGTGTTCTCATTGTTCAATTCCCACCTATGAGTGAGAACATGTGGTGTTTCGTTTTTTGTCCTGCAGATAGTTTGCTGAGAATGATGGTTTCCATTTTCATCCATGTTCCTACAAAGACATGAACTCACCATTTTTTATGACTGCATAGTGTTCCATGGTGTATATGTGACACATTTTCTTAATCCAGTCTATCACTTTTGGACATTTTGGGTTGGTTCCAAGTCTTTGCTATTGTGAATAGTGCTGCAATAAACATACATGTGCATGTGTCTTTATAGAAGCATGATTTATAATCCTTTGGGTATACATCCAGTAATGGGATGGCTGGGTCAAATGATATTTCTACTTCTAGATTCCTGAGGAATCACCACACTGACTTCCACAAGGGTTGAACTAGTTTACAGTCTCACCCACAGTGTAAAAGTGTTTCTATTTCTCCACATCCTCTCCAGCACCTGTTGTTTCCTGACTTTTTAATGATCGTCATTCTAACTGGTGTGAGATGGTATCTCATTGTGGTTTTGATTTGTATTTCTCTGATTGTCTGTGATGTTGAGCATTTTTTCATGTGTTTTCTGGCTGCAAAAATGTCTTCTTTTGAGAAGTGTATGTTCATATCCTTCACCTACTTTTTGATGTGGTTGTTTGTTTTTTTTCTTGTAAATTTGTTAGTGTTCATTGTAGACTCTGGACACTACCCTTTTTCAGATGAGTAGATTGCAAAAATTTTCTCCCATTCTGTTGGTTGCCTGTTCACTCTGATGGTAGTTTCTTTTGCTGTGCAGAAGCTCTTGAGTTTAATTAGATCCAATTTGTCAATTTTAGCTTTTTTTGCCATTGCCTTTTGTGTTTTAGGCATGAAGTCCTTGCCCATGCCTATGTCCTGAATGGTATTGCTTAGGTTTTCTTCCAGGGTTTTTATGGTTTTAGGTCTAACATTTAAGTCTTTAATCCATCTTGAATTAATTTTTGTATAAGGTGTAAGGAAGGGATCCAGTTTCAGCTTTCTACACATGGCTAGCCAGTTTTCCCAGCACCATTTATTAAATAGGGAATCATTTCCCCATTGCTTGTTTTTCTCAGGTTTGTCAAAGAACAGATAGTTGTAGATATGCAGCATTAATTCTGAGGGCTCTGTACTGTTCCATTGATCTATATCTCTGTTTTGGTACCAGTACCATGCTGTTTTGGTTACTGTAGCCTTGTAGTGTAGTTTGAGGTCAAGTACTGTGATACCTCAGGCTTTGTTCTTTTGGCTTAGGATTGATTTGTAGATAAGGGCTCTTTTTTGGTTCTAAATGAACTTTAAAGTAGTTTCTTCCAACTCTGTGAAGAAAGTCACTGGTAGCTTGATGGGGATGGCATTGAATCTGTAAATTACCTTGGGCAGTATGGCCATTTTCATGATATTGATTCTTCCTACTCATGAGCATGGAATGTTCTTCTATTTGTTTGTGTCCTCTTTTATTTCCTTGAGCAGTGGTTTGTTGTTCTCCTTGAAGAGGTCCTTCACATCCCTTGTAAGTTGAATTCCTAGGTATTTTATTCTCTTTGAAGCAATTGTGAATGGAAGTTAACTCGTGATTTGGCTCTCTCTTTGTCTGTTATTGGTGTATAAGAACGCTTGTGATTTTTGTACATTGATTTTGTATCCTGAGACTTTGCTGAAATTACTTATCAACTTGAGGAGTTTTTTTGGGCTGAGATAATGGGGTTTTCTAGATATACAATCATGTCATCTGCAAACAGGGACAATTTGACTTCCTCTTTTCCTAATTGAATAGGCTTTATTTCCTTCTCTTGCCTGATTGCCCTGGCCAGAACTTCCAACACTATGTTGAATAGGAATGGTGATAGAGGGCATCCCTGTCTTGTACCAGTTTTCAAAAGGAATGCTTCCGGTTTTTGCCCATTCAGCATGATATTGGCTGTGGGTTTGTCATACATAGCTCTTATTATTTTGAGATACGTCCCATCAATACCTAATTAATTGAGAGTTTTTAGCATGAAGGACTGTTGAATTTTGTCAAAGGCCTTTTCTGCATCTGTTGAGATACACATGTGGTTTTTGTCTTTGGTTCTGTTTATATGCTGGATTACATTCATTGATTTGCATATGTTGAACCAGCCTTGCATCCCAGAGATGAAGCCCACTTGATCATGGTGGATAAGCTTTTTGATGTGCTGCTGGATTCGGTTTGCCAGTATTTTACTGAGGATTTTTGTATCAATGTTCATCAGGAATATTGGTCTAAAATTCTCTTTTTTGGTTGTATCTCTGCCTGGCTTTAGTATCAGGATGATGCTGGCCTCATAAAATGAGTTAGGAAGCATTCCTTCGTTTTCTATTGTTTGGAATAGTTTCAGAAGGAATGGTACCAACTCCTCTTTGTAACTCTAGTAGAATTCGGCTGTGACGCTGTCTGGTCCAGGGCTTGTTTTAGTTGGTAAGCTCTTAATTATTGTCTCAATTTCAGAGCCTGTTATTGGTCTATTCAGAGATTCAAATTCTTCCTGGTTTAGTCTTGGGAGGGTGTATGTGTTGAGGAATTTATCCATTTCTTCTAGATTTTCTAGTTTATTTGCATGGAGGTGTTTGTAGTATTCTGTGATTGTAGTTTGTATTTCTGTGGGATCGGTGGTGATATCCCCGTTATCATTTTTTGTTGAGTCTGTTTGATTCTTCTCCCTTTTCTTCTTTATTAGTCTTGCTAGGGGTCTATCAATTTTGTAAATCTTTTCAAAAAACCTGCTCCTGGATTCATTGATTGTGTTCAAGGATTTTTTGAATCTCTATTTCCTTCAGTTCTACTCTGATCTTAGTTATTTCTTGCCTTCTGCTAGGTTTTGAATGTGTTTTCTCTTGCTTCTCAAGTTCTTTTAATTGTGATGTTAGGGTGTCAATTTTACATCTTTCCTGCTTTCTCTTGTGGGCATTTAGTGCTATAAAATTCTCTCTACACACTGCTTTTAATGTGTCCCAGAGATTCTGGTCTGTTTTGTCTTTGTTTTCGTTAGTTTCAAAGAACATCTTTATCTCTGCCTTCATTTTGTTATGTACCCAGTAGTCATTCAGGAGCAGGTTGTTCAGTTTCCGTGTAGTTGAGCGGTTTTCAGTGAGTTTCTTAATCCTGAGTTTTAGTTTGATTGCACTGTGGTCTGAGAGACAGTTTGTTATAATTTCTATTCTTTTACATTTGCTGAGGAGTACTTTACCTCCAACTATGTGGTCAACTTGGGAATGTGTGTGGTGTATTGCTGAAAAGAATGTATATTCTGTTGATTTGGGGTGGAGAGTTCTGTAGATGTCTATTAGGTCCGCTTCGTGTAGAGCTGAGTTCAATTCCTGGGTATCCTTGTTAAGTTTATGTCTTGTTGACCTGTCTAATGTTGACAGTGGGATGTTAAAGTCTCCCATTATTATTGCGTGGGAGTCTAAGTCTCTTTCTAGGTCTCTAAGGAGTTGCTTTATGAATCTTGCTGCTCCTGTGTTGGGTTTATATATGTTTAGGACAGTTAGCTCTTCTTGTTGAATTGATCCCTTCACCATTATGTAATGGCCTTCTTTGTCTCTTTGATCTTTGTTGGTTTAAAGTCTGTTTTATCAGAGACTAGGATTGCAACCCCTACCTTTTTTTGTTTTCCATTTGTTTGGTAGATCTTCCTCCATTCCTTTATTTTGAGCCTATGTGTGTCTCTGCACATTAGATGGGTTTCCTGAATAGAGCACACTGATGGGTCTTGACTCTTTATCCAATTTGCCAGTCTGTGTCTTAATTGGAGCATTTAGCCCATTTACCTTTAAGGTTAATATTGTTATTTGTTAATTTGATCCTGTCATTATGATGTTAGGTGGTTACTTTGCTCGTTAGTTGACGCAGTTTCTTCCTCGTCTTGACGGTCTTTACAATTTGGCATGTTTTTGCAGTGGCTGGTACCTGTTTTTCCTGTCCATGTTTAGTGCTTCCATCAGGAGCTCCTTTAGGGCAGGCCTGGTGGTGACAAAATCTCTCAGCATTTGCTTGTCTGTAAAGTATTTTATTCTTCCTTCACTTATGAAACTTAATTTGGCTGGATATGAAAATCTGGGTTGAAAATTATTTTCTTTAAGAATGTTGAATATTGACCCCCACACTCTTCTGGCTTGTAGAGATTCTGCCGAGATATCAGCTGTTACTCTGATGGGCTTCTCTTTGTGGGTAACCCGACCTTTCTCTCTAGTTGCCCTTAACATTTTTTCCTTCATTTCAACTTTGGTGAATCTGACAATTATGTGTCTTGGAGTTTCTCTTCTTGAGGTGTATCTTTGTGGTTTTCTCTATATTTCCTGAATTTTAATGTTGGCCTGCCTTGCTAGATTGGGGAAGTTCTCCTGGATAATATCCTGCAGAATGTTTTCCAACTTTGTTCCACTCTCCCCGTCACTTTCAGGTACACCAGTCAGACGTAGATTTGGTCTTTTCACATAGTCCCATATTTCTTGGAGGATTTTTTGGTTTCTTTTTGTTCTTTTTTCTCTAAATTTCTCTTCTCACTTCATTTCAATCATTTGGTCTTCCATAACTTATACTCTTTCTTCCAGTTGATCTAAATGGCTACTGAGGCTTGAGCATTCATCATATAGTTCTCATGCCCTGGTTTTCAGCTCCATCAAGTCCTTTAGGGACTGCTTTTCACTGGTTATTCTAGTTAGCCATTCGTCTGATTTTTTTTTCAAGGTTTTTAACTTCTTTGCCATGGGTTTGAACTTCCTCCTTTAGCTCGGAGTAGTTTGATCGTCTGAAGACTTCTTCTCTCAACTCTTCAAAGTCATTCTCCATCCAGCTTTGTTCCATTGCTGGTGAGGAGCTGAGTTCCTTTGGAGGAGGAGAGGCACTCTGATTTGTAGAGTTACCAGTTCTTCTGCTGTTTTTTCCCCCATCTTTGTGGTTTTATCTACCTTTGGTCTTTGATGATGGTGATGTACAGATAAGGTTTTGGTGTGGTTGTCCTTTCTGTTTGTTAGTTTTCCTTCTAACAGTCAGGACCCTCAGCTGCAGGTCTGTTGGAGTCTGCTGGAGATCCACTCCAGACCCTGTTTGCCAGGTTATCAGCAGCAGAGGCTGTAGAACAGAAGATATTGGCGAACAGCAAATGTTGCTGCCTGATCTTTCCTCTGGAAGTTTTGTCTCAGAGTTGTACCCGGCCATGTGTGGTGTCAGTCTGCCCCTACTGGGTGGTGCCTCCCAGTTTGGCTACTCTGGGTTCAAGGACCAACTTGTGGAGGCACCCTGTGCGTTCTCAGATCTCCAGCTGTGTGCTGGGAGAACCACTACTATCTTCAAAGCTGTCAGACATGGACATTTAAGTCTGCAGAGGTTTCTACTTCCTTTTGTTTGGCTACGCCTTGCCCCCAGAGGTAGAGTCTACAGAGGCAGGCAGGCCCCCTTGAGCTGCAGTGCGCTCCCCCAAGTTCAACCTTCCCAGCCACTTTGTTTACCTACTCAAGCCTTGGCAATGGTTGGCCCCCCTCGCCTAGCCTCGCTGCCACCTTGAAGTTTGGTCTCAGACTGCTGTGTTAGCAATGAGTGAGGCTCCATGGGCATAGGACCCTCTGAGCCATGCATGGGATGTAATCTCCTGATGTGCCATTTCCTAAAACCATTGGAAAACCACAGTATTAGGGTGGGCATGACCTGATTTTCCAGGTGCCGTCTGTACCCCTTTCTTTGACTAGGAAAGTGAATCCCTGACCCCTTGTTCTTCCCAGGTGAAGTGATGCCTCACACTGCTTTGGCTCATGCTCAGTGCACTGCGCCAACTGCCCTGCATGCACCTTCTTACACTCCCCAGTGAGATGAACCTGGTACCTCAATTGGAAATGCAGAAATCGCCCATCTTCTGCATTATTCATGCTGGGAGCTGTGAACTGGACCTGTTCCTATTCAGCCCTCTGAAGATCAGCATCTGTGATAGTCTAGAGTGCTTCTGAGGCAAACAGGCAGCATCAGTCTTCAGCCATTAAACCAAGAAGATCTGGGAAGGAGTCAGTCAGACAGCCTTGGGCCAGAGTTGCAGTTAATCTAGAAGTGGCTGCCAGGTTAGATGAACAGTCCGATTTTCAGTAGGGTCCCAACATAAACATTGGTTAGGTGTTCCTTGGGCTGGTCCATCTGAGGACCCGTGGTCATAGGTGGATCTTTCTTATGTAGCTGGAGCAAATAGCTGGAGGATGGGGGATTGATCTCCCAAGGGAGGTCTCCTGATCCAAGTCATGGCACTAAAATTTCACTCACATCCATGTGAAGAGACCACCAAACAGTCTTTGTGTGAGTAACAAGGCTGTTTATTTCACCTGGGTGCAGGCAGGCTGTGTCTGAAAAGAGAGTGAGCCTCTTGTTTCTAGTTTTTATCTCAGTTATTTCCTTTTTCAACTTAGGCTTCATGCACTCCCAAATATACCCTCACACATTCTTCAAAAACAGTGTTTCCAAACTGATCAATCAAAAGAAAGGTTTAACTCTGTGAGATAAATGCACATATCACAAAGCAATTTCTCAAAGAGCTTCTTTCTAGTTTTTAACAAAAGATGTTTCCTTTTTCACTGTAGGGCTAATTGTGCTTTCAAATATCCCATTGCAGATTCTACAAACAGAGTTTCCAAACTGCTCAATCAAAAGAAAGATTTAAATCTTTGAGAAGAAGGTACACATCACAAAAGCGTTTCTCAGAAAGCGTATTTGTAGTTTTTATCCAAAGTTATTTCCTTTTTCACAATTGGCCTCAGTGTCTTACCAAATATCTCTTTGCAGCTACTATAAAAACAGTGTTTCCAAACTGCTCAATCAAAAGAAATATTTAACTCTTTGAGATGAATGCACACATCAAAAAGCACTGTCTCAGAAAGATTCTTTCTAGTTTTTATTTGGAGATATTTCCTTTTTCACCATAAGCCTCAACACGTTCCAAAATAATTATGTGCAGCCCCATCCAAAATGGTATTTCCAAATGACTCCATCAAAGGAAAGATTAAAACTGTGAAATGAAGGCACACATCACAAATCAGTGTCTCAGAAAGCTTCTTTCCAGTTTTTATCTGATGATATTTCCTTTTTCACCATAGGCCTCAATGCGTTCCCAAATATCCCTTCACATTTTCTATAAAAACGGTGTTTCTGAACTGCTCCATCATAAGAAGGAGTTAACTCTGTGAGACGAATGCAGATATCAGAAATCAGTTTCTCATAATGCTTCTTTCCAGTTTTTATCTGAAGATATTTCCTTTTTCACCATAGACCTTTTTGTGCTTCCTAACATCGCTTCAGAGATTATACAAAAACAGTGTTTCCAAACTGCTCAGTCAAAAGAAAAGTTTAATTCTCTGACATTTTTGCATACATTACAAAATAGTTTCTAAAAAAGCTTCTGTCTAGTTTTTATCTGAAGATATTTACTTTTTCAACACAGGCCTCTCTGCACTCACAAATATCCCTTTGCAGATTCTACAAAAACAGTGTGTCCGAACTGCTCAATTGAAAGAAACGTTTAACTCTGTGAGAAGAATGCACCAATCACAAAATTGTTTCTCAGAAAGATTCTTTTTAGTTTCCATCTGAAGTTATTTCCTTTTTCACCATAGGCTACCTGCCCTGCCAAGTATTCCTTAGTGGATTCTACAAAAACTGTATTTCTAAACTGATTAATCAAAAGAAAGTTTTAACTCTGTGAGATGAATGCACACATCACAATCACTTTTTCAAAAACCTTCGTCTAGTTTTTATCAGAAGATATTTCCTTTTTCACCCTAGGGTTCAATGCGCTCCAAAACATCCCTTTGCAGATTCTACAAAAACAATGTATTCAAACTGCTGAGTCAAAAGAAAAGTCTATCTCAGTTAGCTGAAAGCACACATAACAAAGCAGTTTCACAGAAAGCTTCTGTCTAGTTCTTCTCTGAAGAGATTTCCTTTCCACTATAGACTTCAATGCACTCCCAAATATCTTTTGGAAGATTCTAGAAAAAACATTGTGTAAAAACTGCTCAATCAAAAACAGGTTTAACTCTGCCAGTTGAATGCGCGCATCACAGAGAAGTTTCTCAAAAATCTTATTTCTAGTTTTTATCTGATGATAGTTCCTTTTACACTGTAGGCTTTTTCACACTACCTAATATTGCTTCACAAATTTTGGAAAAAAAAAGTTTCCAAACTGTTCCATCAAAAGAAAGTTTTAAATCTGTGAGATGAATGCACACATTACAAAGCAATTTCTCAAAAAAGCTTCTTTCTCGTTTTTATCTGAAGATATTTCCTTTTTCACAATAGACTTCAATGTGCTCCCAAATGTCCCTTCACAGATTCTGGGAAAACATTGTTTACAAACTGAGCAATCAAAAGAAAGTTTTAACTCTGTGAGATGAATTCACACATCCCAAAGCAGTTTCTCAGAAAGCTTCAGTCTAGTTATTCTCTGAAGATATTTCCTTTTCCACAGTAGGCCTCAAAGCTCTCCCATATATCCCTTCACAGATTCTACAAAAACAGTGGTTCAATACGCTCAATCAAGAAATAGGTTTGACTCTGTGAGTTGTATGCACACATCACATAGTATTTTCTCAAAAATCTTCTTTCTATTTTTTATCTGAAGATATTTCCTTTTTGACCATAGGCCTCAGTGCGTTCCCAAATATACCTTTGCAGATATTACAAAAACAGTGTTTCCAAACATCTCAAACAAAAGAAAGGTTTAACTCTGTGAGATGAATGCATGTATCACAAAGCAGCTTCTCAGATAGTTTCTATGTAGTTCTTCTCTGAAGTTATTTCCTTTTCTACTATATGCCTCAATGCACCCCCAAATATCCCTTCACAGATTTTCTAAAATCAGTGTTTCCAAACTCTTCCATCAAAAGAAACATTTAACTCTGTGAGAGGAATACACAGATTGGAACGCATTTTCTCGTAATGGTTCTTTCCAGTTTTTTATCTGAAGATATTTCCTTTTTCACCTTTTTGCACTACATATCATCGCTTCACAGATTATGCAAGAACAGTGATTCCAAACTGCTCAGTCAAAGGAAAGTTTAACTCTGTGAGATGAATGCATACATCACAAAGCACTTTCTCAAAAAGCTCCTTTCTTGTTTTTCTCCAAAGTTATACCTTTTACCCAATAGACTTCAATACACTCCTATACATCCCTTCGCAGATTCTACAAAAACAGTGTTTACACCGTTAAATGAAAAGAAAGGTTTAACACAGCGTGTTGAATGCACACTTCACAAAGCAGTATCTCAGAAAGCTTCTGTCTAGTTCTTCTCTGAAGATATTTCCTATTCCACAATAGACGTTAATGTGCTCCAAATTATCCCTTCACAGATTCTACAAAATCAGTGTTTCAAAACTGCTCAATCAAAACACTGGTTAACTCTGTGAGATGAATGCACTCATAACATAGCAGTTTCTCAGAAATCTTCTTTCTAGTTTTTATCCAAAGATATTTCCTTTTTCAACATAGGCTTCAATGCACTCCCAGATATCCCTTTGCAGATTCTACAAAAACAGTATTTCCAAACTGCTCAATACAAAAACGGGTTCAACTCTGAGAGAAGATTGCAGACATCAGAAAGCATTTTCTCAGAAAGCTTCTTTCTGGTTTTCATCTGAAGTTATTTCCTTTTTCACCATAGGCCTCATATGCTCCCAAATATCACTTGGCAGTTTCTAAAAAGAGTGTTTCTAAACTGCTCAATCAGAAAACAGGTTTGACTCTGTGAGATGAATGCACACATCACAAAGCCATTTCTCAAAAAGCTTCTTTCTAGTTTTTATCTGAAAATATTTCCCTTTTCACCCTAGGCTTCAATGCACTCCAAATATCCCTTTGCAGATTCTACAAAAACAGTGTTTCCCAACTGCTCAATCAAAAGAAAAGTTTAATTCTGTGAGACGAATGCAGTCATCAAAAACCAGTTTCTGAGATAGCGTCTCTCTAGTTCTTCTTTGAAGATATTTCCTTTTCCACCATATGCCTAAATGCACTCCCATATATCCCTTCACAGATTCTATAAAAACAGTGTTTCTGAGCTGTTCCAACAGAAGGATTTAACTCTGTGAGATGAACATACACTTTAGAATGCAGCTTGTTATAATGCTTTTTTCCAGTTTTCATCTGAAGATATTTCCTTGTTCATCATAGGCCTTTTAGCAATACTAAACATTTCTTCACAGATTATGCAAATCAGTGTTTCCAAGCTCCTCAGTCAAAAGAAAATTTTAATTCTATGATGTGAATGCATATATCACAAATGCAGTTTCCCAAAACCTTCTTTCTAGTTTTAATCCGAAGATAATTCCTTTTTCACCATACTCCTTAGTGTGCTCCCAAATATGCCTTAGCAGATTCTACAAAAACAGTTTTTCCAAACTTCTCAATCAAAAGAAACATTTAATTATTTGAGAAGAATGCACATATCACAAAGCTGTTTCTCAGAAAGCATCTTTGTAGTTTTTATCCAAAGATATTTCCTTTTTCACCATAGGCTTCAAAGTGCTCCCAAATACCCCATCGCAGATTCCACAAAAACAGTGTTTGCAAACTGTTCAGTAAAAAACAAGTTTAACTCTGTGAGATGAATGCACACATAGCAGAAAGTTTCTCAAAAATCTTCTTTCTTATTTTTATCTGAAGATATATCCTTTTTCATCCTATGCGTCATTGTGCTCCCATTTGCAGATTCTACAAAAACAGTGTTTCTAAACTCCTCAATCAAAAGAAATATCTAACTCTGTGAGGAAAATGCACACATCACAAAGCAGATTCTCGGAAATCTTCTTTACAGTTTTTATTTGAAGATATTTACTTTTTCACCATAGGCCTCTTTGTGCTACTTAATATTACCTCACAGATTCTATAAAAACAGTGTTTTGAAGCTGCTCAATCAAAAAATAGGTTTAACTCTGTGACTTGAATGCACACCTCACAAAGCAATTTCTCAAAATGCTTTTTTCTGGTTTTTACCCAAAGATATTTCCTTTTTCACCATAGGC
The DNA here is from genome assembly GCF_028885625.2 of Pongo pygmaeus. NCBI lineage: Eukaryota > Metazoa > Chordata > Mammalia > Primates > Hominidae > Pongo > Pongo pygmaeus. Next base: position 51,079,227 of record NC_072382.2, read on the forward strand.
CTCAGTGCACTCCCAAATATGCCTTTGCAGATTCTGCAAAAACAGTGTTTCCAAAATGCTCAATCAAAAGAAAGATTTAACTGTGTTACATGAATGTGCACATCACAAAGCAGTTTCTCAGATTGTCTCTTTCTAGTTCCTCTCTGAAGACATTTCCTTTTCCACCATAAGCCACAATGTGCTCCCAAATATCCCTTCACAGATATTATAAAAACACGGATTCCTAACTGTTCCATCAGAAGAAGGTTTTAACTCTGTGATTTGAGCACACACATCAGAAAGCAGTTCCTCATGATGCTTCTTTCTAGGTTTTTTCTGAAGATATTTCCTTGCTCACCATAGGCCTTTTTGCACTAACATCACTTCTCATATTATACAAAAACAGAGTTTCTAAATGGATCAATCAAAAGAAAAGTTTAACTCTGTGAGATGAAAGCATACATCAGAAGGCAGTTTCTCAAAAACATTCTTTCTACTTTTCTTCTGTAGATATTTGTTTTCCACCATAGATATAGTCCATGACCAAATATCTCTTTGAAGATTCTACAAAAACGGTGTTTCCAAAGTGCTCAATCAAAAGAAACTTTTAAATCTCTAAGAAGAATGCCCACATCACAAAGCCATTTTTCAGAAACTTTCTTTCTTCTTTTTATCAGAAGTTATTTCCTTCTTGATGATAAGCCTCATGTGCTCCCAAATATCCCTTTGCAGATTCTACAAAAACAGTGCTTACAAACTAATTGATCAAAACAAAGATTTAACTTTGTGAGATGAATGCACACATTACAAAGCAGTTTCTCAAAAAGCTTCTTTCTAGTTTTTATCCAAAGTTATTTCCTTTTTCACTGTACGTTTCAATGCACTGCTAAATATCCCTTAACAGATTCTACAAAAAAAAGTTTCAAAAAGTCTCAATGAAAAGAAAGTTTAAACTCTGTGAGATGAATATACATATTCTCAAAAAGTTTCTTTCTGGCTTTTCAAATGTATCCATCAAACGAAAAACTTAACACTGTTTAATGAATATACACATCACAATGCAGTGTCTCAGAAAGCTTATTTCCAGTTTTTATCTGAAGCTATTTCCTTTTTCACCATAGACCTCTTTGTGCTACTTAATATCACTTCACAGATTATACAAAAACAGTGTTTCCAAAGTACTCTATCAAAAGAAAAGTTTAACTCTGTCAGATGAATGCACACATCACAAAGCAGTTTCTCAAAAGCCTTCTTTCTAGTTTTTATCTGAAGTTATTTTCTTTTTCATCATAGGCTTCAATGTACTCACAAATATTCCATCTCAGATTCTACAAAAACAGTGTTGCAAATTGGTCAATAAAAAACAAGTTTAACTCTGAGAGATGAATGCACTCATTACAAGCAGTTTCTCAAAAAGCTTTTCTTATTATCCAAATATATTTCCGTTTTCACCATTGGCTTCAAAGTGCTCCCAAATATACTTTTTCTGATTCTACAAAAACAGTGTTTCCAGTGATTCTACAAAAACAGTCAATCAATAGATATGTCTAACTCTGTGAGAAGAATACACAAATCACAAAGGAGGTTCTCAGGAAGCTTCTTTCCAGTTTTAATCTGAAGATATTTCCTTTTTCACCATAGGCCACTTTGTGCTACAAAATATGACCTTGCAGATTATAAAATAACAGTGTCTCCAAACTGCTCTATCAAAAGAAAGGTTTAGCTCTGTGAGATGAATGCACACATCACAAATCAATTTCTCAAGAAACTTCTTTCTAGTTTTTATCCAAAGATATTTCCTTTTTCTCCATAGGCTTCAGTGAGCTCCCAAATATCCCTTTGCAGATTCTACAAAAACAGTGTTTCCAAAAGGCCCAACCAAAAGAAAGTTTAACTTTGTGAGATGAATGCTGAAATAACAAAGCAGTGTATCAGAAAGCTTCTCTCTACTTCTTCTCTGATGATATTTCCTTTTCCACCATAGGCGTCAAAGCTCTGCCAAATATCCTTTTGCATATTTTACAAAAACAGTGTTTCCAAATTGTTCCATTAGAAGAATGACTTAACTCTGTGAGATGAATGCACACATGAGAAAGCAGTATCTCATAACACTTCTTTCCATTTTTTTATCTGAAGATATTGGCTTTGCTTTTGGAGCTACAAAATATTGCTTCACAGAATACACAAAAACAGTGTTTCCAAACTGTTTAGTCAAATGAAATGTTTAACTATATGAGATGAATGCACACATCACAAAGAAGTTTGTCAGAAATCTACTTTCTAGTTTTTTTCCAATGATATTTCCTTTTTCAACATAGGCCTAACAGTACTTTCAAATATCAGATTGCAGATTCTACAAAACAAATGTTTCAAAACTGCTCAATCAAAAGAAATGTATAAATCTGTGACAAGAATGCACACATAACAAAGTGGTTTGTCAGTAAGATTTTGTATTTTTTATCCGAATATATTTTCTTTTTCCCTGTATGCCTCAAGGCGTTCCCAATTGTCCCTTCACAGATTCTATAAAAACAGTGTTTCCAAACTGTTCCATCAAAAGAAGGACTTAACTCTGTGAAATGAACACACATATTAGAAAGCAGTTTCTCATAACACTTCTTTCCAGTTTCTATCTGAAGATATTTCCATTTTCAGCACAGTCCTTTTTGTGCTACGTAGCATCACTTCGCAGATTACAAAGAAACAGTGTTTCCAAACTGCTTAATCAAAAAGCCATGTTTAATTCTGTGAGATGAATGCACTCATCACAAGGCGGTTTCTCAAAAAGTTTCTTTCTAGTTTTTATCTGAAGATATTTCGTTTTCCTCCATAGGCTTCAATGCGCTCCCAAATACACCATTGCAGTTTCTACAAAACAGTGTTTCCAAACTGCTCAATAAGAAGACTGGTTTAACTCTGTGAGTTGAATGCACACATCACAAAGCAGCTTCTCAGAAGCTTCGTTCTAATTTTTAATTAAATCTAATTTTTAATTAAAACTTTGTTCTAATTTTTATCCACAGATATTTCCTTTTTCACCACAGGCATCAGTGCGCTACCAAATTTCCCTTGGCAGATTCTATAAAAACAGTGTTTCCAAACTGCTCAATCAAAGGAAATGTTTAACTCTGTGACAAGAATACACACATCAAAAAGTGATTTCTCAGAAAGCTTCTTTCTAGTTTTTATCGGAAGTTTTTTCCATTTTCTCAATAGGCTGTGAGTGCTCCCAAATGTCCCTTCACAGATTCTACAATAGGAGTGTTTTCATACTGATTAATCAAAAGAAAGTTTTAACCATGTGAGAAGAATGCACTCATCAGAAGGCAGTGTCACAGAAAGCTTCTATCTAGTTCTTTTCTGAAGATATTTCATTTTCCACCATAAGCCTCACAGTGCTCCCAAATATCCTATTGCAGATTCTACAAAAGCAGTGTTTCCAAACTATTACATCAAAAGAAGGAATTAACTCTGGGAGTTGAACATGCATATCAGAAAGCAGTTTCTCATAACTCTCCTTTCCAGTTTTTATCTGAATTTATTTCCTTTTTCACCAAATGCTCTTTTGTGGTACACAATATCGCTTCACAGATTTTGCAAAAAGTCTTTCCAAACCACACAGTCAAAAGAAAAATTTAACTCTGTGAGGTGAATGCATCCATCACAAAGCAGTTTCTCAAAGACCTTCTTTTTAATTTTTATCTGAAGATATTTCCTTTTTCTCCATAGGCATCAGTGCGCTCCCAAATATCCCACTGGAGATTCTACAAAAACAGTATTTCCAAACTGCTCAAAGGAAAGAAACGTTTAACTCGGTGAGAAGAATGTACACATCACAAAGCAGTTTCTCAGAGAGCTTCTTCCTCGTTTTTATCTGAAGTTATTTCCTTTTTCACCATAGTCCTCATGTGCTCCCAAATATCCCTTTGCAGATTCTACAAAAAGACTGTTTCCAAACTGCTCAATCAAAAGAAAGGTTCAACTCTGTGAGATTAATGCATGCATCACAAAGAAGTTTCTCAGAATGCTTCTCTCTAATTCTTATGTGAAGATATTTCCTTTTCACCATAGGCCTCAAAGAGCTCACAAATATCCCTTTGCAGATTCCACAAAAAGACTGTTTCCAAACTGCTCAATCAAAAGAAAGGTTGAACTCCATGAGATGAATACACACATCACAAAGAAGTTTCTCAGAGCTTCTGTCTAGTTTTAATGTGAAGATATTTCCTTTTTCAGCATATGCCTCAGCGCGCTACAAAATATCACTTTGCAGGTTCTGTAAAACAGTGTTTAGGAACTGTTCCATCAAAAGAATGGAACTCTGTGAGATGAACACACACATCAGAACCAGTTTTTCATAATGCTTCTTTCGAGTTTTTAACTGAAGATATTTCCTTGTTCACCATAGGCCTTTTTGCACTTCCTAACATCTCTTCACAGATCCTACAAAAACAGTATTTCCAAACTGTTGAATCAAAAGAAAGGGTTAACTCTGCAAATTGAATGCACACATCACAAAGGAGTTTCTTCAAAAGTTTCTTTTTAGTTTTTATCTGAAGTTATTTCCTTTTACACCAGAGGCCTCAGTGTGCTCCCAAATATACCACTGCAGATTCTACAAAAACAGTGTTTCCAAACTACTCAATCAAAAAATAGGTTTTACTCTGTGAGTTCAATGCACACATCACAAAGCAGTTTCTCAAAAAGTTTCTTTCTAGTTTTTATCTGAAGATATTTACTTTTTCAACATAGGCCTCCTGGTGCTCCCCGATATACCTTTGTAGATTCTACAAAAACAGTATTTACAAACTGCTCAATCAAAAAACCCTTTTAACTCTGTGAGGAGAATACACACACCACAAAGTGGTACCTCAGAAATCTTCTTTGTAGTTTTTATCTGAAGTTATATCCTTTTTCACTATAGGCCAAGTGCGCTTCCAAATATCCCTTCACAGAGTCTATAAAAACTGTGTTTCCAAGCTGCTCAATCAATCAAATGGTTTAACTCTGTCAGATGAATGCAAACATCACGAAGCATTTTCTCATATTGCTGCTGTATAGTTCTTCTCTGAATTTATATCCTTTTCCACCATAGGCCTCAATACACTACCAAAAATACCTTTGCAGATACTTCAGAAACAGTGTTTCCAAACGGATCAATGAAATGAAAGTTTTAACTGTGTGAGAAGAATGCACACATCACTAAGCAATTTCTCAGAAAGAGTCTCTGTATTTTTTATCAGAATATATTTCCTATTTCAGCATAGGCCTCAATGCTTTCAAAATTATCCCTGAACTCCGAAATTATTTTCAGATATTCTACAAAAACACTATTTTCAAACTTCTTAATCAAAAGGGAGATTTAACTCAGTGAATTGAGTGAACTCATCACAAAGCAGTTTCTCAGAAAGCTTCTTTCTGGTTTTTATCAAAAGATATTTCCTTTTCCACCATAAGTCTCAATCTGCTCCCAAGTATTCTGATGTAGATCCTACAACAACAGTGTTTCCAAATTGCTCAATCAAAAGAAATCTTTAACTCTCAGAGATGAATGCACACATCACAAATCTGTTTCACAGAAAGCTACTTATTTTGTTTTATCTGGAGATAATTCCTTTTTTACCATAGGTTTCAATGTGCTCCCGAATATCCCTTCACAAATCCTACAAAAACAGTGTTTGCAAACTGATTAATCAAAAGAAAGCCTTAACTCTGTGAGATGAATGCAAACATCACAAAGAAGTTTCTCAGAAATCTTCTTACTACTTCTTCTCTGTTATTTCCTCTTTAAAAATAGGCCTCAATCAGATCACAAACATCCCTTCACAGATTCTACAAAAATAATGTTTAGAAACTGCTCAATCAAAAGAAATATTTCAATATGTGATTTGAATGCACACATCACAAAGCAGATTCTCAAAAACATCTTTGTAGTTTTTATCTGAAGATATTTCCTTTTCCACCATAGACCTCAATTTGCTCCCAAGGATACCATTGCAGACACGACAAAAACAGTGTTTCAAAACTGCTCAATCAAAGGAAAGCTTTAACTCAGTGAGATGAATGTACACATCACAAAGCATTTTCTCTAATAACTTCTTTGTCGTTCTTCTCTGAAGATATTCCTTTTTCCACAATAGGCCTCAATGTGCTCCAAAATATCACTTCGCAGATTCTATAAAAGCAGTGATTCTGAACTGTTCCATCAAAAGAAGGATTTAACCTAGTAGTCAAACACACTCATCAGAAAGCAGTTTCTCATAACCCTTCTTTCCAGTGTTTAATTGAGAATATTTCCTTGTTTACCATAGGCATTTTGCGCTGCCTGACATTGCTTTGCAGACTATATAAAAACAGTGTTTCCAAACTGCTCAGTATAAAGAAAAGTTTACCTCTGTGAGATGAGTGCATACATGTCAAAGCAGTTTCTCAAAGAGTTAGTTTCTAGTCTTTATCCGAAGATATTTGCTTTTTCACCATAGGCGTCAGTGCTTTCTGAAATATCCCTTTGCAGGTTCAACAAAAACAGTACTTACAAACTAATCAACCAAAAGAAATATTTAACTCTGTGAGATGAATGCCCTCATCACAATGCAGTTTCTCAAAAAGCTTTTTTCTATTTTTTAATCTGAAGATATTTCCCTTTTCACCTTTAGCTTCAATGTGCTTCCAAACATCCAGTCACAGATTCTACAAAAAGAGGGTTTCCAAGGTCCTAATTCAAAAAACAGGTTTAACTCTGAATTGAACACAGCCATCAGAAAGATGTTTCCTAAAAAGCTGATTTCTAGTTTTTATCCGAAGATATTTCTTTTTTTGGCATAGGCCTAAGTGCACTCCCAAATATAGCTTTGCAGATACTACAAAAACAGTGTTTACAAACTACTCAATCAAAAGAAAGTTTTATCTCTGTGAGATGAATGCACACATCACAAAGCAGTTTCTCAGATAGCTTCTGCATTTTCTGTAAAGATATTTCCTTTGTCATCATAGGCCTCAATGCTCTCCCAAATATCTCTTCACAGATTCTGTAAAAACAGTGTTGGCAAATTTTCCATCAAAACAAGGATTTAATTCTGTGAGATGAACGCACACTTCCAAAAGCAGTTTCTCATAATGCATCTTTCCTGTTTTTATCTGAAGATATTTCCTTGTTGACCATAAGATTTTTGTGCTACCTAACATCACTTCGCAGATTATACAAAAACAGTGTTTTGAATCAGTTCAGTTAAAATTGAAGTTTAACTCTGATATGAATGCATACATCACAAAGCAATTTCTCAAAAAGATTATTTCTAGTTCTTATTTGAAGATATTTCCTTTTTCAGCATAGGAATCTGTGTGCTCCAAAATATCCTTTTGCAGATCTACAAAAACAGTGTTTCCAAACTGCTCAATCAAAAGAAACGTTTAATTCTGTGATAAGAATGCCCTCATCACACAATGGTTCCTCAGAAACATTCTTTCTAGTTTTTAATCAGAAATTATTTCCTTTTTCATGATAGGCTTCATGTACTCCCAAATATCCTTTCACAGATTCTACAAAAACAGTGCTTCCAATCTAATCAATCAAAAGAAAGTTTTAACTGTGTAAAGGTGAATCCACACATCACAAAGTGGTTTGACAAAAAGTCTCTTTCTAGTTTTTATCTGAAGATATGTTATTTTTCACCTTAGGTTTTTTTGTGCTACCAAATATCACTTCACAGATTTTGCAAAAACCGTGTTTCCAAACTGCTCAGTCAAAATAAATGTTTAACTCTGTGTCATGAGTGCACATGTCACAAAGCAGTTTCTTAGAAAGATTCTGTCTAGCTCTTCTCTGAAATTATTTCCTTTTCCTTCATAAGCCTCACTGTGATCCTAAATATCCCTTCACAGACTCTACAAAAACAGTGTTTCCAAACTGTTTCTGTTGAAAGAAGGATGTAATTCTGTGAGATGAATGGACACATTAGAAAGCAGTTTATCGTAATGCTCCTTTCCAGTTTTTATCTGAAGATATTTCCTTTTTGACCTTAGGCTTTTTTACGCTACCTAATATCACTTCACAGATTTTGCAAAAAATGTGATTCCAAATTGCTCAGTCAAAGGAAAGGTTTAACTCTGTGTCAAGAATGCAGACATCACAAAGCAGTTTCTCAAAATCCTTCTTTCTAGTTTTTATCCAAAGATATTTCGTTTATCACCATAGGCATCAATGTGCTCCCAAATATCACTTTACAGATTCTACAAAAACAGTGTCTCCAAACTGCTCAATCAAAAAACAAGTTTAACTCTGTGAGTTGAATTCAAAAATCACAAAGCAGTTTATGAAAAATCTTTATGCCTTTTATCGGAAGATATTTCCTTTTTCACCATAGGCCACGTACACTCCAAAATATCCGTTCTCAGATGCTACAAAAACAGTGTTTCCACGCTTCTCAATGAAAATAAAGTTTTAAATCAGTGAGATGAATACACACATCCCAAAGCAGTTTCTCTAAAATCTTCTTTTTAGTTTTTATGTGAAGATATTTCCTTTTTCACCAAAGGCATTAATGTGCTCAAAATGTCCCTTTGCAGATTCTACAAAAACAGTTTCCAAACTGCTCAATCAAAAGAGAGGTTGAGCACTGTGAAATGAATGCACACATCACAAAGCAGATTCTCAGAAAGCTTCCATCTTGTTCTTCTCTGAAGATATTTCCTTTCCATAGGGCTCTATGCACTCCCAAATATCCCTTCCCAGATTCTACAAAAACAGAGTTTCCCAACTGTTCCATCAAAAGAAGCACATAACTCTGTGAGATGAATGCACTCATCAGAAAGCAGTTTCTCAGTATGCTTACTTCCAGTATTTATCTTATGATAATTTATTGTTCATCATAGGCCTTTTAGCAATACCAAAGATCACTTTACAGATTATACAGAAACAGTGTTTCCAAAGTGCTCAGTAAAAAGAAAATTTTAACTCTGAGATGGGTGCATACATCACAAAGCAGTTTCTCAAAGAGCTTCTTTCTGGTTTTTATCCAAAGATATTTCCTTTTCCATCATAGACTACATGCACTCCAAAATATCCCTTTGCAGATTCTACAGAAACAGTGTTTCCAAGCTTCTCAATCAAAAGAAACGTTTATCTCTGTAAGAATAATGCGCACATCACAAAGCAGTTTCTCATAAATCTTCTTTCTTGTTTTTATCTGAAGTTGTTTCCTTTTTCACCATAGACCTCATGCATTCCCAAATATCCCTTCACAGATTCTACAAAAACAGTGTTCTCAAACTGCTCAACCAAAGAAACTTTTAATTCTGTAAGAAGAATGCACACATCACAAAACAGTTTCTCATAAAGCATCTTTCTTCTTTTTATCTGAAGTTGTTTCCTTTTTCACCATAGGCCTCATGTGCTCCCAATTATCCCTTCTCAGATTCTACAAAAACAGTGTTTCCAAACTGCTCAATGAAAAGAAAGGTTTAACTCTGTCAGATGAATTCACACATCACAAAGCAGTATCTCATATAGTTTCTATTTCTTCTTTTAAGATATTTCCTTTTCCACCATAGGATTCAATGCACTCAAAAATATACCTTTGCAGATTTTATAAATCAGTGTTTCCATACTGTTCCATCAAAAGAAGCATTTAACCCTATGAGATGAATGCAGACATCACAAATCAGTTTCTCATATCCCTTCTTTCCACTTTTAATCTGAAGATATTTCCTTGTTCACCATAGGCCTTTTTGCACTACTGAAAATTGCTTTGAAAATTATTAAAAAAGAGTATTTAAAAACTGCTCAGAAAAAAGAAATTTTAACTCTGTGAGATGAATGCACACATCATAAAGCCATTTCTCAAAAGGCTTCTTTCTACTTTTTGTCAGAAGCTATTTCATTTTTCACGATACTCCCCATGCGCTCCCAAATATCACTTCGCGGATTCTACAAACACAGGGTTTCCAAAGTGCTGAATCAAAAGAAAGGTTTAACTCTGTGAGATGAATGCACACATCACCAAGAAGTTTCTCAAAAAGCTTCTTTCTAGTTCTCATCTGAAGATATTTCCTTTTTCACCATAGGCTTCAATAGACTCCAAAATATCCCTTCACAGATTGTATAAAAACTGTGTTTCCAAACTTCTCAATCAAAAGAAAGGTTTAACTCTGTGAGATGAATGCACACATCACAAAGCAGTTTCACAGAAAGATTCTTTCTAGTTTTTATCTGAAGTTATTTCCTTTTTCACCATAGGTCTCATATGTTCCTTAATATCCCATTGCAGAATTTCCAAAACTGTGATTCCAAACTGATCAATCAAAAGAAAGGTTTAACACTGTGAGATGAATGCATGCATCACCAAGCAGTTTCTCAAAAAGCTTCTTTCTAGTTTTTCTCTGAAGATGTTACCTTTTTCATCATAGGCCTCATGTGCTCTGAAATATCCCTTCATAGTTTGTACAAAAACAGTTTTACCAAACTGCTCTATAGAAAGAAAGGCTTAATACTGTGAGGTGAATGCACACATCATGAAGCATTTTCTCAGAAAGCTTCATTCTAGTTTTTATCTGAAGTTAATTTCTTTTTCACCGGAGGCCACATTTGCTCCCAAATATCCCTTGGCAGACTCTACAAGTATTTTGAAATTGATCAATCAAAACTAAGGTTTATCTCTGTCTGATGAATCCACACATCACAAAGCAGTTTCTCAAAAATCTTCTTTCTAGTTTTTAATCCGAAATTATTTCCTTTTTCACCTTAGGCTTCAATGCACTCCCAAATATGCCTTCATGGATTTTAAAAAACAGTATCTCCAAAGTGGTTTATCGAAAGAAAGGTTCAACTCTTCTAGATGAATGCACAAATCAATAGGAGTTTATCACAAAGCTTCTGTCTAGTTCTTCTCTGAAGATATTTCCTATTCCACCTTAGGCTTCAAAGCACTCCAAAATATCCCTTCACAGATTTTACAAACACAGTGCTTCCAAACTCTTCCATCAAAAGAAGTACTTAACTCTGTGAGATGAATGCACACATCAGAAAGCAGTTTATCATAAAGCTTCTTTCCAGTTTTTATCTGAAGATATTCCCTTTTTCACAATAGGCTTTTATGTGTTACATAAGATCACTTCACCTATTTTGCAAAAACATTGTTTCAAACAGCTCAATCACAAAAAGATTTAACAGTATGAGAAGTGTGCACACACACAAAGCACTTTCTCAAAAAGATTCTTTCTAGTTTTTATCTAAAGATAATTCCTTTGTCATCATAGGCTTCCATGTGAGTCAAAATATCCCATTCTAGATTCTTAAAAAACAGTGTTTCTAAACTGCTCAATGAAAAATAAAAGATTAACTCTGTGAGTTCAACGCACACATCACAGAGCAGTTTCTTAAAAAGCTTCTTTCTGGTTTTTATTCAAAGATATTTCCTTTTTCCCCATAGGCCTCTTGTGCTCCCAAATATCCCTTCATATATTCTACAAAAACTGTTTCCAAAATGATCACCAAAAGAAAGTATTAACTCTGTGAGATGAATGCACATATCACAAAGTAGTTTCTGAAAAAAGATTCTTTCTAGTTTTTATCTGAAGATATTTCCTTTTTCACCATAGGCTTTAATGTGCTCCCAAATATGCCTTCATGGATTCTAAAAAAGCAGTTTCCAAAGTGCTCAATCAAAACAAAGCTTTAACTCAGTGAGAGATATTCACATTTCACAAAGCAGTTTCTCAGAAAGTTTCTGTCTAATTCTTCTCTGAAGTTATTTTGTTTTACAACATAGGACTCAATGCACTCCCAGGTATCCTTACACAGATTCCTCAAAAACAGTGTTTCCAAACTGTTCCATTAAAAGTGGGAGTTAGCTCTGTGAGACGAATGCACACATCAAAAAAAGCAGTTTCTCATAACGCTTCTTTCCAGTTTTTATCTGAAGATATTCCTTTTTTCACCATAGTGTTTTCTGTATTACCTAATGTTGCTTCGCAGATATTGCAAAAACAGTTTTTCCAAACTGCACAGTCAAAAGGAAGGTTTAACTGTGGAAGAATGCACACATCACATAGCACTTTCTCAAAAAGCTTCTTTCTATTTTTTATCCTAAGATATTTCCTTTATCACTGTAGACTTCAATGCATTCCCAAATATCCTGTCATTGATTCTACAAAGCAGTGTTTCCAAACTGCTCAATCAAAAAACAAGTTTAACTCTCTGAGTTGAACACACACATCAAAAAACAATTTCCCAAAAAGCTTCTTTCCTGTCTTTATCTGAAGATATTTCCTTTTTCACCATGAACCTCAGTGCACTCCCAAATATGCCATAGCAGATACTACAAAAACAGTGTTTCAAAACTGCTCAATCAACAGAAAGCTTTAACTCTGTGTGATGAATGCACACATCACAAAGCAGTTTTGCAGATAGCTTCTCTCTAGTTCTTCTCTGAAGATATTTCCTTTTCCAAAGTAGGGATCTATACACTCTCAAATATCCCTTCCCAGATTCTAAAAAAAGTTTCCAAACTGTTCCATCAAAAGAAGGACTTAACTCTGTGAGAAGAATGCACACATCACAAAGACGTTTCTCAGAAAGCTTCTTTCTAGTTTTTATCTGAAGATATTTCCTTTTTCACCATAGTCCTCATTTGTTCCTAAATATCCCTTTGCAGATTGTACAGAAGCAGCGTTTCCAAACTGCACAATCTAAAGAAAGTTTTAACTCTGTGAGATGAATATACACATCACAAAGCAGTTTCTCACAAAGATTATTTCTAATTTTTATCTGAAGTTACTTTCTTATTCAGCATAGAACTCGTGTGAACCCAAATATCCCTTCGCAGCTTGAAACTGATCAATCAAAAGAAAGTTTTAACTCTGTCAGATGAATCCACACATCACAAAACAGTTTCTCAAAAAGCTTCTTTCTAGTTTTTATCCGAAGCTATTTCCTCTTTCACCATAGGCTTCAATGCGTTCTGAAATATGCCTTCACAGATTCTATGAAAACACTGTTTCCAAACTGCTCAATCAAAAGAAAGTTTAACTCTGTGAGATGAATGAACACATCACAAAACAGTTTCTCAAAAAGTGTCTTTCTAGATTTTATCCAAAGGTGTTTCCTTTTTCAATGTATGATTCAATGCACTCCCACATATGACTTCACAGATTCTACCAAAACAGTGTTTCCAATCTGCTCAATCAAAAGAAATTTTTAATTCTGTGAGATGAATGCACACATCACAAAGCAGTTTCTCAGAAAGTTTCTGTCTCATTCTTCTCTGAAGATACTTCATTGTCTACCACAGGCCTCAATGCACTCCCAAATATTGCTTCGCAGATTCTACAAAAACAGTGTTTCCAAGCTGTTCCATCAAAAGAAGGACTTAACTTTGTGAGATGAATGCAGACATCATAAAGTAGTTTCTCATAGTGCATCTTTCCAGTTTTTATCCAAATATATTTCCTTGTTCACAATAGGCCTTTTCATGCTACCTAGCATTGCTTCACAGATTACACAAAAACAGTGTTTCCAAACTGCTCAGTCAAAAGAAATGTTTAACTCTGTGAGATGAATGCATACATCAAAGCAGTTTCTCAAAAAACTTCATGCTACATTTTATATAAAGATATTTCCTTTTTCACTATAGGCATCAGTTCGCTCCCAAATAGCCAATTGCAGATTTTATAAAAACAGTGTTTCCAAACTGCTCAATCAAAAGAAACGTTTATCTCCATGAGAAGAATGCACACATCACAAAGCAGCTTGTAAGAAAGCTTCTTTCTATTTATTATCTGAAGTTATTTCCTTTTACACCATAGGCCTCGTGCTCTCCCAAATATACCTTCACAGATTCTCAAAAACAGTGTATCCATACTGATCTATCAAGAGAAATGTTTAACTCTGTGAGATGAATGCACACTTCATAAAGCAGTTTCTCAGATAGCTTCTATCTAGTTATCCTCTGACGATATTTCCTTTTCCAAAATAGGCTTCAATGTGCTCACAAATATGCTTTTGCAGATTCTATAAAAACAGTGTTTCTGAACTCTTCCAACAAAGGAGTGATTTAACTCTGAGATGAATGCACACATCAGAAAGCTGTTTCTCATAACGCTTCTTTCCCATTTTTATGTGAAGATATTTCCTTGTTCACCATAGGCTTTTTTGTGCTATGGTGATGTAATCAAATATTACATCACAGATTTTGAAAAAACAGTGTTTCCAAAATGCTTAGTCAAAAGAAAGTTTTAACTCTCTGAGATGAATCCACACACCACAAAGCAGTTTCTCAAATGCTTCTTTCTAGTTTTTATCCCAAGATATTTCCTTTGTCATCACAGGCTTCAATGCACTCCCAAATATCCCATCGTGATTCTACAGAAAAAGGGTGTCCAACTGCTCAATAAAAAACAGGTTTAACGTCATCTGTTGAAGGCCCACATCACAAAGCAGTTTATAAAAAACTTTTCTCTATTTTTTTCCAAATATATTTTCTTTTTCACCATAGGCCTCTGTGGCTCCCAAATATACCTTTGTAGATTCTAGAAAAACAGTGTTCTCAAACTGCACTTTCAAAAGGTTTAACTCTGTGAGATGAATGCACACATCACAAGGCAGTTTCTCAGATAACTTCTTTCTAGTTTTTATCTGATGTTATTTCCTTTTTCAAAATAGGCCTCATGCACTCCCAAATATCCCTTTGCAGAGTCCACAAAAGAAGTGTTTCCAAAGTGATCAGTCAAAAATCAGGTTTAACTCTGTGAGATGAATGCAGACGTCACAAAGCCTTTCTCAAAAATTGTCTTTCCATTTTTTAACAGAATATATTTCCTTTTTCACCATAGGCATCACTGCACTGCCAAGTATACCTTTGCAGATTGTGCAAAAACAGTGTGTCCAAAGTGCTCAATCAAAAAAAAAAAAAAAACGTTTAACTCTGTAAGAGGAATGCACACATCACAAAGCAGTTTCTCAGTATACTTCTTTCTAGTTTTATCTGAAGTTATTTCCTTTTTCATCATAGGCCTAGAATGCTCCCAACTTCGCAGTTTCTACAAAAATAGTTTTTCCAAACTTATTAATCAAAAGAATGTTGTAACTCTGTGAGATGAATGCACACATCACAAAGCAGTTTCTCAAAAACCTTCTTTCTACTTTTTATCTGAAGATATTTCTTTTTTCAACCTAGGCTTCAATGCACTCCCAAATATCCCTTCGCAAATTCTACAAAATAGTGTTTTCAAACTGGTTTATCAAATGAAAGGTTTAACTCTGTTAGCAGAATGTACACATCACAAAGCAATTTCTCTGAAAGATTCTGTATCATCCTTCTCTGAATATATTTCCTTTTCCACCATAAGCCACAATGCACTCCGAAATATCCCTTCACAGATTCTACAAAAACAGTGTTTCCAAATTGTTCCACCAAAAGAAGGATTTAACTCTGTGTGATGAGCACACACATCAGAAAGCAGTTCCTCCTAATGCTTCTTTCTAGTTTTTACATGAACATATTTCCTTTTTCAACATAGGCTTTTTGTGCTACCCAGTATACCTTCACAGATTTTGGCAAAAAAGTGTTTCCAACATGTATAGTCAAAAGAAACGTTTAACTGTTTGAGATGAATGCACACATCAGAAAGCAGTTTCTCAAAAAGCTTCTTTCTAGTTTTTATCCGAAGCTATTTCCTTTTTCATCATAGGCTTCCTTCTGTGAAGATATTTCTTTTTAAACCATAGGTGTCAATGTGCTCCTGAATATCCCTTCACAGATTCTACAAAAACTGTGTTTCCAAACAGCTCAATCCAAAAACAACTTTAACTCTGTGAGTTGAATGCACACATCACAAAACAGTTTCTCAAAAATTTTATTTATAGTTTTTACCCGAAGATATTTCCTTTTTCACCATAGTCTTTAGGGAGCTCCTAAATATACCTTTTCAGATTCTACAAAAACAGTGTTCCCAAACTGCTCAATGAAAAGTAAGGTTTAACTCTGTGAGATGAATGCACACATCAGAAAGCAGTTTCACAAAAAGCATCTTTCTAGTTTTTATCCGAAGGTATTCCCTTTTTTCACCATAGGATTCAACACGCTCCCAAATATCCTTTTGCAGATTCTACAAAAAGAGTGTTTACAAACTGCTCAGTCAAAAGGCAGGTTTAATCCTGTGAGATGAATGCATACATCATAAAGCAGTTTCTCAAGAACCTTCTTTCTAGTTTTTGTCTGAAGACATTCCCCTTTTCACCATAAACATCACTGTGCTCCCAAATATCCCTTTGCAGATTCTAAAAAAAACAATGTGTCCAAGCTCCTCAATCAAAAGAAAGGTTTAACTCTGTGAGGAGAATGCACACATCACAAAGCAGTTTCTCAGAAAGCTTCTTTCTAGTTTTTATCTGACATCATTTCCTTTCTCAACATAGGCCTCGTGTGCTCCCCATTATCCCTTCGCAGATTATATAAAACAGTGTTTCCAAACTGATCCACCAAAAGAAAGTTTTAACTCTGTGAGATAAATGTACACTTCACCAAGCACTTTCTCGAAAGAGTCTGTCTCTTTCTTTTCTGAAGATATTTACTTTTCCAACATTGGCCTCCATGCTGTCCCAAAAATCTCTTCACAGATTCTACAATAACAGTGTTTCCAAACTGTTAGATCAAAAGAAGGACTTAACTCTGTGAGATGAACTCACACATCAGAAAGAACTTTCTCATAACAGTTATTCTCTGTTTTTGTCCAAAGATATTTTCTTTTTCACCATAGGCTTCAATGTACTCCCAAATATCCCTTTGTAGATTCTACAATGATATTTTTTCCAAACTGCTCAATCAAAGAAAGTTTTAACTCTGTCAGATGAATGCACACATCACAAAGTGGTTTCTCAGATACATTGTCTCTATGGCTTCTCTGAAGTTATTTCCTTGTTCACCATAGGGCATTTTGTGCTATGTAACTTTGCTTCACAGATTATGGAAAGACAGTGTCCAAACTGCCTAAGAAAAAGAAATGTTTAACTCTGTGAGAAGAATGCATACATCACAAAGTGGTTTCCCAGAAAGATTCTTTCCAGGTTTTATCTGAAGTTATTTCCTTTTTCACCATAGGCCTTGTGTGCTCCCAAATATCCCTTCACAGATTCTACAAAAACAGTGTTTTCAAACTGATCAATAAATAGAACATTTTAAATCTGTGAGATGAATGTGCACATCACAAAGCAGTTTCTCAAAAACCTTCTTTCTACTTTTTATCCAAAGACAGCTGCTTTTTCACCATAGGCTTCAATGTGCTCCCAAGTATCTCTTCTCAGATTGTACAAAACACTGTTTCCAAAATGCTCAATCAAAATAAATGTATAACTCTGTTAGCTGAATGTAAACATCAGAAAGCAGTTTCTCAGAAAGATTCTGTCTAGTTCTTCTCTGAACTTATTTCTTTTTCCCCCATAGGCCTCAATGCACTCCCAAATATCCGTTCTCAGATTCTACAAAAGCAGTGTTTCCAAACTGTTCAAAAAAGAAGGACTTAACTCTGTGAGATGAGCACACTTCAGAAACCAGTTTCTCACCACGCTTCTTTCCATTTTTTTTATCTGAATATATTTCCTAGTTCACCAATGGCTTTTTTGTGCTAACTTATATCACTTCACAAATTTGGCAAAAACAGTGTTTCCAAACTGTTCAGTCAAAAGAAAGTTTAATACTGTGAGATGAATGCACACATCACAAAGCAGTTTCCCTTAAACTTCTTTCTAGTTTTCATCCGAAGATATTTCCTTTATCACCATAGGCTTCCATGACCTTCCAAATATCCCATTGCAGATTCTAAAACAACAGTGTTTCCAAACTGCTAAATCAAAAGAAATCCTTAACTCTGTGATTTGAATGCCCACATCACAAGGCAGTTTCTCAGAAATCTTCCTTCTAGTTTTTATCTGAAAACTTTTACTTTTTCACTATAGGCCATGTGCACTCATGAATATCCCTTTGCAGATAGTACAAAACCAGTGTTTCTGAACTGATCAATAAAATGAAAGCTTTAACTCTGTTAAATTAATGTACGTTTCACAAAGAAGTTTCTCATAAAGCTTCTTTCTAGTTTTTATCTGGAGATATTTCCTTTTCAACTATAGGCCTCAAGGCACTCCCAAATGTCCATTCGCAGATGCTATGAAAACGCTGTTTCCAAACTGTTCTGCCAAAAGAATGATTTAACTCTGTGAGATGAATGCACACATCACAAAGAAGTTTCCCTGAAAGCTTCTTTCTAGTTTTTATCCAAAGATATTTCCTTTTTCACCATAGGCCTCATGCACTCCCATATATCCCTTTGCAGATTCTACAAAACAGAGTTTCCAAACTGTTCCATCAAAAGGATGACATAACTCTGTGTAATGAATGCACACATTAGAAAGCAGTTTCTGTTAATGCTTGTTTCCAGTTTTTATCTGAGGATATTTCCTCAGTCAAAGAAAGTTTTAGCACTATGAGATGAAGACACATATCAAGAAGCAGTCTCTTAGAAAGATTCTTTCTTGTTTTTATTTGAAGACATCTAATGTATCACCATAGGCTTCAATGCCCTCTGAAATATCCCATCACAGATCCTACAAAAACAGTGTTTCCGAAATGCTCAATCAAGAGAAGGTTTAACTCTGTGAGATGAATGCACACATCACAAAGAAGTTTCTCACATAGCTTCTGTCTAGTTTTTCTCAGAATATATTCCCTTTTCCACAATAAGTCTCAATGCACTCCCAAATATCCCTTCACAGATTCTATAATGACAGTGTTTCCAAACTGATCCAGCAAAAGAATAATTTAACTCTGTGAGATGAATGCACACATCAGAAAACAGTTTCTCACAACAGTTCCTTCCAGTCTATATCAGTAGTTATTGCCTTGTTCACCGAAGGCCTTTTTGTGCTACAAAACATCACTTCGCAGATTACACAGAATCAGCATTTCCAAAATATTCCATCAAAAATACTTAACTCTGTGAGGTGAATGCACACATCAGAAGGCATTTTCTCAAAATGGTCCTTTCCAGTTTTTATCTGAAGATATTTACTTTTTCACCTCAGGCTTTTTTGTGCTAGCTAATATCGCTTCACAGATTTTGCAAACACAGTGTTTCCAAACTGCTCAGTCAAAAGAAAGGTTTATCTCTGTGAGTCGAACTCACCCATTGCAAAGTAGTTTCTCAAAAAATTTCTTCTAGTTTTTGTCCAAAGATATTTCCTTTTTCACCATAGTCATCAGTGTGCTCTCAAATATACCTTTGAAGATTCTTCAAAAACAGTTTTTCCAAAGGGCTCAATCAAAAGAGAGGTTTAACTCTGTGAGATGAGGGCAGACATCACAAAGCAGTTTCTCAAAAAGATTTTCTCTAGTATTTACTGAATATAATTCCTTTTTCACCATAGGCTTCAATGCGATCCAATATATGGCTTCTCAGATTCTACAAAAACTGTGTTTCCATAGTGCTCAATCAACAGAAAGGTTTAACTTTGTGAGATGAGTGTGCACATCACAAAGCAGTTTCTCAGATAGCTTCTGTCTATTCCTTCTCTGAAGATATTTCCTTTCCCACCTTAGGCCTCAATGCACTCCCAAATATCCTTTCAAATATTTTATAACAACTGTGTTTCAGAACTTTTCCATCAAAGAAAGGATTTAACTCTGTGAGATGAACGGACACATCAGAAGGCAGTTTCTCATAACACATCTTCCCAGTTTTTATTGGAAAATATTTCCTTGTTTACCAAAGACCTTTTTGTGCTACCAAACATTGCTTTGCAGATTATACAAAAATAGTGTTTCCAAACTACTCAGTCAAAAGAAAAGTTTAACTCAGTGAGGTGAATGCATATATCACAAAACAGTTTAATAAAAAGCTTCTTTGCAGTTTTTATCTGAATATATCTCTTTTTTAACCATAGTCATCAGTGCACTCCAAAATATCCCTTTGCAGATACAACAAAAACAGGGTTTCCAAACTGCTCAATCAAAGGAAACGTTTACCTGTGTAAGAATAATACACATATTACAAAGTAGTTTCTCAAAAAGCTTCTTTGTAGTTTTCATCCGCAGATATTTCCTTTTTCATCATAGGTTTCAATGCGCTCCCAAATATCCCTTTGTAGATGCTACAAAAACAGTGTTTCCAAACTGCTCAATAAAAAGCAAGTTTTAACTCTGTGAGATGAATGCAGACACCACAATGCAGTTTCTCAGAGAGCTTCTGTTTAGTTCTTCTATGACGATATTTCCTTTTCCACCATAGGCCTTAATGTGCTGTGAAATATCCTATGCACATTCTACAGAAACACTGTTTCCAAACTTCCATGAAAAGAAGGACTTAACTCTGTGAGATTAATGCACACATCAGAACACCATTTCTCATAACACTTCTTTCCATGTTTTGTCTGAAGATGTTCCCTTTTTCTCCATAGGCTTTTTTGCATTACCTAATATCACTTCACAGATTTTGTAAAACAGTGTTTCCTAACTGCTCAGAGAAAAATACTTTTTACTCTGTCAGATAAATGCACACATCACAAAGCAATTTCTCAAAAAGCTTATTTCTAGTTTTCATCCAAAGTTATTTCCTTCATCACCATACAGTTCACTGCATGCATAAATATCACATCTCAGATTCTACAAAAACAGTGTTTCCAAATTGCTCAATCAAAAAACAGGTTTAACTCTGTGAGTTGAATGCACACATCACAAAGCAGTTTCTCAAAAAACTCCTTTCCATTTTTTATCCGAAGATATTTCCTTTTTCACTATAGGCCTCATATGCTGCCAAATATCCTGTTGCAGTTTCTACAAAAACAGAGTTTCCAAACTGATCAATCAAAAGAAAGATTTCACTCTGTGAGATGAATGCACACATCACAAAATACTTTCTCAAAAAGCTTCTTTCTAGTTTTTATCCGAAGATATTTCCTTTTTCACCATAGGCACCAATGTTCTCCCAAATATGCCTTTGCATATTCTACAAAAACAGGGTTTCCAAACTGCTCAATCAAAAGTAATGTTTAACTCTGTGAGAAGAATGAACAAATCACAAAGCAGGGTCTCAGAAAGCTTCTATCTACTTCTTCTCTGAGGATAATTCCTTTTCCACCATAGGCCTAATGCTTTCCAAAATATACCTTCACAGATTGTATAAACAGTGTTTCTAAACTGTTCCATAAGAAGAAGGACTTAACTCTGTGAGATGGACACACACATCACAAAGCAGTTTCTCAGAAAGCTTCTTTCTAGATTTATCTGAAGTTATTTCCTTTTTCAACTTAGTCCTCATGAGCTCCCAGATATCCTTTCGAATATTCTACAAAAAGAGTGTTCCCAAACTGATCAATCCAAAAAAGGTTTACCTCTGTTAGATGAATGCACACACTGCAAAGCAGTTTCTCACAAAACTTCTTTCTAATTTTTATCCAAAGATATTTCCTTTTGCACCACAGGCTTCAATGTGTTCCCAAATATCCCTTTGCAGATTCTACAAAAACAGTGTTTCCAAACTACTCAATCAAAAGAAATGTTTAAGTCTGTGAGATCAATGTACACATCACAAAGCAGTTTCTCATAAGGAATCTCTCTAGTTCTTCACTGATCATATTCCCTTTTCCACCATAGGCCTCAATGCACTCCAAAATATCTCTTCACACATTCTACAAAAACAATGTTTCCAAACAGTTCCATCAAGAAAAGGACTTAAATCTGTGAGATGAATGCACCCATCAGAAAGCAGTTTCTCATAACTCTTCTTTACAGTTTTTATCTGAAGATATTTACTTTTTCACCACAGGTTTCTTTTGGGTAAATAATATCATTCACAGATTTTGCAAAAACAGTGTTTCAAACTGTTCACTTAAAGGAAAGGTTTAACTCTGTGAGTTGAACATACACATCACAAAGTAATTTCTCAAAATGATTCTTTCTATTTTTTTCTGAAGATATATCCTTTTTCACCATAGGCCTCAGGGTGCTCCAAAATATACCTTTGCAGTTTCAACAAAAACAGTGTTTCCAAATTGATCAATCAAAGAAAGTTTTAACTCTGTGAGATGAATGCACACATCACAAAGCAGTTTTTCAAAAAGTCTCTTTCTAGTTTTTATGTGAAGATATTCACTTTCTCACTCTAAGCCTCAGGGTGCTACCAATTATCCCTTTCCAGATTCTCCAAAATATAGCTTGGAAACTGCTCAATCAAAAGGAATGTTTAACTCTCTGAGATGAATGCTCACATTACAAATCAGTTTATCAGAAAGCTTATGTCTAGTTCTTCTCTGAAGATATTTCCTTTTCCACCATCAGCCTCAATGTGCTCCCAGATATCCCTTCACAGATTCTACAAAAACAGTGTTTTGAAATTGTTCCATCAAAATAAGGACTTAAGTCTGTGAGACAAACACACGCTTCAGGAAGTAATTGCTCATATTGCTTCTTTCCAGTCTTTATCTGAAGGTATTTACTTTTTCACCATATGCTTTTCTGCGCTACCTAATATTGTTTCACAGATGTTGCAAAAAGACTGTTTCCAAAATGCTCAGTCAAAAGAATGGTTTAACTCTGAGATGAATGCACACATCACAAATTAGTTTCTCAAAATGTTTCTTTCTAGTTTTTATCTGAAGGTATTTCCTTTTCCACCAAAGGCTTCAATGCGCTGCAAATATCCTTTCGCAGATTCTACAAAAACAGTGTTTCCAAATTCTCAATAAAAAGAAAGATTTGATTCTGTGAGATGAACCCACACATCAGAGAGCAGTTTCTTGTAACACTTTTTTCCAGTTTTTATCTGAAGAAATTTCCTTTCTCACCATAGGCTTTTTTGCACTACCAAACGGTGCTTCACAGATTACATAAAAACAGTGTTTCCAAATTGCTAAGTCAAAAGAAAAGTTTAACTCTGTGAGATGAATGCATACATTGCAAAGCAGTTTCTCAGAAAGCTTCTTTCTAGTTTTTATCTGAAGATAATTCCTTTATCATCATAGGCTTCATTGTGCTCCCAAGTACCCCTTTGCAGATACAACAGAAACAGTATTTCCAAACAGATCAATCAAAAGAAACATAACTCTGTGAGAAAAATGCACACAACACAACACTGTTTCTCAGAAAGCTTCTTTCTAGTTTTTATCTGAAGTTATTTCCTCTTGCACCCTAAGCTTCCTGTGCTCTCTAGTAACACTACAGATACTACAATAAATGTTACCAAACAGATCAATGAAAAGAAAGGTTTAAATCTCTGAGATGAATGCACCCATCACAAAGCAGTGTCTGTGAAAGATTCAGTCTGTTTCTTCTCTGAAGATATTTCCTTTTCCACCATAGGCCTCAGTGCACTCCCAAATATACCTTTTCAGTTTGTACAAAAACAGTTTTTCCTAACTGCTCAATCTAAAGGAATGTTTAACTCTGTGAGATGAATGCACACTTCACCAAGCAGTTTCTCAGACAGCTTCTGTCTAGTTCTTCTCTGAAAATATTTCCTTTTTCCACCATAGACCTCAACGCATTCCAAAATATCCCTTCACAGATTCTATAGAAACATTATTTCCAAACTGTTCCATCAAAAGGATTTAACTTTGTGAGATGAATGCACAATTCAGAAAGCAGTTTCTCATAAAGCTTCTTTCCAGTTTTTATCTGAAGATATTTCCTTATTCCCCATACGTCTTTTTGTGCTACAAAATATCACTTCTAAGATTATACAAAAACAGTTTTTCCAAACTGGTCTGTCAAAAGAAATGTTTAGCTCTGTTACATGAATGCACACACCACAAAGCAGTTTCTCAAAAAGCTTCTTTCTGGTTTTTATCCGAAGTTATTTCCTTTATTGCCATAGGCTTCAAAGCGCTCCATAATATCCCATCACAGATTCTACAAAAACAGTGTTTCTAAACTGCTAAATCAAAAAACAGGTTTAACTCTGTGAGTTGAATGCATTCATGAGAAAGCAGTTTCTCAAAACACTTCTTGTCTAGTTTTTATCCGAAGATATTCCTTTTTTCACCATAGGCCTCAGTGCACTCCCAAATATTGCTTTGCAGATTGTACAAAAACAGGGTTTCCACACTGCTCAATCAAAACAACAGTTTAACTCTGTGAGATGAATGCACACATCAAAAAGCAGTTTCTCAGAAAGCTTACGTCTCATTCTCTGAAGTTATTTCCTTTGCCACCATAAGCCTCAATGAACTCCCAAATATCCCTTTGCAGATTCTACAAAAACAGTGTTTCCAAACAGTTCCATCATAAGAAGGAATTAGCTCTGTGAGATGAATGCACACATCTGAATGAAGTTTCTCATAATGTTCTTTCCAGTTTTTGTCTGAAGATTGTTCCTTGTTCACCATAGGGTTTTTTGTGCTACCTATGATGTCACATATTTTGCAAAAACAGTGTTTCCAAACTGCTCAGCCAAAATGAAGGTTTAACTCTGTGAGATGAATGCACCCATCACAAATCAATTTCTCTGAAAGCTTCTTTCTAGCTCTTCTCAGAAGACATTTCTTTTCCACAATAGGTCTCAATGTTCTCTCAACTATACCTTCGCAGATTCTACAAAAACAGTGTTTCCAAACTGTTCCATCAAAAAAGAACTTAACCCTCTGAGATTAATGCACACATCAGAAAGCTGTTTCTCCTAAAGCTTCTTTCCAGTTTTTATCTGAAGATATTTCCTTGTTCACAATAGGCTTTTTTCTGCTGCTTTGTATCACTTCTTACATTTTGGAAAAACAGTGTTTCCAAACTGCTCCATCATTAAAAAGGTTTAACTCTTCAAGGTCAATTCACACGTCACAAAGCAGTTACTGAAAATCATCTTTCTAGTTTATATCTGAATATCTTTCCTTTTCCACCATAGGCCTTACTGCACTTTCAAACATCCAATTGCAGATTCTACAAAAACAGTTTATCCAAACTGTTCAATCAAAAAAGAGGTTTAACTCTGTGAGTTGAATACACACATCACAAAGCAGTTTCTCAAAAATCTTCTTTCTAGTTTTTATCCGAGGATATTCCCTTTTTCACCATAGTCATCTGTGCCTTCCAAAATATTCCTTTGCAGATTCCATAAAAACAGAGTTTCCAAACTGTTCACTCAAAAGAAACGTTTAACTATGTGAGAAGAATGCAGTCATCACAAAGCAGTTTGTCAGAAAGCTTCTTTCTAGTTTTAATCTGAAGTTATTTCCTTTTTCACCATAGGTAGGCCTCAAACACTCCAAATATCCCTTTGCAGATTCTGCAAAAACAGTGTTTCCAAACTGCTCAATCAAAAGAAAGATTTAACAGTGTGGGATGAATGCATAGATTACACAGCAGTTTATCAGAAAGCTTCTGTCTAGATCTTCTCTGTAGATATTTCCTTTTGCACCATAGGCCTCAATGGGCTCTCAAATATCCCTTCACAGATTCAATAAAAACAGCGTTTCCAAACTGTTCCATCAAAAGAATAATTTAACTCTGTGAGGTGAATGCACACAACAGAAAGCAGTTTCTCATAACTCTTTTTTCCAGTTTTTATCTGAAGATATTTCCTTTTTCAGCATAGGCTTTTTGCACTACCTAAAATCACTTCGCAGATTTTGCAAAAACAGTGTTTCCTAACTGCTCAGTCAAAAGAAAGGTTTAACTCTGTGAGTTGAATGTGTGCATCAGATAGCAGTTTCTCAAAAACTTCTTTCTAGTGTTTATCCGAATATATTTCCTTCTTCAGCATAGGCCTCATTGAGCTCCCTAATATGCCTTTGCTGATCCTACAAAAACAGTTTCCAAACTGCTCAATCAAAAGAAATGTTTATTTCTGTGATACAAATGCCCACATCAGAAAGCAATTTCTCAGAGAGCTTCTCTCTAGTTCTTCTCAATTATATTTCCTTTTTCACCCTAGGCCTCAATGCAATCCTAAATATCCCTTCCAGATTCAATAAAAACAGTGTTTCTGAACTGTTCTGTTTAAAGAAGGATATAACTCTGGGAGATGAACACACACATCAGAAAGCAGTTTCTCACAACACTTCTTTCCAGTTTTTATCTGAACATAGGCCATTTTGTACTACATAACATAGCTTCAAAGATTACACAAAAACTCTGTTTTCAAGCTGCTTAGTGAAAAGAAAATTTTAACTCTGTGAGATGAACGCATATATCACAAAGCAATTTCAAAAAGCTGCTTTCTAGTTTTTACCCAAAGATATTTCCTTGTTTCACAATAGGCCTCAGGGCACTCCCAAATATCCTGTGGCAGATTCTACAAAAGCAGTGTTTCCAAACTTATCATTGAAAAGAAAGTTTTAACTCTGTGAGAAGAATACACACATCACAAAGCATTATTTCAGAAAGTTTCTTTATAGTTTTTATCCAAAGATGTTTCATTTTTCACTGTAGACTTAAATGTGCTCCCAAATATCCCTTTGCAGATTCTACAAAAAAAGGGTTTCCAAACTGCTCAGTCAAAAGAAAGGTTTAACTCTTTGAGTTGAATGCACACATCACAAAGCATGTTCTAGAAAAACTTCTTTTTAGTTTTTATCCAAATACACTTTCTTTTTCACCATAGGCCAAACTGCACTTTCAAATATCCCATTGAAGAATCTAAAAAAAACAGATTTTCCAAACTCCTTAATCAAAAGAAAGGTTTAAATCTGTGAGAAGAATGTGCACATCACAAAGCAGTTTCCCAAAAAAGTTCTTTGTAGTTTTTATCCGAAGTTATTTCCTTTTCCACCATCAGGTGAATGCGATCACAAATATCCCTGGCAGATTCTGCCAAAATAGTGTTTCTGAACTGCTCAATCAAAACAAAGCTTGAACTGTGTCAGATGAATGCACACATCAAAAAGCAGTTTCCTTGAAAGATTATTTCTGGATTTTATCTGGATGTGTTTCCTTTTTCACCATAGACCTAAATGCTCTCCCAAATAACTCTTTGCAGATGCTGACAAAAGGGTTTTTCCAAATGGCTTCATTAAAGGAAAGATTTAACAATGTGAAATGAATGTGCACACCGCAAATCAGTGTCTCAGAAAACTTCTTTCGAGTTTTTATGCAAGGATAGTTCCTTTTTCAACATAGGCCTGTTTACACTACATAATATAATTTCTCAAGTTTTACAAAAACATTGTTTCCAAACTGCTCTATCAAAAGAAAGGATTAACTCTGTGAGATTAATGTACACATCAGAAAGCAGTTTCTCAAAAAACTTCCTTCTAGTTTTTATCTGAAGATATTTCCTTTTTCAACTTAGGCTTCAATGCATCCCAAATATACCTTCACAGATTATACAAAAACAGTGTTTCCAAATTGCTCAATTAAGAGAAAGTTTAACTCTGTGAGATGAATATACACATAACAAAGCAGTTTCTCAAAAAGTTTCTTCCTATTTTTTAACTGAAGATATTTCCTTTTTAACCTTAGGCTTCAATGCTTTCCTAAATAACCTTTTGCATATTCTACAAAAGCCGTGTTTCCAAACTGGTCAATCAAAAGAAAGGTTTACTTCTGTGAGACTAATGCACACGTCACAAAGCAGTTTCTCGGAAATCTTCTGTCTCATTCTTCATTGAAGATATTTCCTTTTTCATCTTAGGCCTCAATGCACTCCCAAATATCCCATCACGGATTCTACAAAAACAGTGTTTCCAAACTGTTCAATCAAGAAGGCCATAACTCTGTGAGATGAATGCACACATCAGAAAGCAGTTGCTCATAACAATTATTTCCATTTTTTTTCTGAAGATATTTCACTTTTCACCATAGGCTTTTTTGCACTACCTCATATCACTTCACAGATTATACAAAAACAGTGTTTCCAAACTGGTCAGTAAAAAAGAAAGGCTAAACACTGTAAGATGAATTGACACATCACAAAGTAGTTTCCCACAAAGCCTCTTTCTAGTTTTTATCCAAAGATATTCCCTTTTCACCATAAGCTTCAATGCATTCCCAAATATCCCTTTCCAGATTCTACACAAAAAAAGTGTTTCCAAACTGTTCAATCAAAAGAGAAGTTTAAATCTGTGAGAAGAATGCATACATCACAAAGCAGTTTCTCAGAAATCGTCTGTCTATTTTTTCTTTGAAGATATTTCCTTTTCCACCATATGCCTCAATGCGATCCCAAATATCCCTTTGCAGATTCTACAGAAAAGTGTTTCCAAACTGTTCCATCAAAAGAAGGACTTAATTCTGTCAGACGAATGCACACATCAGAAACCAGATTCTCATAACGCTTCTTTCCAATTTGTGTTTGAAGACATTAACTTTATCAACATAGACATTTTTGTGCTAATATCGTATCACAGATTATACAAAAGAAAGTGTTTCCAAACTGCTCAGTCAAAAGGAAGGTTTAACTCTGTGAGGTTAATTCAGACATCACAAAGCAGTTGCTCAAAAAACTTCTTTCTTGTTTATATCTGAAGATATTTCCCTTTTCACCATGGGCCAAACTGTTCTTTAAAATATTCCATTACAGATTCTACACAAACAGTGTTTCCAAATTACTCAATCAAAAAGCAGTTTTACCTCTGTGAGTTGAACAGACACCTCACAAAGCAGTTTCTCAAAAAGCTTCTTTCTAGTTTTTATATGAAGATATTTCTTTTTTTCACCAAGCATCAGTGTGCTCCCAAATATCCCCTTGCAGATTCTACACAAACAGTGTTTCCAAGCTGCTCAATCAAAAGAAAAGTTTAGCACTGTGAGAAGAACACACACATCACAAAGTGTTCTCTCAGAAAACTTCTTTCTAGTTTTTATCAGAAGTTATTTCTTTTTCACCGTAGTCCTCATATACTCCAAAATGACCCTTCACAGATTCTACAAAAAGAGTGTCTCCAAACTGGTCAATCAAAAGAAAGGTTTACCTCTGTGGGATGAATGCACACATCACAAAGCAATTTCTCAAAAAGCTCCTTTCTAGTTTTCATCTGAAGATATTTCCTTTTTCACCATAAACTTCAAAGCGCTCCCACATATCCCTTCACAGATTCTACCAAAAAACAGTGTTTCCAAACTGCTCAATAAAAAGAAAGTTTTCACTCAGTGCCATGAATTCACACATAAAAAGCAATTTCTCAGATAGCTTCTCTCTAATTCTTCTCTGAAGATATTTCCTCTTCCACCTTAGGCCTCAATATGCTCGTAATATTCCCTTGCAGATTGTATAAAAACAGTGTTTCTGAACTGCCCCATTAAAAGAAGTATTTAACTCTGTGAGATGTATGCATACATCACAAAGAAGCTTCTCAGATTGCTTCTGTCTAGTTCTTCTCTGAAGATATTTCCTTTTCCAACATAGGCCTCAATGTGCTCAAAAAAATATTACTTTACAGATTGCATAAAATGAGAGTTTCTGAACTGTTCCATCAAAAGAAAGATTTTACCCTGTGAGACGAATGCAAACTTCAGAAAGCAGTTTCTCATAATGCTTGTTTCCTGTTTTTATCTGGAGATATTTCCTTTTTCACCATAGGTGTTTTCAAGCTAACTAACATTGCTTTGCAGATTATACAAAAACAGTGCTTCCAAACTGCTCAGTCAAAAGAATTGTTTAACTCTGTGAGATGAATGCATAGAGCACAAAGCAGTTTTCTGAAAAAGCTTCTTTCTAGTTTTTATCCGAAGATATTTCCATTTCAACGTAGGCTTCAGTGCGCTTCCAAATATCCCTTTGAAGATTCTACAAAAAGAGTGTATCCAAACTATACCATCAAAAGAAAGATGCAACTCTGTGAGATGAATGTACACATCAGAAAGCAGTTTCTCATAATGCTTCTTTCCAGTTTTATTTGAAGATAATTCCTTTAAAAACATAAGCATTTTTGGACTAAATAATATTGCTTTGCAGATTATACAAAATCAGTGTTTTGAAACTCCTCAACCAAAATAAAAGTTTAACTGTGTGAAAAATATGTACACATCACTAAGCAGTTTCTCTGAAAGCTTTTGTCTCGTTCTTCTCTGAAGATATTTCCTTTTCCACCATAGGCCTCAATGCACTCCCAAATATCCCTTCGCAGATTCTACACAGTGTTTCCAAACTGTTCAATGAAAAGAAGGACTGAACTCTATGAAAGGAACGCACACATCAGAAAGCAGTATCTCATAATGCTTCCTTCCAGGTTTTATCTGAAGATATTTCCTTTTTCACCATACTCTTTTTTTGCATTACCTAATATCACTTTGCAGATTTTGCAAACACAGTATTTCCAAAATGGCCAGTCAAAAGAAAATTTTACCTCTGTCAGATGAATGCACACAAAACAAAGTTGTTTTTTAAAAAGATTATTTCTAGTTTTATCCAAAGATATTTCCTTTATCACCATAGGCTTTAATGAGCACCAAAACACCCTGTCACATATTCTGCAAAAACAACGTTTCCAAACTGCTCAATCCAAAAACAGATTTACTTCTGTGAGTTCAATGCACACATCAAAAATCCATTTCTCAAAATCTTATTTCTTGTGTTTATCTGAAGACATTTCCTTTTTCATCACAGGACTCAGTACACTCCCAAATATACCTTTGCAGATTTACCAAAACAGTGTTTCCAAACTGCTCAATCAAAAGAAACGTTTAGGGTTTTTATGGTTTTAGGTCTAACATTTAAGTCTTTAATCCATCTTGAATTGATTTTTGTTTAAGGTGTGAGGAAGGGATCCAGTTTCAGCTTTCTGCATATGGCTAGCCAGTTTTCCCACTACCATTTATTAAATAGGGAATCCTTTCCCGATTTCTTGTTTTTCTCAGGTTTGTTAAAGACCAGATAGTTGTAGATACGTGGCATTATTTCTGACGGCTCTGTTCTGTTCCATTGATCTACATCTCTGTATTGGTACCAGTACCATGATGTTTTGGTTACTGTAGCCTTGTAGTATAGTTTAAAGTCAGGTAGTGTGATGCCTCCAGCTTTGTTCTTTTGTCTTAGGATTGACTTGGCGATGTGGGCTCTTTTTTGGTTCCATATGAACTTTAAAGTATTTTTTTCCTATTCTGTGAAGAAAGTCATTGGTAACTTGATGGGGATGGCATTGAATCTGTAAATTACCTTGGGCAGGATGGCCATTTTCACGATATTGATTCTTCCTACCCATGAGCAGGGAATGTTCTTCCATTTGTTTGTACCCTCTTTTATTTCCTTGAGCAGTGGTTTGTAGTTCTCCTTGAAGAGGTCCTTCACATCCCTTGTAAGTTGGATTCCTAGGTATTTTATTCTCTTTGAAGCAATTGTGAATGGGAGTTCACTCATGATTTGGCTCTCTGTTTGTCTGTTATTGATGTATAAGAATGCTTGTGATTTTTGAACATTGATTTTATATCCTGAGATTTTTGCTGAAGTTGCTCATCGGCTTAACGAGATTTTGGGCTGAGACAATGGGGTTTTCTAGATATACAATCATGTCATCTGCAAACAGGGACAATTTGACTTCCTCTTTTCCTAATTGAATACCCATTATTTCCTTCTCCTGCCTAATTGCCCTGGCCAGAACTTCCAACACTATGTTGAATAAAAGTGGTGAGAGAGGGCATCCCTGTCTTGTGCCAGTTTTCAAAGGGAATGCTTCCAGTTTTTGCCCATTCAGTATGATATTGGCTGTGGGTTTGTCATAGATACCTCTTATTATTTTGAGATACATCCCATCAATACCTAATTTATTGAGAGATTTTGGCATGAAGAGTTGTTGAATTTTGTCAAAGGCCTTTTCTGCATCTATTGAGATAATCATGTGGTTTTTGTCTTTGGTTCTGTTTATATGCTGGATTACATTTATTGATTTGCGTATATTGAACCAGGCTTGCATCCCAGGGATGAAGCCCACTTGATCATGGTGGATAACCTTTTTGATGTGCTGCTGGATTCTGTTTGCCAGTATTTTATTGAGGATTTTTGCATCAAAGTTCATCAAGGATATTGGTCTAAAATTCTCTTTTTTTGTTGTGTCTCTGCCAGGCTTTGGTATCAGGATGATGCTGGCCTCATAAAATGAGTTAGGGAGGATTCCCTCTTTTTCTATTGATTGGAATAGTTTCAGAAGGAATGGTACCAGCTCCTCCTTGTACCTCTGGTAGAATTCGGCTGTGAACCCATCTGGTCCTGGGCTTTTTTTGGTTGGTAAGCTATTGATTATTGCCACAATTTCAGCTCCTGTTATTGGTCTATTCAGAGATTCAACTTCTTCCTGGTTTAGTCTTGGGAGGGTGTATGTGTTGAGGAATTTATCCATTTCTTCTAGATTTTCTAGTTTATTTGCATAGAGGTGTTTGTAATATTCTCTGATGGTAGTTTGTATTTCTGTGGGATCAGTGGTGATATCCCCTTTATCATTTTTTATTGCGTCTATTTGATTCTTCTCTCTTTTTTTCTTTATTAATCTTGCTACCAGTCTATCAATTTTGTTGATCCTTTCAAAAAACCAGCTCCTGGATTCATTAATTTTTTGAAGAGTTTTTTGTGTCTCTATGTCTTTCAGTTCTGCTCTGATTTTAGTTATTTCTTGCCTTCTGCTAGCTTTTGCCTTCTGCTAGCTTTTGAACCCCATCAAAAAGTGGGCAAAGGACATGAACAGACACATCTCAAAAGAAGACATTTATGGAGCCAAGAAACACATGAAAAAATGCTCATCATCACTGGCCATCAGAGAAATGCAAATCAAAACCACAATGAGATACCATCTCACACCAGTTAGAATGGCAATCATTAAAAAGTCAGGAAACAACAGGTGCTGGAGAGGATGTAGAGAAATAGGAACACTTTTACAGGATTGGTGGGACTGTAAATTAGTTCAACCCTCGTGGAAGTCAGTGTGGCGATTCCTAAGGGATCTAGAACTAGAAATTCCATTCTACCCAGCCATCCCATTACTGGGTATATACCCAAAGGACTATAAATCATGCTGCTATAAAGACACATGCACACGTATGTTTATTATGGCATTATTCACAATAGCAAAGACTTGGAACCAACCCAAATGTCCAACAATGATAGACTGGATTAAGAAAATGTGGCACATATATACACCATGGAATACTATGCAGCCATAAAAAATGATGAGTTCATGTCCTTTGTAGGGACATGGATGAAACTGGAAATCATCATTCTCAGTAAACTATCACAAGAACAAAAAACTAAACACCGCATGTTCTCACTCATAGGTGGGAATTGAACAATGAGAACACATGGACACAGGAAGGGGAACATCACACTTCGGGACTGTTGTGGAGTGGTGGGAGGGGGGAGGGATAGCATTGGGAGATATACCTAATGCTAGATGACGAGTTGGTGGGTGCAGCGCACCAGCATGGCACATGTATACATATGTAACTAACCTGCACATTGCGCACATGTACCATAAAACCTAAAGTATAATAATAATAATAATAAAAATTAAACGCAAAAAAAAAGAAACGTTTAATTTTGTCAGAAAAATTCACTCATCACAAAGCAGTTTCTCAGGTAACTTCTCTCTAGTTCTTCTCTAAAGGTATTTCCTTCTCACCATAGCCCTCAGTACACTCCCAAATATATCTTCTCAGCTTCTGTAAAAACCGTGGTTCTGAACTGTTCCATCAAAAGAAGGATTTAACTCTGTGAAATGAACCCACACATCAGAAACCTGTTTCTCATAACACCCATTTCCAGGTTTATGTGAGGATATTTGCTTGTTCACTATCGGCCCTTTTGCATTACCTAACATCACTTTGCAGATTATACAAAACACTGTTTCCAAACTGCTCACTCAGAAGGAAGATTTAACTCTGTGAGATGAATGCACACATTATATAGCAGTTTCTTAGAAACTTCAGTCTAGTTCATCCCTGAAGATACTTCCTTTATCACAATAGGCTTCATTGAGATCCCAAATATCAAGTTGCAGATCCTTCAAAAACAGTTTTCCCAATCTGCTCAATCAAAAAACAGGTTTAACTCTCAGAATTCAATGTACTAATCACAGAGCATTTTCTCAAAAAGCTTTTTTGTAGTTTTTACTGAAGAGATTTCCTTTTTCACCATAGGCCTCAGTGCACTCCAAAATACACCTTTGCAGATTCTACAAAAACAGTGTTTCCAAACTGCTAAATCAAAAGAAAGGTTTTATTCTGTGAGTTGAATGCACACATCAGAAAGCAGTTTCTCATGATGGTTCTTTCTTGTGTTTATATGAAGATATTTCCTGGTTCACCATAGTCTTTTTGCACTACCAAATATCGCTTTGCAGATTCTACAAAAACAGTGTTTCCAAACTGCTGAGTCAAAAGAAACGTTTAACTCTGTGAGATGAATGCACACACCACAAAGCAGTTTATCAAAAAGCTTCTTTATACTCTTTATCTGAAGATATTTGCTTTATCACCATAAGCTTCAATGTGCTTGCAAATATCCCATCGCAGATTCTACAAAAACAGTTTTCTAAACTGCTCAATGAAGCAACAGTTTTAACTCTGTGAATTGAACCCACACATCACAAAGCAGTTTCTCAAAAAGCTTCTTTCTAGTTTTTATCTGAAGGTGTTTCCTTTTTCACCATAGGCCTCAGTGCACTCCCAAATATCCTGTTGCAGATTCTACAAAAACAGTGTTTCCAAATGGCTCAATCTAAAAACAAGTTTAACTCTGTGAGTTGAACGTGCACATCACAAAGCAGTTTCTCAAAAGAATTCTTTCTAATTTTTATCCAAAATATTTCTTTTTACACTATAGGCCTAAATGCACTCCCAAATATACTGTTGCGGATTCTACAAAAACAGTGTTTCCTAACTGCTCAATCAAAAGAAAGGTTTTGCTCTGTGAGATGAATGCACACATCACAAAGCAGTTTCTCAAAAGCTTCTTTCTTCTTTTTATCCATAGATATTTCCTTTTTCACCATAGCCTTCAATGCACTCCCAAATATTCCTTCACAGATTCTACAGAAAGTGTGTTTCCAAACTACTCAATCAAAAGAAAGGTTTAAATCTGTGAGATGAATGTAAACATCATAAAGCAGTTTCACAGATAGCTTCTGTCTAGTTCTCTGCAGATATTTCCTTTTCCACCATAGGCCTCAATGCAGTCCCAAATATCCCTTCACAGATTGTACACAAACAGTTTTCCAAACTGTACCATCCAAAGGACTTAACTCAGTGAGATGAATGCAGAGTCAGAAACCAGTTTCTCATAATGCTTCTTTCCAGCTTTTATCTGAAGATATTTCATGATTCATCATAGGGTTTTTTATACTACCAAATATGGCTCCACAGATTTTGCAGAAACAGTGTTTCCAAACTGCTCAGTCAAAAGTAAGATTGAAGTCTGTGAGATGAATGCACACATCACAAAGCAGATTCTCAAAAAGCTTCTTTCTAGTTTTTTGAAGGTATTTCCTTTATCACCTTATGTTTCAATGCAGTCCAAAATATCCCATCACAGATTCTACAAAAACAGTGTTTCCAAACTGCTCAGTCAAAAAACAGGTTTAATTCTGTGAGTTGAATGCACACATCACAAAACAGTTTCTCAAAATGATTCTCTCTAGTTTTTATCTGAAGATATTTCCTTTTTCACCAAAGGCCTCAGTGTACTCTCAAATATCCTCTTGCAGATTCTACAAAAAGAGTGTTTCCAAACTGCTCAATTAAAAGAAAGTTTTAACTCTGTGAGATGAAGGAACACATAACAAGGCAATTTCTCAGATAGTTACTGTCTAGTTCGTCTCTGAAGAGATTTTCTTTAACACGATAGGCCTCAATGAATTCCCAAATATCCATTCACAGACTCTATAAAAATAATGTTTCTGAACTGTTCCATCAAAAGGATTCAACTCTGTGAGATGAAGGCATGAATCAGAAAGCTTTTTGTCAAAAAGCATATTTGTAGTTTTTATCTGAAGATATTTCCTGTTTCATCATGGACACCAGTCTGCTCCAAAATATCCTTTTGCAGATTCCACAAAAAAAAAAAAAACAGTGTTTCAAACTGTTCAATAGCAAAAAAAATGTTTAACTCTCTGAGAAGAATGCTCATATCACAAAGCAGTTTTCAGAAAGCTTCTTTCTACTTTTAAGCTGATGTTATACCCTTTTTTAAGATAGGATTCTTGCACTCCTAAATATCACTTTGCAGATTCTACAAAAGCAAAGTTTCCAAACTACACAATCAAAAGAAAGATTTAACTCTGTAAGATGAAGGCACATATCAAAAAGCAGTTTCTTAGAAAGCTACTCTCTTGTTCTTCTCTGAAGATATTTTCTTTTCCACCATAGTCCTCAATGCACTCCCAAATATCCCTTTGCAGATTCTACAAAAACTGTGTTTCCAAACTGTTTCCTCAAAACAAGGACATAACTGCCTGTGGTGAACACACACATCAGAAAGCAGTCTCTCATAACGCTTCTCTCCAGTTTTTATCTGAAGATATTTCCTTGTTGACCAGAGGGTTATTGGCACTAACAAATATGGCTTCTCAGATTTTGCAAAAACAATGTTTCCAAATTTCTCAGTCAAAAGAAAGGTTTAACTCTGTGAGATGAATGCACACATCATGAAGCAGTTTCTCAAAAAGTTTCTTCCTAGTTTTTATCTGAAGATATTTCCTGTTTTTCACCCTACACCTCAATGCACTCCTAAATATCCCTTCACAGATTCTACAAAAACAGTTTCCAAACTGCTCAATCAAAAGAAAAGTTTAACTCTTTGAGATGAATGCACACGTCTCAAAGCAGTTCCTCTCATCGCTTCTGTCTAGTTCTTCTCTGAGGCTATTTCCTTTTCCACAATCAGCCTCAATGCACTTCCAAATATCCCTTCACAGATTTTACAAAAACAGTATTTCCATACTGCTCTATCAAAATATGGTTTTAACTCTGTGAGATGAAGGCACACATCAAAAAGCAGTTCCTCCAAAAGCTTCTATCAAGTTCTTCAATGAAGTTATTTCCTTTTCCACCTTAGACTTCAATGCGATCCCAAATATCCCATCGCATATTCTACAAAAACAGTGTTTCCAGACTGTTCCATCAAAAGAAGGACTTAACTGTGTGAGATGAATGCAAATATCAGAAAGCAGTTTCTCATAACGCTTCTTTCCAGTTTTTATCTGAAGGTATAACTTTTTCCACCATAGGTTTTTTGTGCTACCTAATATCTCTCCACTGATTACATAAAAACAGTTTTCCAAAACTGCTCAGCCAATAGAATGGTTTAACTCTGTGACAGGAATGCATACATCACAAAGCAGTTTCTCAAAAAGCTTCTTTCTAGTTTTTATCCCAATACATTTCCTTTTTCACCGTAGGCCTAACTGTGATTTCAAATATCCCATTGCAAATTCTACAATAACATTTTTTCCAAACTGCTCAATCAAAAGAAAGAATTAAATCTGTGAGAAGAATGCACATTCCAGAAATCAGTTTCTCAGAAGGTTTCTTTGTAGTTTTTATACGAAGAAGTTATTTTCTTTTTCACCATACGGTCCGTGTGCTGCCAAATATCCCTTTGCAGATTCTGCCAAAACAGTGTTTCCAAACTGCTCAATAAAAAGAAAGGGTTCCCAAATAGAGCTTTGCAGATTCTACAAAAACAGCACTTCCAAAAAGTCTAGTTCTTCTCTGAAGATATTATTTTTCCACAACAGGTCTGAAAGTGCTACCAGATATACGTTCACAGATTCTATAAAAACAATGTTAC
Organism: Pongo pygmaeus; assembly: GCF_028885625.2. Taxonomy (NCBI): domain Eukaryota; kingdom Metazoa; phylum Chordata; class Mammalia; order Primates; family Hominidae; genus Pongo; species Pongo pygmaeus. Next base: position 51,116,886 of record NC_072382.2, read on the forward strand.
CACGCTGTTCCATCAAAAGGAAGACTTAACTCTGTGAGATGAATGCTCATATTAGAAAGTAGTTTCTCATAATGCTTCATTCCAGTTTTTATCTGAAGATATTTCCTTGCTCACCATGGGCCATTTCATGCTTTATAACATCGCTTTGAAGATTAAGTGAAAACAGGGTTTCCAAACTGTTCAGTCAAAAGAAAAGTTTAACTTGGTGAGATGAATGCATATACATCAAAGCAGTTTCTCAAAAAGATTCTTTCTAGTTTTCAATCTGAAGATATTTCATTTTTCACAATAGGCATCAGTGCACTCCCAAATATCCCTTTGGAGATTCTACAAAAAAAAAAGTCTAGAAACTCTTCAATCAAAAGAAACATTTAACTCTTTGAGAAGAATGAACACATCATAAAGTGGTTTCTCAGAAACTTTCTTTCTAGTTTTTATCTGAAATTATTTCTTTTCTCACCATAGGCTGCATGCGCTCCCAATGTCCCTTCACAGATTCTACAAAAACAGTGTTTCCAAACTGCTAAATCAAAAGAAAGGTTTAACTCTGTGAGATGAATGCACATATCACAAAGCAGTTTCTTAAAAAGCTTCTTTCTAGTTTTTAATGGAAGATATTTCCTTTTTCACCATAGGCTTCAATGTGCTCCCAAATATCCATTCACAGATTCTACAAAAGCAGTGTTTCCTAATACCTCAATCAAAAGAAAGGTTTACCTCTGTGAGAGGAAAGCACACATCACAAAGCAGTATCTCTGAAAACTTCTGTGAAGTTCTTCCCTAAAGATATTTCCTTTTCCACCACAGGCCTCAAAGTGATGCCAAATATCCCTTCGCAGATTCAAAAAAAAAAAAAAAAAAAAAAAAAAACAGTGTTTCCAAACTGTTCCATCTAAAGATGGACTTACGTCTGTGAGATGAATGCACACATCAGAAAGCAGTTTGTCAAAACGCTTGTTTGCAGTTTTCATCTGATGTTATTTCCTTTTTCACCATAGGTTTTTTTTGCACTAACAAATATTGCTTGGCAGATTTTGCAAAAACACTGTTTCAAAACTGCTCAGTAAAAGGAAAGGTTGAACTCTGTGAGAAGAATGCACATATCACAAAGTGGTTCCTCAGAAAGCTTAGTTCTATTTTTTATCTGAAGGTATTTCCTTTTTCACTGTAGGCTTTTTTTGCACTACCTCACATTGCTTCACAGATTTTGTATAAACAGGATTTCCAAACTGCTCAAAGAAAGGTTTATCTCTCTCAGATGAATGTACACATCACAAAGCAGATTCTCAAAAATATTCTTTCTAGTTTTCATCTGGAGATATTTCTGTTTTCACCATAGGCCTCAGGGCCATCCTAAATATACCTTTACAGATTCTACAAAAACTGTTTCCAAACTTCTCAATCAAAAGAAAGGTTTAACTCTATGAGGGAATGCACCCATCACAAAGCAGTTTCCTCACACTGCTTCTGTCTGATTCTTCTCTGAAAATATTCCCTTTTTCACCGTAGGCCTCAATGCCCTACAAAAATCTCTTCTTAGATTTTATAGAAAGAGTGTTTCCAAAATGTTCCATCAAAAGAAAGATATAGCTCTGTGAGATGAACACACACTTCAGAAAGCAGATTCTCATAATGCTTCTTTCCAGTTTTTTTCTGAAGATATTTCCTTGTTCACCTTAAGCCTTTGTGCACAACCTAACAATGCTTCACAGATTATACAAAAACAGTGTTTCCAAACTGCTCGGTCAAATGTAAGGCTTAACTCTGTGAGGTGAATGCATACATCACAAAGAAGTTTCTAAACAGCTTCCTTCTAGATTTTATTTGAAGATATTTCATTTTTTACCATAGGCATAAGTCTGCTCCCAAATATGTATTTGCAGATTCTATGTAAACAGTGTTTCCAAACTGCTCAATCAAAAGAACTTTTTAATTCTTTGAGAAGAATGCACACATCACAATGCAGTTTCTCAGAAATCTTCTTTCTAGTTTTTATCACTGTATGTGTCAAGGCACTCCAAAAAAAACTTTCTAATTTTTATTAAAAGATATTTTCTTTGTCACCATAGGCATCAGAGTGCTCCCAAATATGCCATCACACATTCTACAAAAACAGTGTTTCCAAACTGCTCAATGAAAAAACACGTTTAACTCTGTGAGATGAATGCACACATCACAAAGCAGTTTCTCTAAAAGCTTCTTTCTAGTTTTTATCCAAAGATATTTCCTTCTTCGCCATAGGCATCAGTGCTTTCCAAAATATCCTGTTGTAGATTCTATAAAAACAGTGTTTCTGAAATGTTTCATCAAAAGAAGAATTTAACTATGTGAGATGAATGCACACATCTGAACACAGTTTCTCATAATGCTTCTTTCCAATTTTTATCTGAAGATATTTCCTTTTTCACTGTAAGCTTTTTTCTTCTATCTAATATAGCTCCTCAGGTTTTGCAAAAACAGTGTTTCCAAACTGCTCAGTCAAAAGAGAGGTTTAACTCTGTGAGGTGACTGCACACCTCATGAAGCAGTTTCTTAAAAAGTTTCTTTCTAGTTGCTATCCAAAGATATTTCCATTATCACCATAGTCTTTAATGCACTCTAAAGTGTCCCATTGCAGATTCTACAAAAACAGTGTTTCCAACTACTCAATCAAAAAACAGATTTAACTCTGTGATTTGAATGCACACATCACAAAGTCTTTTCTCAAAAAGCTTCTTTTTAGTTTTTATCTGGTGATATATCCTTTTTCTCCATAGGGCTCAGTGCACTCCAAAATATACCTTTGCAGATTCTAGAAAAACAGTGTTACCAAAGTGTTTCTAAACTGATCAATAAATAGAAAGGTTTAACTCTGTGAGATGAACGCACACATCACAAAGCAGTTTCTCAAAAAGTTACTTTCTAGTTTTTATCCGAAGATGTTTCCTTTTTCACCATAGGCCTCAGTGCACTCTGAAATATACCTGTGTAGATTCTACAAAGACAGTGTTTCAAACTGCTCCAACAAAAAGAAGTTTAACTCTGTGAGATGAATGCACACATCATGAAGCAGTTTCTCAGAAAGCTTCTGTCTAATTCTTCTCTGAACTTACTTCCTTTTCCAGTATTGGCCTCAATGCACTCCCAAATATCCCTTCACAGATTCTATAAAAACAGCATTTCCGATCTGTTAAAGAATGAGCTCTGTGATGTGAACACACACATCAGAAAGCATTTTTTCATAACACTTCTTTCCAGATTTTATCTGAAGATATTTAGTTGTTCACCATAGGCCTTTTTGCACTACTTAACATTGCTTTGCTGATTATACAAAAACAGTGTTTCCAAACTGTTCAGTGAAAACAAATATTTAACTCTGTGAGATGAATGCATACATCACAAAGGGGTTTCTCAAGAAGCTTCTTTCTAGGTTTTATCTGAAGATATTTCCTTTTTCACCAGAGTCATCAGTGCGCTCCCAAATATCCTTTTCCAGATTCTACAAAAACAGTGTTTCCAAATTGCTCAATCAAAAGAAACGTTTATCTCTATGAGTAGAATGCCCCCAACACAAAGCAGTTTCTCAGAAAGTTTCTTTGTAATTTTTATCTGAAGTTATTTCGTTTTTCACCATAGGACTCATGGGTTCCCAAATATTCCTTTGCAGACTGTACATAAAAATTGTTTCCAAACTGACATTTCAATAGAAAGTTTTAAATCAGTGAGGTGAATGTACACATCATAAAGCAGTTTCACAAAATGCTTCTTTCTAGTTTTCATCTGAAGACATTTCCTTTTTCACCATAGCCCTTTTTGAGCTACCTATCACAGCTTCGCAAATTGTACAACAACAGTGTTCCCAAACTGCTCAGTCAAAGGAAAAGTTTAACTCTGGGAGCTGAATGGATACATCACAAAGCAGTTTCTCAAAGGACTTCTTCCTAGTTTTTATCCAAAGATATTTCCTTTTTCATCATAGACATTAGTACACTTCCAAATATCCCTTTGTAGATTTTACAAAAACAGTGTTTCCAAACTGCTCAATCAAAAGAAAGGTTGAGCTCAGTAAGAAGAATGCACACATCACAAAGCAGTTCCTCAGAAAGCTCCTTTCAATTATTTATTTGAATTTATTTCCTTTTTTACCATAGGCCTCATGCACTCCCAAATATCCCTTCGCAGACTCTACACAAACAGTGATTCCAAACTGTTCAATCAAAAGAAACGTTTAACTCTGTAAGATGAATGAACACATCACAAACCTGGTTCTCAAAATGCTTCTTTCTGATTTTTATCCACATATATTTCCTTTTTCACCATAGCCTTCAATGCACTCCCAAATATTCCTTCACAGATTCTACAAAAACTGTGTTCCCAAACTACTCAATCAAAAGAAAGTTTTAAATCTGTGAGATGAATGCAAACATCATAAAGCAGTTTCACAGATAGCTTCTGTCTAGTTCTCTGCAGATATTTCCTTTTCCACCTTAGGCCTCAATGTGCTCCCAAATATCCCTTTGCAGATCCTACAAAAACAGTGTTTTCAAACTGCTCCATCAAAAGAAGGACTAAATTCTGTGAGATGAACACACACATCAGAAAACAGTTTCTCTTAACGTTTCTTCCAGTTTTTATCTGAAGATATTTACTTTTTCACATAGGGTTTTTTGTGCTACAAAATATCGCCTTGCAGATTTTTCAGAAACAGTGTTTCCAAATAGCTCAGTGAAAAGAAAGTTTTAACTCTGTGAGATGAATGCAAACATCACAAAACATTTTCTCAACAAGCTTCTTTCTAGTTTTTATCTGAAGGTATTTCCTTTATCACCACAGGCTTCAATGTGCCTCCAGATATCCCATCACAGATTCTACAAAAACCGTGTTTCCAAACTGCTCAATCAAAAAACAGCTTTAACTCTGAGTTGAATGCACATTTCGCAAAGCCATTCTCAAAAAGCTGCTTTCTAGTTTTTATCTGTAAATATTTCCTTTTTCAACTTAGGCCTCAGTGCGCTCCCAATTATATCTTTGCAGATTCTCCAGAAACAGTTTTTCTGAGTTGCTCAATTAATAGAAAGTTTTAACTCTTTGAGATTAATGTACACATCACAAAGCAGTTTCTCAGATAGCTTCTGTCCAGTTCTCTGAATATATTTCGTTTTCCACCATAGGCCTCATTCCACTCCCAAAATACTTTCACAGATCCTGTAAAAACAGTGATTCTGAACTGTTCAATCAAAAGAAGAGTTTAGCTCTCTGATTTGAATGCATACATTAGAAAGCATTTCCTCAAAATGCTTCTTTCTGTGGGGAAAAGCAAGAGAGATCAGATTTTTATTATGTCTGTATAGAAAGAAGTAGACATAAGAGACTCCATTTTGTTCTGTATTAAGAAAAATTCTTCCGCCTTGAGATTCTGTTAATCTATGACCTTACCCCCAACCCCGTGCTCTCTGAAACATGTGCTGTGTCAAACTCAGGGTTAAGTGGATTAAGGGTTGTGCAAGAAGTGCTTTGTTAAACAAATGCTTGAAGGCAGCATGCTCCTTAAGAGTCATCACCACTCCCTAATCTCAAGTACCCAGGGACACAAAAACTGTGGAAGCCCGCAGGGATCTCTGCCTAGGAAAGCCAGGTATTGTCCAAGGTTTCTCCCCATGTGATAGTCTGAAATATGGCCTCATGGGAAGGGAAAGACCTGACCATCCCCCAGCCCGACACCCTTAAAGGGTCTGTGCTGAGGAGGATTAGTATAAGAGGAAGGCATGCCTCTTGCAGTTGAGACAAGATGAAGGCATCTGTCTCCTGCCCGTCCCTGGGCAATGGAATGTCTCCGTATAAAACCCGATTGTACATTCCATCTACTGAGATAGGGAAAAACCACTTTAGGGCTGGAGGTGAGACACGCGGGCGGCAAAACTGCTTAACAAAGCATTGAGATGTTTATGTCTATGCATATCTAAAGCACAGCACTTGATTCTTTACCTTGTCTATGATGCAAAGACCTTTGTTCACGTGTTTGTCTCCTGACCCTCTCCCCACTATTGTCTTGTGACCATGACACATCCCCCTCTCTGAAAAACCCTGTAATAAATACTAAGGGAACTCAGAAGCCAGTTGGATCCTCCATATGCTGAACGCTGGTCCCCTGGGTCCCCTTATTTCTTTCTCTATACTTTGTCTCTGTGTCTTTTTCTTTTCCAAGTCTCTCATTCCACCCAACGAGACACACCCACAGGTGTGAAGGGGCAACCCACCCCCTTCATCTTTCCAGTTTTTATCTGAAGATATTTCATTTTCAACATTTTCCTTTCTGGGCTACCGAACATCACTTTGCAGATTATACAGAAACAGTGTTTCCAAACTTTGCAGTCAAAAGAAAATTTTAACTCTGTGAGATGAATCCATACATCACAAAGCAGTTTTTCAAAAATCTTCATTCTAGTTTATATCCAAAGATATTTCCTTTTTCAACATAGGCACCAGTGCACTCCCAAATATCCCTTTTCAGATTCTACAAAAACAACTTTTCCAAACTGTTCAATCAAAAGAAACGTTTAACTCTGTTATAAGAATGCACACAACACAAAGCTGCCTCTCATAAAGCTGCTTTCTAGTTTTAATCTGAGGTTATTTCCTTTTGCATCTTAGGCCTGGTGCACTCCCAAATACCACTTTGTAGATTCTAGAAGTGTTTCCAAAATGCTCAATTATAAGAGGTCCTACAAAAACAGTGTTTTCAAACTGCTCAATGATAAGAAACATTTAACTCTGTGAGAAGATTGCACACATCACAAAGAGGTTTCTCAGAATGCTTTTTTCAAGTTTTATTGAAGTTATTTCCTTTTTGAACATAGGCTTTGAGTTCTCCCAAGTATCCCATCACAGATTCTGTAAAACCAGTGTTTGCAAATTGATCAATCAACCACAAGTTTTAACTCTGTGAGATGAATGCACACTTCACAAAGCAGTTTCTCAAAAAGTTTCTTTCCAGTTTTTATCCAAAGATATTTCCTTTTCACCATGGCCTTCAATATCGCTCTAAAATATCCCATCACAATTATTCAAAAACAGTGTTTCCAAACTGCTCAATCAAGAGGAAGTTTTAAATCTGTGAGATGAATGGACGTGTCACAAAGCAGTTTCTCAGGTAACTTCTGTATAGTTTTTCTCTGAAAATATTTGCTTTTTCACCTTTGGACTCAAAACGCTCCTAAATATCCCTTTGCAGATCCTCCAAAAACAGTGTTTCTGAACTGTTCCATCAAAAGATGGATTTAACTCTCTGAGTTGTACACACACATCATAAACAAGTTTCTCATATGCTTCCTTCCAGTTTTTATCTGAAGATATTTCCTTGTTCACCGTAGGCCGTTTTGCATGACCCGACATCACTTCAAAGATTATACACAAACAGTGTTTCCAAATTGCTCAGTAAAAGTGTAATTCTGTGAGATGAATGCATTCATCACAGAGCAATTTCTCAAATGGCTTCTTTCTGTTTTTTATGTGAATATATTTCCTTTTTCACCCTAAGCATCAGTGTGCTCCCAAATATTACTTTGCAGATTCTACAAAAACAGTGTTTCCACACTGCTCAATTAAAAGAAACGTTTAACAATGAGAAGAATGCGCACATCACAAAGGGAATTCTCAGAAAGATTGTTTCTAGTTTTTATCTGAAGTTGTTTCCTTTTGCACCATAGGCCTCATGCATTCCCAAATATCCCTTTGCAGATTCTACAGAAACAGTATTTCCAAACTGATAAATCAACAGAATGGTTTAACTCTGTGTGATGAAGCCTCACATCACAGAGCAGCTTCTCACAAAGCATCTTTCTACTTCTGCTCTGAAGACATTTCTTTTTCCACCATAGGCCTCAATGCACTCCAAAATTTCCCTTTGCAGATTCTACAAAAAGAGTGTTTCTGATATGTTCCATCAAAGAAGGACTTAATTCTTTGAGATGAATGCATACATCAGAAATCAATTTCTCATACCACTTCTTTCCAGTTTTTATCTGAAGATATTTCCTTTACCACAAATGACCTCAATGCACTCCCAAATATCCATTGGCAGATTCTATAAAAACAGTCTTTGCAAACTCTTCCAAAAAAGAAGAATTGAACTCTGTGAGATAGACACACATATCAGAAAGCAGTTTCTCATAAGGCTTCTTTCAAGTTTTTATTAGAAGATATTTCTTGTTCAAAATTGTTATTTTTGCATTGCCTAACATGGCTTCGCATATTATACAAAATGAGATTTTCCAAACTGTTCAGTCAAAGGAAAAGTTTAACTTTGTGAGATGAATGCATACATCACAAAGCATTTTCTCAAAAATCATCATTTTAGTTTTTATCTGAAAATATTTCCTTTAAAACCATAAGCTAAAGTGCACTCTCAAACATCCCTTTGCAGATTCGCCAAAAACAGTGTTTCCAAACTACTTAATCAAGGCAAACGTTTAACTCTGTAGAAGAATTCACACGTCAGAAAGTGGTTTCTCAGAAAGCTTCTTTCTAGTTTTTATCTGAAGTTATTTCCTTTTTCACCATAGTCTTCAATGCACTCCCAAATATCCCTTCGCAGATTGTACAGAAACTGTGTCTCCAAATTGCTCAGAAAAAGAAAGGATTAACTCTGTTGGCTCAATTCACACATCACAAAGCAGTTTCTCAAAAATATTCTTTCTGGTTTTTATCTGAAGACAGTTCCTTTTTCACCATAGAAATAGTTTGCTCCCAAATATCCCTTAGCAGATTCTACAAAAACAGTGTTTCCAAACTGCTCTGTCAAAAGAAATGTTTAACTCCATGAGATGAATTCACACATCCCAAAGCAGTTTCTCAGAAACCTTCTGTGTAGTTCTTCAATGAAGATAATTCCTTTTCATCTTTAGGCCTCATTGTGCTCCCAAATATCCATTCACAGATTTTCCAAAAACAGTGTTTATAAGCTGTCCCATCAAAAGAAGGACTTAACCTTGTGAGATGAATGCACACATCAAAAAGCAGTTCCTCATAACACTTCTTTTAAGTTTCTATCTGAAGATATTTCCTTGTTCACCAAACGCCTTTTACCCCTACCTAACATCTTGTCACATATCACTGAAAAACAGTTTCTCCAAACTGCTTAGTCAAAAGAAAAGTTTAACTCTGTGACCTAAATGCATAAATCACAAAGCAGTTTCTCAAAATGTTGCTTTGTAGTTTTTATCTGAAGATAATTCCTTTTTCACCATAGGCATCAGAGTGCTCCAAAATATCCCTTTGCAGATTCCACCAAAACAGTGTTTCCAAACTGCTCAATCAAAAGTAACCTTTAAATCTGTGAGAAGAATGCATGCATCACAAAACGGTTTCAAAGAAAGCTTCTTTATAGTTTTTATCTGAAGTTATTTCCTTTTTCACCATAGGCCTTGTGTGCTCCCAAATATCCCTTTGCAGAATCTACAAAAACATTGTTTCCAAACTGATTAATCAAAATAATGGTATATATCTCTGAGATGAATGCATACATCTCAAAGCAGCTTCTCAAATAGGTTATTTCTAGTTTTTATCTGAAGATATTTCCTTTTTCACCATACACCATGTACACTCCCAAATATCCCAGCACAGATTCTACAAAAACAGTGTTTCCAAACTACTCAATAAAAAGACAGGTTTAAATGTCTGAGATTAATGCATACATCACAAAGCAACTTCTCAGAAAGCATCTGTCTAGTCTTCTATGAAGATAATTCCTTTTTAACCATAGGCCTCAATGCACTCCCAAATATCTCTTTGCAGATTCGACAAAAACAATGTTTCCAAACTGTTCCATCAAAAGAAGGACTTAACTCTGTGAAATGAACACACACATCAGAAAGCAGTTTCTCATAATGCTTCTTTCCAATTTTCTTCTGAAGATAATTCCTTGTTCACAATAAGCTTTTCTACACTATCTGATATCGCTTCACAAAATTTGCATAAACACTATTTCCAAAGAGCTCATTTTGGAAAGAAAGTTTTAACTCTGTGATGTGAATGCACACATCACAAAGCAGTTTCTCCAAAAGCTTCTTTCTACTTTTTTCCAAAGATATTTCATTTATCACCATAGGCTTCAGTGAACTCCCAAATATCCTGTCGCAGATTCTACATAAACAGTGTTTCCAACCTGCTCAATCAAAAAAACAGGTTTAACCCTGTGAGTCTGAGATGTCATCAAAAAGAAGTTCCTCAGAAACCTTCTTTCTAGTTTTTATCCAAAGAAATTTCCTTTTTCACCACAGACCTTGTGCACTTCAAAATATCCCTTCGCAGATTCTGCATAAACAGTTATTACAAACTGCCCAATGAAAAGAAAGATTTAACTGTGTGAGACGAATGGACACATCATGTAGCAGTTTCTCAAAAATCTTCCTTCTAGTTTTTATTCGAAGATATTTCCTTTTTCACAATAGGCTTCAATGCACTCCCAAATATACCTTCACAGATTCTACAAAAAAAGTGTTTCCAAACTGCTCAAAGAAAATAAAGGTTGAACACAGTGAGATGAAAAGTTTAATTCAGTGAGATGAATGCAGACCTCACAAAGCAGTTTCTCAGAGAGTTTCTGTCTAGCTCTTCTCTGACGATATTTCCTTTTATACCATAGACCTCAAAATGTTCCCAAATATCCGTTTGTGGAATCTTTAAATACTGACTTACCGAACTGTTCCATCCAAAGTAAGATTTAACTCTGTGAGATGAATGCAGACATCAGAAAGCAGTTTCTCACATCATTTCTCTTTTTTTTCTGTTTTTGAGACAGAGTCTTGCTCTGTCGCCCAGGCAGGGGTGCAGTGGTGCAATCTTGGCTCACTGCAAGCTCCACCTCCTGGGATCATGCCATTCTCCTTCCTCAGTCTCCCAAATGGCTGGGACTTCAGGTGCCCACCACCACGCCCAGCTAATTTTTTGTATTTTTAGTAGAGATGGGGTTTCACTGTCTCACATGGTTTCTTTCCAATTTTTATCTTAAGATAATTCCTTGTTTACCATAGGCCTTTTGAGCTACGTAACATCACTTAGCAGATTCTATAAAACCAGTGTTTCCAAACTGCTCAATCAAAAGAAACGTTTATCTGTGTGAGAAGAATGCACACATCATACAACAGTTTCTCAGAAAGCTTATTTCTACTTTTAATCGGAATTTATTTCCTTTTTCAGCATAGGCTTTGTGCACTCTGAAATATCCCTTTGCAGATTCTACAAAAACTGTTTCCAAACTGATCAACCAAAGGCAAGGTTTAACTCTGTGAGGTGAATGCAAACATCACAAAGCAGTTTATCAAAAAGCTTCTTTCTAGTTTCTATGTGAAGATATTTCCTTTTTCACCATAGGCTTAAATGCACTCCCAAATATCCCTTCACAGATTCTACAAAAAAAGTGCTTCCAAACTGCTGAATCAAAAGAAAGGTTTAATTCTGTGAGATGATTGCACATCACAAAGCAGTTTCTCTGCAAGCTTCTGCCTAGTTTTTCTCTGAAGATATTTCCTTTTCCACCATAGGCCTCAATGAGTTCCAAAATATCTCTTCATAGATTCTACAAAAACAGTGTTTCCAAACTGCTCAATCAGAAAACGGGTTTACCACTGTGAGATGAATACACCCATCACAAAGAGGTTTCTCAAAAAGCTTCTGTCTAGTTTTTATCCTAAGATATTTCCTTTATCACCATAGGCTTCAATGTGCTCCCAAATATCCCATGGCAGATTCTACAAAAACAATGTGTGCAAACTGCTCAATCAAAAAACAGGTTTACCTCTGTGAATTGAATACATGCATCACAAAGCAGTTTCTCAAAAAGCTTCTTTGTAGTTTTTAATCCATAGATATTTCCTTTTTCACCATATGCCTCAGTGCACTCCAAAATATACCTTTGCAGATTCTACAAAAACGATGTTTCCAAACTGCTCCATGAAAAGAAAGGTTTAACTCTGTGAGATGTATGCCCCCATCACAAAGCAGTTTGTAAGATAGCTTCTGTCTAGTTCTACTCTGAATCTACTTCCTTTTCCACTGTAAGCCTCAATGTGCTCCCAAATGTCCCTTCACAGTTTCTCTAAAAATAGTTTCCAAACTATTCCATCAAAAGAAAGATTTAACTCTGTGAGATGAATGCACCTCAGAAAGCAGTGTTTCATAAACTTTCCTTCAGTTTTTATCCTAAGATATTTTCTTGATCACTGCAGGCTTTTTTGCTCTACATAGTATCGCTTCACAGATTTTGCAAATACAGTGTTTCCAAACTGTTCAATCAAAATAATGCCTTAATTCTATGAGATGAACGCACACATCACAAAGCAGTTTCTCAGAAAGCTTCTTCCTAGATTTTATCTAAAGATATTTCCTTTTTCACAATAGTCTTCAATGCACTCCCAAATATACCTTTGCAGATACTATAAAAACAGTGTTTCCAAACTGCTCAATAAAAAGAAGGTTTTAGCTCTGTGAGATGAATGGATACATCACAAAGCAGTTTCACAGAAAGCTTCTGGTTAGTTTTATCTGAAGATATTTCCTTCTCCATCATAAGCCTAGGTTTGCCACCAAAAATCCCTTTGCTGATTGTACATAAACAGTGTTTCCAAACTGTTCCATTAAAAGGAGGACTTAACTCTTAGAGGTGAATGCACACATCAGAAAGTTATTTCTCATAACGCTTCTTTCCATTTTTTATCTAAAGTTATTTCCTTTTCCACCATAGGCTTTTTTGCGTTACCTAATATCCTGTCACAGATTTTACAAAAACAGTGTCACCAAACTGATCAATCAAAAGAAAGGTTTAACTCTGTGAGTGAATACAAATCACAAACCAGTTTCTCAAAAAGATTCTTTCCAGTTTTAATCCTAAGATATTCCTGTATGACCCACCATAGGCTTAAATGTGCTCCAAAATAGCCAGTCACAGATTCTACAAAAACAGTGTTTCCAAACTGCACAATCAAAAAACAGATTTAATTCTATGAGTTGAATTCACACATAACAAAGCAGTTTCTCAAAAAGATTTTTCTACTTTTTATCTGAACATATTTTTTTCACGTAGGCTTCAGTGTGCTCCCAAATATACCTTTGCAAATTCTGCTATAACAGTGTTTCCAAACTGATCAATCAAAAGGAAGGTTTAACTCTGTGAGATGAATGCAATTCACATAATAAAGCAATTTTGCAGATAGCTTCTCTCTAGTTCTTCTCTGAAGATATTTCCTTTTCCACCATAGGCCTCAATGTGCTCCCAGTTATCTCTTTGCAGATTCTATGAAAACAGTGATTCCAAACTGTTCAATCAGTAGAAAGATTTAACTCTGTGAGAGGAACTTACACATCAGAAAGCAGTTTCTCATAAATCTTCTTTCTAGTTTTTATCTTAAGATATTTACTTGTTTACCAGAGGCCTTTCTGCACTACCTAGCATCGCTTCCCATATTATACAAACACAGTGTTTGCAAGCAGCTCAGTCAAAACAAAAGTTTAATGCTGTGATGAATGCATGCATCATAAAGCAGTTTCTCAAAAAGCTTCTTTCTATTTTTTATCCAAAGATATGTCCTTTATCACCATAGACTTCAATGCACTCCCAAATACCATGTCACAGGTTGTACAAATACACTATCTCCAATCTGCTCAATGAAAGAACAGATTTAACTTGGTGAGTTGAATGCAAACACAGCAAACCAGTTTCTCCAATATCTTCTGTCTACTTCTTCTCTGAGGATATTTCCTTTTCCACCATAGGCCTCAATGCACTCCCAAATATCCCTTCACAGACCCTGTGAAAACAGTGTTGCTCAACTGTTCCATTAAAACAAGGATTTAATTCTATGAGATGAATGTATACATCACAAAGCAGTTTCTCATAACGCTTCTTTAGAGTTTTTACATGAAGACATTTCCTTATTCACCACAGACCTTTTTGTGATACCTATAATTGCTTCGTAGATTATACAAAAACAATCTTGCCAAAATACTCTATCAAAAGAAAGTTTAAGTCTGTGAGGTGAATGCTTACCTGACAAAGCAGTTCCTCAAAAAGCTTCTTTCTAGTTTTTATCCAAAGATATTTCCATTTCACCATAGTCATCAGTGTGGTCCAAAATACACCTTTGTAGATTCTACAAAAACAGTGTTTCCAAACTGCTGAATATAAAAACAGGTTTAACTCTGTGAGTTGAATGTACACACCACAGAGCAGTTTCTCCAAAATGTTCTTTCTAGCTTTTATCCAAAGGTATTTCCTTTTCCACCATCAGGCTCAATGAGTTCCCAATTATCCCTTTGTGTATTTTATAAAAACGGTGTTTCCAAATAGTTCCATCAAAAGAAGGATTTAACACTGTGAGATGAATGCACTCATCAGAAAGCAGTTTCTCATAACGCTTCTTTCCAGTTTTTAGGTGAAGATATTTCCTTGTTCACCATAGGACTTTTTGCACTACCAAACATCACTTCGCAGATTACAGAAAAACAGTGTTTCCAAAGTGCTAGGTCAAAACAAAAGTTTAACTGTGTGCGATGAATGCATACATCACAAAGCAGCTTCTCAAAAAGCTTCTTTCTAGTTTTTTTCCGAAGATATTTCATTTTTAACCGTAGTCATCAGTGCGCTCCCCAATATCACTTTGCAGATCCTACAAAAAGAGGCTTTCCAAATTTCTCAATCAAAAGAAAGGTTTAGCCCTGTGAGAAGAATGCACATGTCATAAAGCAGTTTCTCAGAAAGCTTCTTTCCAGTTTTCATGGGAAGTTATTTCCTTTTTCACCATAGGTCTCATGCGAGCCAAATATCCCTTCACAGATTCTCCAAAAACATTGTTTCCAAACTGATCAATCTAAATAAAGGTTTAACTCTGTGAGATGAATGCACACTTAATAAAGCAGTTTCTCAAAAAGCTTCTTTCTTCTTTTTATCTGAAGATATTTGCTTTTATCACCCTAGGATTCAATGAACTCCCAAATATGCCTTCGCTGATTCTATATAAGCAGTTTTTCCAAACTGCTCAAATAAAAGAAAGATTTAAATCTGTGAGATGAATACACACATCAGAAAGCAGTTTCTCAGAAAGCTTCTATCTGGTTCTTCTCTGAAGATATTTCCTTTCCGCAATAGGCCTCAGTGTGTTTCCAAATATCCCTTCACAGATCCTACAAAAACAGTGTTTCCAAACTGTTCCATCCAAAGAATGACTTAAATCTGTGTGATGAACACGCACATCAGAAAGCAGTTTCTGATAACACTTCTTTTCAGTTTTTATCTGAAGATATTTTCTTTTTCACCATAGGCTTTTTTGCACTACCTAATATCACTTCACAGGTTTGCAAAAACAGTGTTTCCAAACTGCTCAGTCTAAAGAAATGTTTAAATTTGTGAGATGAATACACACATCACAAAGATGTTTCTCAAAAAGCTTCTTTCTAGTTTTTATCCTAAAACGTTTCCTTTTTCACCATAGGCTTCAATGCAGTCCCAAATATCCCATCGTAGATTCTACAAAAACACTGTTTCCATTCTTCTCAATTGAACAACAAGTTTAACTCGGTCAGTTGAACACACACATCATAAAGCAATTTCTCAAAAAGCTTCTTCCTAGTTTTTATCTGTAGATATTACCTTTTTCACGATAGCCCCTAGTGAGCTTCCAAATATAACATCACAGATACTTCATACACAGTGTTTCCATACTGTTCAATCAAAAAAATAGATTTAACTCTGAGTTGAATGCACACTTCACAAAAACTGATTTATCAAAAAGCTTCTTTCAAATTTTTATCCAAACATTTCCCTTTTCACCTTGGGCCTCATGAGCTCCCAAATATCTTTTTGCAGATTCTACAAATAAAGTTTTTTCAAACTGATCAATGGAAAGATTGGTTGAACTCTGTGAGATGAATGCACACTTTGCAAACCAGTTTCTGAAGAAGCTTCTTTCTACTTTTAATCTGAAGATATTTCTTTTATCACCATGTGGTTCAGTGAGCTACCAAGTATCCCTTTGCAGATACTATATAAACAGTGTTTCCAAACTGTTCCTTCAAAGAGGACTTTACCTCAGTGAGATGAATGTCCACATCAGAAAGCAGTTTCTTATAACGCTTCTTTCCAGTTTTTATTGGTAGGTATTTCCTTGTTCAGAATAGGCCATTTTGAGCTACCTAATATCTCTTTGCAGATTAAACAAAATTAGTGTTTCCAAATTGCTCTGTCAAAAGAAAAAATTATCTCTGTGAGATTAATGCAAACATCAGGAAGCAGTTTCTCAAATAGATTCTTTCTAGTTTTGATCCAAAGATATTTCCTTTTTCAACATAGGCTTCAAAGCACTCCCAAATATCCCGTAGCAGATTGTACAAAAAAAGCATTTCAAAACTGCTCAATGAAAAAAAAAAATCAAATTTATGAGTTGAGTGCACACATCACAAATCAGTTTCTCTAAAAGCTTCTTTCTAGTTTTTATCCAAAGATATTTCGTATTTCACCATAGGCCTCAGTGTGCTCCCAAATATACATTTGCAGATTCTACAAAAATAGTGTTTACAAACTGATCAATCAAAAGAAACTTTTAACTCTGTGAGATGAATGCACACATCTCAAAGCAGTTTCTCAAATAGCGTCTTTCTAGTTTTTCTCTGAAGATATTTCCATTTTCACCATAGGCTTCAAGGTGCTCCCAAGTATCCCTTCACAGATTCTACAAAAGCAGTGTTTCAAAACTGTTCTATGAAAGAAGGATGTATCACTGTGAGATGAATGCACACATCTGAAACAAGTTTCCCCTAATGATTCTCTCCAGTTTTTAACTGAACATATTTTCTTTTTCACCATAGGCTTATTTGTGCAACTTTGTATCGCTTCACAGATTTTGCAAAAAGAGTGTTTCCAAGCTGCTCATTCAAAAGAAAGGTTTTACTTTGTGAGATGAATGCACACATCACAAAGTGGTTTCTCAAAAAGCTTCTTTCTAGTTTTTATCTGAAGATATTTCCGTTTTCAACATAAGCTTCAGTAAGCTCTCAAGTATCCCTTTGCAGATACTACAAAAACAGTTTTTCCAAACTGCTCAATCAAAAGAAAGGTTTAACTCTGTGAGATGAATGCACACATCAAAAAGCAGTTTCTCAGAAAGCTTCTATCTAGTTCTTTTCTGAAGATATTTATTTTCCCACAAGAGGCCTCAATGCGCTACTAAATATCACTTCATAGATTCAATGAAAACAGTGTTTCTGAATTGTTCCATCAAAAGAAGGACTTAACTCTGTGGGATATACACACACATCAGAAATCAGTTTCTGTAACACTTCTCTCCAGTTTTCATCTGAAGATATTCCCTTGTTCATCATAGGCTTTTCTGTGCTACCTAACATCACTTCACAGATTTTCAAAAATAGTCTTTCCAAACTGCTCAATAAAAAGAATGGTTTATCTCTCTGAAATGAATACAGATATCACAAAGCAGTTTCTCAGAAAACTTCTTACTTGTTTTAATGTGAAGGTATTTCCTTTTTCACTGTAAGGCTTCATTATGCTCCTAAATATGCCTTCGAAGTTTTTACAAAACCTGTGTTTCCAAACTGCTCGATCAAAAGAAAGGTTTAACTCTATGTGATGAATGCACACATTGAAAGCAGTTTCTCAGAAAACTTCTGTCTAGTTCTTCTCTAAAGATATTTCCTTTTCCACTGTAGGCTTTGATGCACTCCCAATATCCCTTCACAGATTCTACAAAAACAGTGTTTCCAAACTGTACCATCAGAAGAAGGATTTAACTCTGTGAGATGAATGCACACTTCAGAAAGCAGTTTCTCATAACTCTTCTTTCTGGTTTTTATCTGAATGTATTGTGTTGTTCACCATAGGCCTTTTTGTGCTACCAAACATCACTTCACAGTTTCAACTAAAACAGTGCTTCCAAACTGCTCAATCAAAAAACATGTTTAACTCTGTGAGATGAATGCACACCTCACAAAGCAGTTTCTCAAAAAATTTCTTTCTAATTTACATCCGAAGATATTTTATTTTTCACCTTAGAACTAACTGCCCTTTAAATATCACTTTGTTGATTTTATGAAAACAGTGTTTCCAAACTGCACAATCAAAAGAAACTTTTAACTGTGAGAAGAATGCACACATTTCAATGGGGTATTTCAGAAAACTTCTTTCTAGATTTTACGCAAAGACATTTCTTTTTTCCTTAGAGTCTTCAATGCACTCCCAAATATCAATTCGTAGATTCTACAAAAAGAGTGTTTCAAAACTGCTCAATCGAAAAACAGGTTTGAATCTGTGAATTGTATGAACACACACTCATAGGGGTTTCTCAAAAGTCTTCTGTCTAGTTTTTCTCTGAAGATATTTCCTTTTTCACCATAGACCTCTGTGCACTCCCAAATATACTTTTGCAGATTCTACAAAAATAGTGTTTCAAAACCTCTCAATCAAAAGAAAGCTGAACTCTGTGAGATGAATGCACACATCACAAACCAGTTTCTCAGATAGTTTCTGTCTAGTTCTTCTCTGAAGTTATTTCATTTTCCACTACAGGCCTCAATACATTCCCAAATACCCTTCACAGATTCTCTAAAACCGTGTTTCCAAACTCTTCCGTCAAAAGACACATTTAACTCTGTGAGATGAACTCACATACAATGCAGTTTCTCAACACTTCTTTCCAGTTTTTATCTGAAGATATTTCCTTGTTCACCATAGGCCTTTTTGCATTACCTAACACACCACTTCACAGATTATGCAGAAACAGTGCTTCCAAACTGCTCAGTCAAAAGAAAAGTTTATCTCTTTGAGATGAATGCATACATCATAAAGCAGTTTCCCAAAACCTTCTTTCTAGTTTTTATCTGAAGTTATTTCCTTTTTCACCATAGTCCTCAGTGCGCTCCCAAATGACACTTCAAAGATTCTACAAAAAAAGTGTTTCCAAGCTGCTCAATGAAATTTAACTCTGTGAGATGACTACAGACATCACAAAGCAGTTTTTCAGAAAGTGCTCTCTAGTTCTTCTCTGAAGGTGTTACCTTTTCCACCATAGGACTAAATGTGCTCCAAAATATCCCATCGCAGATTCTACAAAAACAATGTTTCCAAACAGTTCCATCAAAATTAGGAATTAACCCAGTGAGATGTAAGCATACATCAGAAAGCCGTTTCTCATAATGCTTCTTTCCAGATTTTATCTGAAGATATTTCCTTGTTTACCATAGGCCTGTATGCATTGTCTAACATCACTTTGCAGATTATACAAAAACAGTGTTTCCTAGCTGCTCCATCAAAAGAAAGGTTTAACTCTGTGAGATGAATACATGCTACACAAAGCAATTTCTCAAAAGGACACATTCTAGTTTTTATGCAAAGATATTTCTTTTTTCACTGTTGGCTTCAATGCAGTCCCAAATATCCCTTTGCAGATTCTACAAAAACAGCATTTCCAAACTGCTCAATCAAAAGAAATGTTTAACTCTGTTAGTTGAATGCACACATCCCAAAGCAGTTTCTCTGAAAGCTTCTGTCTAATTCTTCTCTGAAGATAATTCCTTTTCCACTTTAGGTCTCAATGTGCTCCCAAATATCCCTTCACAGATACAACAAAAACAGTGTTTCCAAACTGTTCCATCAAAAGAAGGAATTAACTCTGTGAGATGAACTCACAAATCATAGAGCAGTTTCTCATAACGTTTCTCTCCAGTTTTTATGTGAAGATAATTCCTTTCTCACCATAGGCTTTTTTGCTCTATCTAATATCGCTTCACAGATTTTGCAAAAACAGTGTTTCCGAACTGCTCCTTCAAAAGAAAGGTTTAACTCTGTGAGATGAATGCACACATCACAAAGCAGTGTGAGATAGCTTCTTTCTAGTTCTTCTCTGAAGATATTTCCTTTTCCTCCAAATGCCTCAATGCACTCCCAAATATCCCTTCACAGAATCTATAAAAAGAGTGTTTAAGAACTGATCCCTCTAAAGAAGGATTTAACTCTGTGTGGTGAACACACACACCAGAAAGCAGTTTGTCATAACGCTTCTTTCCATTTTTAATCTGAAGATATTTCCTTCTTCACCATAGGCCTTTTTGTGCTACCTAACATCACTTTGCAGATTATTAAGAAACAGTGTTTCCAAACTGCTCAGTCAAAAGAAAAGTTTAAATCTGTGAGATGAATGCATACATCACAAATCAGTTTCTCAAAAAACGTCTTTCTAGTTTTTTTCTGAAGATAGTTCGTTTTTCACCATAGACATAGTGTGCTCCAAAATATCCCTTTGAGATTCTAAAACAACAGTGTTTCCAAACTGCTCAATCAAAAGATACATTAAAATCTGTGAGAAGAATGCACACATCATAGAACCATTTCTCAAAATCATTCTTTGTTGTTTTTACCTGAAGTTATTTCCTACTTTACCTTTGGCCTCATGCCTTCCCAAATATCCCTCTGCAGATTCTTGAAAAACAGTGTTTCCAAGCTGATCAATCAAAAGAAAGGTTTAACTAAGTGAGTTGAATGCACACATTACAACACAGTTTCTCAGAAACTTCTTTCTAGTTTTTATCTAGAGATATTTCCTTTTTCACGGTAGGCCATAATGTGCTCTCAAATAACCCTTCACAGATTCTGCCAAAATGGTGTTTCCAAAAGGCTTCCTCAAAGGAAAAATTGAACCCTGCAAAATGAATGCACACATCACAAATATGTGTCTCAGAAAGTTTCATTCCATTCCAGTTTTTGTCTGAAGTTATTTCCTTCTTCAACCTATTATTCTTTGGGCTACCTAATATCACTTGGCAGATTATACAAAAACAGTATTTCCAACGTGCTCTATCAAAAGAAAGGTTTAACTCTGTGAGATGAATCCACACATCACAAAGTAGTTTCTCAAAAAGCTTCTTTCTTGTTTTTATCCGAAGTTACTTCCTTTTTCACCATAGGCTTCAATGTGCTCCCAAATACACCATCGCAGATTCAACAAAAACAGTGTTTGCAAACTGCTCTATCAAAAGAAAGGTTTATCTCTGTGAGATGAGTGCACACATAAAAAATAGTTACTTAGAAAGCCTCTTTCTAGATTTTATCTGAAGATATTTCCTTTTCCACCATAGGCTTCAATGAGCTCCCAAATATCCCTATGCAGATTCTACAAAAACAGTGTTTCCAAAGGCTCAATCCAAAGAAAGATGGAACTCTGTGAGATAAATGAAGACATCACAAAGCAGTTTCTCAGAAAGCTTCTGTCTAGTTCTTCTCTGACAATATTTCCTTTTCCAACATAGGTGTCAACGTGCTGCCAAATGTCCCTTAGCAGTTTGTATAAAAATACTGTTTCCAAAGTTCTCCATCAAAAGGCCTTAACTCTGTGAGATGAATGCACACATCAGAAAGCAGTTTCTCCTAACACTTTTTTCCAGTTTTTTATTGAAGATATTTCCTTTTTCATAATAGGCTTTCTTGAGCTACCTAATATCACTTCGCAGATTACACAAAAATAGTGTTTCCAAACTGCTCAGTCAAATGAAATGTTTAACTCTGTGAGATGAATGCACACATCACAAACTCGTTTCTCAAAAAGTTCCTTTCTAGTTTTTATCCGAACACATTTCCTTTTTCCCCATAGGTGTAACTGTACTTTCAAATATCCCTTTGCAGATTCTACAAAAACAGTGTTTCCAAACTGCTCCATTGAAAGAAAGTTTTAAATCTGTGGCAAGAATGTACACATCCCAAAGCAGTTTCTCAGAAAGATATTGTATTTTTTATCTGAATTATTTAATTTTTCACCATAAGCCTCTGGGTGCTCCCAAATATCCCTTCACAGATTCTACAAAAACAGTGTTTCCATACTGTTCAACCAAAAGTAAGGTTTTACTCTGTGAAAAAAAATGCACACATCTTGAAGCAGTTTCTCAGAAAGCTTCTGTCTAGTTTTTGTCTTGAGATGTTTCCTCTCCCAACTCAGGCCTCAATTGGCTCCCAAATATCCCTTAGCAGATTCTACCAAAATTATGTTTCCAAATAGCTTCAACAAAGGAAAGATTTAACACTTTGTAATGAATGAAGACATAACATATCGGTGCCTCAGAAAGGTACTTTCCAGCTTTTATCTGATACTTCCTTTTTCACCACAGGCCTCTTTACACTACCTAATATCACTTCACAGATTATACAAAAACAGTATTTCCAAACTGCTCTATCAAAAGAAAGGTTTACCTCTGTGAGATGAACACACACATCACAAAGCAGTTCCTCAAAAACTTCCTTCTAGTTTTCATCCAAAGATATTTCCTTTATCACCATATGCTTCAATACGCTCCCAAATATCCCATTGTAGATTGTACAAATACAGTGTTACCAATAGGCTCAATAAAAAAACAGGTTTATCTCTGTTATTTCAGTGCACATATCACAAAGCAGTTTCTCAAAAAGCTTCTTTCTAGTTTTTATCTGAAAATATTTCCTTGATCACCATATGCTTCTATAAGTTCCCAAATATCCCACTGCAGATTCTACAAGAACAGTGTTACCAATCTGCTCAATAAAATACAGATTTAACTCTATGATTTGAGTGCACATATCACAAAGTAGTTTCTCAAAAAGCTTCTTTCTAGTTTTTATCCTAAGATATTTCCTTGTTCACCATAGGACTCAGTGCTATATACCTTTGAAGAATCTACAAGAACAGTGTTTTTACAGTTTAACTCTGTAAGATGAAAGCATTACTCACAAAGCAGTTTCTCAAAAACTTCTTTCTAGTTTTTATGTGAAGATATTTCCTTTTTTGCCATGGACAAAGTGCACTCCCAAATATGCACTCCCAAATATCCCAAATATTGCAGATTCTACAAAAACAGTGTTTCCAAACTGCTCAATCGAAAGAAACTTTTAGGTCTGTGGTAAGAATGCACACATCACAAAGATGTTTATCAGAAAATTTCTGTTTAGTTTTTATTGAAAGTTATTTCCTTTTTTTAAAATAGACCTCCTGTGCTCCCAAATATCCCTTCACAGATTCTTCAAAAACAGTGTTTACAAACTGATTAATCAGAAGAAACGTTTAACTCTTTGAGATGAATGCACAAATCACAAAGCAGTTTCTCAGAAAGTTTCCTTCTTTTTTTAATCTGTAGATATTTCCTTTTTCATCATAGGCCTCAATGTGCTCCCAAATAACCCTTCACAGATTCTGCCAAAAGGGTGTTTCCAAACGGTTCAATTGAAGGAAAGTTTAACACTGTGAAATGAATTCACACATCACAAATCAGTGTCTCAGAAAGCTCCATTCCATTTTTTGTCTAACGTTATTTCCTTTTTCAAAATAGGCCTCTTGTGCTACCTAATATCACTTTGCAGATTATGCAAATACAGTGTTTCCAATCTGGTCTGTCAAAAGAAAGTTTTAACTCTCATATGAATAGACACATCACATAGCAGTTTCTCAAAAAGCTTCTTTCTACTTTCTATCTGAAATTATCTCATTTTTCAGCATAGGTTTCAATGCACTCAAAATACTGCATCACAGATTCCACAAAAACAGTGTTTGCAAACTGTTCAATAAAAAGCAAGTTTAACTCTGTGAGATGAATGCACATATAGCACCCAGTTTCTCAAAAATCTTCTTTTTTATTTTTATCTGAAGATATTTCCTTATTCATCCTAGGCCTCAATTCACTCCCAAATAAACATTTTCAGATTCTACATAAACAGTGTTTGCAAACTCCTCAATCAAAAGAAATGTCTAACTCTGTGAGCAGAATGCACATATCACAAAGCAGTTTCTCAAAAAGATTTTCTAGTATTAACCCAAAGATATTTCCTTTTTCACCATAGGCCTAAGTGCACTCCCAAGTATCCCTTTTCAGATACTGCAAAAGCAGTGTTTCCAAAATACTCAATCAAAAAACAAAGTTTAAGTCTGTGGCGTGAATGCACACATCAAAAAGTAGTTTCTCAGGTTGTTTCTGTCTAGTTCCTCTCTGAAGATATTGCCTTTTCCACAATAAGCCACATTGTGCTCCCAAATATCCCTTCACAGATTCTATAAAAACAGTGTTTCTGAACTGTTCCATCAAAAGAAAGTTTTAACTCTGTGATGTGAGTGCCTACATCAGAAAGCAGTTTCTCATGATGCTTCTTTCCAGGACATATCTGAAGATATTTCTTTGTTCGCCATAGGGCTTTTTGCACTAACATCCTTTGCATATTATAAAAAAACAGTGTTTCTAAATGGATCTGTCAAAAGAGAAGTTTAACTCTGTGACCCAAATGCATACATCACAAAGCATTTTCTCAAAAAAGCTTCTTTCTACTTTTAATCTGAAGATATTTTTTCACCATAGACACTGTGTGAGTAAAATATCCCTTTGCAGATTCTACAAAAACAGTGTTTCCCAATGCTCAATCAAAAGAAACTTTTAAATCTATAAGAAGAATGCACACATCACAAAGCCATTTCCAAGAAACATTCTTTTTATCTGAAGTTATTTCCTTCTTGACCATAGGCCTCATGCGCTCCCAAATATCCCTTCATAGATTCTACAAAAACAATGTTTACAAACTGATCAATCAAAAAATAGATTGAACTATTTGAGATGAAGGCACACATCACAAAGCTGTTTCTCTGAAAGTTTCTTTCTGGTTTTAACCTGGAGATATTTCCTTTTTCACTGTAAGCCTCAATGCACCCCAAAATAACCCTTTGCAGATTCTGCCAAAGGGTTGTTTCCAAATGGCTCCATCAAACGAAAACTTTAACAGTGTTAAATGAATGCACACATCACAAATCTGTGTCTCAGAAAGCTCCTATCCAGTTTTTATCTGAAGATATTTCCTTTTTCACTGTAGGCTCCTTTTCGCTACTTAATATCACTTAGCAGATTAGACAAAAAGAGTGTTTCCAAACTTCTCTATCAACAGAAATGTTTAAATCTGTGAGATGAATGCACACATCACAAAGCAGTTTCTCACAACGTTTCTTTCTAGTTTTTATCTGAAGATATTTCCTTTTTCACTGTAGGGTTCAATGCACACCCAAATATCCCTTCACAGATTCTACAAAAAAAAATTTTTTCCAAAACTTTCAACGAGAAGACAGTTTGAACCCTGTCAGATGAATGCAGACATCACAAAGTAGTTCCAGAAAGCTTCTGTCTAGTTCTTCTCTGACGATATTTCCTTTTCCACAATAGGACTCAATGTGCTACCAAATATCCCTTTGCAGATTCTATAAAAACAGTGTTTCCAAAGTGTTCCATCAAAAGAAGGACTTAACTCTATGAGATGAATGCACACATCAGAAAGCAGTTCCTCATAACGATTTTTTTTCAGTTTTTAACAAAAGATATTTCCTTTTTCATTATAGGCTTTCTTGGGCTACAAAATGTCACTTTTCAGATTACACAAAAACAGCGTTTCCAAACTGCTCAGTCAAATGAAAGGTTTAATTCTGTGAGATTAATGCACACATCATAAAGAAGTTTCTCAAAAACTTCTTTCTAGTTTTTATTTGAAGTTAATTCCTTTTTCACCATAGGTTTCTGTGCACTCTGAAATACACCATCTCAAATTCTACAAAAACAGTGTTTGCAAACTGGCTGATAAAACAGAAGTTTAACACTGTGAAATGAACACACTCATTACAAGCAGTTTCTCAAAAAGATTTTCTTATTTTTATCTGTAGATATTTCCTTTTTCATCCTAGTTCTCAATGTGCTCCCGAATATACCTTTGCTGATTCTACTAAAACAGTGTTTTCAAACTCCTCAATCAATAGATATTTTTAACTGTGTGAGAAGGACGCACACATCACAAAACTGTTTCTCAGAAAGCTTCTTTCCAATTTTAATCTGAAGATATTTCCTTTTTCACCATAGGCCTATTTCACTACATAATATAATATTGCAGATAATACAAAAGCAGTGTTTCCAAACTGTTCAATCAAAAGAAAGGTTTAACTCTGTGAGATTAATGCAGACATCACAAAGCAGTTTCTCAGAAATTTTCTGTCTAGTCCTTCTCTGATGATATTTCCTTTTCCACCATTGGCCTTAATGTGCTGGCAAATATCCCTTCACAGATTTTTCAGAAACAGTGTTTCCAAAGTGTTCCATTAAAAGAACACTTAACTCTGTGAGATGAAGAGACACATGAGAAAGCAGTATTTCATAAGGTTTCTTTCCAGTTTTATCTGAAGATATTGCCTTTTTCATTACAGGCTTTTTGGGGTACCTAATATTGCTTCACAGATTACACAAAAACAGTGTTTCCAAACTGCTCCAGTCAAATGAAATGTTTAATTCTGTGAGATGAATGCACACATCACAAAGAAGTTAATCATAAAGCTGCTGTCTACTTTTTATCCAAAGATATTTCCTTTTTTAACGTAGGCCTAACAGCGCTTTCAAATATCTGATTGCAGATTCTATAAAAACAGTATTTCAAAACTGCTCAATCAAAAGAAATGTTTAAATCTGTGACAAGAAGGCACACTTCACAAAGCGGTTTCTCAGAAAGCTTTTCATATTTTTTATCTGAAGTTATTTTATTTTTCCCAGTATGCTTCAATGCACTCCCAAATATCCCTTCACAGATTCTATAAAAACAGTATTTCCAAACTGTTCCATCAAAAGAAGGATGTAACTCTGTGAGATATATGCAACTCTAGAAAACAGTTTCTCAAAACGCTTCTCTCCAGGTTCTATCTGAAGATATTTCCTTTTTCAGCACAGGCCTTTTCTGCTACCTAGCATCATTTCACAGATTATGCAAAAACAGTGTTTCCAAACTGCTCAATCAAAGGTCACATTACACTCTGTGAGATGAATGCACATATCACAAAGCAGTTTCTTAAAAAGCTTCTTTCTAGTTTTTATATGAAATTATTTCCTTTTTCACCATAGGTCATGTGTGCTGACAAATATCGCTTCACAGATTCTACAAAAACTGTGTTTCCAAAAGAATCTATCAAAAGAAAGGTTTAAGTCTGTGAGACGAATGCACACGTCACAAAGCAGTTTCTCAAAAAGCTTCTTTCTAGTTTTTATCCAAAATCTTTGGATAAAAAGTGGAAAGAAGCTTTTTGAGAAACTGCTTTGTGACGTGTGCATTCGTCTCACAGAGTTAAACCTTTCATTTGATGGAACAGTTTGGAAACACTGTTTTTGAGTAACCTGTGAAGAAATATAAAGTAGCTCAAAAAGCCTATGATGAAAAAGGAACTATCTTCAGATTAAAACTGGAAAGAAGCGTTATGAGAAACTGCTTTCAGATGTGTGCATTCACCTCACAGAGTTAAGTCCTTCTTTTTAATGGAAGAGTTTTGAAACACTGTTTTTGTACAATCTGTGAAGGGATATTAAGTAATGCAAAGAAGCCTATGGTAAAAAAGGAAATATCTGCTTTTTCACCCCAGGCTTCAATGCGCTCCCAAATATCTCTTCGCAGATTCTACAAAAACATTGTTTCCAAACTGATTAAATGAAAGAAAGGTTTAACTCTGTGAGATGTACGCAGACATCACAAAGCAGTTTCTCAGAAAGCTTCTGTCTAGTTTTTCTCGGAAGATATTTCCTTTTCCACCACAGGCCTCAATGTGCTCCCAAATATCCCTATAAAAATTCCATAAAAACTTGTTTCCCAACTGTTCCATTAAAAGAAGGAATTAAATCTGTGAGATGAATGCACCCCTCAGAAGGCAGTTTCTCATAACCTTTCTTCCAGTTTTTATCTGAAGATAATTCCTTGTTCACCATAGGCTTTTATGTGCTGCCAAACATCACTTTGTAGATTTTGCAAAAAGAATGTTTCCTAACTGCTCAGTCAAAAGAAATGTTTAGCTCTGTGAGATGAACAGACATTTCACAAAACAGTTTATCAAAAAAGCTTCTTTCTAGTTTTTATCCTAAGATATTTCTTTTTTCACCATAAACCTCAGTGTGCTCCCAAATATCCCTTCACAGATTCTACAAAAACAGTGTTTCCAAAATGCTCAATCAAAAGAAATGTTTAACTCTGTGAGATGAATCCACACATCACAAAGCAGTTTCTCAGAAAGTTTCTGTCTGGTTCCTCTGTAAAGATGTTTCCTTTTCCAACATAGGTCTCAATGCACTCCCAAATCTCCGATTGCAGATTCTACAAAAACAGTGTTTCCAAACTGCTCAATTAAAAAACAAGTTTAAGTCTGTGTGATGAATATAAACATCACAAAGAAGTTTCTAAAAAATCTTCTTTCTAGATTTTATCTGAATATATTTACTTTTTCACCATAGGCTTCAATGATCCCCAAATATTCCATCACAGATTCTACAAAAATAGTGTTTCCAGACTGCTCAAGCAAAAGTAAGGTTTAACTCTGTGAGATGAATGCACACCTCACTAAGCAGTTTCAAAGAAAGCTTCTGTCTAGTTCTTCTCTGAAGATAATTTCTTTTCCACCAAGACCTCAATGCACTCCCAAATATTCTTTTGCAGATTCTACAAAAACAGTTTTCAAACTGTTCCATCAAAAAAAGGACTTAACTCTGTGAGATGAACACACACATCAGCAGGCAGTTTCTCAAAATGCTTCTTTCTAGTTTATATCTGAAGATATTTCCTTCTTCACCATAGGCTTCAATGTGCTCCCAAATATCCCTTCTCAGATTCTACAAAAACAGTGTTTCCAAACTTCTCAAAAAAATAAACGTTTACCCATGTTGACTGAATTCACACATCACAAATCAGTCTCACAAAAAGGTTCTTTATAGTTTTTATCTTGAGATATTTCCTGTTTCACCATAGGCCTCAATTTGCTCTAAAATAACCCTTTACAGATTCTGCCAAAAAAGGTATTTCCAAAGGGCTCCATCAAAGGAAAAATTTAACAGTGTTAAATAAATGTACACATCACAAGGCAGTTTCTCAGAAAGCTTCTTTACAGTTTTTATCTGAAGATATTTCCTTTTTTACCATAGGCATCTTTGCATTACTTAATATCCCTTCACAGATTGTACAAAAACGGTGTTTCAAATCTCTTCCATTAAAAGAAGGACTTAACTCTGTGAGGTGAATGAACACATCTGAAAGCAGTTTCTCATAATGCTTCTTTCCAGTTTTAATCTGAAGATAGTTCCTTTTTCATCATAGGCTTTTTGAGCTACTTTATATTTCTTCACAGGTTACTCAAAAACAGTGTTTCCAAACTGTTCCATCAAATGAAAGGTTTAACTCTGTGAGACGAATGCACACGTCACAAAGCAGTTTCTCAAAAAACTTCTTTCTAGTTTTTATCCAAAGATTTTTCCTTTTTCACCATAGGCCTAACTGCACTTTCAAATATCCAATTGCAGATTCTACATAAAGAGTGTTTCCAAGCTGCTCTATGAGCAGCCACTTTTAACTTTGTGAGATGAGTGCACACATCACAAAGCAGTTTCTGAAAAAGCTTCCTTCTAGTTTTTATCTGAAGCTATTTCCTTTATTACCATAGGCTTAAATGAGCTCCAAAAATCCCATCACAGATTCTACAGAAACAGTGTTTCCAAACTCCTCAATCAAAAAATAGTTTTAACTCTGTGAGCTGAATGGACACCTCGCAAATCAGTTTTTCAAAAAGCTTTTTCTAGTTTTTAACCAAAGAAATTTCCTTTTTCACATAGGCTTCAGTGCACTCCAAAAATATCCCTTTACAGATTCTACAAAAACAGTGTTTCCAAACTGGTCTATCAAAAGTAAGCTTTAACTCTGTAAGGCAGATGCACACATCACAAAGCAGTTTCACAGATTGCTTCTGTGTAGTTCTTCTCTCAAGATATTAATTTTTCCACCATCAGCCTCAATGCACTCCCAAATATCCCTTTACAGATGGTATAAAAACAGTGTTTATGAACTATTCCATCAAAAGAAGGCATTAACTCTTTGATGTGAACACACACATCTGAAAGCAATTCCTGATAATGCTTCTCTCCACTTTATATGAAGATATTTCCTTATTCACTATATGCCTTTTTTGTGCTAACATCGCTTCACAGATTGTACAAAATCAGTATTTCCAAACCGATCAGTCAAAATAACTTTTTAGCTCTGTGAGACGAATGCACACATCACAAAGCAGTTTTTCAGAAAGCTTCTGACTAATTATTCTCTGAAGATATTTCCTTTCCACCATAGGCCTCAAAGCACTCCCAAATATCACTTCACAGATTCTACAAAAGCAGTGTTTCCAAATGGTTCCATCAAAGAAAGTTTTAATTCTGTGTGATGAATGCACACATCACAAAGTAGTTTCTCAGAAAGTTTCTGTCTAATTTTTTTCTGAAAATATTTCCTTTTCTACCCTAGACCTCAGTGCACTCTGAAATATACCTAGCAGATTCTACAAAAACAGTGTTTCCAAACTGTTCCATCAAAGGAATTACTTAATTCTGTGAAAGAAACTCACACATCAGAGAGCAGTTTCTCACAAAGCTCTTTCCCGGTTTTTATCTGAAGATATTTCCTTGTTCACCATAGGCCTTTTGGTGCTACCTAACATCGTTTTGCAGAATATACAAAAACAATGTTTCCAAACTGCTCAGTCAAAAGAAAAGTTTAAATCTCTGACATAAATGCACACATCACAATGCAGTTTCTCAAACAGCTTCTTTCTAGTTTTTCTCTGAAGATATTTCCTTTTTCACCATAGGCATCTGTATGCTCCCAAATACCCCTTTACAGATTCTACAAAAAGGGTGTTTTCAAACTGCTCAATCAAAAGACATGTTTAACACTGTAAGAAGAATGCACACATCACCAATCATTTCCTCGTAAAACTTCTTTTTTTTAATCTTCTTTATTTACTTTTTCCACATAGGCCTTGTGAGTTCCCAAATATCCCTTCACAGATTCTACAAAAACAGTGTTTCCAAACTGATCAATGAAAAGAAACTTTTAATTCTATGAGAAGAATGCACACATCAAAAAACAGTTTCTCATATAGCTTCTATCTATTTCTTCTCTGAAGTTATTTCCTTTTCCACCATAGGCTTTTATAATTTACCTAATATTGCTTCACAGATTATAAAAAAGCAGTGTTTCCAAACTTCTCATTCAAAAGGGTAGTTTAACTCTGTGAGATGAATGGACACATCACAAAGCAATTTCTCAATAACTTCTTTCTAGTTTTTGTCCAAATATATTTCTTTTTTCACCATAGGCCTAACTGTGTTTTCAAATATCCCATTGCAGATTCTACAAAAATAGTGTTCCCAAAGTGCTCAGTCAAAATAAATGTTTAAATGTTTGAGAAGAATGGACACATTACAAAGTGGATTTTCAGAAATCTTCTTTGTAGTCTTTATCCAAAGTTATTCGCTTTTTCACCATAGGCCTCATTGTGCTCCCAGATATCCTTTCACAGATTCTACAAAAACAGTGTTTCTAAACTGAACAATCAAAAGAAAGTTTTAATCCTATGAGATGAATGCACACATCACAAAGCAGTTTCTCAGAAAGCTTCTGTCTAGTTTTTCTCTGAAGATATTTCCTTTTCCACAATAGGCCTCAAAGCACTCCCAAATATCCATTCACATATTCTACAAAAGCACTGCTTCAAAACAACTCTGTGAGTTGAACCCACATGTCACTAAGCAGTTTCTCAGAAAGCTTCTTTCTAATTTTTATCCGAATATAATTCCTTTTTCATCACAGGGCTCAATGTGCTCCCAAATATCCCTTCACAGATTCTACAAAAACAGTGTTTCCAAACTATTCCATCAAAAGTAGGACTTAACTCTGCAAATTAAATGCACACATCAGAAAGCAGTTTCTTTCTCATAATGCTTCTTTCCAGTTTTTATCTGAAGTTATTTCCTTTTTCACTATAGGTTTATATGTGCTACCTAATATCACTTCACAGATTTTGCAAAAACAGTGTTTCCAAACTGCACAGTCAAAAGAAAAGTTTAAGTCTGTGAGATGAATGAATACATCACTAGGCATTTTCTCAAAAAGCTTCTTTCTAGTTTTTTCCTGAAGTTATTTCCTTTTTCACCATAGGCTTTGTGTGCTGCCAAATGTCCCTTTGCAGAGTCAAGAAAAATAGTGTTTTCAAACTGCCCAATCAAAAGAAAGGGTTAACTCTGTGAGATGAATGCAGACATCACAAAGCTGTTTCTCAGAAAGCTTCTTTCTAACTTTTGTCTTGAGATAATTCCTTTTCCACATAGGCCTCATTGCACTCCTAAATAACCCTTCTCAGTTTCTGTAAAAAGTGTGTTTAAAAACGACACAATTAAAGGAAAAATTTGTCTCTGAGAAATAAATACATATCTCACAAATCAGTGTCTCAGAAAGCTTCTTTGCAGTTTTAATCTGAAGATATTTCCTTTTCCACCATAGGCCTCAATGTGCTCCCAAATATCCCTTCATAGATTCTATAAAAACTGTGTCTCTGAACTGTTCCATCAAAAGGACTTTACTCTGTGAGATGCATGCACTCATTAGAAAGCAGTTTCTTATGTTAAATGACGAGTTACTGGGTGCAGCACACCAACATGGCACATGTGTATATAAGTAAATAACCTGCTCGTTGTGCACATGCTCCCTAAAACTTAAATTACAATTAAAAAAGTATAAAAAAGGAAAGCAGTTTCTCATAACACTTCTTTCCACTTCTTACCTGAAGATATTTCTTTTTTCAGCTTATGCCATTTGCACTACTTAGAATCACTTCACAGATTACACAAAAACAGTGTTTCCAAACTACTCAAACAAAACCTGCATTTAACTTTGTGAGATGAATGCACAATCAAAGAGTAGTTTCTCAAAACGATTCTTTGTAGTTTTTATCTGAAGATATTTCCTTTATTACCATAGGCTTCAATGCACTCCCAAATATCCCATTGTAATTTTTACAAAAACAATGTTTCCAAACTACTTAAAAAAAGAATAAATTTAACACTGTAGTTTAACGTACACCTCACAAAGCAGTTTCACAAAACTTTTTTCTAGTTTTACCTGAATATATTTCCATTTTCACCATAGGCCTCATTGCACTTCCAAATATCCCTTTGCAGATTCTGTGAAAACTGTGTTTCCAAAATGCTCAATCAAGAGAAAGTTTTAGCTCTGTGAGATGAATGCACACATCACAAAGAAGTTTGTCAGACAGTTTCTGTCTAGTTCTTCTCTGCAGATTCTTACTTTCAAACCATAAGCCTCAATGCACTCCCAAATATCCTTTCACACATTCTACAAAAACTGTGTTTCTGAACTTTTCCATCAAAAGGAGGTTTTAGCTCTATGATGTGAATGCACACATCAGAAAGCAGTTTCTCATAACCCTTCTTTCCAGTTTTTTTGTGAAGTTATTTCTTTATTCACCGTAGGCCTTATGGCACTAACATCGCTTCATAGATTGTCCAAAAACAGTGTTTCCAAACTGCTCTGTCAAAAGAAAAATGTAACACTGTGAGATGAATGCATACATCACAGAGCAGTTTTTCAAAAACTTTTTTCTAGTTTTTATCTAAAGATATTTCCTTTTTCACCATAGACATAGTGTGCTCTCAAATATCCCTTTGCAGATTCTACAAAAACAGTGTTTCCAAACTGCTCAATCAAAAGAAAAGTTTAACTCTGTGAGATGAATGCACATATCACAAAGTAGCTTCTCAGAAAGCTTCTTTCTATTTTTAATCTGGAGATATTACCTTGTTAAACATATGCCTCAATGCGCTCCCAAATAACCCTTAGTAGATTCTGCCAAAAGTGTATTTCCAAACTGTGCCATGAAGGGAAAGATTTAAAACAGTGAAATCTATGCACACATCAGAAATAAGTGTCTCAGAAAACTCTTTCCAGTTTTTATCTGTAGATATTTCCTATTTCACAATAGGCCTCTTTCTGCTACCTCATATCACTTTGCAGATTATACAAAAACAGTGTTTCCAAACTGTTCTATCAAACTAAAGGCTTAACTCTGTGAGATGAATGCACATATCAGAAAGCAGTTTCTCCAAATGCTTCATTCTAGCTTTCATCTTAAGATATTTACCTTTAAACTATAGGTTTCAATATGCTGCCAAATATGTCTTTGCAGATTCTTCCAAAACAGTGTTTCCAAACTGTTTAATTAAAAGAAAGGTTTAACTCTGTGAGATAAGTGCTCACAACACAAAGAAGTTTCTCAGAACCCTTCTGTCTAGTTCTTCTCTGAAGATATTTCCTTTTCCAACGTAGGCCTCAATGATGTCCCAAATATCCCTTCACAGATTCTACAAAGACAGTTTTTCAAAAATGTAACATCAAAAGAAGGACTTAACACTGTAAGATGAGCATACACGTCCAAAAGAAGTTTCTCATAACGCTTCTTTTCAGTTTTTATTTGAAAATATTTCGTTTTTCACCATAGGCTTTTTTGTGCTACCTAATATTGCTTCACAGATTTTCAAAAACAGTGTTTCCAAACTGCTCAGTCAAAAGAAAGGTTTAACTCTGTAAGATGAATGCACACATCACAGAGCAGTTTCTCAAAAAACTTCTTCCTAGTTTTTATCCGAGCATATTTCTTTTATCACCATTGAGTTCATTGTGCTCCCAAATATCCCGTAGAGGATTCTAAAAAAACAGTGTTTCCAAATGGCTCAATCAAAAAACCGTTTTAACTCTGTGAACTGAATGCACACAGAACAAACCAGTTTCTCAAAAAGGTACTTTGTAGTTTTTATCTGAAGATACTACCTTTTTCACCATAGGCCACATGTGCTCTCAAATATCCCTTCTCAGATTCTACAAAAACAGTGTTTATGAACTGCTCAATAAACACAAAGGTTTAAATCTGTGAGATGAATGCACACATCACACAGCAGTTTCTCAAAAAGATTCTTTCTAGTTTTTATCTGAAGTTATTTCCTTTTTCACCATAGCCTTCAAAGTGCTCCCAAATATGCCTTCCCAGCTTCTTCAAAAACAGCGTTTCCAAACTGCTCAATGAAAAGAAAAGTTTAACTCTGTGAGATGAATGAACTCATCACAAAGCAGTTTCTTAGAAAATTTCTGTCTAGTTCCTTTTTGAAGATTTTTCCTTTTCCACCATTGGCCTAAATGCACTCCGAAATATCCCCTCACAGATTCTATAAAATGAGTGCTTTGAAACGTTCCATCAAAAGAAGGATTTAACCCTGTGAGATGAATTCACACATCAGAAAGCAGTTTCTCATAATGCTTCTTTGCAGTTTTTATCTGAAGATATTTCCTTGTTCACCATAGGCCTTTTTGCACTACGTGACATCTCTTCACAAATTATAGTAAAACAGTGTTTGCAAACTGCTCAGTCAAAAGAAAAGTTTAACTCTGTGAGATGAAAGCATACTTCCCAAAGCAGTGTCTCCAAAAGCTAGTTTTTAATCCAAAGATATTTCATTCATCACTGTTGGCATCAGTGCATTAAAATATCCCTTTGCCAATTCTACAAAAACAGTGTTCCAAACTCCTCAATCAAAAGAAACGCTTACCTCTGTGAGAAGAATGCACACCTCACAAAAAGCGTCTTTCTAGTTTTTATCTGAAGTTATTTCCTTTTTCACCGTAGGCCTCATGCACTCCCAAATATCCCTTTGCAGATTCTATAAAAAGATGGTTTCCCAAATGATCAATCAAAAGAAATACGTATCTCTGTGAGATGAATGCACACATCACAAAACAGTTTCTCAAAAAGCTCCTTTCTAGTTTTTATCAGAAGATATTTCCTTTTTCACCATAGGCTTAAATGTGCTCCCAAATATTCCTTCGCAGGTTCTACAAAAACAGATGTGCTCCCAAATATTCCTTCGCAGGTTCTACAAAAACAGTGTTTCCAAACTGCTCAATTAAAAGAAACTGTTAACTCTGTAAGATGAATGCACACATCATAAAGCAGTTTCTTTGAAAGTGTCTGCTTATTTCATCTCTGAAGATATTTCCTTTTCCAAAGTAGGACTCAAAGCACTCCCAAATGTGCCTTCACAGCTTCTACAAAAACTGTGTTTCCAAACTGATCAATCAAAAAACAGATTTAACTCTTTGAATTGAAT
Source organism: Pongo pygmaeus (assembly GCF_028885625.2). Classification (NCBI taxonomy): domain Eukaryota; kingdom Metazoa; phylum Chordata; class Mammalia; order Primates; family Hominidae; genus Pongo; species Pongo pygmaeus. Next base: position 51,152,919 of record NC_072382.2, read on the forward strand.
GTACACATCACAAAGCACTTTCTCAAAAAAATTCTTTCTAGTTTTTATCCACAGATATTTCCTTCTACAACATAGGCCTTAATATGGTCCCAAATACACCTTTGCAGATTCTACAAAAAGAGTGTTTCCAGACTGCTCAATCAACCAAAAGGTTTAACACTGTGATATGAATGCACACGTCACAAAGAAGCTTCTCTGAGAGCTTCCATCTAGTTCTTCTCTGAAGATGTTTCCTTTTCCATTGTAATCCTCACTGCACTCCCAAATATCCCTTTGCACATTCTACAAAAACTGTTTCCAAACTGTTTCATCAAAAGAGGACTTAACACTATGAGATGAACACACACATCAGAGAGCAGTTTCTCATAACGATTCTTTCCAGTTTCTATCTGAAGATATTTACTTTTTCACCACAGGCTTTTTTGCACTACCTAATATAGCTTCACAAATTTTCCAAAAACAGTGTTTCCAAACTACTGAGTGGAAAGAAAGGTTTAACTCTGTGAGATGAATGCATGCATCACAACGCAGTTTCTCAGAGAGCTTCTTTCTAGATTTAATCTGAAGATATTCCTTTTTCACCATAGGCATCAGTGCACTCCCAAATATCCTTTGCACATTCTAGAAAAACAGTGTTTCCAAACTGCTCCATCAAATACAGGTTTAACTCTGTGAGTTGAATGCACACATCACAAAGATGTTTCTCAAAATGCTTCATTATAGTTTTCATCCAAAGGTATATCCTTTTCCACCATGGGCCTCAGTGTGCTCCAAAATATCCCTCTAGAGATTCTCCAAAAATAGTGTTTCTAAACTGGTCATTCAAAAGAAACATTTACCTTTGTGAGAATAATTCACACATCACAAAGCAGTTTCTCAGAAATCTTCTTTCTAGTTTTTATCTGAAATTATTTCCTTTTTCACAATAGGCCTTGTGCGCTCCCAAATATCCCTTCACAGATGCTACAAATACAGTGTTTCCAAACTGATCAATCAAAAGAAAGGTTTAAGTGTGAGACGAATGCACACAGCACAAAGCAATTTCTTCAAAAGCTTCTTTCTAGTTTTTATCCAAAGATGTTTCCTTTTTCAGCATAGGTCTCAGTGCGCTCCCAAATATACCTTTGCAGATTCTACAAAAACATTGTTTCCAAACTGCTCAATCAAAAAACTGGTTTATCTCTGTGAATTGAATGCATGACACAAAGTGGTTCCTAAAAAGCTTCTTTCCTGTTTTTATCAGAAGATATTTGCTTTTTCACCATAGGCATAAATGTGCTCCCAAATATCCCTTCAGAAATACTACAAAAACAGTGTTTCCAAAGTGCTCAATCAAAAGAAAGGTTTAACTCTGTGTGATGAATGCGCACATCACAAATGAGTTTCTCAGAAAGCTTATGTCTAGTTCTTGTCTGAAGATATTCCCTTTTCCACCATCAGCTTCAATGGGCTCCCAAAAATCCCTTCACAGATCCTATACAGTGTTTCCTAAAGGTTCCATCAAAAGAATGATTTTAACTCTCTAGGTTGAACACACACATTGGAAAACAGTTTCTCATAATGCTTCTTTCCAATCTTTAGCTGAAGATACTTCCTTGTTCACCATAGGCCTTATTGCACTACCTAACATTGCTTTGCAGATTATACAAAAACTGTGTTTCCAAACTCTTCAGTCAGTAGAAAAGTTTAACTCTTTGAAATTAATGCTCACATCACAAAGCTGTTTCTCCAAAAGCTCTTTCTAGTTTTTATCCAAAGATATTTCCTTTTTCATTGTAGGCCTCAATGCTCTCTTAAATATTCCATTGCAGATTCAACAAAAACAGTGTTTCCAAACTGTTACATCAAAAAAGGACTTATCTCTGTGAGATAAAAGCACATATCACAAATCAGTTTCTCATAACGCTTCTTTCAACTTTTTATCTAATGGTATTTTCTTTTTCACCATAGGCTTTTTCACACTGCGTAATATCACTTCACAGATTTTGCAAAAAGTGTTTCCATAAAAGAAAGGTGTAACTCTGTGAGGTGAGTGCACATATGACAAAGTAGTTTCACAAAAAGATTCTTTTTAGTTTTTATCAGAAGTTAGTTCCTTTATCACCATAGTCTTTTATGTGTACCCAAATGTCCTGTTGCAGAATCCACCAAAACAGTGTGTCCAAACTGCTCAATCAGAAAACAGGTTTAATTCTGTGAGTTGAACACACTCATCACAAAACAGTATCTCAAAAAGCTTCTTTGTACTTTTTATCTGAAGTAAATTCCTTTTTTCTCCATAGGCGACTGTGTGCTCCCAAGCATTCCATCACAGATTCTACAAATACAGTGTTTCTAAACAGCTCAATAAAAATAAAGGTTAAACTCTATGAGGTGAATGCACACATCACACAGCAGTTTCTCAGAAAGCTTCTGTCTAGTTCTTTTCTGAAGATACTGCTTTTTCCACCATAGGCCTCAGCATGCCCCCAATTATCCCTTCACAGGTTCTATTAAAACATTGTTTCTGAATTGTTCCATCAAAAGAAGGATATAACTCTATGAGATGAAGGCACACATCAGAAAGCAGTATATCTCATAAAACTTCTTTCCAGTTTTTATCTGAAGGTATTTCCTTGGTTACCATAGGCCTTTTTGCACTACCTAACATCACTTCACCAATTATCCAAAACCGTGTTTCCAAACTGCTCAGTCAAAAGAAAAGTTTAACTCTATGAGATGAATGCATAAATCACAAAGTTGTTTCTGAAAAAGCTTCATTCTCATTTTTATCTGAAGATATTTCCTTTATCACGATAGGCTTCAATGCACTCCCAAGTATCCCGTCATAGATTCTATAAAAACAGTGTTTCCAAACTGCTCAATCAAAAAACCATTTTACCTCTGTGTTGAGCCTACACATCAAAAAGCAGTTTCTCAAAAAGCTTCCTTCTAGTTTTTATCCAAAGATACATCCTTTTTCACCATAGGCCTCAATGCACTCCAAATTTCCTTGGAATATTCTACAAAAAAAGTGATTCCAAACTGTTCCATCAAAAGAAGGACTTAACTCTGTTAGATGAATGCACACATCAGAAAGCAGTTTCTCATAACGTTTTCTTCCAGATGTCATCTGAAGATATTTCCTTTCTCACCATAGGCTTTTTTGCACAACTGAATATTGCTTAGCAGATTTAGCAAAGACAGTGTTTCCAAACTGCTCCATCAAAAGAAAGGTTTAACTCTGTGAGATGAATGCACACATCACAAAGCAGTTCTCAGATAGCTTCTGTCTAGTTCTTCTCTGAAGATATTCTGTTTTCCACCTTAGGCTTCTATGTGCTCCCAAATATCCCTTTGCAGATCCTATAAAAACAGTGTTTCCAAAAGGTTCCATCAAAAGAAAGACCTAACACTCTGAGCTGAGTGCACACATCAGAAAGCAGTTTCTCATAACCCTTCTTTCCAGTTTTTATTTGAAGATATTTTCTTGTTTACCATAGGCCTTTTTGCACTACCAAACATTTCTTCGGAGATTTGGAAAAAACAATGTTTCCAAACAGCTCAGACAGTAAAAAAAGTTTAACTCTTTGAGATTAATGCAGAAATTACAAAGATGTTTCTCAAAAAGCTTCTTTCTAGTTTTTATCTGGAGATATTTCCTCTTTCACTGTAAGCCTCAAAGTGCTCCAAAATAATCCTTCACAGATTCTGCCAAAAGAGTGTTTCCAAACGGCTCCATCAAAGGAGAGATTAAGACTGTGAAATGAATGCACATATTACAAATCAGTGTCTTAGAAAGCTTCTTTCCAGTATTTATCTGAAGATATTTCTTTTTTCACCATAGGCTTCTTTTCGCTAGTAAATATCACCTGGCAAGTTAAGCAAAAACTGTGTTTGCAAACTTCTCTATTTGAAGAAAGGTTTAACTCTGTGAGATGAATGCACACATCACAAAGCAGTTTCTCAAAAAGATTCTTTCTAGTTTTTATCCGAAAATATTTCCTTGATCACCATAGGCTTCAATGTGCTCCCAAATATGCCATCACATGTTCTACAAAAACGGTGTTTCCAAACCAGTCAATCAAAAAACATATTTAACTCAGAGAGTTGAATTCATATATGACAAAGCCATTTATCAAAAAGCTTCTTTCTTGTTTTTATTTGAAGATATTTCCTTTTTCAGCATAGGCATCAGTGCACTCCCAAATATACGTTTGCAGATTCTACGGAAAGAGTGTTAACAAACAGCTCAATAAAAAGCAACGTTAACTCTGTGAGATGAATGCATACAACACAAAGCAGTTTCTCAGAGAGCTGCTGACTAGGTCTTATCTGAAGATAATTCCTTTTCCACCGCAGGCCTCAGTATGCTCCCAAATATTCATTTGCAGATCCTATAAAAACAGTGTTTCTGAACTGTTCCATCAAAAGAAGGAGTTAGTTCTGTGAGATGAATGGACACATGAGAAAGCAGTTTCCTGTTCACCATAGGCCTTTTTGTGCCACCTAAGATCGCTTTGCAAATTATAAAAAAAAAAAAAAGCTTTTCCTAATTGCTCAGTCAAAAAAAAGTTTAAATCTGTAAGATGAATGCACACATCACAAAGCAGTTTCTCAGATAGTTTCTTACTAGATTGTATCAGAAGATATTTCCTTTCTCACCATAGGCTTCAAGGCACATCCAAATATCCCTTCACAGATTCTAAAAACACTGCGTTTCCAAACTGCTCAATCAAAAAAGTTCTTTAACTCAGTGAGATGAACGCACTGACCACAAAAGAGTTTCTAACAAAGCTCCTTTCTAGTATTTATGTGAGGATATTTTCCTTTTCACCATAGGCCTCAAAGCACTCACAAATAACAATTTGCATATTCTACAAAAACAAGGGTTCCTAACTGCACAGTGGAAAGAAAGGTTCAATTCTGTTAGAGGAATGCACACATCACAAAGCAGTTTCTCAGAAATTTCTGTCTAGTTTTTATCAGAAGATATTTCCTATTTCACCATAGGCCTCAAGGCAAATCCTAATATCCCTTCACAGATTCCACAAACACTGTGTTTTCAAACTGTTCAATCAAAAAAATGGTTCTTATGTGAAGTTAATTCCCGTTTCACTATAGGCCTCAAAGCACTCCCAAATATCCCTTTGCAGATTCTACAAAAAAAGTTTTTCCAAAAGGCTCAATCAAAACAAAGTTTCAACTCTGTGAAATGAATGTATGCATCACAAAGAAGTTTATCAGAAATCTTCTGTCTAGTTTTTATGTGAAGATATTTCCTTTTTCACCACAGACCTCAAAGCACTCATAAATATCCCTTTGCAGATTCGACAAGAAGAGAGTTTCCAATCTGCTCAATGAAAAGAAACGTTTACTTCTGTGAGATGAAGGCACGCATCACAAAGCAGTTTCTCAGAAAGCTTCTTTCTAGTTTGTATCAGAAGATATTTCCTTTTTCACCACAGGCCTCCAAGCAAATCCAAATACCCCTTCACAGATTTTACAAACACTATGTTGCCAAACTGCTTAATGAAAACGGTTGTTAAATTCTCTGAGGTGTATGCACACATCACAAAGCAGTTTCTCAGAAAGTTTCTTTCTAGTTTGTGTCTTAATATATTTCCTTTTACACCATAGGCCTCAATGCACTCTGAAATCTCACTTTGCTGATTATAGAAGAACACTTTCCAATCTGCTCAATGAAAAGAAATGTTTAATCCTGTGAGAAGAATGCACAGATCACAAAGTAGTTTCCAACAAACCTCCTTTCTAGTTTTTATGTGAAGATATTTCCTTTTCACTGTAGACCTCAAAGTGCCACAAATATCCATTTGCAGATCCTAGAAAAACAGTAGTTCCAAACTGGTCAATCAAAAGTATGGTTCAACTCTGTTAGAGGAATGCACACATCACAAAGCCGTTTCTCAGAAAGCTTCTGTCTAGATATTATGTGAAGATATTTACTTTATCACCAAAGGCCTCAAAGCATTCTAAAATGCCCCTTTGTAGATTCTACAGAAGCAGTGTTACCAAAATTCTCAATCAAAAGAAAGTTTTAACTCAGTGAGATCAATGCACATATCACAAAGCAGATTCTCAGAAAGTTCCTTTCTAGTTTTTACATGAGGATATTTCGTTTTTCACCATAAGACTCAAATGGCTCAAAAAATATCCCTTTGTGGATTTTTAAAAAACAGTGTTCTCAAAGTGCTCAATGTAAAGAATGGTTCAACTCTGTGAGATGAATGCACACATCACAAAGCAGTTTCTCAGAAAGCTTCTGTCTAGTTTGTATCGGAAGGTATTTCCTTTTTCACTGTAGACCTTCATGTGAATCTAAATATCCCTTTGCAGTTTCCACAAACACTGAGTTTCCAAACTGCTCAATCAAAAGAATGGTTAAATCCTGTGAGACGAATGCACACTATGCAAAGCAGTTTTTCAGAAAGCTTCTGTCTAGTTTGTATCAGAAGATATTTCCTTTGTCAATGTAAGCCTCAAGGTGAATCCAAGTATCCCTTTGCAGATTCTACAAACACTGTGTTTCCAGACTGCTCAATCAAGAGTATAGTTTATCTCAGTGAGATGAATGCACAGATCACAAAGCAGTTTCTCAGAAAGATATTTTCTAGTTTTTATGTTAGGATATTTCCTTTTTCACCATAGGCCTCAAAACGCTCACAATTATCCATTTACCGAGTCTAGAAAAATAGTGATTCCAAACTGCTCAGTCTCAAAATTGTTAAACTCTGTTAGAGGAATGCACACATCACAAAGCCATTTCTCAGAAAGCTTCTGTCAAGTTTTTATGTGGAGATATTTCATTTTTCACTGTAGGCCTCAACACACTCCCAAATATCCCTTTGCAGATTCTAAAAAACTGTTTCCAAAATGCTCAATCAAAGGAAAGTTTTAACTCTGTGAGATGAATGCACATAACACAAAGCAGTTTCTCAGAAATGTCATTCCTAATTTTTATTTGAGGATATTTCCTTTTTCAACATAAGACTCAAAGGGCTCCAAAATATCCCTTTGCAGATTCTACAAAAACAGTGGTTCTAAACTTGTCAATCAGAAGAATGGTTCAAGTCTGTGATGAATGCACACATCACAAAGCAGTGTCTCAGAAACCTTCTGTCTAGATTTTATCAGAAGGTATTTCCTTTTTCACTGCAGACCTACATGGGAATCTAAATATTCCTTCATAGTTTCTACAAACACTGAGTTTCCAAACTGCTCAATGAAAAGAATGGTTAAACTCTGTGAAATGAACGCACACTTCGCAAAGCAGTTTCTCAGAAAGATTCTGTCTAGTTTCTATTGGAAGATATTTCCTTTTTCACCATAGGCCTCAAAGTGCTCACAAATATCCCTTCTCAGATTCTACAAATACTGTGTTTCCAAACTGCTCTATCAAAAGAATTGTTCAACTCTGATAGAGGAATGCACAGGTCACAAAGCTGTTTCTAAGAAAGCTCCTTTCTTGTTTTTATGTGAGGATATTTCCTTTTTCACCATAAGACTCAAAGCGCTCCCAAATATCCATTTGCGGATTCTACAAAAACAGTGTTTCCAAAATGCTCACTCAAAAGAAAGCTTTAACTCTCTGAGATGAATGCACATATCACAAAGCAGTTTCTCAGAAAGCTCCTTTCTAGTTTTTATGTGAGGATATTTCCTTTTTCAACATAAGACTCAAAGGGCTCCAAAATATCCCTTTGCAGATTCTACAAAAATAGTGGTTCCAAACTGCTCAATCAAAAGTATGGTTCAACTCTGTGAGATGAATGCACACATCACAAAGCAGTTTCTCAGACACCTTCTTTCTAGTTTGTATCAGAAGATATTTCATTTTCATCACAGGCCTCCAGGAGAGTCCAAGTATCCCTTCGCAGATTCTACAACGTGTTTTCAAACTGCTCAATGAAAACAATGGCTAAACTCTGTGAGATTAATGCAACATCAAAAAGCAGTTTTTCAGAGACTTTCTTTCTAGTTTGTATCTTAAGATACTTCCTTTTTCACCATAAGCCTCGATGCACTCCTAAATATCCTTTTAAAGATTCTAGAAGAATAGAGTTTCCAAACTGCCCAATGAAAAGAAACGTGTAACTCTGTGAGGTGAATGCACACATCACAAAGCAGTTTCTCAGAAAGTTTCTGTCTAGTTTTTACCAAAAGATATTTCTTTTTTCACCATAGACTTCAAAGCACTCACAAATATCCCTTCAAAGATTCTACTAACACTGTGTTTCCAAACGGCACTATCAGAAGAATGGTTCAACTCTTTTAGAGGAATGCACAGATCACAAAGCAGTTTCTAAGAAAGCTCCTTTCTAGGTTTATGTGAGGATATTTGCTTTTTTCGCCATCGTACTCAATGTGCTCCCAAGTATCCCTTTGCAGATTTTAGAAGTACAGAGTTTCCAAACTGTTAAATGAAAAGAAACGTTTAACTCTGTGAGATGAATTCACACATCACAAAGTAGTTTCTCAAAAAGCTTCTGTCTAGTCTGTATCAGGAGATATTTCCTTTGTCAGCATAGGACTCAAGGCAAATCCAAATATCCCTTCACAGATTCTACAAACACTGTTTTTCCAAGCTGATCCATAAAAGGAAACATTTAATAAGGTGACATGAAGGCACAGATCACAAAGCAGTTTCTAAGAAAGCTCCTTTCTAGTTTTTATGTGAGGATATTTCCTTTTTCACCATAAACCTCAAAGGGCTCCAAAATATCCCTTTGCAGATTCCACAAAAACAGTGGTTTCAAACTGGTCAATGAAAATAATGGTTCAACTCTGTGAGATGAATGACCACATCACAAAGCAGCGTCTCAGAAAGCTTCTGTCTAGTTTATATCAGAAGGTATTTCCTTTTTCACCATAGGCCTACAATCGAGTCCACATATCACTTCCAGATTCTACAAAAACGATTTCCAAACTGCTCAATCAAAAGAATCATTAAAATCTGTGAGCTGATTGCACACATCACAGAGCACTGTCTCAGAAAGATTCCATCTAGTTTGTATCAGAAGATATTTCCTTTCTCACAATAGGCCTCAATGCACTCCCAAGTATCCCTTTGCAGATTCAAGAAGAACAGAGTTTCCAAACTGCTCAATGAAAAGAAACATTTCACTCTGTGAGGTGAATTCGCACATCACAATGCAGTTTCTCAGAAACCTTCTGTCTAGTTTGTATCAGAAGATATTTCCTTTTTCACCATAGGCCTCAAAGCACTCACAAATGTCCCTTCACAGATTCTGCAAACACTATGTTTTCAAACTGCTCTGTGAAAAAGAATGATTCAACTCTGTTAGAGGAATGCACATATCACAAAGCAGTTTCTAAGAAAGCTCATTGCTTGTTTTTATGTGAGGAAATTTTGTTTTTTGCCATAGGCCTCAATGCGCTCCCAAATATCCCTTTGCAGATTCTACAAAAACAGTGTTTCCAAAATGCTTAATTAAAAGAAAGCTTTAACTCTGTGAGACGAATACACATATTACAAAGCAGTTTGTCAGAAAGCTCCTTCCAAGTTTTTATGTGAGGATATATCCTTTTTCACCATAAGACTCAAAGGGCTCCAAAATATCAATTTGCAGATTCTACAAAAACCGTGGTTCCAAACTTCCCAATCAAAAGAATGGTTCAACTCTGTGAGATGAATGCACTCATCACAAAGCTCTTTCTCAGAAACCTTCTGTGTAGTTAGTAGCAGAAGATATTTCCTTTTTCACCGTAGACCTCAATGCACTCCTAAATACCCCTTCTCAGATCGTACAAACACTGTGTTTCCAAACTGCTTAATCAAAAGTGCAGTTTAAATCTGTTAGGTGAATGCTCGTATCACAAAGCAGTTTCTCAGAAACTTTCTTTCTAGTTTGTATCAGAAGTTATTTCCTTTTTCACCATAGCCCTCAAAGCAGTCCCAAATATGCTCCCAGATATCCCTTGGAAGATTATACAAAAACAGTGTTTCCAAACTGATCAGTCAAAAAAAAGTTTTAATTCTGTGAGCTGAATACACATATCACAAAGCAGTTTCTCAGAAAGTTTTTTTCCAGTTTCTATCAGAAGATATTTCCTTTTTCACCATAAGACTCAAAGGGCTCCAAAGTATCCCTTTGCAGAAATTGCAAAAACAGTGACTCCAAACTGCTCAATGAAAAGAACTGCTCAACTCTTATGAGATGAATGCACACATCATAAGACAGTTTCTCAGAAAGCTTCTGTGCAGTTTGCATTGGAAGATATTTCCTTTTTCACCATAGGCTTCAAGGCACTACCAAATATTGCTTTGCAGATTCTACAGACACTGTGTTTCCAAACTGCTCAATCAAATGAATGGTTTAACTCTGTGAGATGAATGCACACGTCACAAAGCAGTTTCTCAGAAACTTTCTTTCTAGTTTTTATTTGGAGATATTTCCTTTTTCTTCATGGATCTCAACGGGCTCCCAAATATTCCTTTGCAGATTGCAGAAAAACAGTTTTTCCAAACTGCTCAATCACAAGAAATATTTTACTCTGTGGAATGAATGGACACAATACAAAGTAGTTTCTCAGAAAGCTTCTTTCCAATTTTTATATGAAGTTATTTCCTTTTTCATCTTAAAACTCAAAGGACACCAAAATAGCCTTTCGCACATTCTACAAAAAGAGTGTTTCCAAATTGCTCAATTGAAAGAATGGTTTAACTCTGTGAGATGAATGCACACATGACAAAGCCGTTTCTCAGAAAGCTTCTTTCTAGTTTTTATGTGAGGATATTTCCTTTTTCAACATAGACCTCAATGCACTCCCAAATATTCCTTTGCAGATTCTACAAAAACGGTGTTTCCAAACTGCTCAATCAATAGAAAGTTTTCACTCTGTGAGATACATGCACATATCACATAGCAGTTTCTCAGAAGGATCCTTTCTGGTTTTTATGTGAGTATATTTCCTTTTTCACAATGAGACTAAAAGGGCTCCAAAATATCCCTTTGCTGATTCTACCAAAACAGTGGTTACAAACAGCTCAATCAAAAGAATGGTTCAACTCAACTCTGTGATGTGAATGCACACATCACAAAGCTCTTTCTCAGAAACCATCTGTCTAGTTTGTATCATAAGATATTTCCTTTTTCACCACAGGCCTCAATGCTCTCTCAAATATCCCTTCACAGATTCTACAAACACTGTGTTTCAAAATTGTTCAATCAAAAGAATGGTTTAACTCTATGAGATAAATGCACACATCACAAAGCAGTTTCTCAGCAACTTTCTTTCTAGTTTTTATCAGAATATATTTCCTTTTACAACATAGGCCTCAACACGCTCCCAAATATCCCTTTGCAGATTCTAGAAAAACAGTCTTTCCAAACTGCTCAATGAAAACAAACGTTTAACACTGTGAGATGTATACACACATCACAAAGCAGTGTATCAGAAATCTTCTGTCTAGTTTGTATCTGAAGATATTTCCTTTTTCACACTAGGTCTTAATGAGCTCCCAAATATCCCTTCATGAATTCTGTAAAACTTTGTTTCCAAACTGCTCAATCAAAAGAATGATTTCACTCTATGAGATGAATGCACACGTCATGAAGCAGTTTCTCAGAATCTTTCTTTCGGTTTTGTATCAGTAGATATTTCCAACTTCAACTTAGGCCCCAAAGTGCTCCCAAATATCCTTTTGCAGATTGTAGAAAAACAGTTTTTCCAAAGTGCTCAATCAGAAGAAATATTTTACTCTGAGAGATGGATGGACACAACACACAGCTGTTTCTCAGAAAGCTTCTTTCTAATTTTTATGTGAAGTTTTTTCCTTTTTCATCTTAAGACTCCAAGGACACCACAATATCCCTCCTCATATTCTACAAAAAGAATGTTTTGAAATTGCTCAATCAAAAGAATGGTTTAGCTCTGTGAGATGAATGCACACATCACAAAGCAGTTTCTCAGAATGCTCTTTTCTGTTTTTTTTATGTGAGGATATTTACTTTTTCACCATAGGCATCGATGTTCTCCCAAATATCCCTTCACAGATTCTGTAAAAACTGTGTTTCCAAACTGCTCAATCAAAATAAATGTTTCACTCTATGAGATGAATGCACATATCACAAAGCAGTTTCTCAGAAACTTTCTTTCTAGTTTATATTGGAAGATAATTCCTTTTTTGCCATAGGCCTCACTGTACTCCCATATATCCTTTGGCAGATTCTTCAAAAACTGTGATTCCAAACTGCTCAATCAAAGAAAGGTTTAACTTTGTGAGTTGAATGCGCATATCAGGAAGCAGTTTCTCAGAAAGCTTCTTTCTAGTTTTTATGTGAAGGTATTTCCTTTTTCACCATAGACCTCAATGTGTTCCCAAATATCCCTTTGCAGATTCTACAAACACTATGTTTCCCCACTGCTCAATCAAAAGAATGTTTTCACTCTGTGATGAATGCACACATCACAAAGCAGTTTCTCAGAAACTTTCTTTCTAGTTTGTATCAGAAGATATTTCCTTTTTCATGATAGGCCTTAATGTGCTCCCAAATACACTTTACAGATTCTAGAAAAACAGTCTTTCCAAACTGCTCAATGAAAATAAACTTTTAAGTCTGTGAGATGAATGCACACATCATAAAGTAGTATTTCAGAAATCTTCTGTCTAGTTTCTATCTGAAAATATTTCCTTTTTCACCATAGGCTTAAATGTGCTCCCAATTATCCCTTCACAGATTCTGAAAAAATTGTGTTTCCAAACTGCTCAATCAAAACAATGGTTGCACTCTGTGAGAGGAATGCACACATCACAAATCATTCTCTCAGAAACTTTCTAGTTTGTTTTGGAAGATTTTTCCTTTTTCACCCTAAGCCTAAATGCGCTCCAAAATATCCCTTTGCAGATTGTAGAAAAAGAGCTTTTCCAAATTGCTCAATCAAAAGAAATGTTTAACTCTATGAGATGAATGGACACAACACAGAGCAGTTTCTCAGAAAGGTTCTTTCTAATTTATATGTGAAGGTATTTCCTGTTTCAACTTTAGACTCAAGCTACTCCACAGCATCCCTTGGCAGATTATAGAAAAAGATTGTTTCTAAATTGCTCAATCAAAATAATGGTTTAGTTTTGTGAGATGAGTGCACACATCACAAAGCAGTTTCTCAGAAACTTTCTTTCTAGTTTGTATTGGAAGGTATTTCCTTTTTCTCCATAAGCCTCAATGCCCTCTCAAATATCCCTTTGCAGACTATAGAAAAACGGTTTTCCAAACTACTAAATCAAAGGAAATGTTTAACTCTGTGAGATGAATAGAAAAAACACACAGCAGTTTCTCAGAGAGCTTCTTTCTAGTTTTTATGTGAAGATATTTCCTTTTTCACCATAGGCATCAATGTGCTCCCAAGTAACCATTTGCAGATTCTACAAAAGCAGTGTTCATAAAAGCTCAATGAAAAGACAGGTTTAGCTTTGTGAGATAAATGCACATATCACAAAGCAGTTTCTCAGAAAGCTTCTTTTCTAGTTTTTTGTGAGGATATTTCCTTTTTCACCATAGGCCTCAATACACTGCCAAATATCCCTTCGAAGATTTTACAAAAACAGTGTTTCCAAACCGCTCAATCAAAGGAAAGGTTTAACTTTGTGAGATGAATGCACATATCACAAAGCCATTTCTCAATAAGCTTCTTACTAGTTTTTATGTGAAGATATATCTTTTTTCACAGTAAGACACAAAGGGTTCCAAAATATCCTTTTGCAAATTCTACAAAAACAATGTTTCCAAATGGCTCAATCAGAAGATTTAACTCTGTGAGATGAATGCACACATCACAAGAAATTTCTCAGAAACTTTTTTTGTAGTTTCTATCAGAAGATATTTCCTTTTTCACCACAAGACTCAAAGGGCTCCAAAATATTCTTTTGTATATTCTACATAAACAGTGGTTCCAAACTGCTCAATGTAAATGAAAGTTTAACTCTGTGAAATGAATGCACAAATCACAAAGCAGTTTCTCAGAAACTTTCTTTCTAGTTTGTATCAGAAGATATATCCTTTTTCACCATAGGCTTCAATGCACTCCCAAATATCCCTATGCAGATTGTATAAAAACGGTTTTTCCAAACTGCTCAACAACAAAAAAAAATGTTTAACTCTGTCAGATGAATGGATGCAACACACAGCAGTTTCTCAGAAAGCTTCCTTCTAGTTTTTATTGAGGATATTTCCTTTTTCACCATAAGACTCAAAGGGCTCCAAATTATCCCTTTGCAGATTCTACAAAAACAGTGGTTCCCAACTGCTCAATCAAAAGGATAGTTTAAATCTGTGAGAAGAATGCATACGTCACAAAGCAGTTTTTCAGAAAGCTTTTCTCTAGTTTGTATCAGAAAATATTCCCTTTTTCACCATAGGCCTCAATGCACTCCCTAATACCCTTCGCAGATTCTACAAACACTGTGTTTCCAAACTGCTCAATCAAAACAATGGTTTAACTCTGTGAGATGAATGTGCATATCACAAAGCAGTTTCTCAGAAACTTTCTTTCCAATTTGTATCGGAAGATATTTCCTGTTTCACCATAGGCCTCAATGTGCTCCCAAATATCCCTTTGCAGATTCTAGAAAAAGAGTCTTTTGAAACTGCTCTATGAAAAGAAATATTTAACTCTGTGAGATGAATGCACACATCACAAAGCAGTATATCAGAAATCTTCTGTCTAGTTTGTATCTGAATATATTTCCTTTTTCACCATAGGCCTTAACGCACTCACAAATAACCCTTCACAGATTCTGCAAAAACTGTGTTTCCAAATTGCTCAATCAAAAGAATGGTTTCACTCTGTGAGATGAATGCACAAATTACAAAGTAGGTTCTCAGAAAGTTTCTTTCTAGTTTGCATCTGTAGATATTTCCTTTTTCACCATAGGCCTCAATGTGCTCCCAAATGTCCCTTGGCAGATTGTAGAGAAACAATTTTTCCAAACTGCTCAATCAAAAGAAGTGTTTAAATCTGTGAGATGAATGGACACATCATACAGCAGTTTCTCAGAAAGCTTCTTTCTAATTTTTATGTGAAGGTATTTCCTTTTTCATATTTAGACTCAAAGAACTCCCGAATATCCTTTTGCAGATTCTACAAAAAGAGTATTTCCAAATTGCTTAATCAAAAGAATGGTTTAGCTCTGTGAGATGAATGCACACATCACAAAGCAGTTTCTCAGAGACTTGCTTTCTAGTTTGTATTGGAAAATATTTTCTTTTTCTCCATAGGCCTTAATGCACTCCCAAATATCCCTTTAAAGATTGTAGAAAAACAGTGTATCCACACTACTCAATCAAAAGAAATGTTTAACTGTGCAAGATGAATGGACATAACACAAAGCAGTTTCTCAGAATGATTGTTTCTAGTTTTTATGTGAAGATATTTCCTTTTTCACCATAGGCCTCAAAGCACTCCCACATACCACTTTGCAAATTCTATGAAAACAGTGTTTCCAAACTGCTCAATCAAAAGAAAGTTTTATCTCTTTGAGATGAATGCACATATCACAAATCAGCTTCTCAGAAAGATTCTTTCTAGTTTTTATGTGAGGATATTTCCTTTTTCACCATAAGATTCAAAGGGCTCCAAGACTTCCCTTTGCTGATTCTACAAAAACACTGGTTCGAAACTGCTCAATCAAAAGAATGGTTCAACTCCTTGAGATGAATGCACACATCATAAAGCAGTTTCTCAGAAAGCTTCTATCTAATTTGTATTGGAAGATATTTCATTTTTCACCCTAGGCCTCAATGTGAATCCAAATATCCCTTCGCAGATTCTACAAACACTTTGTTTCCAAACTTCTCCATCAATAGAAAGGTTTAATTCTATGAGATAAATGCACATATCACTAAACAGTTTATCAGAAATCTTGTGTCTAGTTTGTAACGGAAGATATTTCCTTTTTCAGCATAGGCCTCAATGCATTCCCAAATATCCCTTTGAAATTTCTACAAAAACAGTTTCTCCAAACTGCTCAATCATAAGAATGGTTTAACTCTGTGAGATGAATGTACACATCCCAAAGCAGTTTGTCAGAATGATTCTGTCTAATTTGTATCTGACGATATATTCTTTTTCACCATAGGCCTCAATGCACCCCCAAATATCCCTTCGCAGATTCTACAAAAACAGTTTTTCCAAACTGCTCAATCAAAAGAATGGTTTAACTCTATAACATGTATGCACACTTCACAAAGCAGTTTCAGAGAAATCTTCCCTCTAGTTTGTGTCTTAATATATTTCCTTTTTCACCATAGGCCCCCAGTGACTCCCTAATATTCCTTTGCAGTTTCTACCAAAACAGTGTTAGAATCTGCTCAATCACAAGAAAGGTTTAACTCTCTGAGATGAGTGCACACATAACAAAGTGTTTTAGAGAAAGCTTCCTTCTAGTTCTTATTGGAAGATATTTCATTTTTCACCTGAGGCCTCAATGCGATCCCAAATATCCATTTGTATATTCTACAAAAACAGTGTTTCTAAACTGCTCAATCAAAAGAAGGATTTAACTCTGTGAGATGAATGTACACATCCCAAAGAAGTTTCTCAGAAGAGTTCTTTCTAGTTTTTATGTGAAGGTATTCCCTTTTTCACCATAAGACTCAATTTTCTCTGAAATATCCCTTTGCAGCGTCTAAAAAAAGAGTGCTTACAAACTGCTTTATCAAAAGAAAGGTTGAAATCTCTGAGATGAATGCACACATCACAAAACAGTCTCACAGAGAGATTCTTTCTATTTTTTATATGAAGAAAATTTATTTTTCACCATAAGACTCCATGGGCTCCCAAATATCCCTTTGCAGATTCTACAAAAATAGTGTTTCCAAACTGCTCAATCAAAAGAATGGTTTTACTCTGTGAGATGAATGCACACATCACAAAGCACTTTCTCAGAAAGCTTCTGTCTATTTTGTATCTGAAGATATTTCTTTTCTCACAACAGGCCTCAATGTGCTCCCAAATATCCCTTCGCAGATTCTACAAAAACAGGGTTTACAAACTACTTAATCAAAATAATGGTTTAACTCTCAGAGATGAATGCACACATCACAAAGCAGTTTCAGAGAAAGCTTCTTTCTAGTTTGTAACTGAAGATATTTCCTTGTTCACCTTAGGGCTTAATGCTTTGTGAAATATCCATTTGCAGATTCTAGAAAAACAGTCTTTCAAAACTGCTCGGTCCAATAGAGGTTTAACTAAGTGAGATGAATGCACACATCACAAAGCAGTTTATCAGAAAACTTCTTTCCAGTTTTTATATGAAGATACTACCTTTCTCACTTTAAGACTTAATGGGCTACAAAAAATCCCTTTGCAGATTCTACACAAACAGTATTTCCAAACTAATCAATCAAAAGAATGGTTTAATTCTGTGAGATGAATGCACACATTACAAAGCACTTTCTCAGAATGCTTCTGTCTAGTTTGTATCTGAAGATATTTCTTTTTTCACCATAGACCTCAATGCACTCCCAAATATCCCCTTGGAGATTGTAGAAAAACCGTGTTTCCAAACTGCTCAATCAAATTCATGGTATATCTCTGTAAGATGAATGTACACATCACAAAGCAGTTTCTCAGAAACTTTCTTTCTGGTTTTTATGTGAAGATGTTACCTTTTAACCATAATAATCAATGGCCTCCCAAATAACCCTTTGCAGATACTACAAAAACAGTGTTTCCAAACTGTTCAATCCAAAGAAAATTTCACTCTGTGAGATGAATGCACACATCACAAAGAATATTCTCAGAACGTTTCTTTGTAGTTTTTATCTGATGATATTTCCTTTTTCACCATAGGCTCCAGGGAGCTTGCAAATATCCCTTCAGAGATTCTAGAAAAGCAGTGTTAGAATCTGATCAATCACAAGAAAAGTTAAACTCTGTGAGATGAATGCAAACTTCTCAAAGCAGTTTCTCAGTAAGCTTCTCTATACTTTTTATGTGAAGGTATTTCCTTTTTTACCATAAGAATCAATGGGCTCCCAAATATCCCTTTGCAGATTCTACAACAACAGTGATTCCAAACTGCTTAATCAAAAGCAAAGTTTAACTCTGTGAGATGAATGCACACATCACAAAGCAGTTCCTCAGAAAGTTTATTTCTAGTTTGTATCTGAAGATATTTTCTTTTTCACCATAGGCTTGAAGGTGCCCCTAAATATCCCTTTACAGATTCTAGAAAAACAGTCTTTCCAAACTGCTCAATCAAAGAAAGGTGTAATTCAGTGAGATGAATGCACACATCAGGAAACAGTTTCTCAGAAAACTTCTATCTAGTTTGTATCTGAATATATTTCCTTTTTCACCATAGGCCTCAATATGCTCCAAAATATCCCTTTGCAGATTTCACAAAAACAATGTTTCCAATCTCCTCAATCAAAAGAAAGGTTTAACTCTGTGAGATGAGTGCACACATCACAAAGCAGTTTTTCAGAAATCTTCTTTATATTTTTACTCTGAGTATATTTTTTTCACCATAGGCCTCAATGTGCTCCCAAATATTCCTTCACAGGTTCTACAAAAACAGTGTTTCCAAACTGCTGAATCAAAAGAAAGGTTTAACTCTGTCAGATGAATGCACACGTTACATAGCAGTTTCTCAGGAAGCTTCTTTCTAGTTTTTATCTGAAGATATTTCCTTTTTCACCATAAGCCTCAATGTGCTCTCAAATATCTCTTCGCAGATTCTACAGTAACAGATTCCAAAATCCTCAACCAAAAAAAGGTTTAACTCTGTGAGACGGATGCACTCATCACAAAGCAGTTTCTCAGAAAGCTTCACTTTAGTTTTTATCTGAAATGATTTACTTTTTCACCATAGGCCTCAATGTGCCCCAAAATATCCCTTCGCAGATTCTACAAAAACAGTGTTGCCAAACTGTTTAATCAAAAGAAATATTAAGTCTGTGAGATGAATGCACTCATTAGAGTGCAGTTTTCCAGAAACCTTCTTCTAGTTTTTGTCTGAGGGTATTTCCTTTTTTACCATTGGCCAGAACGCATTCCCTAATATCCCTTCACAGTTTCTACAAAAACAGTGTTTCCAAACTGCTCAATCAAAATAAAATTTGGACAAACATCTTTGAGATGAATACACACATCACAAAGCAGTTTCTCAGAAAGCTTCTTTCTAGTTTTTATCTGAAGATATTTTATTTTTCACTGTAGGCACAATGCACCCCAAATATCCTTTGGCAGATTCTACAAAAACAGTGTTTCCAAACTGCTGAATGATAAGAAGGGTGTAACTCTGTGAGATGAATGCACCCATCAGAAATCAGTGTCTTGCAAAGCTTCTTTCTAGTTTTTATCTGAAGTTGTTTCCTTTATCACTACAGGCCTCAATGCATTCCCAAATATCGCTTCAAAGAATCTGCAAAAACAATGTTTCCAAACTGATTAATCAAAAGAAAGACTTAACTGTATGTGATTAAGGCTCACATCACAAAGCAGTTTCTCAGAAAGCTTTTTCTAGTTTTCATCTGAGTACTTTTCCTTTTTCACCGGAGGCCTCAGTGTGCTCCAAAATATCCCTTTGCAGATTCTTCAAAACCAGTGTTTGCAAATGGCTCAATTAAAGAAATTTTAACTTTGTTAGGTGAATGCACACGTCACAAAGCAGTGTCTCAGAAAGCTTCCTTCTAGTTGTTTTCTGAGCATGTTTTATTTTCACCAAAGGACAAACTGTGCTCCCAAATATCCCTGTGCAGATACTACAAAACACTATTTCCAAACTTCTCAATCAAAAGAAAGGTTTAACACTGCGAGATGAATGCACACATCACAAAGGAGTTTCTCAGAAAGCTACTTTCTAGTTTGTATCTTAAGATATTTCCTTTTTCACCAGAGGCCTCAATGCTATCCCAAATAAAGCTTTGTAGACTCTTCAAAAAGAGTGTCTCCAAACTGTACAATCAAAAGCATGGTTTAACTCTGTGAGATGAATGCCCACATCACAAAGCACTATCTCAGAAAGCTTCTTGCTGTCTTTTATCTGAAGATATTTCCTTTTTCACCATAGGCCTCAATGCACTCCAAAATACCCCTTCACTGATCCTATAAAAACTGTATTTCCAAAGTGCTCTATAAAAGGAAAGGTTTAACTCTGTGAGATGAATGCACACAACAAAATGCTGTTCTTCAGAAAGCTTCTTTCTGGTTTTTATCTGAGGATATTTCCTTTTTCTCTAGAGGCCTCAATGCGCTCCCAAATATAGCTTTGCATATTCTTCAAAAAGGGTGGTTCCAAACTGTACAATCAAAAGCATGGTGTAACTCTGTGAGATGAATGCACACATCAAAAAGCCATGTCTCCAAGAGGTTCTTAATTTTTTATCTGAAGATATTTCATTTTTCACCATAGGCCTCAATGCATTCCCAAATATCCCATGGCAGTTTCCACAAAAGCACTGTTTCCAAAATGTGCAATAAAAAAAACTTTTTAACACTGAGAGATTAATGCACACATCACCAAGCAATTTCTCAGACAGCTTCTTTCTAGTATTTATCTGAAGATATTTCCTTTTTCATCATAGGTCTCAACGCACTCCAAATATCCTTTTGCAGATTCTATAAAAACTGTGTTTCCAAAGTTCTCAATCAAAAGAAGGTTTAACTCTGTGAGATGAATGGACACATCACAAAGCAGTTTCTCAGAAAGCTTCTTTCTAATTTTTATCTAAGGATATTTCCTTCTTCACCATAGGCCTCAATGCACTTGCAAATATCCCTTGGCAGATTCTACAAAAACAATGTTTCCAATCTGCTCCATCAAAAGAAATGCTTGAGTCTGTGAGATGAATGCACATATCACAAAGCAATATCTCAGAAAGCTTCCTTCTAGTGTTTATCTGAAGATATTTCCTTTTTCACATAAGCCTTAATGCACTCCCAAATATATCTTCACAGAGTCTTCAAAAACAGTGTTTCCAAAAAGCACAATCAAAATAATGGTTTAACTATCTGAGATGTATGCCCACAATACAGAGCACTATCTTAGAAAGTTTCTTTCTGTTTTTTATCTGAAGATATTTCCTTTTTCACCATGGGCCTCTATGTGCTCCAAATATCCCTTCGCTGACCCTACAAAAACTCTGTTCCAAAGTGCTCTATAAAAGGAAAGTTTAACTCTGTGAGATGAATGCACACAACAAAATGCAGTTTTTCAGAAAGCTTCTTTCTGGATTTTATCTGAGGATATTTCCTTTTTCACCACAGGCCTCAGTGCACTCCGAAATATCCTTTCACAGATACTATAAAAACAGTGTTTCCAAACTGCTCAATCAAAAGAAGAGTGTAACGTATGAGATGAATGCAGACATCACAAAGCAGTTTTTCAGAGAGCTTCTTTCTAGTTTTTATGTGTAGATATTACCTTTTTCACCATATGCCTCAATACATTCCTAAATATCCAATCACAGATTGTACAGAAACAGTGTTTCCAAACTAGTCAATCAAAAGACAGGAGAAACTCTGAGATGAATCACACATCAAAAAGCAGTTTCTCAGAAAGCTTCTTTCTAGTTTTTATCCGAGGATATTTCCTTTTTTTACCATAGGCCTCAATGCACTCCTAAATATCCCTTCACAGATTCTACAAAAACAGTGTTTCCAAACTACTCAATCAAAAGAAAGATTTAACTCTGTGAGATGAATGTGTATATCACAAAGCAGTTTCTCAGAAAGTTTCTTTCTTTTTTTTTTTTTGAGCATATTTCCTTTTTCAGCACTGGCCTCATAGCATTCACAAGTATACCTGTGCTGCCAAATATCCCTTTGCAGCTTCTACAATACAGTGATTCCATACTGCTAAATCAAAAGAAAGGTTTAACTCTGTGAGATGAATGCACACATCACAAAGCCGTGTCTCCAACAGGTTCTTTTAGTTTTTATCTGAAGGTATTTCATTTTTCACCTGAGGCCTCAATGCACTCCCAAATATCCCATGGCAGGTTCCACAAATCACCGTTTCCAAACTGCACAATTAAAAAAAAAAAATGTTAAACTCTGAGAGATAAATGCCCACTTCACAAAGCAGTTTCTAAGAAAGCTTCTTTCTATTTTTTTCTGAAGATTTTTCCTTTTTCATCATAAACCTCAATGCTCTCTAAATATCCCCTTGCAGTTTCTATAAAAACTGTGTTTCCAAAGTGCTCAATCAAAAGAATGGTTTAACTCTGTGAGATGAATACATACATCACAAAGCAGTTTCTCAGAAAGCTTGTTTCTAATTTTTATCTGAGCATATTTCCTTTTTCACCGTAGACCTCAATGTGCTCACAAATATCCCTTCACAGATTCTACAAAAATAGTGTTTGCAAGCTGCTCAATCAAAAGGAAGGTTTAACTATTGGAGTTGAATGCACACGTCACAAAGCTGTTGCTCAGAATGCTTCTTTCTAGTTTTTTCTGAAGATATTTCCTTTTTTACCATAGGCCTTAATGTGTTCCCAATTATCCCTTCACAGATTCCACAAAAACAATATTTCCAAACTGCTCAATGGAAAGAAAGAAGTAACTCCGTGAGATGAATGCACACGTTAAAAAAAAGTTTCTCAGAGAGCTTCTTTCTCGTTTTTATCTGAGGATATTTACTTTTTCACTACAGGTCTAAATGCATTCCCAAATATCCCTTCTCAGATTCTACAAAAACAGTGTTTCCAAACTGCTGAATCAAAGGACACATTTAACCCTGAGATTAATGCACACATCAGAAAGTAGTTTCTCAGAAAGCTTGTTTCAAGTTTTTATCAGAAGATATTTCATTTTTCACTGTAGGCTTCAATATGCTCCCAAATATCCATTGGCAGATTCTACAAAAACTGTGTTTCCAAACTGCTCAACCAAAATCAAGGTTTAACTCTATGAGATGAATACACACATCACAAAAGCAGTTTCTCAGAAATCTTCTTCTTGTTTTTATCTGAAGATATATCCTGTTTACCATATGCCTCAATGCACTCCCAGATATCCCTTCTTAGTTTCTACAAAAACAGTCTTTCCAAACTTCTCAATCAAAAGACAGGTTCAACACTGTGATATGAATGTACACATTACAAAGCACTTTCTTAGAAAGCTTCTTTCTAGTTTTTATGTGAAGATATTTCCTTTTTCACCATAGGCCTCTATGCATTCCCAAATATCCCTTTGCAGATTCTGCAAAAACAGTGTTTCCATATATCTCAATCAAAATAAAGCTTTAACTCTGTGAGAGGAATGCTGACATCTCAAAGCAGTGTCTCAGAAAGATTTTTCTAATTTTTATCTGAGGATATTTCCTTTTTCACCACAACCCTCAATGCACTCCCAAATATCCCTTTGCAGATTGTACAAAAACAATGTTTCCAAACCGCTCAATGAAAAGAAATGTGTAACTCTGTGAGATGAATGCATTCATCACAAAGCAGTTTCTCAGAAAGCTTTTTTCTAGTTTTTATCTGAGGACATTTCCTTTTTCACCGTTGACCTCAATGTGCTCCCAAATGTCCCTTCCCAGATTCTACAAAAACAGTGTTTCCAAACTGATGAATCAAAACAAGATTTTAACTCTCTGAGATGAATCCACACATCACAAAGCAGTTTGTGATAAAGCTTCTTTCTAGTTTTTGTCTGAAGATATTTCCTTTTACACCATAGGCCTCAATGCCCTCCAAAATAACCCCTTCTGGATTCTACAAAAACAATTTTTCCAAACTGCTCCATCAAAAGAAAGACTTACCTCTGTGAGATGAATGCACACATCACAAAGCAGTGTCTCAGAAAACCTGTTTCTAATTTTTACCTGAAGATATTTCCTTTCTCACCATAGGCCTCAATGAGCCCTCGAACATCCCTTAGTAGATTCTACTAAAACTGTTTCCAAACTGGTCAATCAAAGGAAAGGTGTAACTGTGAGATTAATGAACACCTTACTAAGCATTTTATCTGAAAGCTTCTTTCAAGTTTTTATCTGAAGATATTTTCTTTTTCACCATAGGCCTCAATGCACTCCCAAATATCTTTTCCCATCTTCTACAAAAATAGTGGGCCTCAGGGGCTCCGTGGGCATGAACTAGTAATGCCCAGGGTCCTTTTTTCCCTTTGCATGCATGGTGGGAACACATTTTTGACTTTGAGTGTCCTATGCTGCACCGTTACTGTTTTCCTTCCATGCCAGAGGTTCCTCCACTTCCCCTTTCAAGTTTTCCTGTCACCTTGGGCTGGCTCACGTGGGCCCGATGTGCTTCATGGTCATGAAACAGGGATGCCCAGGTTCCCTTGGACCTGCGTATTTGTGGTTGTGATCAATTTTGCCGGTTGTGGGGGACTTCTGCCATACCCTTTCTGTTTTCCTTCCACACCACTGGTGCCTCGACCTCCCCTTTCAAGCCTTCCTGCCCCCTAGGGTTGATCCCTGCATTCCCGAGGAGCTCCATGGGCATGAACCAGGGACTACCAGGGTCCCCTGGGCCCTGCCTATGTGAGATTGGGAGGCACTTTCTCCCGTGGGATGGGACCTCTGCTGCACCATTTCTGTTTTCCTTCCACCCTACAGGTGCCTCGACCTCCCTTTTCAAGCCTTCCTGCCACCTTGGGCTGGCCCCTGTGGGCCCGAGTCCCTCCGTTTGCAAGAACCAGGGATGGAAAGGGTCCCCTGGGCCCCATGCATGTGCGTTGGGGAGACCCTTTTCCCCTTGGGGGGAGACCTCTGCTGCACCGTTTCTTTTTTCCTTCCACAGCACAGGGTGCCTCAACCTCCCCTATCAAGCCTATCTGCCACCTTAGGCTGGATCACGTGGTCCTGAGGCTGTCTGTGGCGTGAACGAGGGAAGTCCAGGGTCCCCTGGGCCCCACGTGTTTGCAGTGGGGAGTCTCTTTCGCCCTCGGGGGGGACCTCTGCCTCATCGTTTGTGTTTTCCTTCCACATCATAGGTGCCTCAACCTCCCCATTCAAGCCTTCCTGCTGCCTTGGGATGAGCTCCATGGGCCTGAGGTGCTCCATTGGTGCAAACTTGGGACAACCAGGATGCACTAAGCCCCATGCGTGCACAATGTGAAGACACTTTCATCCATAGCAGGAAACCTCTGCCTTGCCTTTGGTGTTTTCCTTCCACTACACTGGTGCCTCCACCTCCCACTTCAAGCCTTCCTGTCACCTTGGGCTGGTTCCTGTGGGCCTGAGGTGCTCTGTAGGCATGAAGCAGGGACACCCAGGGTCCCCTGGACCCTGAGCATGTGCAGTGGGGAGGCAATTTCCCCCATGGGGGTGACCTCTGCCTCACAGTTTGTTATTTGATTCCACAACACGGGTGCTTCCACCTCCACTTTCAGGCCTTCCTGCTGCTTTGGGCTGGCCCTCGTGGATCCAAGGCACTCCGTGGGCATGAACCAGGGATGAACACAATCCCCTGGGCCCTGTGCACGTGCAGATAGGGAGGCACTTTCACCCATTGGTGGGGACCACTGCCTCTCCATTTGGGTTTTCCTTCCAAAAAACTGCTGCCTCCACCTCACCTTTCAAGCCTTTCTGCTGCATTGGGCTGGCCCCCTTGTGCCCGAGATGCGTGATCCCTGGGCATGATCCAGGTACACCCAGGGTTCGTTGGGCCCTACGCAGGCATGGTGGGGAGGCACTTTCACTATGGGGAGGAAACTCTGCCTTGCCATTTGTTTTCCTTCCACAACACAGATGACTCCACTTCCCATTTCAAGAGTTCCTGCCACCTTGGGCTGGCCCCCGTGGGCCTCAGGCGCTCTGTGTGTGTGAACCCAGCATGCCCACGGTCCTCTGGGCCCCACACATGTGCAGAGGAAAGGCACTTTCGCCCAGGTGCGTGGACCTCAGCCTCATTGTTTGTGTTTTCCTTTCACAACACAGGTGCCTTCAGCTCCCCTTTCAACCATTCCTGCCGCCTTGGTCTGGCCCCTGTGGGACCAAGGCGCTCTACGGGTATCAGCCAGGGAGGCCCAGAGTCCCCTGCACCCCACGCTTGCACAGTGGGGAGGCACTTCCTCCAGATGCATGACCTCTGCCACGCCGTTTGTGTTTTCCTTCCACAACACAGGTGCATCTACCTCCCATTTCAAGCCTTCCTCCCACCTTGGACTGGTCCCCGGGCCCAAGGCACTCCATGGGAGTGAACCAGGTATGCCCAGGGTGCCCTGGGCTCCAGGTACATGTGGTGCAGAGGCACTTTAGCCTGTGGGAGGGACCTCTGCTTCACCGTTTGTCTTTATTCCACAACAGGGGTGCTTCCACTTCCCATTTCAAGCCTTCCTGCTGCATTGGGCTGACCCCATTCTGCCCGAGGCAATCCGTGGGCACAATCCAGGGAAACCCAGGATCCCCTGGGCCGTGTGCATGCGCAGTGGGGAGGCAATTTCGCCCTTGGTGGGGGGACCTCTGCCTCGCCATTTGTGTTTTTCTTCCACAACCCGGGTGTCTCCATCATCCCGTTCAAGCCTCCCTGCCGCCTTGGGCAGGCCCCCATGTTCCCGAAGCATTCTGTCGACATGAACTGGGGCATTCCAGGGTCCCCTGGGCCCCTCACATGCATGGTGGGGAGGCACTTTTGCCCGTGGTGTGGGGACCCATGGCTTGCCTTTCATTTTAACTTCTACAACACGGGTGCCTCCACCTCCCCTTTCAAGCTTTCCTGCCACCTTGGTATGGACCCGTGGGCCTGAAGCACTCCAAGGGTCATGAACGAGGGTGACTCGGGATCCCCTGGACTCTGTGCATGTGCAGTGGGAAGGCACTTTCGCCCATGGTGGGGGACCTCTGTGTCTGGCCTCCACCGTCCCGTTTCAAGCCTTCCTGCTGCCTTGGGATATCCCCCGTGGGCCTGAGGCTCTGTGGGCATGAAGCAGGGACCCCCGTGTCCCCTGGGCCATGCGCATGTGTGGGGGGTAGGCACATTTGCCCGTGGGGGGTGACCTCTGCCTCACCATTTGTGTTTTACTTCCACAACACGGGTGCCTCCATCTCCCCTTTTGAGCATTCCTGCTGCCTTGGGCTGGCCCTCGTGGGCCCGAGGCACCCCGTGGCCATGAACCAGGGAGTCTCAGGTTCTCCTGGGTCCCACGCATATGCAGTTGGGCAGCACTTTGCCTGGTCGATATGGGCCGAGGCCCTCTGTGGGCCTGAACCAGGGATGCCCAGGGTCCCCTGGGCCCCAGGCATGTGTGGTGGGGAGGCATTTTTGCCCATGGAGGGAGACCTCTTTCATGCCATTTAGGTTTTCCTTCCACAACTCGGGTGCCTCTACCTCCCCTTTCAAAGCTTCCTGCCTCCTTGGACTGGCCCCCATGGGCCCCAGGTGCCCTGTGGGCAAGAACCAGGGACACCCAGTTTCCCCTGGGCCCCAGGCATGCTCAGTGGGGTGGCACTTTCGCCCGTGGGGGGAACCTCTTCCATGCCATTTTTGTGTTCCTTCCCCATCATGGGTGCCTCCACCTCCCCTTTCAAGGCTTCCTTCCACTTTGGTCTGGTCCCCATGGGCCTGAGGCTCTCCGTGGGCATGAACTAGGGACACCCAGGGTCCCCTGGGCCCCACGCATGCGCGGTGGGGAGGCACTTTCACCCGTGGGGAGGACCTCTCCATGCCATTAGCGTATTCTTCCACAATACAGGTGCCTCCACCTCCCATTTAAAGCCTTCCTATCACCTTGGGCTGACCCCCGTGGGCAGGAGGCACTCCGTGTGTGTGAACCAGGGAGGTGTATCGTCTCCTAGGCCCTGCACATGCGTGGTGTGAAGGCACTTTTGACTGTGCGGGGGGAATATTTTAGTGCCATTTGTGTTTTACCTCCACAACACAGGTGCCTCAACCTCCCCTTTCAAGCATTCCTGCCGCCTTGAGCTGACCACCATGAGCTTCAGATGCTCTGTGGATGCGAACCAGGGATGCCCACTGTCCCCTGGGCCCTGGGCATGTGCTGTGGGGAGGCACTTTCGCCAGTGGAGGGGGACCTCTTCCTCGTCATTTGTGTTTTCCTTCCAAAACACGCGTGCCTCCACCACCGCTTTCAAGCATTCCTGTCACCTTGGAATGGCCCCTGTGGGCCTGAAGTGCTCTGTGGGCATAAATCAGGGATGCCCAGGGTCCACTAGGTCCTACTCATGCGTGATGGGGATTCATTTTCGCCCGTGGGTGGGGACATCTGCTCGCAGCTTGTGTTTTCCTTCCACAACACAGGTGACTCCACCTCCTCTTTCAAGCTTTCCTGCCGACTTGTTCTTTCCCCCTGGGCCCAAGGCAGTCCATCAGCATGAATCAGGGATGTCCAGGGTCCACTGGTCCCTGCACATGCGTGGTGGTGACGCAGTGTCATCCGTGGCATGGGACCTATGTCTCGTGATTTGTGTTTTCCTTTCACAACATGGGTGCCTTGACCTACATTTTCAAGGTTTCCTGCTGCCTTGGGCTGGCCCCAGTGGGACCGAGGCACTCTGTGAGTGTGAATTGGGGATTCCCAGGTCTCCTGTGCTCTGCATATGTGCAGTGAGAAGGCACTTTCGTTCTTGGGAGGGGACATCTGCCTCGATATGTGTGTTTTTCTTTTACACCACAGGTGCCTCCACCTCCCCAAACAAGCCTTCCTGCTGCCTTGGGCTGGCCCTGGTTGGGCCGAGGCACTCCGTGGGGGTGAGCCAGGGATGCTGAGGGTATGCAGAGCCCTGAACATGCTTGGTGGGGAGGCACTTTCACTGTGGTGGGGACCTCTGCCTTACCGTTTGTGTTTTCCTTCCACAACACAGGTGCCTCTACCTCCCCTTTCAAGCCTTCCTGCCACCTTGGGCTGGCCCTTGTTGGCCCGAAGTTCTCTGTGGGAACAAACCAGGGATGCCCAGGATACCCTTGGCTCCAAACATGCGTGGTGGGAAGACATTTCCGCCCGTGGGTGGGTAGCTCTGCCACACTGTTTGCGTTTTCTTCCACAACACAGGAGCCTCCACCTCCAATTTCACGCCTTCCTGCCTCCTTGGGCTGGCCCCTGTGGGCAAGAGACACTCCGTGCACATGAACATTGGAGAGCCAGGGTTCTCTGGGCCTTGTGCATATGTGGTGGGGAAGCACTTTCACCCGTGGGGGCAACCTCTGCCTCGCCGTTTGTGTTTTCCTTCCACACCTCATGTGCCTCTACCTCCCATTTCAAGCCTTCCTGCCTCCTTGGGATGGCCTCTTGGTCCTGAGGCCCTCCGTGGGCATGAACCAGGGACAACTAGGGTCCCCTGGGCTCCACGCATGCGCGGTAGGGAGGAACGTTCTCTTGTTAGGGGTGAGCTCTGTCTCACCCTTTGTGTTTTCCTTTCACAACACAGGTGCTTCCACCTTCCGTTTCAAGCATTACTGTCGCCTTGGGCTGGCCTCCGCGGCCCAAGGCACACCATGGGCATGATCCAGGAAAGCTCCTTTTACCCTGGGCCCCATGCAAGAGCGGGGGTAGGCACATTTGCCCGTCGGGGGGGACCTCTGCCTCACCGTTTGTGTTTTCCTTCCACAACATGGGTGCCTCCTCCTCCCTTTCAAGCTTTCCTGCCGATTTGTTTGGGCCCCCGTGGGCCCGAGGCACTCTGTTGGCAAAAAGCAGCAATGTCCAGGGTCTCTGGGCCCTTCACATGTGCGGTGGATAGGCACTTTCTCCTTTGGGGGGACCTCTGTCTCGCCGTTTGTGTTTTCCTTCCACAACACGGGTGCCTCCACTTCCCTAATTCAAGCCTTCCTGCCGTCTTGGGCTGGCCCATGTGGCCGAAAGGTGTTACGTGGGTGTGAACCAGGGATACCAAGGGTCTCTTGGGCTCCATGCATGCACAGTGGGGGGCACTTTCACCCATGGCGGGGGACCTCTACCTCTCTGTTTGTGTTTTCATTCAACAACACGGGTGCCTCCACCTCCCCTTTCAAGCCTACCTCCCCACTTGGGCTGGCCCCGGGGGCCTGAATACCTCCTAGGGCATGAACCAGGGATGCCCAATGTCCCGTGAGCCCTGAACATGTGCAGTTGGGAGACCCTTTTGCCCGTGGGAGGGAAACTCTGCCTCGCCGTTTGTTTTCCTTCCACAGCATGGGTGCTTCAACCTCCCATTTCAAGGTTTCCTGCCGCCTTGGCCTTGCTCCCGTGGGCCCGACGTGCTGAGTGGGTGTGAACCAGGGACCCCCAGGGTCCCCTGATCCCTGTGCATGCATGGCGGGGGGGCACTTTCACCCATGGGTGGACCTCTGCCTCTCCGTTTGTGTTTTCCTTCCACAACAGAGGGGCCTCAACGTCCCCATTCAAGCCTTCCTGCCGCATTAGGCTGGCCTCTGTGGGCCCGTGGCACTCCATGGGTGCAAATCAGGGATGCCCAGGGTTCCCTGGGCCCTGTGCGTGTGCCATGGGAAGGCACTTGCGCCCGTGATGTGGAACATCTGCCACGCTGCTTTTGTTTTTTTCAACACAGGTGCCTCCACCTCCCATTTCAAGCCTTCCTCCCTCCTTGGTCTGGTACCCGGGGAGCAAGGTGCTCGGGGGTGTGAAGCAGGGTCACCCAAGATCCCGTGGGCCCCACGCATGTGCAGTTGGGAGATACTTTCGCTGGGGGGTGGGGACCTCTGCCTCACTATTTGTGTTTTCTTTCTACAACACAAGTGCCTCCACTTCCATTATCAATATTTCCTGCCACCTTTGGCTGGCCCGCGTTGGCCTGAGGCACTCCGTGGTCATGACTGAGGGACGCCCAAGGGCCCCTAGGCCCTGCACATGCGTGGTGGGTAGGCTTTCGCCAGTGGAGGGGGACCTCTACCTCGCTGTTTGTGTTTTTCTTCCACACAACGGGTGCCTCAACTTCTCCTTTCAAGCGTTAATGACACCTTGCCCTGGCCCATGTGGGCCCGAGGTGCTCTGTAGGTGCGACCAAGGGACGCCTAGGGTCCCCTGATCCCCACGAATGTGCAGTGCGAAGGCACCTTCGTCCGTGGAGGGGGTTCTCTGCCGTGCCGTTTGTGTTTTCCTTCCACAAATCGGGTGCCTCCACCTCCCATTTCAAGATTTCCTGCCGCCTTGGGCTGGCTGCTGTGGGCTGATGCTCTCCATAGGCACGAACCAGGGACGCCTAGATTCCCCTGAGTCCCACGCATTTGCAGAGTGGAAGCACTTTCACCCGTTGGGGGGAGACATCTGCCTCGCTGTTTGTGTTTGCATTCTACAACATGGGTGCCTCCACCTCCCCTTTCAAGCATTCCTGCCCCCTTGGGCTGGCCACCATGGGCCCAAGAACCACTTGCATGTGAACGACGGATGTCCAGGGTTCCCTGGGCACCACGTATGCACTCTGGGGAGGCAACTTCGCACCTGGGGTGGGACCACTGCGTCACTCTTTGTGTTTGCATTCCAAAACACGGGTGCCTCCACCTCCCCTTTCAAGTCTACTTGCCCCCTTGGGCTGACCCTTGGGGTGTGAGGAGCTCCATTTGCACAAATCAGGGACACCCAGGCTCCTCTGGGCCCCACATATGTGTGGTGCGGAGGCACTTTCGCCCGTGGGAGGGAAGCTCTGCTCCGCCGTTCGTGTTTTCCTTCCACAACACACTTGCCACCAACTCCCATTTTAAGGCTTCCTGCGCCTTGGGCTGGCCCCCATTGGCCCGAGGCCCTCTGTGGGTGCAAACCAGTGAAGCCCAAGGTCTCCTGGTTCCCACGCATGCGCGTTAAGATGACACTTTCGTCCGGGAGGCATACCTCTGCCAAGCCATTTGTGTTTTCCTTCCACACCACCAGTGCCTCCACCTCCACTTTCAAGCCTTCCTGCCACCTTGGGTTGGCACCCGTGGGTTGAGACACTGTCAGTGTGAACCAGGGATGCCCTTGGTCCCCTGGGTCCCGCTCATGCACAGTGGGAAGACACTTTTGCCCATGGGTGGGGACTTCTGCCTTGCCGTTTTTGTTTTCCTTCCACAACATGGGAGCCTCCACACCCCCTTTCAAGCCTTCCTGCCTCCCTGGGCTGGCACTCGTCTGCCTTAGGCACTCTGTGGGCACGAGCAAGGGAAATCCAGGGTCCCCTGGACCCCACGCATGCCCGGTGGGGAGGCACTTTCACCCGTGGGGAAGACCTCTCCCTCGCCATTTGTGTTTTCCTTTCACAACACAGGTGCCTCCACCTCCCCTTTCAAGCCTTCCTGCACCTTGGGCTGGCCCCCTGGGCTGAAGCGCTCCATAGGCCTGAACCAGGAACGCCCAGGGTCCCCTTGGCCCCATGTATGAGTGGTGGGTAGGCATTTTCATCTGTGGAGTGGGACCTCTGCATCGCCATTTGTGTTTTCCTTCCACAACACAGGTGCTTCCACCTCCTGTTTCCACCCTTCCTGCAGCCTTGTGCTGCACCCTGTGTGGCTGAGATGCTCTGTGGGCATGAATCAGGGACACCAAGGGTCCCCTGGACCCCACGCTTGTGCAGCGGGGTGGCACTTTCGCCATTGGTGAGGAGGTTTGCTGCACCGTTTGTGTTTTCCTTCCACAACATGAGTGCCTCCACCTCCCCTTTCAAGCCTTCCTGCCAACTTGGGCTGCCCACCGTGGGCCCGAGGCACTCCCTTGGCACGAATCAGGGATGCTCAAGGTCCCCTTCGCTTCAAGCAAGGGAGGTGGGATGGCACTTTCCCCACAGGGGAAAATGCCTCGCCGTTTGTGTGTTACTTCCATTCCACAGATGCCTCCACCACCCTTTCAAGCATTCCTGCTGCCTTGGGATGGCCACCATGGGCTTGAGGCGCCCCGTGTGCAGGAACTAGGGATGCCCAGGGTCCCCTGGGCCCTACCCATGCGCGAAGGGGAGGCACTTTCACCCGTGGGGGGGTCCATTGCCGTGCCCCTTGTGTTTTCCTTCCACCACACTGGTGCCTCCACCACCCCTTTCAAGCATTCCTGCCACTTTGGGCTGGCCCCCATTGGCCTGAGGTGCTATGTGGGCACAAACCATGAAAGCCCCGGGTCCACTGGGCCCTGCACAAGCATGGTGCGGATTCGCTTTTGCCCATGGGTGGGAATCTCTGCTTCGCTGTTTGTGTTTTCCTTCCCCAACCCAAGTGCCTCCACCTCTCCTTGCAAATATTTCTGCCACCTTGGGCTGGCCTCCGTGGGTTGAGGCACTCTGTAGCCATTTTCCAGTGACGCCCAGGGTCTCCTGGGCCCCACGCATGTGCAGTGGGGAGGCAATTTCACCCGTGGGGACGAAACTCTGCCTTGCCATTTGTGTTTTCCTTCCACAACCCAGGTGCCTCGACCTCCCATTTCAAGTCTTCCTGCCGCCTTTGGCTGGCCCCCGTGAGCACAGGCACTCAGTGGGAGCATACCAGGGATGGTCAGTGTACCCTGGCAAGGCATGCGTGGTGTCGAGGCACTTTCTTCCGACAGGGGGACCTTTGCCTCACTGTTTGTCTTTTCCTTCCACAACACTGGTGCCTCCACCTCCCATTTCAAGCCTTCCTGCCATCTTGGGCTGGCCCCTGGGGGCCCAAGGAGCTCTGTCTGCAAGAACCAGGGATGCTCAAGGTCCCCTAGGCCCCATGCATGCGTGGTGGGGGTCACTCTCTCTCTTGGTGGGGGACCTCTGCCTCTCCATTTGTGTTTTCCTTCCACAACACAGATGCCTCCACCTCCCCTTTCAAGCTTTCTTGCCGCCTTTGGCTGGCCCCCTTTGGCCCCAGGTGCTGTGTGTGCATGAATCAGGGACCCCCAGGTTCCTCTGGCCTTGCACATGCACGGTGGGGAGGCCCTTTTGCCCGTGGTGGGAGACCTGTGCCTCGCCGTTTATGTTTTCCTTCCACAACATGGTTGCTTCCACTTCCCCATTCACGCCTTCCTGCCGCATTTGGCTGGCTCCCTTGGGCTTGAGGCACTCTGTGAGCATGAACCAGGAATGCCCTGCATCCCCTGGGTCCCAGTATGTGCGGTGGGGGGCACTTTCCCCTATGGGGAGGGAACTTTGCCACACCGTTTTTGTTTTCCTTCCACATCACAGGTGCCTCGAACTCCACTTTCAAGATTTCCCGCTGCCTTGGGCTGGGCCACGTGGGCCGAGGCACTCTGAGGGCACAAAACAAGGACGCCCGTGGTTGTCTTGGCCCTGCACATGTGCAGTGGGGAGGTACTTTTGCCCGTGTGGGGGACCTCTGCCTCGCTGTTTGTGTTCTCCTTCCACAACACAGGTGCTTCCACTTCTCCTTTCAAGCATTCCTGCCACCTTGGGCTGGCCCTCGAGGGCCGAGGTGCTCTGTGGGCATGTTCTAGATATGCCCAGTGTCTCCTGGGCCTCAAGCATGCGCGATGGGGAGGCACTTACCCCACGGGGGGAACCTAGGCCTTGCCATTTCTGTTTTCCTTCCACAACACGGGGGCCTCCACTGCCCATTTCAAGCCTTCTTGCCACCTTGGGCTGGGACCGTGGGCTCGAGGCACTAAGTGGGCAGGAACTAGAAACGCCCAGGGTCCCTTGGGCCCCACCCATGCATCGAGGGGGGCACTTTCACCTGTTGGGGGGAACATTGCCACGCCACTTGTGTTTTCCTTCCACCACACTGGTCCCTCCACCACACCTTTCAAGCGTTCCTGCCGCCTTCTTCTCGCCCCTGTTGGCCCGAGGTGCTCCATGGGCATGAACCAGGGACGCTCAGTGTCCACTGGGCCTTGTGCATGCACGGTGGGGGTTCACTTTCACCTGTGGTTGAGGACCTCTGCCACGCTTTTTGTGTTTTCCTTCCCCAAACCTGGTGCCTCCACCTGCCCTTGCAATGCTTCCTGCCGCCTTGTGATAGCCTCCGTGGGCAGAGGCGCTCTGTGGGTGCATACCAGAGATGGTCAGTGTACCCTGGGCCCTGCCCACGCACGGTGTTGAGGCACGTCTTCCCGACGGGGTGACCTCTGCTTGCCGTTTGTGTTTTCCTTCCACAACACAGGTGCCTCCACCTCCCCTTACAAGACTTCTTGACGCCTTGGGATGGCCCCCTTTGGCCCCTGGGCGCTCCCATGCACGGGAACTTTGGCTGCTTCTTTTTTGTCCTTCCACAGCACACATGTGCCTCAATCTCCCCTTTCAAGCCTTCCTGCCGCTTTAGGCTGTCCCCCGTGGCCCCGAGGTGCTCCATGGGCATGAACCAGGGACGCCCAGGATCTCGTTCGTGGGGAGTACCTCTGCCGAGCCGGTTTTTTTCATCCATACCACACAGGTGCCTCGACTTCCCCTTTGAAGAATTACCGCCTCTTTGAGCTGCCCCCCTTGGGCCTGAGACACTCTGTGGGCATGAAGCAGGGAAACCCACAATCCCCCACACAAGCGGGGTTGGGAGGCAGTGTCTCCTGTCGGGGAGACATTGGCTGCGCCCTTTTTTTTCCTTTCCACACCACACAGGTGCCTCGACCTCCTCTTTCAAGGCTTCCTTCCGTTTTGGGCTGCCCGAATGGGCCTGAGAATGGCCCTGTGCGTGTGAACCAGGGAAGCTCAGGATCCCCTGAGCCCTGTGCATGCGTGGTTGGGAGGCAATTTCACCCGTGGTGGGGACCTCTGCTGTGCCCTTTTTTTTCCTTCTACACCACACAGATGACTTGACCTCCCATTTCATACATTTCTGCCGCTTTGGGCTGCACCCTGTGGGCCTGAAACGCTCCATCGTTACGAATCAGGGGTGCCCAGGGTGCCCTGGGACCCACGTATGCGTGGTTGAGAGGCTTGTTCGTTTTTTGGGGGGACGTCTGCTGTGCTGTTTTGTTTTTTCCCTTTCACAGCACAGGTGCCTCGACCTCACGTTTCTTTTTTTTTTTTCTCTAACTTTATTATATGAATACAGTATATAGTACATAAAAGATATAAAATGTGTTCATTTATTGTTTGTGCTATTGGTCAACAGTAGGCTATTAGTAGTTAAGTTTTGAGGAGTCAACAGTTACACATAGATTTGACTGTGTTAGGTCAGTGCCCCTAACTCCCGTGTTGTTCAAGTTTCTTTTTTTAATTTTATTTTATTATTATTATACTTTAAGTTTTAGGGTACATGTGCACAATGTGCATGTTAGTTACATATGTATACATGTGCCATGCTGGTGTGCTGCACCCATTAACTCGTCATTATTTAGCATTAGGTATATCTCCTAAAGCTATCCCCTACCCCTCCCCCCACCCCACAACAGTACCCAGAGTGTGATGTTCCCCTTCCTGTGTCCATGTGTTCTTATTGTTCAATTCCCACCTATGAGTGAGAATATGTGGTGTTTGGTTTTTTGTTCTTGCGATAGTTTACTGAGAATGATGATTTCCAATTTCATCCATGTCTCTACAAAGGACATGAACTCATCATTTTTTATGGCTGCATACTATTCCATGGTGTATATGTGCCACATTTTCTTAATCCAATCTATCATTGATGGACATTTGGGTTGGTTCCAAGTCTTTGCTATTGTGAATAGTGCTGCAATAAACATACGTGTGCATGTGTCTTTATAGCAGCATGATTTATAGTCCTTTGGGTATATACCCAGTAATGGGATGCCTGGGTCAAATGGTATTTGTAGTTCTAGATCCCTGAGGAATCGCCACACTGACTTCCACAAGGGTTGAACTAGTTTACAATCCCACCAGATGTTCCTATTTCTCCACATCCTCTCCAGCACCTGTTGTTTCCTGACTTTTTAATGATTACCATTCTAACTGGTGTGAGATGGTATCTCATTGTTGTTTTGATTTGCATTTCTCTGATGGCCAGTGATGGTGAGCATTTTTTCATGTGTTTTTTGGCTCATAAATGTCTTCTTTTGAGAAGTGTCTGTTCGTATCCTTTGCCCACTTTTTGATGGGGTTGTTTTTTTCTTCCCCGGTGTTCCATCCAGCGAGTGACCCCCTCTGCCAGGAGTCGGCTCCCCACCCACTCCTGTGCTGAGTCGCGACCGGTGTCGACCTCACATTTCATACTTTTCTGCCACTTTCCACTGTCCCCTGTGGGCAAGAGACATTCTGTGGGCATGAACCAGGGACACCCAGGATACCCTGGGACCCGCACATGCACGGTTGGGAGGCAGTTTCTCCCATGGTGGGGACTTCTGCTGAGCTGCTTGTTTTTTCTTTAAATACCACACAGGTGCCTCGACCTCCCCTTTCAAGCCTTCCTTCCGATTTCGAAGGAAGGGGCCTGAATGGGCCTGAGACGCCCTCTGAGTGTGAACCAGGGAAGCCGAGGATCCCCCGGCCACGCGCATGCGCGGTTGGGAGGCAGTTTCACCCGTCGTGGGGACCTCTGCCATGCCATTATCTTTTCGTTCCACATCACATGGGTGCCTCGACCTCCCCTTTCAAGCCTTCCTGCCACTTTGGCCTGACTCCAGTGGGCCAAAGACTCTCCGTGGGCTAGAACCAGGGAGGCCCAGGATCCCTTAGGTCCCGCTTATGCGCGGTGTGGAGGCATTTTCGCCCGTGGTGGGCGAACCTCTGCCTCGCCCTTTGTTTTTTTCCCTCCACAACATAGATGCCTTCACCTCTACTTTCAAGCCTTCCTGTCGCCTTGGGCTGACACTGTGAGCCTGAGGAGCACTGTGCGTGCAAACCAGGGACCACAAGAGTCCCCTGGGCCCCACACATGCAAGGTGGGGAAGTTCTTTCACCTGTTGGGGAGGACCACTTATTCGCCTTTTGTGTTTTCCTTCCACAACACAGGTGACTCCACCTGCCCTTTCAAGTCTTCCTTCCGCCTTGGGCTGACCCCCGTGGGCCAAAGCCACTTCATGGCTGCTACCCAGGGATACCCATGGTCCCTTGTGCCACACACCGTCACTATTGGGAGCCACTTTCGCCCATGAAGGAACATCTGCAGTGCAGTATTTTTTCCTTCCTCACCACAGAGGTGCCTTGACCTCCCCTTTCAAGACTTCCTGCGCTTTGGAATGTACCCCATGGGGATGAGACGCTCCGTGGGTATGAATCAGGGATGCATGGGATCTCCTGCACCCTGCACATGTGCGGTTGGGAGGCACATTAGCCAGTGGGGGGACCTCTGCCATTCCGTATTTTGTTCCTTCCTCACCACACAAGTGCTTCGACCTCCCATTTGAAGCTTTCCTGCTGCTTTGGTCTGCCCTCTGTGGGCTTGAGATGCTCCGTTGGTGTGAACAAGGCTTGCCCAGGATCCCGTGTTCCCCACACAGACGTTGTTGGGAGGCAGTTTCTCCCGTGAGGGGCACTTCTGTGGCGCCGTTTTTTTTTCTTTCCATACAGGTGCCTCGACCTCTCCTTTCAAGTTTCCTGTCGTCTTCAGCTGCCCCCATGGTCCCAAGACTTTGAGTGTGTGTGAACCAGGGATGCCCAGAATCCCCTGGGCTGCACACATGCGTGGTTGGGAGGCAGTTTAGCCTGTGGGGGGACCTCGGCCACGCCATATTTTTTTTCCTTTCACCACCTCACAAGTACCTCGACTGTGGCTTTCAAGCATTTCTGCCGCTTTAGCCTGTCCCTTGTGGGCCTGAGACACCCTGTGGGCATGAGCCAGGGAAGCCTGGGATCCCCTGGGC
This sequence comes from Pongo pygmaeus, assembly GCF_028885625.2. Classification (NCBI taxonomy): domain Eukaryota; kingdom Metazoa; phylum Chordata; class Mammalia; order Primates; family Hominidae; genus Pongo; species Pongo pygmaeus. Next base: position 51,191,445 of record NC_072382.2, read on the forward strand.
CCCACGTATGCACGGTTGGGAGGAACTTTCGCCTGTGGGGGGACATCTGCTCCACCATATTTTTTCCTTTCAATCCACAGTGGTGCCTCTACTTCAGCTTTCAAGCGTTCCTGCCGCTTTGGGCTGGGCAGCGTGAGCTATAAATGCTCCGTGCGTGTGAATCCGTGACTTCTGGATCCCCTGGGGCATGTGTACGGGTGGTTGGAAGGCACTTTCGTCTTTGGGGGTACCTCTGCCACCCCGTTTTCTTTCCTTCCACACCACACAGGCGCCTCGACCTCCCCTTTCAAGACTTCTTGCAGCTTTGGGCTGCCCCACATGAGCCCAAAACACTCCGTGGGCATGAATCAGGTATGCTTAGGATCCCCTACACCCTGTGCATGCGCGGAGGGGAGGCTCTTTAGCCCTTGGGGTGGGATCTCTGCCTCGCTGTTTGTTTTTTCCTTCCACAACACAGGTGCCTCCACATCCTCTTTCAAGACTTCATGCCACCTTGGGCTGGCACCCGTAGGGCCGAGGCGCATGCTGGGTGCAAAACTTGGAACCCCAGTGTCCCCTGGGCCCCAGGCATGTGCGGTGGGGAGGCACTTTTGCCCGTTGTGGGGGACCTCTGATTCGTCATTTGTGTTTTACTTCTGCAAAACAGGTGACTCCACCTCCACTTTCAAGACTTCCTGCCACTTTTGGCTGGACCCCTTAGCCCGAGGCACTGCTTGGGCACAGACCAGGAACGCCCAGAGTCCCCTGGGCCCTGTGCATGTGCAGTGGGGAGGCACTTTCCCCCATGTGGGGGGGACCTCTGTCTCGCCATTTGTGTTTTCCTTTCACAACACTGGTGCGTGCACCTCCCCTTTCAAGCCTTCCTGCCGCCTTCGGCTGGCCCCTGTGGGCCAAGACCCTCCGTGGGTGAGAAACTGGGAAGCCCAGGGTACCAGGGCTTCAAGCATGCACGGTTGGGGGACATTTTCGCCCGTGGGGGACCTCTGCTGCGCCGTTTGTGTTTTCCTTTCACAACACTGGAGCTTGCACCTCCCTTTTCAAGCCTTCCTGCAGCTTTAGGCTGCTCCCTGTGGGCCCGAGACGCTCAGTGGGAGTGAAACAAAGATGTCCAGGACCCTCTGGGCCCCAAGTATGCGCGGTTGGGAGACACTTTCGTCTGTGTAGGGAAGTCTGCAGCTCCGTATTTTTTTCCTTCCACACCACACAAGTGCTTCCACTTCCCCTTTCAAGACTTCCTGCCACTTTGGGCTGCCACTGTGTCCCCGAGGCGCTCCGTGGGTGCAAAACAGGGATCCCTAGTATCCTGTGGAACCCTCACATGTGCGGTTGGGAAGCACTTTCAGCCTTGGGGCGACCTCTGCCATGCTGATTTTTAACTTTCAAACCCCAAAGGTGCCTCGACTCCCTTTCAAGCCTTCCTGTCGCTTTGGGCTATCCCCCGTGGTGCCCTGAGGCACTCTGTGGGCACAATACAGGGATGCCCATTATCTCTTGGGCCCCACACATGCGTGGTTGGCAGGCATTTTCGTCTGTGGGTGGGACCTCGGCTGTGACTTTTTTTTCCTTCCACACAACACAGGTGCCTCGACCTCCCCTTTCGAGCTTTCCTGACACTTTGGGCTTCTCCCTGTGGGCCAGAGACGCCCTGTGGGCGCGACCCATGGAAGCCCAGGATACCCTGGGCCCCAGGCATTTACTGTTGGGAGGTACTTTGGCCTGTGGGGTGGACCTCGGCCGGGCCATTTTTTTTTTCTTCCACACCAGAAAAGTGCCTCAGCTTCCCCTTTCAAGACCTCCTGCTGCTTTAGGCTGCCCCTGTGGGCCGGCAGTGCTCCAAGGGCATCAAGCAGGGATGGCCAGGATCCCCAGGTTCCTGAGCATTCACCGTTGGGGGGCACTTTCCTCCGTGGGGGGCACTTTCCTCCGTGGGGGGTACCTCCGCCATGCCGTTTTTTATCCTTCCACACCACACAGGGGACTCGACCTCCATTTTCATGCCTTCCTACAGCTTTGGACTGCACCCCGTGGACCTGAATCACTCCATGCTTGTGAATTAGGGATGCTCAGCATCCCCTGCGCCCCACACATGCGTGGTTGACGGCATTTTCGTCTTTGGCGGGGACATCTGCCATGCAATTTTGTTTTCCTTCCACAACAAACAGATGCCTCCACCTCCCACTTCAATCCTTCCTCCCGCTTTGGATTGCCCCCTGTGGGCCCGAGATGCTCCTTGCGTGTGAATCAGGGACGCCCAGGATTCCCTGCTATCCACGCATTTATGGTTTGGAGTCACTTTCGCCCGTGAGAGGAATCTATGAAGCGACTTTTTTTTCCTAGCATACCACCCAGGTGCCTCGACTTCCTTTTGACACCTTACTGCCACTTTTAGCTGCTCCCTGTGGGCCTGAGACATTCTGTGGCATGAAGCAGGGACACCCAGGATCCCCTGAACCCTGCACATGTGCTGTTGGGAGCACTTTCGCCCTTGGTGGGTACCTCTGTCACACTGTTTTTTTTCCTTCCACACCACACAAGTGCCTCAACCTCACCTTTCAAGCCTTCATGCAGCTCGGGGCTGTCCCCCGTAGGCCCAAGACTCTCCTTGGGCCTCAATCAGGGATGCCCACAATCCCCTGGGCACACTGAATGCATGGTTGGGGGCACTTTTGCCCGTTGGGGGGACCTCAGCGGCTCCATTTTTTCTTCCTTCCACAGCACACGGGGGACTCGACCTCCCCTTTCAAGCATTCCTGCTGCCTTGGTCTCACCCCCTTGGGCCCGAGAAAATTCGTGGGTGCGAACCAGGGAAGCTCAGGATCTCTTCAATCCCAGGCATGCGCGGTTGGGAGGCACTTTTGCCCTTGGGGGAACCTCTGCCATGCCGTTTTTTTTTTTTTTTTAACCTTCCATACCACACAAGTGCCTCGACTTTCCCTTTCAAGCGTTACTTCCGCTTTGATCTTCCCCGCGTGGGCCTGAGACACTCGGTCAATGCAAAGCAGGGACATGCAAGATCCCCTGAGCCCCTCGAATGAGCGGTTGGGAGCCACTTTCTCCAGTGGTGGGACCTCTGCTGCAGCGTTTTTTTTTTTTTCCTTCACACCACACAGGTGTCTCGACCTCACATTTCAAGCCTTCCTGCCAATTTGGGCTGACCCTGTGAGCTTGAGACCCTCCGTCGATGTGAAACAGGGATGCCCAGGAGTCCCTGGTCCCCCGCGCATACGCAGTTTGGAGGCACTTTCGCCCGTGGAGGGACCTCTGCCATGCCGTTTTATATTCCTTCCATCCCCTTCCAAGCCTTCCTGCTGCTTTGGGCTGACCCCCGTGGGGATGAGATGCTCTATGGGTGTGAATCAGGGATGCCCAGGATCCCCCGCACCCTGCACATGCACGGGTGGGAGACACTTTCGCCCGTGAGGGGACCTCTGCCACGTCGTATTTTGTTCCTTCCACACCACAGAGTTGCCCTGACCTCCCATTTCAAGACTTCCTGCCGCTTTGGGCTGCCTCCTGTGGGCCTGAAATGCTCTATGGGTGTGAACCAGGGATGCCTAGGATCCCCTGGGCCCCTTGCAAGCGCGGTTGAGAGGAAGTTTCGTCTTTGGGGGGAGGACGTCTGCCACGCCATTTTGTTTTCCTTCCACTACAAACAGGTGCCTCGACCTCCCATTTCAAGCCTTCCTGCTGCTTTGAGCTACCCCTTGTGGGCCCGCGACGCTCCATGCACAAGAATCAGGGGGATGCCTAGGTTCCCCTGGGACCCGCGCCGTCACGGTTGGGAGACACTTTCGCCCTTGGGGGAAACGTCTGCCGTGCCGTGTGTTTTTCCTTTCAAACCGCAAAAGTGCCTCGACCTCCCCTTTCCAGACTTTCTGCCACTTTGGACTACCCCTGTGGGCCTAAGATGCTCCGTGGGCACCAAACAGTGAGTCCCAATAGCCCGTGGGCCCCGCGCATGCGCAGTTGAGAGGCACTTTGGCGGGTGGGCCGGACCTCTGCCGTGCTGTTTTCTTTTCCTTCCTAACCACACAGGTGCCTCAACCTCCCCTTTCAAGCGTTTCCGCTGCTTTGGGCTGCCCCCCATGGGCAAGAGACGCTCCGTGGGCATGAAGCAGGGATGCCAAGGATCCCCTGGGCACCACATATGGGTGGTGGGAGGCACTTTTGCCCGTCAGGGGAAACCTCTGTCTTGCCATTTGTGTTTTCCTTTCACAACACTGGAGCCTGCACCTCCATTTTCTAGCCTTCCTGCCGCCTAGGGCTGGCTCCCGTGGGCCGAGGCTCTCCTCCGGTGAGAACCTGGGACACCCAGGATCCTCAGTTCTCCACACATTTGCGGTTGGGTGGCACTTTCGCCCGTGGGGTACCTCTGCTTCGCGTTTTTTTTTTTTTTTTCCTCACCACACAGGTGCCTCAATCTTCCCTTTCAAGCCTTCCTGCCGTTTTGGGCTGCCCCCTGTGTGCCTGAGACACTACGTGCGCATTAAACAAAGATTCCCAGAATCCCCTGGCTCCCAGGTTGCGTGGTTGGGAGGCACTTTTGCCTATTGGGGGACGTCTGCTGCACCGTATTTTTTTTCCTTCCACTTCACACAGGTGCCTCCACTTTCCCTTTCAAACCTTCCTGCCTCTTTGGGATGCCCCCTTGGCCCTGAAACACTCCATGGGTGCGAAGCAGGGATGCCTAGTATCCCCTGGGCCTCACGCATGTGCGGTTGGGGGTACTTTTGCCCGTTGTGGGGGCCATGCCATTTTTTTTCCTTCCACAACACACAGGCGCCTCGACCTCCCCATTCAAGAATTCCTGCTGCTTTGGGCTGCCCCACATTGGCCCAATACGCTTTGTGGGCGTGAAACAGAGAAGCCCAGCATCCCCAGGTCCCCATAAATGCGTGGTTGGTAGGCACTTTTTCCCGTTGGGGGACCTCTGATGCGTCATTTTTTTTTCCTTCCACACAACACAGATTCGTCGACCTCCCATTTCAATCCTTCTTGCCAGTTTGGGTTGCCCCCTGTGGGCCCGAGATGCAGCATGGGCACGAACCAGGGACACACAGGATTCCCTGGGCCCTGTGCATGCAGGCTTTGGAGGCACTTTAGCCCTTTGGGGGACCTCTGCTGCACCGTTTTTTTTCCTTGCATACTACACAGGTGCCTCGACTTCCCATTTGCAGCCTTTCTGCTGCTTTGGTCTTCCCTCCATGTCCGCAAGACACTCTCTGGGTGTGAAACAGGGACGCCCAGGATCCCCAGGGCAATGTGCATGCTAGTTTGGAGGCACTGTCGCCTTTAGGGAGGACTTACGCCACGCTATTTTTTTCCTTACACAACACTCAGTTGCCTCAACCTCCAATTTCAAGACTTCCTGACTTCCTCCGGCGTTGGCTGCCCCCTGTGGGCCCGAGATGCCCTGGGTGCATGAACCAGGGATATCCAGGATCCCCTGGGCCCTGTGCATGCTCGTTTGGGAGGCACTTTTGCCAGTGGGGGGGACCATGGCCGCTCCTTTTTTTGTCATTCCACACCACACCGGTGCCACAATCTCCCCTTTCAAGCTCTCTTGCTGCCTTAGACTGCCCCCGTGGGCCAAAGGCACTCCATAGGCATGAGCCAGGGATGCCGAGTATCCCCTAGGCCTTGCTTATGCACGGTTGGGAGGCACTTTCACCCTTGGAGGGGCCTCAGCTACGCCGTTTTTTTCCTCTTCCACACCACACAGGTGACTCGACCTCCCATTTCAAGCCTTCTTGCCACTTTGGGCTGCCCCTCGTGGCCCTGAAATGCTCCATGATCATGAACCAGGGATGTGCAGGATCCACTGGGCCCCATGCATGTGTGGTTGAGAAGCACATTCATTTTTGCTGGCGACTTCTGCCGTGCCATTTTGTTTTTCTTCTGCAACAAACAGGTGCCTCGATCTCCCATTTCAAGCATTTCTGCCACTTTGAGCTGCCCCCGGTGGGCCCGATATGCTGCGTGGGTGTGAAACAGAGATTCCCAGGGACCCCTCCGTCCTGTGCATGCTTGTTTGGGCAGTACTTTCGCCGGTGGGGGATCTTTGCTGTGCCGTAATTTTTTACTTCCACAACTCACAGGTGCCTCGACCTCCCCTTTCAAGCCTTCCTGCTGCTTTGGCCTGCACTACGTGGGCGCCAGACGGACCTTGGGTGTGAACCAGGGACGACCAGGATCCCCTGGGCCCCGCACATGCACGTTTGACACTCACTGTCGCCCGTGGACGGGACTTCTGCTGCGCCATTTTCTTTTCCTTCCTAACCACACAGATGCCTCGACCTCCCTTTTGAAGCCTTCCTGCCGCTTTGAGCTGCCCCCCCGTGGGCATAAGATGCTGCTGGGCATGATCCACTGATGCCCAGGATCAGCTGTGCTGCACACATGCGGTGTTTGGAGGCACTTTAACCCGTGGGGGGACTTCTGCCATGCCGTATTTTGTTCCTTCCACACCACACAGGTGCCTCGACCTCCCGTTTCGAGCATTCCTGCAGATTTGGGCTGCCCTCAGTGGGCCTGAGATGCTCCGTTGGCATGAATAAGGGAAGCCCAGGATCCCGTGGGCCGCGTAGATGCACGGTTGTGAGGCAATTTCTCCCATGGGGGGGACTTCTGCCACGCCATTTTTTTTTTCACACCACACTGTTACATCGACCTCCCCTTTCAAGGATTCCTGCTGCTTTTGGCTGCCCCCCGTGGGCCCGAGGCTCTGTGTTGTTGTGAAACAGGGACCCCCAGGATCCCCTGGACCCCACACATGAGTGGTTGGGAGGCACTTTTTCCTGTGTGGGGGAACTTGGCCGCGGTATTTTTTTTTTCTTTCACCACCACACAAGTGCCTCGATCTCCGCTTTCAAGCCTTCCTGCCGCTTTGGGCTGCTCCACCTGGGCCCAAGACGCTCTGTGGGCGTGAAACAGGGACACCCAGGATCCTCTAGGCATTGCGCATGAGCTATGGGGAGGCACTTTCACCCGTTTGTGGTGGACCTATGCCTCGCCGTTTGTTTTATCCTTCCACAACACAGGTACTTCGACCTCCTATTTCAGGCCTTCCTGCCACATTGGTCTGGTCCTCGTGTGTCTGAGGGGCTCCGTGGGTGTGAATCAGGGATCCCTGGGTCCCCTGGGCCCCACGCATGCATGGTGGGGAGGCTTTTTCACCCGTTGTGGGGGAACTCTGATTCGCCATTTGTGTTTTCCTTCCACAACACAGGTGACTCCACCTCCCTTTTCAAGACTTCCCGTTGCCTTAGGCTGACCCTGTGGGCCCAAGCAGCTCCATGGGTGCTAACCAGGGATGTCCAGGGTACCCTGGGTCCCATGCTTTTGCAGTGGGGAGGCACTTCGCCCATTGTGGGGAACTTCTGCTGCGCCATTTCTGTTTTTCTTCCACAACACAGGTGCCTCCACCTCCCCTTTCAAGGCTTCCTGCCGCCCTGGGCTGGAACCCATGGGCCTGAGGCACTCCTTGGGCACAGATCTGGGATGCTTAGAATCCCCCGAGGCCCTCGCATGTGCGGTGGGGAGGCACTTTGGCCCTTGTTAAGGGACTTCTGCCTCGCCGTTTGTGTTTTCCTTTCACAACACTGGAGCCTGCAGCTTCCCTTGCAAGCCTTCCTACCACACTGGGCTGGCAGCCATGGGCCGAGGCGCTCCATGGGTACAATCTGGGACACCCAGGAACCCCAGCGCTCCACGCATTCACGGTTGGGAGGCACTTTCTTCTGTGGGGGACCTCTGCTACTCCGTTTTTTTTTTTTCTTCCTCACCACAGAGGTGCTCGACCTCTCATTTCAAGCCTTCCTGCCGCTTTGGGCTGCCCCCTGTGGGCCCGAGACGCTCTGTCAGTGTTTAACAAAGATGCCTAGTATCCCCTGGGCTCCACGTATGCGCGGTTGGGAGGCACTTTCGCCTGTGGGGGAACGTCTACCGCACCATATGTTTTTCCTTCCACACCACACTGGTGCCTCAACTACCCCTTTAACCCTTCCTGCTGTTTTGGGTTGTCCCCTGTGGGCCCGAGATGCTCTGTGAGCATGAATCAGGGATGCCCAGGATGCCCTGGCCCCACGCATGCACAGTTTGGAGGCAATTTCGCCCATGGGGGGACCTTTGCCATGGCATTTTTTCCTTCCACACCACACAAGTACCTAGTCCTTCCATTTCAAGACTTCCTGCCGCTTTGGGCTGCCACAAGTGGGCCTGAGACGCTCCGTAGGCCTCAAGCAGGGAAGCCCAGGATCCCCTGGGCCCTGTACGTGCGTGATTGGGAGGACTTTCGCCCATGCAGGGGACCTCTTGCATGCCATTTTTTTTTTCCTTCACACCAGACAGGTGCCTCGACCTCACTTTTCAAGACTTCTTGTCTCTTGGGGTTATCCCCCATGGGCCTGAGATGCTCCTTGGGCCTGAATCAGGGATGCCCACAATCCCCTGGGTGCAGTGAATGCACAGTTGGGTGGCACTGTCGCCCGTGGGAGGACCTCTGCAACACCATTTTTTTTCCTTCCAAACCACACAGGTGTCTTGACTTCCCCTTTCAAGACTTACTTCTGCTTTGATCTGCCCCTGTGGGCCTGAGACACTCCGTGAACATGAAGCAGGGACACTCAGGATCCCCCAGGCTCCATGAATGAGTGGTTGGGAGGCACTTTCTCCTTTGGGGGTACCTCTGCCTTGGCGTTTTTTTTTTCCTTTCACAACACCCAAGTGCCTCGACCTCCCATTTCAAGCCTTCCTGCCACTTTGAGCTGTCCCCCGTGGGCACGATACACTCTTCAAGCTCGAACCAGGAACACCCAGGATCTCCTGGGCCCCACACATGTGCGGGCGAGAGGCACTTTAGCCTTTGTTGGGGACCTATGTCTCATCATTTTTCTTTTCCTTTCACAACACACAAGTGCCTCGACCTCCCCTTTGAAACCTTACTGCTCCTTTGGGATGCACCCCGTGGGCACGAGATGCTATGTGGGCACGAACCAGGGACGACCAAGATCCCCTGGGCCCCATGCATGCCTGGCTGGGAGGCAGTTTCTCCTGTTGGGGGGAAGTCTGCCATGCCATTATTTTTTTCTTTCCATACCATACAGGTGCCTTGATCTCCCCTTACAAGACTCTCTTCCACTATGGACTGCCTGCGAGGGCCTGAGACGCCCTGTGCGTGCACAGCAGGGAAGCCCAGGATCCCCTGGGCAATGCACATGTGCAGTTGGGAGGCAGTTTCACCCGTGGTGGGGCCATCTGCTGCGCCATTTTTATCCTTTCCACACCACACTGATGCCTTAACTTCCCCTTTCAAGCCGCACTTCCGCTTTGATCTGCCCCCTGTGGGCCTGAGACACTCCATGAATGTGAACAGGGACACGCAGGATCCCCTGGGCCCCGCGAATGAGTGGTTGGGAGGCACTTTCTCCCTTGGCGGGACCTCTGCTGTGGCATTTTTTTTCCCTTCACACCACACAAGTGCATCGACTTTCCCTTTCAAGACTTTCTGTTGCTTTGGGCTGCTCCTCATGGGCTCGAGACACGCTGAGGGTGGAAAGCAGGGAAGCCCAGGAGCTTCTGGGCCCTGCGCATGTGCGGTTGAGGGCTATTTCACCAGTGGGGAGGACCTCTGCTGTGCCGTATTTTGTTCCTTCCACACCACACAGGTGTCTCGACCTCCATTTTGAAGACTTCCTGCTGCTTTGGGCTGCCACCATGTCCCCAAGACGCTCCGTGGTGTGAAACAGGGACGCCCAGGATCCCCAGGGCCCATGCATGCATGGTTAGGAGGTACTTTCGTCTTTAGGGAGGACCTGTGCTGTGCCATTTTTTTTTCCTTCCACAACACTCAGGTGCCTTGACCTCCAATTTCAAGCATTCCTGCCGCCTTGGCTGCCCCCGTGGGCCCGAGACGCTCTGTAGGTCCGAATCAGGGACGTCCAGGATACACTGGGCCCTGTGCATGTTAGTTTGGGAGGCACTTTCACCCGTGGGCGGGACCTCGGCTTTGCCGTTTTTTTTTTTCCTTCCACACCACACAGATGACTTAGCCTCCCATTTCAAGCCTTCCTGCTGCTTTAGGCTGCCCCCCGTGGGCCTGAAACGCTACATGATAGCGAACCAGGGATGTGCATGATCCCCTCGGTCCCATGGATGCACGATTGAGAGGCACTTTCATCTTTGCGGGGGACCTCTGCCAAGCCATTTTGTTTTCCTTTCACAACAAACAGATTCCTTGACCTCCTATTTCAAGCCTTTCTGCTGCTTTCAGCTGCCGCCCGTGGGCCTGAGATGCTCCTTGCACAAGTACCAGGGATGCCTGGGATCCCCTGGGACCCTAGCGTGCATGGTTGGGAAGCACTTTTGTCCTTGGATGGGACCTCTGCTGCACCGTGTTTCTTTCCTTTCAAACCACAAAGTTGCCTCGACCTCCCTTTTCAAGCCTTCCTGTTTCTTTGGGCCGCCCCCTGTGGGCCTGAGATGCTCCGTGAGCATGAAATAGGGATTCCCAGTATCCCCTGGACTGGCGCATGTGCAGTAGGGAGTCTTCCACACCACACGCGTGCCTCGACCTCCCCATTCAAGCCTTCCTGACGCTTTGGGCTGCCCTCCTTTGGCCTGACAAGCTTTGTGGGTGCAAACTAGGGAATCCCAGGATCCCCATGGCACCAGGTATGTGTGGTTGGGGGGTGCTTTCCCCCATTGGGGGACCTCTGCTGGGCCATTTTTTTTTCCTTTCACACCACACAGATGCCTCGATCTCCCTTTTCAATCTTTTCTGCTGCTTTGGGTTGCCCCCTGTGGTCCCGAGATGGTCCGTGGGCATGAATCAGGGATGCCCGGGATTCCCTGGGATCCGCACATGCACAGTTGGGATGTGCACATGCACACTTTCACCGGTGGGGGTACCTCTGCCGCTACGTTTTTTTGTCCTTCCATACCACACAGGGGCCTCGGCTTCCCCTTTGAAGACTTACTGCCTCTTTCAGCTGCACCCCCTGGGCCTGAGACACGCTGTGGGCATGAAGCAGGGATGTCCAGGATCCCTTGAGCCCCACGCATGCGTGGTTGGGAGGTACTTTCTCCCTTGTGAGGACCTCTGCTGTGGCGTTTTTTCTCCTTCCACATCACGCAAGTGCCTCGTCCTCTCCTTTCAAGTCTTCCTGCCACATTGGGCTGCCATCCGTGGGCCCGAGTTGCTCCCTGGCTGGGTGCCAACCAGGGATGCAAAGGATCCCCTGGGCCCCACACATGCGAGGTTGGGAGCACTTTTGCCCGTGGGGGGCACTACTGGTGCGCCGTTTTTTTCCTTCCACACCACACAGGTGCCTCGATCTCCCCTTTCAAGCCTTCCTGCCACATTGGGCTGTCCCCCGTGGGTCTGAGATGCTCTAAGTGTGCCAAGCAAGGAAGCCCAGGCTACCCTGGGCCACAGGCATGCGCGGTTGGGGGCTATTTCGCCAATGGGGAAGACCTCTGCTGTGCCTCCACTAAACTTTTGAAGACTTCCTGCTGCTTTGGGCTTCCCTCATGTCCCCAATACGCCCTGTGGGTGTGAAACAAGGACACCCAGGATACCCTGGGACGCACGCATGCACAGCTGAGAGCCCACTTTCATCTTTGGGGGGGACCTCTGCCACTCCATTTTGTTTTCCTTCCACAAAAACAAACTGTTTCGACCTCCCATTTCAAGCTTTCCTGCCCCTTTAAGCTGCCCCCCATGGGCCCGAGACACTGTGCACAAGAACCAGGGACGCCTAGAATCCCCTGAAACCCACGCACGACAGGTTGGAAGGAACTTTCGCCCTTGGGGGGGGACTTCTGCCGCACCGTGTTTTTTTCTTTGAAACCACATAGGTGCTTCGACCTCCCCTTTCAAGCCTTCCTGCTGCTTTGGGATGCCCGCTGTGGGCCCGAGACACTTGTGGGTCTTTAACAGGGATGCCCAGTATCCTCTGGCCCCTATGCATGTGCAGTTGGGAGGTACTTTTGTCTTTGGGGGGGACCTCTGCCGCGCCGTTTTTTTTTTTTTTTTTTTTTCCTTACACACCACACAGGTGCCTCGACCTCTAATTTGAAGCATTCCTGCTGCTTTGGGCTTCTGTCCATGTCCACAATACGATCCATGGATGTGAAACAGGGATGCCCAGGATCCCCCAGGGCCCCACACATGCGCGGTTAGGAGGCACTTTCTCCTTTAGGGAGGACCTATGCCACGCCATTTTTTTTTTCCTTCCGCAACATTCAGGTACCTCGACCTCTAATTTCAAGCCTTCCTCCCACTTTAGGCTGCCCCCTTCTGTGCCCGTGACGCTCTGGGTGCACGAATCAGGGATGTCCAGGATTTCCTTGTCCCCATGCATGCATGGATGAGAGGCACATTCTCCTTGGTGGGGACTTATGCCGCATGATTTTTTTCCTTCCACAACACACAGGTGCCTCAACCTCCCCTTTGAAACATTCCTGCCACTTTGTGCAGTCCCCTGTGGGCCCGAGACACTCTGGGTGCATGAACTAGGGACAACCAGGATAACCTGGGCCCTGCACATGCTCATTTGGGAAGCACTTTTCCCCGTGGGGGGACCTCGGCTGCACTATTGTTTTGACCTTCCACACCACACAGGTGCCTCAACCTCCCCCTTCAAGACTTCCTGCCGCTTTAGGTTACCCTCGTGGGCCCTAGGCCTTCCATGGGCATGAAACAGGGAAGCCAAGGATTCCCTGGACCCTCCACATTTGCGGTTGGGAGGCACTTTGTGCCGTGGGGGAGGCCTCTGCCACGCCGTTTTTTCTTTTCCTTCCACACCACACAGGTGACTTGACCTCCCTTTTCAAGCTTTCCTCCCGCTTTGGGCTGCTGACTGTGGGCCTGAAACGCTCCATGGGCACGGACCAGGGATGCCTAGGATCCCCTGGGTCCCATGCATGTGAGGTTGAGAGGTACTTTCATCTTTGGGGGGAACCTCCGCCACACCATTTTGTTTTCCTACCACAACGAACAGGTGCCAGGTGACTCGACCTCCCACTTCAAGCCTTCCTGAAGCTTTGGGCTACCCCCCTTTGCCACAATAGTCTTTGTGGATGTGAATCAGGGAAGCCCAGGATCCCCAAGTTCCCATGCATGCATGGTTGGGAGACACTTTCTCCCACTGGGGGGTACCTCTGCCTCGCCGTTGTTTTTTCCTTCCAAAACACACGTGACTCCACCTCCTATTTCAAGCCTTCCTGCCGCCTTGGGATGGTCCCCGTGGGTCTGAGGCACTCCGTGGGTGCGAACCAGGGACCCCCCGTGTTCCCTGGGCCCCACGCATGTGCAGTGGGGAGGCTCTTTCACCAGTTGGGGAGGACCTCTGATTCGCCCTTTGTGTTTTCCTTCCACAACACATGTGACTCCACCTCCCATTTCAAGACTTCCTGCCGCCTTAGGCTGACCCCGTGGGCCCAAGCCACTGCATGGGTGCTAACCAGGGATGCCCAGAGTCCCCTGGGCCCCGCACATGCGCGGTAGGGAGGCATTTTCGCCTACTGGGGGAACCTCTGCTGTGCCATGTGTTTTCCTTCCGCAACACAGCTGCCTCCACCTTCCTTTTCAAGGCTTCCTGCCCCCTTGAGCTGGATCCCATGGGCCCAAGGCACTATTTGGGTATGGATCGGGGACACCCAGAGTCCCCTAGGCCCTTCACATGTGCGGTGGGGAGGCACTTTTGCCCGTGTTAGGGGACCTCTGTCTCGCCTTTTGTGTTTTCCTTTGACAAGACTGGAGCCTTCACCTCCCCTTTCAAGCCTTCCTGTCGTTTTGGGCTGGCCCCCGTGGGCATGAGATGCTCCGTGGGCACGAACTAGGTATGCCCAGGATCCCCAGCGCTCCACACATGCTCGGTTGGGTGGCACTTTCGCCCATGGGTGGGACATCTGCTGGGACATTTTTTGTCCTTCCATATCACACAGGTGCCTCGACTTCCGCTTTGAACCCTTACTGCCGCTTTGAGCTGCCCCCAGTAAGCCTGAGACACTCTGTGGGCATGAAGCAGGGACACCCAGGATCCCGTGGGCCCTGCACATGCACGGTTGGGAGGCACTTTCTCCCGTGGGGGGACCTCTGCTGTGGCGTTTATTTTTTCTTCCATACCACAAAAGTGCTCGTCCTCCCTTTCAAGTATTCCTGCCATTTTGCCTGCCACCCGTGGGTCCGAGATGCTCCGTGGGTGACAACCAGGCATGCCCAGGATCCCCAGGGCCCTGAACTTGCGCGGTTGGAAGCAGTTTCCCCCGTGGGGGGTCATCTGGTATGCCTTTTTTTTTCCTTCCACAGAACACAGGTGCCTCGACATCACCTTTCAAGCCTTCCTGTGCTTGGGACTGTTTGCTGTGGGCCCAAGATGCTCCTTGGGCCAGAACAAGGATGTCCACAATCCCCTGAGTGCAGTGAATGTGCGTTTGGGAGGCATTTTCGCCCGTTTTGGGGACCTCTGTGGCTCCGTTTTTTTTTTTTTTTCCTTCCATAACACTCAGGTGTCTCGACTTCCAATCGCAAGCTTTCCTGCAGCTTTGGGCTGCCCCCCGTGGGCCAGAGATGCTCTGTAGGCAAGAACCAGGGACGTCCTGGATCCCCTGGGCCCCATGCATCTGCAGGTGGGAACTATCACCTTTGGTGGGGACATATGCCACGTCATTTTTTTTCCTTCCACAACACACAGGTGCCTCGACCTCCAATTTCAAGTCTCCCTGACGCTTTGAGCTACCCCCCGTGGGCCCGAGATGCTCTGTAACATGAACCAGGGATGCCTAGGATCCCCTGGGACCCTTACATGAGTGATTGGGAGGCACTTTCGTCCTTGGGGGGGACCTCTGCCGCGCCGTGTTTTACTCATTTCAAACCACAAAGGTGCCTCGACTTCCTATTTCACGCCTTCCTGCTGATTTGGGCTACCCCCCGTGGCCCCAAGATGCTCCGTAGGTGAAAGACAGAGATTCCCATTATCTCCTGGCCCCATGCATGTACGCTTGGGAGGAACTTTTGCTAGTGGGGTCACTTCGGCCACCCCATTTTTTTTCTGTCCACATCACACAGGTGCTTCGACCTCCTCTTTCAAGACTTCCTGCCGTTTTGGGCTGCAACACTTGGGCCCGAGACGCTCTGTGGGCACAAATCAGGGAACCCCAGGGTCCTCTTGGACAAGCACATGTGCGAATGATAAATACTTTGGCCTGTGGGGGGGACCTCAGCCGCGACATTTTTTTTTTTTCCTTCCACAATACACAGGTGCCTCGACCTCCCATTTCAAAACTTCCTGCCGCTTTGGGCTTCTCCCGCGGGACCTGAGACGCCCTGTGGGTACAAACCATGGACATCCAGGATCCCCTGTGCCCGAGACATGTGCAGCTGGGCGTCACTTTGGCCGTGGAGGGGACCTCGGCTGCGCCATTTTTTTTTCCTTCCAAACCACACAGGTGACTGGATGTCCTTTTTTTCAAGCCTTCCTGAGGCTTTGGGCTGTCCCTGTGGGCTGGAAACGCTCCATGGGAGTGAAGCAAGTGTGCCCAGGATCCCCTGGGCCCCACGCATGCGCAGTTGGGAGGCACTTTCGACTTGGGGGAGACCCATGCCACACCGTTTTGTTTTCCTTCCACATCACACAGGTACCTCGACGTCCCTTTTCAAGCTTTCGTGTCGCTTTGGGCTGCCCCTCGTGGGCCTGAGACAAACGGTGGGCAAAAAACAGAAATGCCAAGGATGCCCTTGGCTCTATGCTTGCGCAGTTGGGAGGCACTTTAGCCCCTGGGGGGACCTCTGTGGCGCCGTATTTTTTTTCTTTCCTCACTATACAGGTGCCTCGATCTCACTTTCCAAGCCTTCCTGACACTTTGGGCTGCCCCCCGTTGGCCCAAAACTCTCCGGGGGCATGAACCAGGGATGCCCAGGATCCCCTAGGCCCTGAGCATGTGCTGTGGGGAGGCACTTTCGCCCGCGGGTGGCAGACATCTGCCTCGCCATTTGTTTTTTCCCTCCACAACAGAGGTGCCTTCACCCACTCTTTCAAGCGTTCCTGCCGCCTTGGGCTGGCCCCCGTAGGGCCGAGGTGCTCTGTAGGTGTGAACCAGGGACCCCAGGGTCCCCTGGGCCCCACACATGCGCGGTGGGGAGGCTCTTTAACCCGTGGGTTGCACCATTGATTCGCCATTTGTGTTTTCCTTCCACAACACAGGTGACTGCAACTCCCCTTTCAAGTCTTCCTGCCACCTTCGGCTGACCCCATGGGCCCAAGGTGCTCCATAGGTGGTACCCAGGGAAACCCATGGTCCCCGGTTGCCCACACCTGTGCTGTTGGGAATCACTTTCGCCCGTGGGGCGACATCTGCTGCGCCATTTTTATTCCTTCCTCACCACACAGGTGCCTCGACCTCCCCTTTCAAGCTTTCCTGCCACTTTTGGCTGCACTCCGTTGGCCCCAGATGCTCCACGGTCATGAACCAGGGATGCACAAGAAACCCTGGGCCTCATGCATGCGCACTTGTGGGGCTCTTTCTCCTTTGTGGGACCTCTGCCACACCGCATTTATTTCCTTCCACACCACACAGGTGCCTCGACCTGCTCTTTCAAGATTTCCTGCTGCTTTTGGCTGCACCCCGTGGGCTTGAGACACTCCGTGGACATGAACCGGGGATGCCCAGGATACCCTGGGCCCCACGCTGGGCGATTGGGAGGCACTTCGCGTGTAGGGGAACATCTGCCACGTCGTATTTTTTTCCTTCCTCACCACACAGGTGCCTCCACTTCTCCTTTCAAAACTTCCTGCCACTTTGGGCTGCCCCTGTGACCCTGAGATGCTCCGTGGGTGCGAAACAGGGATGCCTAGTATCCCCAGGGACCCACGCATGTGCCGTTAGGAGGTACTTCTGCCCTTGGTGGGGACCTCTGCTGCACCGGGGTTTTTTTCCTTCCACACCACTCAGGTGCCTCGACCTCCCCATTCAAGCCTTCCTGCCGCTTTGGGCTGCCCCTCTTTTGCCTGATATGCTTTGTGGCCACAAACCAGGGAAGCCCTGGATCTCGAGTGCCACGCGCATCCATGGTTAGGAGGCAGTTTCGCCCTTTAAGGGAGCTCTGCCTTGCCGTTTTTTTTTTCCTTCCACACCACACAGATGCCTTGACTTCCCCTTTCTCTCCTTCCTGCGGCTTTGGTTTGACCCCTGTGGGCCCGAGATGCTCCGTGTGCACAAAGCAGCAATGCCCAGGATTTCCTGGGACCTACACATGCGTGGTTGGGGTTACTTTCCCTCGTCGGTGGACCTCTGCCACGGTATTTTTTTGTCCTATCATACCACACAAGTTCCTAGACTTCCCTTTTGAAGCCTTACTTCCACTTTGATCTGCCTCCCATGGGCCTGAGACCTTCTGTGAATGCGAACATGGAGAGACAGGATTCCCTGGGCCCAGCGAATGAGCGGTTGGGAGGCACATTCTCCCTTGGAGGACCTCTATCGATGTTTTTCCTTTCCTTCCACACCGCACAAGTTCGACCTCCCCATTCAGGATTTCCTGCTGCTTTGGGCTGCCCCCCTTTGGCCTGATATGCTTTGTGGTCGTGAACCAGGGAAGCCCAGGATCCCCAGGTCCCCAAGCATGCGTGGTTGGGAGGCACTTTTGCCCACTGGGGCACCTCTGCCCTGTCGTTTTTTTTTTCTTACAAAACACACAGATGCCTCCGCCTCACTTTTCAATCCTTCCTACCACTTTGGGTTGCCCCCTGTGGGCTCAAGATGCTCCGTGGCACAAATCAGGAACGCCCAGATACCCTGAGACCCACGCTTGCACTGTTGGGAGTCACTTTCGCCTGTGTGGTCATCCTCTGCTGCGACATTTTTGTCCTTCCATACCACACAGGTGCCTCAACTTCCCCTTTGAATCCTTACTGCCACTTTGACTTGCCCCCCGTGTGCCTGAGACACTCTGTGGACATGAAGCAGGGAAGCCCAGGATCCCCTGGTCACCTCACATTGGCGGTTGGGAGCACTTTCGCCCGTTGTGGGGACCTATGGTGCGCCGTTTTTTTTTTCTCTCCACACCACACATGTGCCTCGACCTCACCTTTCAAGCTTTCTGCTGCTTGGGGCTGTCCCCCATGGGCCCGAGACACTGCTTGTGCCTGATCCAGGGATGCCCACAATACCCTGGGTATGGTGAATGTGCGTTTGGGAGGCACTTTCACCCGTGGGGGAACCTCTGCTGTGCCATATTTTTTTCCTTCCATACCACACAGGTGACTCAACTTTCCCTTTCAAGCTTTACTTCCGCTTTGATCTGCCCCCCATTAGCCTGAGACACTCCATGAACTTGAAGCAGAGAGACACAGGATGCCCTGGGCCCTGCGAATCAGTGGTTGGGAGGCACTTTCTCCCATTGCGGGACATCTGCCAAGCGTTTTTTTTTTTTTTTCCCTTTCACACCACACAAGTGCCTGGACCTCCCCTTTCAAGTCTTCATGCCGCTTTGGGCAGCCCAACGTGAGCCCGAGATGCTCCAAGGGTGCCAACCAGGGAAGCCCAGGATCCCCTGCACCCAGCGCGTGTGCAGTGGGGGCTACTTCGCCCGTGGGGAGGACCTAGGCTGTGCCTTTTTTTTTCTTTCCACACCACATAGGTGCGTCTACCTCCCTTTTGAAGCCTTCCTGCTGCTTTGGGCTTCCCCGAATTTCCCCAACACGCTGTGTGAGTGTGAAACAGTGATGCCCAGGATTCCCATAGCCCTGTGCATGCGCGGTTCAGAGGCATTTTCGCCTTTAGGGAGGACCTATGTCGTGCCATTTTCTTTTTCCTTCCATAACACTCAGGTGCCTCGAGTTCCCATTTGAAGACTTACTGCCGCTTTGAGCTGCTCCCCGTGGACCTGTGACATCTGTGGGCATGAAGCCGAGATAGGAGGATCACCTGGGTCCCACACATGTGCGGGTGAGAGACATTTTCGCCTTTTGTGGGGACCAATGCTGCGTCTTTTTTTTCCTTCCACAACACACGGGTGCCTCGTCCTCCCCTTTCAAACCTTCCCGCCGCTTTGGGCAGCAACCTATGGGCCCGAGACACTCTTGCTGCATGAACCAGGGATGCCCAGGATCCTCTGGGTCCTGCACACGCTCGTTAGGGGGGCACTTTTGCCCATGGGGGAGATCTCTGTGGCACCTTTTTTTTTTTTCCCCTTTCACACCACACAGGTGTCTCGACCTCTCCTTTCAAGCCTTCCTGCCGCTTTAGGCTGCCCCCCGTGGGCATGAGACGCTCTGGGGGCTTCCAGGATGCCCAGGATCCCTTGGGTGCCACACATGTGCAGTTAGGAGGCACTTTCGTCCGTGGGGGGACCTCTGTCTTGCCGTTTTTTTTTTTCCTTCCACACCACACAGGTGACTCGACCTCCCATTTCAAGCTTCCTGCCGCTTTGGACTGCCCCCCATGGACCTGAAACACTCCAAGCCTGGGAACCAGAGAGGCCCAGGATCCGCTGGACCCCATGAATGTACGGTTGAGAAGCACTTTCATCTTTGGGGGGTACCTCTACCATGCCATTTTATTTTCCTTCCACCACAAACAGCTGCCTAGACCTCCCATTTGAAGCTTTCCTGCCGCTTTGAGCTGCCCCCCGTGGGCCTGAGATGCTCCATGTGCAAGAACCAGGGATGCCTAGGATCCCCAGGGACCCTCGCCTGTGCAGTTGGGAGGCACTTTTGCCCTTGGGGGAGACTTCTGCCGCGCCATGTTTTTTTTCCTTTCAAACCACAAATATGCCTCGACCTCCACTTTCAACCCTTCCTACAGCTGTGGGTTGCCACTGTGTGACCGAGATGCTCCGGGGGAGCAAAACAAGGATGCCCAGCGTCTTCTGGGCCCCACACATACGTGGTTGGGAGGTACTCTTGCCCGTGGGGGAAGGACCTCTGCCGCACCGTTTTTTTTTTCTTTCCACACCACACAGGTGCCCCGATCTCCTCATTCAAGCCCTTCTGCCGCTTTGGGCTTCCCCCCTTTTGGCATGATATGCTTTGTGGGCGTGAACCAGGGAAGCCGTGGAGCCACAGGTCCCCACGCATGCGTGGTTAGCAGGAACTTCCGCCCACTGGGGGACCTTTGCTGCGCCTTTTTTTTTTTCTTTCCACACCAAACAGATGCCTCTATCTGCCCTTTCAATAATTCCTGCCGCTTTGGGATGCCTCCCGTGGGCCCGAGACACTACGTAGGCACGAACCAGGGAAGCCCAGGATCCCCTGAGTCCAGTGCATGCGTGGTTTAGAGGCACTTTCACCTTCAGGGGGACATATGCCCTGCCATTTTTTTTCCTTCCAAAACACTCACGTGCCTCGACCTCCAATTTCAAGCCTTCCTGCCACTTTGGGATGCCCCACTTGGGCCTGAAATGCTCCGTAGGCATGAATCAGGGAAGCCCAGGATCCCATCGGCCCCACACATGCACAGGGGCAGGCACTTTCACCCGTGGGGAGACCTCTGCTGCACCTTTTTTTTCCTTTCCACCACACAGTTGCCTCGACCTCCCCTTTCAAGTCTTCCAGCCACTTTGGGCTGCCCCCTTGGGGATGAGACACTCTGTGGGCATGAACCAGGGATGTCCAGGATCCCCTTTGCCCTCACATGCATGGTTGGGAGGCACCTTCGCCCGTGGCAGGACCTCTGCCACGCTGTATTTGGTCTTTCCACACCACATAGGTGCCTCCCCTTTCAAGCCTTCCTGCCGCTTTCGGCTGCTTCCAGAGGGCCCGAGACTCTGCGTGGGTCTGAAGCAGGGAAGCCAAGAATCCCATGGGACCCGCGCATGAGCAGCACTTTTGACTGTGGGGGGGAACCTGGCTCGCCATTTTTTTTTTTTTGCTTTCACCACCACACAAGTGCCTCGACCTCCGCTTTCAAGCATTTCTGCCTCTTTGGCCTGCCCCCTGTGGGATTGAGACGCCCTGTGGGTGTGAACCAGGGAAGCCCAGGATCCCCTGGGCCCCGTGTATGAGGGGTTGGGAAGTAGTTTCGCCTGTGGTGGGAATTCTGCTGTGCCGTATTTCTTTCCTTGCACACCACAGAGGTGCCTCGACTTCCCCTTTCAAGCTTTCCTGCTGCTTTGGGCTGTCCCTTGTGGGCCTGAGATGTTCCGTAGTTGTCAAGCAGTGATGGCCAGATCCCCTGGGACACGTGCATGTGCGGTTGGGCGGCACTTTCTCCCCTGGGGGTACTTCTGCCATGCTGTTTCTTTCCTTCCACACAACACAGGTGCCTCGACCTCCCCATTCAATCCTTCCTGCCGCTTTGAGCTGCCCCACGTGGGCCCAAGACCCTATGTCGGCATGAAATAGGGATGCCCAGGATCCCCTACACCTCACGTGTGCACGTTCAGGAGGCACTTTGGCCCGTGGTTTGGGACCTCTCCCTCACCGTTTGTTTTTTCCTTCCACAACACAAGTGACTCCACCTCACCTTTCAAGACCTTCTGCCACCTTGGGCTGACCCTGGCCTGAGCCACTCCATGGGTGCTACCCAAGGATGCCTGGGGTCCCCTGGGCCCCGCGCATATGTGGTGGGAAGTCACTTTCACCCATTGCAGGGGACCTCTGCGGCACCGTATGTGTTTTCCTTCGACAACACAGGTGACTTCACCTCTTCCTGCCGCCTTGGGCTGGACCCCATGGGCACAAGGCACTCCTTGGGCACACATCAGGGATGCCTAGAGTCCCCTAGGCCCTGCGCATGCATGGTGTGGAGACACTTTCACCCATGTGGTTGGTCCTCTGCCTTGCCGTTTTTGTTTTCTTTTCACAACACTGAAGCCTGTACCTCCCCTTTCAAGACTTCCTGCCCCCTTGGCCTGGCCCTCGTGGGCTGAAGCGCTCTGTGTGCGAGAACTTGGGATGCCCCGGATCCCCAGGGCTCCAGGCATGCTGGGTTGGGAGGCACTTTCACCCATGGGGGACCTCTGCTGCGCCGTTTTTTTTTTCTTCCTCACCACCCAAGTGCCTTGGCCTCCCGTTTCAAACCTTCTTGCCACTTCAGGCCATCCCCTGTGGGCCCGAGATGCTCCATGAGCATGTACTGAAGATACCCATGCACCCCTGGGCCCCGTGTATGTGCGGTTGGCAGGCACTTTCATCTGTGGGGGGACTTCTGCCATGCTATATTTGTTTCCTTCCACACCACACAGGCTCCTCGACTTCCCCTTTCAAGCATTCCTGCCGCTTTGGGCTGCCCCCTATGGGTCTGAGACACTTCGTGGGTATGGACCAGTGATGCCCCAGATCCCCTGGGCCACTCACATGCACAGTTCAGAGGCATTTTGGCCCATGGGGGTAATTCTGACACGCTATTTTTTTCCTTCCAAACCACACAGGTGACTCCACCTCCTATTTCAAAACTTCCTTAGGTTTGAACAGCTCCCTGTGGGCCCCAGACACTCCGTAGGCAAGAACCAAGGACACGGAGCATCCAATGGGCCCCGCGTATGTGTGGATGAGAGGTACTTTCGCCTTTGGGGGGACCTATGCTGTGTCATTTTTTTTCCTTCCACAACACACAGGTGCCTCGACCTCCAGTTTCAAGCCTTCCTGCCAATTTGTTCTGCCCCCCCAGGCCCGAAACTCTCTGGGTGCACAAACCAGGGATGCCTAGGATGCCCTGGGCACTACGAATGCTCGATTCGGAGGCAATTTCGCCCGTGGAGGGGACCTCTGCTGCATCGTTTTTTTTTCCTTTCACAGCACAGATGTGCCTCAATCTCCACTTTCAAGCCTTCCTGCTGCGTTTGCCTGGCCCTGTGGCCCCCAGATGCTCCGACGGCATGAATCAGGGATGCCTAGTATCCCCTGTGACCCGCTCTTGCACAGTTGGGAAGCACTTTCGCCAGTGGGTGGGATCTCTGCTGCACCGTTTTGCTTTCTTTCCTAAACACACAGGTGACTCGACTTCCCATTTCATGCCTTCCTACCGCTTTGGGCTGCCCCACGTGGGCCCGAGATGCCCCGTGGGCGTGAAACAGGAATCCCTTATGCCACACGCATGCGCATTGGGGAGACACTTTCTCCAGTGGTGTGGGACGTCTACCTCACCGTTTGTTTTTTCCTTCCACAACACAGGTGTCTCCACCTCCTCTTTCAAGTCTTCCTGCTGCCTTGGGCTGGCCCCCGTTGGACCGAGGCACTCCCTGGCAGCGTAAAAGGGACCTCAGTGTCCCCTGGTCCCCACGCATGCACAGTCGGGAGGCTCTTTCGCCAGTTGCAGGGGACCTCTTATTCACCATTTGTGTTTTTCTTCCACAGCACAAGTGACTCCACCTCCCATTTCAAGACTTCCTGCCGCCTTGGTCTGACCTCTTGGGCCCAAGCCACTCCATGGATGCTAAACAGCTATGCCCTGGGTCCCCTGGGCCCCGCGCATGTGCCGTAGGGAGGCACATTCGCCAGTCGGGGGGACCTCTGCCTTGTTATTTGTGTTTTCCTTCCACAACACAGGTGCCTCCACCTCCCCTTTCAAGGCTTCCTGCCACCTTGGGCTGGACCCCGTGGGCCCGAAGCACTCCTTGGGCACAGAATAGGAACGCCCAGAGTCCCCTAGGTCCTATGCATGCGTGCTGAGGAGGCACTTTCTCCCGTGTGGGGGGACGTCTGCCTTGCCGTTTGTGTCTTCGTTTCACAACACTGGAGCCTGCACCTCCCATTTCAAGACTTCCTGCCGCCTTGGGCTGCCCCGTGGGCTAAAACCCTCCGTGTGCAAAAACCTGGGGTGCCCAGCATCCCTAGGGCTCTGGACATGTGGCGTTGGGAGCCACTTTCGCCCGTTGGGGACCTCTGCCGCCCTTTATTTTTTTCTTCCTCACCAAACAGGTGACTCGACCTCCCCTTTCAAGACTTCCTGCCGCTTTGGGCTGCCCCCTGTGGGTATGAGACGCTCCGTGGGCTGGAAACAAAAATGCACAGGAACCACTGGGCCCTGTGTATGCGCGATTGGGAGGCACTTTCATCTGTGGGGGGAGGTCTGCCGCGCCATACTTTTTTCCTTCCACACCACACAGGTGCCTCCACCTCCTATTTCAAATCTTCCTCCTATTTGGACAGCCCCCCATGGGCGCAAGACACTCTTTAGGCATGAAGCAGGGACACCCAGGATCCCCTGGGCCCTGCCCATGCGTGGTTGAGAGGCACTTTTGCCTTAAAGGGGACGTAAGCCATGCCATTTCTTTCCTTCCACAACACTCAGGTACCTCGACCACAAAATTCAAGACTTCCTGCTCCTGGGATGCCCCCCATGGGCCCGAGACACTCCGTAGGCACAAATCAGCGAAGGCCAGGATCCCGTGGGCTCTGTGCATGCGTGGGTGAGAGGCACTTTCGCCTTTGGGTGGGACTTAGGCCGCATCACTTTTTTTTCTTCCACAACACACAAGTGCTTCAACCTTCACTTTCAAGCTTTCCTACTGCTTTGGGCTGCCCCCCGTGGGTCCGGGACGCTCTGGGTGTATGGACCAGGGACGCCCAGGATGCCCTCATCCTCGGGAATATTCGTTTGTGAGGCACTTTCGCCCATAGGTGGGATCTCTTCTTAGCATTTTTTTTCCTTTCACACAACACAGAAGCCTCGACCTCCCCTTTCAAGTCTTCCTGCCACTTTGGTCTGCCCCTCGTGGTCCTGAGATGCTCCGTGGGCGTGAACAAGCGATACCCAGGATCCCGTGGAGGCACTTGCATGCCCGGTTGGGAGGCAGTTTCTCCCGTTGGGTGGGACTCTTGCAGCTCCTTTTTTCATTTTTTCACACCACACAGACGCCTCGACCTCCCTTTTCAAGACTACCTGCCGCTTTGGCTGCCTCCTGTGGGTTCGAGACTCTGCGTAAGTGCAAACCAGGGACTCCCAGTATCAAGTGGACCACGTGCATGTTCAGTTGGGAGGCACTCTCGCCCATGGGGGACCACTGCCATGCTGTATTTTTTTCCTTCCACACCACACAGGTGCCTCGACCTCCGCTTTCAAATCTTCCTGCAGCTTTGGGGTGCCCCTGGTTGGCCTGAGATGCTCCATCTGCATGAACAAGGGATGCCCAGGATCTCCTGGGCTCCACGCATGTGCGGTTTGGAGGCACTTTCTCCTGTGATGGGAACTTCTGCTGTGCCGTATATTTTTTCTTTCCACACCACATAGGTGCCTCAACCTAAGGTTTCAAGGCTTCCTTCCGCTTTGGGTTGCCCGCGTGGGCCTGAGACGCCCTGTGCACACGAACCAGGGAAGCCCAGGGTCACCTGGGCCCTGGGCATGTGTGGTTGGGAGGCAGTTTCACCCTTGGTGGGGACCTTTACCGCATCGTTTTTTAATTTCTTCCACACCACATAGGTGCCTCGAACTCCCCTTTCAAGCCTTCCTGCCGCTTTGGCCTGCCCCCCATCATCCCCATACGCTCTATGGGTGCGAATCAGGGAAGCCCAGTATCCCCTGGGCCCCACCCATGCGCGGTTGGAAAGCAATTTCTCCAGTGGGCGGGACCTCTGCTACACCGTATTCTTATCCTTCCTAACCAGACAGGTGACTCGACATCCCAATTCAAGACTTCCTGCCGCATTGGGCTGCCCCGTGTGTGCTCAAGATACTCTGTGGGCATGAAGTAGGAACACCGAGGATCCCGTGGTCCCTGCACATGCGCGGCTGGACAGCACTTTCTTCTGTGAGGGGAATTATGCTGCTTGTATTTTTTTCCTTCCACACCAAACAGGTGTCTCAACTTCCCCTTTCACAAATTCCTGCCTATGTGGGTTGCCCCCCATGGGCCTGAGATGCTCCTTGGGCACAAACAAGGGACTCCCAGGATCCCATTGGCCTTGCACATGCGTGGTTGGCAGGCAGTTTCTCCCGTGGGAGGGACTTCTGCCACGTCTTATTTTTTTTCCTTCCACACCACAGTTACCTCTACCTCCCCTTTCAAGCCTTCCTACCGCTTTGGGCTGCCCCATGTGGGCTGAAGACGCTCCCTAGGCGTGAACCAGGGATAACCATGATCCCCTACATCTCATGCATGTGGGACGTGGAGGCAATTTCGCCCGTGGGGTCAGACCTCTTCCTCGACCTTTGTTTTCCCTTCTACAACACAGTTGCCTCCAGCTCCTCTTTCAAGCCTTCCTGCCACCTTGGGCTGGCCCCTATAAGCCCGAGGCACTCCCTGGGTGTGAAACAGGGACCACTAGGGTCCCCTGAGCCCCACACATATGTGGTGTGGGGGCTCTTTCACCCATTTTTGGGGACCTCTGATTCACCATTTGTGTTTTCCTTCCACAACACAAGTGACTCCAAGTCCAATTTCAAGACTTC
Organism: Pongo pygmaeus; assembly: GCF_028885625.2. Taxonomy (NCBI): domain Eukaryota; kingdom Metazoa; phylum Chordata; class Mammalia; order Primates; family Hominidae; genus Pongo; species Pongo pygmaeus. Next base: position 51,217,776 of record NC_072382.2, read on the forward strand.
CTGGGGCGTTAGGCTGACCCCGTGGGCCCGAGCCCCTCCATGGGTGCTAACCAGGGATGGCCAGTGTCCCCTTGGCCCTGCACTTTCACGGTGGGGAGGCACTTTCACCTGATGTGGGGAACCTCTTTGGCGCCATTTGTGTTTTCCTTCCACAACACAGGAGCATACACTTCCCCTTTCAAGGCTTCCTGCCAACTTGGGCTTGACCCCGTGGGCCCGAAGCACTCCTTGAGCACGATCAGGGATGTCCAGAGTCCCCTTGGCCCTGCACATGTGTGGTGGGGAGGCACTTTCGCCCTTGTGGGGGGACCTCTGCCTTGCCAAGACGCTCCAAGAGTGCCAACCAGGAAAGCCGAGCATTCCCTGGGCCCTGCACCAGTGCTGTTGGGGATTATTTCTCCCATGGAGAGGACCTGTGCTGTGCCTTTTTTTTCCTTCCACACCACACAGATGCCTCGACCTCACCTTTCAAACCTTCCTGCTGCTTTAGGTTGCCCCTCATGGGCCCAAGGCACTCCATGGACGTGAACAAGGGATGTCCAGTATCCCCTGGGCCCCATGCATGCGCAGTTGGGGGGCACTTTCGTCCATGGGGAGGACCTCTGTTGTGCCTTTTCTTCCTTCCACACCACACAGGTGCCTCAACCTTCCCTTTGAAGTCTTCCTGCTGTTTTAGGCTGCACCCATGTCCCCAAGACGCACTGTGAGTTTGAAACAGGGACTCCCAGGATGCCCAGGGTCCAGTGCATGAGTGGTTAGGAGGTACTTTTGACTTTAGGGAAGACCTATGCTGCGATATTTTTTTGTTTCCACAGCACTCAGGTGCCTCGACCTCCAATTTCAAGACTTCCTGCTGCTTTGGGCTGCCCCCACATGGGGCCGAGACGCTCTGTATGCATGCCCGTGAGGGGAGCTCTGCCTTGCCATTTTGTTTTCCTTCCACACCACACAGGTGCCTCGACTTCCCATTTAAAGCATTCCTGCCGCTTTGGGCTTTCCCCCATGGGCCCGAGATGCACCGTGGGTGTGAATCAGAAAAGGCAAGGAGACTCTGGGCCCCGCGCCTGCGTGATTGGGAGGCACATTCGCCTGTGGTGAGGGCCTCTGTTGCACTGTATCTTTTTCCTTCCTCACCACACAGGTGCCTCGACCTCGCTTTCCAAGCCTTCCTGCCATTTTGGACAGCCCCCCGTGGGCGCAAGATTCTCCGTGGGCATGAATCAGGGATGATTAGGATCCCTTAGTCCCTGTGCATGAGCGGTGGAGAGGCACTTTCGCCTGTGGGGGGCGGACCTCTGCCTAGCCATTAGTTTTGTCGCTCTACAAGGTAGGTGCATTCACCTCCTCTTTCAAGCTTTCCTGTCGCCTTGGGCTGTGCCCTGTGGGCCTGAGGTGCTCCGTAGGTGCAAGCCAGGGATGCCCAGTGTTCCCTGGGCCCCACGCATGCGCGGTGGGGAGGCTTTCACCCTTCGTGGGGGAACGTCTGATTCGCCTTTTGCGTTTTACTTCCACAACACAGGTAACTCCACCTCCCATTCCAACACTTCCTGATGCCGTGGGCTGACCCCTTGGGAAAGAGTCGCTCCATGGGTGCTACCCAGGGATGCCAATGGTCCCTAGTGGCCCACACACGCACTGCTGGGAGGCACCATGGCCCAATGGGGGGACCTCGGCCCCATCGTTTTTCTTTCCTTGCACACCACAGTGGTGCCTCGACCTCCTCCTTCAAGCATTCCTGTCGCTTTTGGCTGCTCCCCTTTGTCCCGATACATTTGTGGGTGTGGATCAGGAGAGCACAAGTTCCCCAGGGCCCCATGCATGCGTGTTTGGGAGGCACTTTCGCCGCTTTGCGGACCTGTGCCTCGCCGTTATTTATTTATTTATTTTTCGTAAACCACACATGCCTCGACCTCTCTTTTCAAGCCTCCCTGCAAATTTTGGCTGCAATTCATGGGTCAGAGACGTTCGGTGGACACCAACCAGAGATGCCCAGGATTCCCTGGGCCATGCACATAGGCCTTTGGGAAGAATTTCGGTTATGGGGCGGGGTGGGGGGACTTGGAGTGTCGTTTTTATTTTTCCTTCCACACGACACAGGTGCCTCAACCTCTCCCTTCAAGCCTTCTTGCCACTTTGGGCTGTCCCCGAAGGGCCCAAAACAATGCTTGGGCTTGACCCAGTGATGCCCCTAATGCCCCTGGGTGCAGTGAATGCACAGTTGGGAAACTTTCACCCTTTTTGGGGACATCCGCTGCTCCGTGTTCTCGTTCCTTCCACAACACACAGGGGACTTGACCTTCCATTTCAAGATTTCCTGCCACTTTGGGCTCTATCAAAAGGAAGTTTCAACACTGCGAGTTGAATGCACTCATCATAAAGAAGTTTCTCAGAATGGTTCTGTCTAGTTTTTATCTGAAGATATATCCTTTTCAGCATAGGTCTCAAAGCGCTCTAAATATCCACTTGCAGATTCTACAAAAAGAGTGTTTCAAAACTGCTCTATCAAAAGGAAGGTGCAACTCTGTGAGGTAAATGCCCAAAGCACGGGGAAGTTTCTGAGAATGCTTCTGTCTGGTGTTCATCAGAGTGTATTTGCATTACCAGTAGAGGTCGCAATCGCACCAAATATCCACTTGCCGTTTCCACAAAAAGAGTGCTTCAGAACTACTCTATGAAAAGGAATGTTCAACTCTGTGAGTTGAACGCACACAACAAAAAGAAGTTTCAGAGAATGCTGCTTTCTAGTTTTTATGTGAAGATATTTGCTTTTCCAGCATAGGACTCAAAGTGCTCCAAATATACAATTGCAGATTTTACAAAAAGAATGTTTCAAAACTGCTCTATGAAAAGGAAGGTTCAACTCTGAGAGTTGAATGCACACATCACAAAGAAGTTTCTGAGAATGCTTCTGTCTAGTTTTCATGTGAAAATATTTCCTTTTCCACTGTTGGCGTCATAACACTCCAAATATACATTTGCAGATTCTACTAAAAGAGTGTTTCAAAACTGCTATATCAAAAGGAAGGTTCAACTCCATCAGTTGAATGCACTCATCACAGAGAAGTTTCTGAGAATTCTTCTGTCTAGTTTTTATGTGAAGATATTTCCTTTTCCAGCATAGGCCTCAAAGCGATCCAAATATCCATTTGCAGAGTCTACAAAAAGAGTATTTCAAAACTGTTCTATCAAAAGGAAGGTTCAACTCTGTGATTCGAATGCACTCATCACAGAGAAGTTTCTGAGTTTGCTTCTGTCTAGTTTTTATGTGAAGATATTTCCTTTTCCAGAACAGGCCTCAAAGCACTCCAAATATACACTTGCAGATTCTACAAAAAGAGTGTTTTAAAACTGCTCTTTCAAAAGGAAGGTTCAAGTCGGTGAGTTGAATGCAGTCATCACAAACAAGGTTCTGAGAATGCTTCTGTCTAATTTTCATGTGAAGATACTTCCTTTTCCAGCATAGGCCTCAAAGCGCCCCAAATATTCACTTGCTAATTATACAAAAAGAGTGTTTCAAAAAGCTCTATCAAAAGGAATGTTCAACTCTATGAGTTGAATGCATAAATAACAGGAAAGTTTCTGAGAATGCTTCTGTCTAGTTTTTATGTGAAAATATTGCCATTTCCAGTGTAGGCCTCATAGCACTCAAAATATACACTTGCGATCCTACCAAAAGAGTGTTTCAAAATTGCCCTATGAAAAGGAAGTTTCAACTCTGTGAGTTGAATGCGCACATCACAAAAAAGTTTCTGAGAATGCTTCTGTCTAGTTTTTATGTGAATATTTCTCATTCCAGCTTAGGCCTGAAAGCGCTCCAAATATCCACTTGCAGATCCAACAAAAAGAGTGTTTCAAAGCTGCTCTATCAAAAGGAAGGTTCACCTCTGTGAGTTCAATGCACAAATCATGAAGAAGTTTCTGAGAATGCTTCTGTCTAGTTTTTATGTGAAGATATTTCATTTCCAAGCACAGGCTTCAAAGCGCTCCAAACATCCACATGCAGATTCTACAAAAAGAGTGTTTCAAAATTGCGCTTTCAAAAGGAAGGTTCAAGTCTGTAAGTTGAATGCTCTCATGACAAAGAAGTTTCTGAGAATGCTTCTGGGTAGTTTTTATGTGAAGATATTTCCTTTTCCAGCATGGGCCTCAAATCGCTCCAAATATTCACTTGCAGATTCTACAAAAAGGTTGCTTCAAAACTGCTCTATAAGAAGAAAGGTTTAACTCAGTGAGTTGAATGCACTCATCACAAAGAAGTTTCTGAGAATGCTTCTATCTAGTTTTTATATGAAGATGGTTCCTTTTCCAGCATAGGTCTCAAAGCGCTCCAAATATCCAATTGCAGATTCTACAAAAAGAAGTGTGTTTCAAAACTGCACTATCAAAAGGAAGGTTCTGCTCTGTGAGTCGAATACATAAAGCACAGTGAAGTTTGTGAGAATCCTTCTGTCTTGTTTATATGTGAAGATATTTCCTTCTCCAGTGTCGGCCTCTTAGCACTCCAAATATCCACTTGCAGAATCTACAGAAAGAGTATTTCAAAGCTGCTATATCAAAAGGAAGGTTCAAATATGTTAGTTGAATATGCACATCACAGAGAAGTTTCTGAGAATGCTTCTGTCTTATTTTTATATGAAGATATTTCCTTTTCTAGCATAGGCCTCAAAGAGCTCCAAATATCCACTTGGAGATTCCACAAAAAGAGTGTTTCAAAACTTGTCTATCAAAAGGATGGTTCGACTCCGTGACTTGAATGCACTCATCAAAAAGAAGTTTCTGAGAATGATTCTGCCTAGTATTCATCTGAATGTATTTCCTTTTGCACTAAAGGAGGCAATCACACAAAATATCCACTTACCTTTTCCACAAAAAGAGTGTTTCAGAAATGCTCTATGAAAATCAAGGTTCAAATCTGTGAGTTGAATTCATAAAGCACAGGGAAGTTTCTGAGAATGCTTCTGTCTAGTTTTTATGTGAAGATATTTCCTTTTCCAGTGTAGGCCTCAATGCAATCGAAATATCCACTTGCAGGTTCTACAAAAAGAGTGTTTCAAAACTGTTCTATCAAAAGGAAGGCTCAACTCCGTGAGTTGAATGCACTCATCACAGAGAAGTTTCTGAGAATGCTTCTGTCTAGTTTTTATATGAAGATAACACCTTTTCCATCTTAGGCCTCAAAGCGCTTCAAATATCCACTTGCAGATTCTACAAAAAGAGTGTTTCAAAACTGCTCTATCAAAAGGAAGTTTCAAGTCTGTTAGTGGAATGCACTCATCACAACGAAGTTTCTGAGAATGCTTCTGTCTAGTTTTTATGTGAAGATATTTCCTTTTCCAGCATTGGCCGCAAAGCACTCCAAATATCCACCTGCACATTCTACAAAAAGAGTGTTTCAAAACTGCTCTATCAGAAGGAATGTTCAACTCTGTGAGTTGAATGCACACAACACAAAGCAGTTTCTGAGAATGCTTCAATCTAGTTTTTATCTGAAGTTATTTCCTTTTCCAGAATAGGCCTCAGAGCGCTCCAATATCCACTTGCAGATACTACAGAAACAGTGTTTCAAAATTGCTCTATCAAAAGGAAGGTTCAACTCTGTGAGTTGAATGCATAAATCAGAGGGCAGATTCTGAGATTACTTGTCTAGTTTTTGTGTGAAGATATTTTTTCCAGTGTATACCTCAAAGAACTCCAAATATACACTTGCAAATTCTACAAAAAGAGTGTTTCAAAACTGCTCTATCAAAAGGAAGGTTCAACTCTGTGAGTTGAAAGCACTCATCACAAGGATGTTTCTGAGAATGCTTCTGTCTAGTTTGTATGTGATGATATTTCATTTTCCAGCACAGGCATGAAAGCGCTCCAAATATCCACTTACAGATTCTACAAAAAGAGTGTTTCAAAACTACTCTATCAAAAGGAAGGTTCAAGTCTATGAGTTGAATGCACTCATCTCAAAGAAGTTTCTGAGAATGATTCTGTCTAGCTTTTATGTGAAGATATTTCCTTTTCCAGCATAGATCTCAAAGCAGTCGAAATATCCACTTGCAGATACTACAAAAAGACTGTTTCAAACCTGCTCTATCAAAAGCAAGGTTCAAGTCTGTGAGTTGAATGCACTCATCACAGAGTAATATCCGAGAATGCTTATGTCTAGTTTTTATGTGAAGATATTTCCTTTTCCATCATAAGAATCAAAGCGCTCTAAATATCCACTTGCAGATTCTACAAAAAGAGTGTTTCAAAACTGTCCTATCAAAAAGAAGGTTCAATTCTCTGAGTTGAATGCATTCATCACAAGGAAGTTTCTCAGAATGTTTCTGTCTAGCTTTTATGTGAAGATATTTCCTTTTCCAAAATAGTTCTCAAAGCTCTCCAAATATCGACTTGCAGATTCTACAAAAAGAAGGTTGCAAAACTGCTCTATCAAAAAGAAGTTTCAAGTCTGTAAGTTGAATGCACTCATCACAAAGAAGTTTCTGAGAATGCTTCCGTCTAGTTTTTATGTGAAGATATTTCGTTTTCCATCATAGGCCTCTAAGAGCTAAAATATACACTTCCAGATACTAAAAAAGAGTATTTCAAAACTGTTCTATCAAAAGGAAGGTTCAACTCTGTGAGTTGAATGCCTAAACCACAGGGAAGTTTCTGTGAATGCTTCTGTCTAGTTTTTATGTGAAGATATTTACTTTTCCAGTGTAGGCGTCAAAGCATTCCAAGTATCCAGTTGCAGATTCCACTAAAAGTGTGGTTCAAAACTGTTCTATCAAAAGGAAGGTTCAACTCTGTGAGTTGAATACACTCATCACAAAGATGTTTCTGAGAATGATTCTGTCAAGTTTTCATCTGAATATATTTCGTTTTCCACCAGAGGATGCAATCGCACCAAATCTACACTTGTCGTTTCTGCAAAAATAGTGATTCAGAACCGCTCTGTGAAAAGGAAGTTTCAAGTCTGTGAGTTGAATGCCTAAAGCAAAGGGAAGTTTCAGAGAATACTTCTGTCTAGTTTTTATGTGAAGAGATTTCCTTTTCCAGCATAGGCCTCAAAACACTCCCAATACTCACTTGCAGATTCTACAAAAATAGTGTTTCAAAACTGATCTATTGAAGGGAACGTTCAAGTCTGTGAGTTGAATGCACGTATTCCAGAGAACTTTCTGAGAATATTTCCGTCTAGTTTTTATGTGAAGATATTTACTTTTACAACATAGGCCTCAAAGCACTCCAAATACTCACTTGCAGATGCTTCAAAAAGACTCTATCAAAACTGCTCTATCAAAACTGCTCTATTCAAAACTGCTCTATCAAAAGGAAGTTTCAAACTGTGAGTTGAATGCACTCAAAAAAAGAAGATTCTGACAATGTTTCTGTCTAGATTCTATGTGAAGATATTTCCTTTTCCAGCATAGGCCTCAAAGCGCTCGAAATATCCACTTTCAGATCCTACAAAAAGAGTATTTCAAAACTGTTCCATTTAAAGGAAGGTTCAACTCTGTGAGTTGAAAGCCCTCATCTCTAAGAACTTTCTGCGAATGCTTCTGTCTAGTTTTTTTGTGAAGTTATTTCCTCTTCCAGCATAGGCCTCAAAACGGTCCAAATATCCACTTGCAGATATTACGAAAAGAATTTTTCCAAACTGCTCTCTTAATAGGAATGTTCAAGTATGTGAGTTGAATGCACTCATCAGAACGAAATTTCTGAGAATGCTTCTGTTTAGTTTTTATGTGAAGATATTCCCTTTTCCTGCATAGGCCTCAAAGCGCTCCAAATACACACTTGCATATTCCACAAAAAGAGTGTTTCAAAACTGCTCTATCAAAAAGAAATGTTCAAGTCTCTGAGTTCAATGTAGATATCACAAAGGAGTTCCTGAGAGTGCTTCAATCTAGTTTTTATGTGAAGATATTTCCCTTTCCAGCATAGGCCTCAACGGGCTCCAAAAATCCACTTGCAGATTCTACAAAAAGTGTGTTTCAAAACTGTCCTATCAAAAGGAAGTTTCAAGTCTGTGAATTGAATGCACTCATAACAACGAAGTTTCTGAGAATGCTTCTGTCTAGTTTATATGTGAAAATATTTCCCTTTCCAATGTGTGCCTCAAAGCACTCCCAATATCCACTTGCAGATTCTAATAAAAGAGTGTTTCAAAACTGTTCTATCAAAAGGAAGGTTAAACTCTGTGATTTGAATTCACTCATCACAAAGCAGTTTGTGAGAATGATTCTGTCTAGTTTTTTTCTGAATGTATTTCATTTTCCACTAGAGGACGCAATCGCACCAAATATCCAATTTCCGATTCCACAAAAAGAGTGTTTCAGAACTGCTCTATCAAAAGGAAGGTTCAACACTGTGAATTGAATGCGCAAATCACAAAGAAGTTTCTGAGAATGCTTCTGTCTAGTTTTTATGTGAAGATATATCCTTTTCCAGCATAAGCCTCAAAGAGCTCCAAATATGCACTTGCAGAATCTAGAAAAAGAGTGTTTCAAAACTTTTCTATCAAAAGGATGGTTCAATTCTGGGAGTTGAATGTGCTCCTCAAAAAGAAGTTTCTGAGAATGATTCTCTCTAGTATTCATCTGAATTCATTTCCTTTTCCAATAGAAGACGCAATCGCACCAAATACCCACCTGCCGTTTCCATAAAAAGAGTTTTTCAGAAGTGCTCTATGAACAGCAAGGTTCAACTCTGTGAGTTGAATGCATAAAGCCCAGCGAAGTTTCTGAGAATGCTTCTGTCTAGTTTTTATGTTAAGATATTCCCTGTTCCAGTGTAGGCCCCAAAGCACTCCAGATATTCACTTGCGGATTCTTCAAAAAGTGTGTTTAAAAACTGTTCTATCAAAAGGAAAGTTCAGCTCTGTGAATTGAATGCACTCATCCCAGAGAAATTTCTGAGAATGCTTCTGTCTAGTTTTTATGTGAAGATATTTCCTTTTCCAACATAGGCCTCAAATCGCTCCAAATATCCACTTGTAGATGCTTCAAAAAGAGTGTTTCAAAACTGTTCTATCAAAAGGAAGTTTAAACTGTGTGATTTGAATACACTCATCACAACGAAGTTTCTGAGAATGCTTCTGTCTAGTTTTTATCTGAAGATATTTCCTTTTCCAGCATAGGCCTCAAATCGCTCCAAATATCCACTTACAGATTCTACAAAAAGAGTGTTTCAAAATTGCTCTATCAAAAAAGAATGTTCAAGTCTGTAAGTTCAATACACACGTCACAAAGGAGTTACTGAGAATGCTTCCATCTAGTTTTTATATGAAGATATTTCTTTTCCAGCACAGGCCTCAAAGTGCTCCAAATATTCACTTGCAGGTTCTCCAAAAAGTGTGTATCAAAACTGTTCTATCAAAAGGAAGTTTCAGGTCTGTGAGCTGACTGCACTCAAAACAAAGAAATTTCTTAGAATGCTTCTGTCTAGTTTTTATATGAAGATATTTCCTTTTCCAGCACAGGCCTCAAAGCGCTCCAAATATCCAATTGCAGATTCTACAAAAAGAGTGTTTCAAAACTGCTCTATCAAAAAGGAATGTTCAAGTCTGTGAGTTCAATGTACACATCACAAAGGAGTTTCTGAGAATGCTTCAATCTAGTTTTTATATGAAGATATGTCCTTTTCCAGCATAGTCCTCAAAGTGCTCTAAATATTCATTTGCAGCTTCACTAAAAAGTGTGTATCAAAACTGTTCTATCAAAAGGAAGTTTCAGGTCTGTGAGCTGACTGCACTCATAAAAACGAAGTTTCTGAGAATTCTTCTGTCTGGTTTTTATGTGAAGATATTTCCTTTTCCAGTGTATGCCTCAAATCATTCCAAATATCCACTCTCAGATTCTACTAAAAGAGTGTTTCAAAACTGTTCTATCAAAAGGAAGGTTCAACCCTGTGATTTGAATGCACTCATCACAAAGCAGGTTGTGAGAATGATACTGTCTAATTTTCATCTGAGTGTATTTCATTTTCCTCTACAGGACGCAATCGCACCAAATATCCAATTTCCATTTCCACAAAAAGAGTGTTTCAGAACTGCTCTATCAAAAGGAAGGTTCAACACTGTGAATTGAATGTGCACATCACAAAGAAGTTTCTGAGAATACTTCTGTCTAGTTTTTATGTGAAGACATATCCTTTTCCAGCATAGGCCTCAAAGAGCTCTGAATATCCACTTGCTGATTCTACAAAAAGAGTGTTTCAAAACTTTTCTATCAAAAGGATGGTTCAACGCTCTGAGTTGAATGCACTCATCAGAAAGAAGTTTCTGAGAATGATTCTGTGTAGTATTCCTCTGAATGTACTTTCTTTTCCATTGCAGGAAGCAATCGCACCAAATATCCGCTTGCAGTTTCAACAAAAAGAGTGTTTCAGAACTGCTCTACAAACAGCAAGGTTCAACTCTTGAGTTGAATGCATAAAGCACAGGGCCGTTTCTGAGAATGCTTCTGTCTAGATTTATGTGAAGATATTTCCTGATCCAGTGCAGGCCTCAAATCACTTCAAATATCCACTTGCAGATTCTACAAAAAGAGTGTTTCAATACTGCTCTATCAGAAGGAAGGTTCAACTCTGTGAGTTGAATGCCCAAAGCACAGGGAAGTTTCTGAGAATGCTTTTGTCTAGCTTTTATCTGAAGATATTTCCTTTTCCAGTGTATACCTCAAATTACTCCAAATATATACTTGCAGATTCTAACAAAAGTGTGTTTCAAAACTGCTTTATCAAAAGGAAGGTTCAAGTCTCTGAGTTGAATTCACTCATCACAACGAAATTTCTGAGAATTCTTCTGTCTTCTTTTTATGTGAAGATATTTCCTTTTCCGGCACAGGCCACAAAGGTCTCCAAATATCCACTTGCAGATTCTACAAAAAGACTTTTTCAAAACTGCTCTATCAAAAGGAATGTTCAAGTCTGTGAGTTGAATGCACTCATCACAGCGAAGTTTCTGAGTATGCTTCTGTCTAGTTTTTATGTGAAGATAATTCCTTTTCCAGCGTTGGCCTCCAAGGGCTCCAAATATCCACTTGCAGATTCTACAAAAATAGTGTTTCAAAACTGCTCTATCAAAAGGAATGTTCAGCTCTCTGAGTTGAATGCACACATCACAAAGGAGGTTCTGAGAATGCTTCAAACTAGTTTTATTGTGAAGTTGTTTCCTTTTCCAGAATAGGCCCAAAAGTGCTCCAATATCCACTTGAAGATACTACAAAAAGAGTGTTTCAATATTGCTCTATCAAAAGGAAGGTTCAACCTCTGTGAGTTGAATGCTTACAACAGAGGGCAGTTTCTGAGAATGCTTCAGTCTTGTTTTAATGTGAACTAATTCCCTTTTCCAAAATACATCAAAGCACTCCAAATATACACTTCCAGATTCTACTAAGAGAGTGTTTCAAAACTGCTCTATGAAAAGGAAGATTCAACTCTGTGAGTTGAAAGCACTCATCACGAAGTTGTATCTCAGAATGCTTCTGTCACTTTTGTATGTGATGATATTTCCTTTTCCAGTATAGGCCTCAAACACACCAAATATCCACTTGTAGATGTTTCAAAAAGACTGTTTCAAAACTGCTCTATCAAAAGGAAGTTTCAATCTGTGAGTTGAATGCACTCATCAAAAAAATTTCTGAGAATGCTTCCGTCTAGGTTTTATGTGAAGATACTTCCTTTTCCAGCATTTGTCTCAAATCGCTCCAAATATCTACTTGCAGATTCTTCAAAAAGAGTGTTTCAAAACTGTTATATTTAAAGGAAGGTTCAAATGTTTGAGTAGAATGCACTCATCTCTAAGATGTTTCTGAGAATGCTTCTATCTACTTTTTATCTGAAGACATTTCCTTTTCCAGAATAGGTCTCAAAGCACTCTAATTATCGACTTCAAGACCCAATAAAAAGTGTGCTTCAAACCTGCTCTATCAAAAGGAAGTTTCAACTCTGTGAGTTGAATCCACTCATCACAAAGAAGTTTCTGAGAATGCTTCTGTCTAGTTTTTTTGTGAAGATATTTCCTTCTCCACTGTAGCCCTCAAAGTACTCCAAATATTCATTTGTAGAATCTACAAAAAGAGTGTTTCAAAACTGTTCCATCAAAAGGAAGGTTCAGCTCTGTCAGCTGAATGCACTCATCACAGAGAAGTTTCTGAGAATGCTTCTGTCTTGTTTTTATATGAAGATAATTCCTTTTCCGTCGTAGGCCTCAAAGCGCTCCAAATATCCACTTGCAGATTGTACAAAAAGAGTGTTTCAAAACTGGTCTATCAAAAGGAAGTTTCAAATCTGTGAGTTGAATGCACTCATCACAACAAAGTTTCTGAGAATGCTTCTGTCTGGTTTTTATGTGAAGATATTTCCTTTTCCAGCATAGGCCTCAAAGCCCTCCAAATAGCCACTTGCAGATTGTACAAAAAGAGTGTTTCAAAACTGCTCTATCAAAAGGAACGTTTAACTCTGTGAGTTGAATGCACACATCACAAAGGAGATTCTGAGAATGCTTAAATCTAGTTTTTATGTGAATTTATTTCCTTTTCCAGAATAGACCTCAAAGCGCTCAAATATCCACTTACAGATTCTACAAAAAGAGTGTTTCAAAACTGTTCTATCAAAAGGAAGGTTCAACTCTGTGAGTTGAATGCTTACAGCAGAGGGCAGTTTCTGAGAATGCTTCTGTCTAGTTTTTATGTGAAAATATTCTCTTTTCCAGTGTATACCTCAAAGCATTCCAAATATACACTTGCAGATTCTACTAAAAGAGTGTTTCCGAACTGCTCTATCAAAAGGAAGGTTCAACTCTGTGAGTTGAATGCACTCATTACAAAGATGTATCTGAGAATGCTTCTGTCTAGTTTGCATGTGATGATATTTCCTTTTCCAGCACAGGCCTGAAAGCGAACCAAATATCCACTTACGGATTCTACAAAAGGAGTGTTTCAAAACTAATCCTTCAAAAGGAAGGTTCAAGTCTATGAGTCGAATGCACTCATATCAAAGAATTTTCTGAGAGTGATTCTGTCTAGTTTTTATGTGAGGATATTTCTTTTTCCAGCATAGGCCTCAAAGTGCTCGAAATATCCACTTGCAGATACTACAAAAAGACTGTTTCAAAACTACTCTATCAAAAGGAAGGTTCCACTCTGTGAGTTGAATGCACTCATCACAGAGTAGTATCTGAGAAAGCTTCCGTCTAGTTTTTATGTGAAGATATTTCCTTTTCCAGAATAGGCCTCAAAGCACTCCAAATATCCATTTGCAGATTCTACAAAAAGAGTGTTCCAAAACTGTTCTATCAAAAGGAAGGTTCAACTCTCAGAGTTGAATGCCCTCATCACACAGAAGTTTCTGAGAATGTTTCTTTCTAGTTTTTATGTGAAGATATTTCCTTTTCCAAAGTAGTTCTCAAAGCTCTGCAAATATCGACTTGCAGATTCTACAAAAAGAATATTTCAAATCTGCTTTATCAAAAGGAAGTTTCAAATCTGTGAGTTGAATACACTTATCACAAAGAAGTTTCTGATAATGCTTCTGTCTAGTTTTTATGTGACGATATTTCATTTTCCAACATAGGCCTCAAAGCGCTCCAATATACACTTGCAGATTCTTAAAAAGAGTGTTTCAAAACTGTTCTATCAAAAGGAAGTTTCAACTCTGTGATTTGAATGCCTAAAGCTCAGGGAAGTTTCTGTGAATGCTTCTGTCTAGTTTTTATGTGAAGATATTTACTTTTCCACAGTGGACGTCAAAGCACTCCAAGTATCCAGTTGCAGATTCCACTAAAAGTGTGTTTCAAAACCGTTCTATCAAAAGGAAGATTCACCTCTGTGAGTTGAATGCACACCTCACAAAGATGTTTCTGAGAATGATTCTGTCAAATTTTCTTCTGAATGTAATTCCTTTTCCACTAGAGGACGCAATCACACCAAATATACTCATGTCGTTTCCACAAAAACAGGGTTTCAGAACTGCTCTGTGAAAAGGAAGGTTCAAGTCTGTGAGTTGAATGCATAAAGCACAAGGAAGTTTCTGAGAATGCTTCTGTCTAGTTTTTATTTGAAGATGTTTCCTTTTCCAGTGTAGGCCTCAAAGCACACCAAATATTCACTTGCAGATTCTACAAAAAGAGTGTTTCAAAACTGTTCTATCAAAAGGAAGGTTCAACTCTGTGAGTTAAATGCACTTATCCCAGAGAAGTTTCTGAGAATGTTTCTGTCTGGTTTTTATGTGAAGATATTTCCTTTTACAACATAGGCTTCAAAGCACTCCAATTATCCACTTGCAGATGCTGAAAAAAGACTGTTTCAAAACTGCTCTCTCAAAAGGAAGGTTCAACTCTGTGAGTTGAATGCACTCAACACACAGAAGTTTTTGATAATTCTTCTGTCTAATTTTTATGTGAAGATATTTCCTTTTCCAGAATAGGTCTCAAAGCGCTCCAAATATCCAATTGCGGTTTCTACAAAAAGAGTGTTTCAAAACTGTTCTATCAAAAGGAAGTTTCAATTATGTGAGTTGAAAGCACTCATAGCAACGAAGTTTCTGAGAATGCTTCTGTCTAGTTTTTATGTGAAGATATTTCCTTTTCCAGTGTATGCCTCAAAGCACTCCCAATATTCACTTGCAGATTCTAATAAAAGAGTGTTTCAAAACTGTTCTTTCAAAAGGAAGGTTCAACACTGTGATTTGAATATGCTCATCACAAAGCAGTTTGTGAGAATGATTCCGTCTAGTTTTCATCTGAATGTATTTTATTTTCTACTAGAGGACGCAATTGCACCACATGTCCAAATTCCGATACCACCAAAAGAGTGTTTCAAAACTGTTCTAATAAAGGAAGTTTCAACTCTGTGAGTTGAATGCACACATCACAAAGGGGTTCCTGAAAATGCTTTACTCTAGCTTTTATCTGAAGTTATTTCCTTTTCCAGAATTGGCCTCAAAGCGCTCCAATATCCACTTGCAGATAGTACAAAAAGAGTGTTTCAAAATTGCTCTATCAAAAGAAAGGTTCAACTCTGTGAGTTGAATGCTTAAAGCAGAGGGCAGTTTCTGAGAATGCTTCTGTCTAATTTTTAGGTGAAGATATTCTCTTTTCCAGTGTATACCTCAAAGCACTCCAAATATACACTTGGAGATTCTACTAAAAGAGCGTTTCAGAAATGCTCTATCAAAAGGAAGGTTCAACTTCGTGAGTTGAAAGCACACATTACAAAGATGTATCTGAGAGTGCTTCTATCTAGTTTGTATGTGATGATATTTCCTTTTCCAGCACAGGCCTGAAAGCGCTCCAAATATCCACTTACAGATTCCACAAAAAGAGTGTTTCAAAACTACTCTATCAAAAGGAAGTTTCAAGTCTATGAGTTGAGTGCACTCCTCTCAAAGATGTTTCTGAGAATGATTCTCTCTACTTTTTATGTGAAGACATTTCCTTTTCCAACATAGGCCTCAAGGTGTTCCGAATAAACACTTGCAGATTCTACAAACTTAGTGTTTCTAAACTGTTCTATCAAAAGGAACGTTCAAGTCTGTGAGTTGAATGCACTCATCACAAATAAGTTTCTCAGAATGCTTCTGTCTAGTTTTCAGGTGAAGATATCTCATTTCCCAGCATAGGCCTCAAAGCGCTCCAAATATCCACTTGCAGATTCTACAAAAAGAGTGTTTCAAAACTGCTCTTTCAAAAGGAAGATTCAAGTCTGTGAGTTGAATGCACTCATCACAAAGAAGTTTCTGAGAATGCTTCTGTCTAGTTTTTATGTGAAGATATTTCCTCTTCCAGCATAGGCCTTAAAGCATTCCAAATACCCACTAGTAGATTGTACAAATAGAGTGTTTCAAAACTGCTCATTCAAAAGGAAGGTTCAAGTCTCTGAGTTGAATGCACACATCACAAAGGAGTTTCTGAGAATGCTTCAATCTAGTTTTTATTTGAAGCTATTTCCTTTTACAGCATAGGCCTCAAAGGGCTCCAAATATCCACTAGCAGATTCTACTAAAAGAGTGTTTCAAATCTGTACTATCAAAAGGAAGGTTC
Organism: Pongo pygmaeus; assembly: GCF_028885625.2. Taxonomy (NCBI): domain Eukaryota; kingdom Metazoa; phylum Chordata; class Mammalia; order Primates; family Hominidae; genus Pongo; species Pongo pygmaeus. The sequence goes on from NC_072382.2 coordinate 51,233,800, forward strand.
AACTCAGTAAGTTGAATGAGTAAAGCACAGGGAAGTTTCTGAGAATGATTCTCTCTTCTTTTTATGTGAGGATAATTCCTTTTCCAGTGTAGGCCTCAAAGCACTCCAAATGTCCTCTTGCAGATTCTACTAAAAGAGTGTTTCAAAACTGCTCTACCAAAAGGAATGTCCAACTCTGTGGGTTGAATGCGCACATCACCAAGAAGTTTCTGAGAATTCTTCTGTCTAGTTTTTATGTGAAGATATTTCCTTTTCCAGCATAGTCCTCAAAGCACTCCAAATATCCACCTGCAGATTCTACAAAAAGAGTATTTCAAAAATGTTCTATCAAAAGGAAGGTTCAACTCTGTGAGCTGAATGCACTCATAACAAAGAAGTTTTTGAGAATGCTTCAAAGTGGTTTTTATGTGAAGATATTTCCTTTTCTAGCATAGGCCTGAAATCGCTCCAAATATCCACTTGGAGATTCTACAAAAAGAGTGTTTCACAACTGTGCTATCAAAATGATTGTTCAACTCTGTGAGTTGTGTGCACTTATCTCAAAGAAGTTTCTGAGAATTCTTCTGTCTAGTTTTTATATGAAAACATTTCCTTTTCAAACATGGGCCTCAAATCGTTCGAGATATCCACTTGCAGATTCTTTTAAAAGGGTGTTTCAAAACTGCTCCATCAAAAGAAAAGTTCAAGACTGTTAGTTGAAGGTACTCATCCCAAAGAAGCTTCTGAGAATGCTTCTGTCTACTTTTAATGTGAAGATATTTCCTTTTCCAGCATAGGCCTCAAAGCGCTCCAAATATCCACTTGCAGATTCTACAAAAAGAGTGTTTCAAAACTTCTCTGTGAAAAGGAATGTTCAATTCTGTGACTTGAATGCACACACCCCAACGAAGTTTCAGAGAACGCTTCTGCCTAGTTTTTATGTGAAGATATTTCCTTTTCCACCTCAGGCCTCAAAGCCCACTAAAAGTCTACTTGCAGATACAGCAAAAAAAGTGTTTCAACACTGGCCCATGAAAAGAAAGATTCAGCTCTGTGGGTGGAATGCACACATCACACCGAAGTTTGTGAGAATGCTTCTATATAGTTTTTATGTGAGGATATCCCTTTTCCAAAGAATTCCTATAAGAGGTCAAAATATGCAATTGCACATTCTTCAAAAAGAGCGTTTCAAACTTCTCTGTGAAAAGGAATGTTCAACTCTGTGAGTTGAATGCACACCCCACAAAGAAGTTTCAGAGAATGCTACCGCCTAGTTTTTATGTGAAGATATTTCCTTTTCCACCATAGGACTAAAAGTGCTCTAAATGTCCACTTGCAGATTCTAGAAAAAGAGTGTTTCAAAACTGCTCTATCAAAAGAAATGTTCAACACTGTAAGTTTAATGCACACATCACAAAGAAGTTTGTGAGAATGCTTCTGTCTAGTTTTTATGTGAGAATATCCTGTTTCTAACGAACTCCTATAAGCGGTCCAAATATCCACTTGCAGATTGTACAAAAAGAGTGTTTCAAAACTGCTCTAAGAAGAAAATGTATGTTCAACTCTGAGACTTGAATGCAAACATCACCTAGTAGTTTCTGTGAATGCTTCTTTCTAGGTTTTATGTGAAGATAATTCCTTTTCCACCACGGGCCTCAGAGCTCCCCCAAAGTCCAAAGGCAAATTCTACAAAAAGAGGGTTTCAAAACTACTCTAAATAAAGGAATGTTCAGCTCTGAGAGCTGAATGCAGACACCACAAAGAAGATTCAGAGAATGCTTCTGCCTAGGTTTTATGTGAAGGTATTTCGTTTTCCATCACACTCCTGAAAGCACTCCAAATGTCCACCTGCAAATTCTAGAAAAACAGTGTTTCAAAACTGCTCTATAAAAGAAAGATTCAAATCTGTGAGTTGAATGCGCATATCACAAAGAAGTTTCTGTGAATGCTTCTGTCTAGAATTTCTGTGAGGATATCCCTTTTCCAACGAATTCCTATGAGCGAACCAACTATCTACTTACATATTTTACAAAGAGTGTTTTAAAACTGTTTAACAAAATGAATGTTCAACTCTGTGAGTTGAATGCAAACATCACAGAGTAGATTCTGAGTAATCTTCTTTCTAGGATTTATGTGAAGATATTTCCATTTCCACCACAGGCCTGAGTTCTCCAAATGTCCAATTGCAGATTCAAAAAAAAGAGTATTTCAAAACTGCTCTAAAAAAAGGAATGCTCAACTCTGTGAGTTGAATGCAAACACCACAGAGAAGTTTCTGAGAATGCATCTCTCTAGGTTTTATGGGAAGATATTTCCTTTTCCACCACAGGCCTGAAAGAAGTCGAAATATACACTTGAAGATTCTAAAAGAAGAATTTTTCAAAACTTCTCAGTCCAGAGGAATGTTCATATCTGTGAGTTGAATGCACACACCACAAAGAAGATTCAGAGAATGCTACTGCCTAGTTTTTATGTGAAGGTACTTCCTTTTCCACCACAGGCCTCAAAGCTCTCCAAATGTCCAGTAGCAGATTCTACAAAAAGAGTGTTTCAAAACTGAACCATGAAAAGAAAGTTTCAACTCTGTGAGTTTAATGCACACATCACACAGCAGTTTCTGGGAATGCTTCTGTCTAGTTTATATGTGATGATATTTTGTTTTCCAGCATTGGCCTAAAAGCGCTCCAAATATCCACTTTCAGATGCTACTAAGACAGTGTTTCAAAACTGTTCTATGAAAAGGAAGGTGCAAGTTTGTGACTGGAATGCACACATCAGAAAGTTGTTTCTGAGAATGCTTCTGACTACTTTTTATGTGATCATGTATCCTTTTCCAGTATAGGCCTCAAATCGCTCCAAATATCCACTTGCAGATTTTACAAAAAGGGTGTTTCCAAACTCCTCTATCAAAAGGCAGGTTCAACTCTGTTAGTTGAATGCACGCATCACAAAGAAGATTCTGAGAATGCTTCTATCTAGTGTTTATATGAAGATATTTCCTTTTCAAGCATAGGCCTCAAAGCGCTCCAAATATCCACTTGCAGATACTACAAAAAGTGTGTTTCAAAACTGCTCTATGAAAAGGAAGGTTCAACTCAGTGAGTTGAATGCACACATCGCGAAGAAGTTTCTGAGAATGCTTCTGTCTAGTTTTTAGGTGAAGATATTTCATTTCACAGCATAGGCCTCAAAGCGCTCCAAATATCCACTTGCAGATTCTACAAAAGCAGTGTTTCAAAACTGCTCTTTCAAAAAGAAGTTTCAAGTCTGTGAGTTCAATGCACTCATTACAAAGAAGTTTCTGAGAATGCTTCTCTCTAGTTTTTATGTGAAGATATTACCTTTTCCAACTTAGGCCTCAAGTCGCTCCAAACATCCACTAGCAAATTCTAAAAAAAGAGTGTTTCAAAACTCCGCTATCAAAAACAAGATTTCACTATATGTGTTGAATGCATAAAGCACACGGAAGTTTCTGAGAATGCTTCCGTCTAGTTTTTATGTGAAGATATTTCCTTTTCCAGTGTTGACCTCTTGGCACTCCAAATATCCACTTGCAGATTCTACTAAAAGAGTGTTTCAAAACTCTTCTATAAAAAGGAAGATTCAACACTGTGAGTAGAATGCACTTGTCACAAAGACGTTTCTGAGAATGCTTCTGTATAGTTTTCAAGTGAATGTATTTCCTATTTCAAAATATGCCGCAATCGCACCAAATATCCACCTGCAGTTTCCAGAAAAAGGGTGTTCCCGAACTGCTCTGTGAAAAGAAATGTTCAACTCCGTGAGGTGAACGCACTCATCACAAAGCATTTTCTGAGAATACTTCTGTCTAGTTTGTATATGAAGATATTTCCTTTTCCAGCATAAGTCTCAAAGAGCTCCAAATATCCACCTGCGAATTCTACAACAACAGTGTTTCAAAACTGGTCTATGAAAAGGAAGATTCAACACTGTGAGTTGAATGCCCTCATCGCAAAGTAGTTTCTGAGAATGCTTCCATCTAGTTTTTACACAAAGATATATCCTTTTGCAGCATAGGCCTCAAAGCGCTCCAAATATCCACTTGCAGATTCTATAAACAGAGTGTTTCAAAACTGCTCTATCAAAAGGAAGGTTGAAATCTGTGAGATGAATGCACAAAGCACAGAGAACTTTCTGAGAATGCTTTTATCTAGTTTCTACGTAAAGATACTTCCCTTTCCAGCATAGGCCTCAAAGCACACCATATATCCACTTGAGGATTGCACGAAAAGAGGGTTTCAAAACTTCTCTATCAAAAGAAAGGTTCAAATCTGTGAGTTCAATGCACACATCACAAAGGAGTTTCTGAGAATTCTTCTGTCTGGTTTTCTTGAGAAGATATTTCCATTTCCAGCATAGGCCTCAAATCGCTCCAAGCATTCACTTGCAGATTCTACAAAAAGGGTGTTCCAAAACTTCTCTATCAATAGGTAGGTTCAAATCTGTGAGTTGAATGCACTCATCACAAAGAAGTTTCTGAGAATTCTTCTGTCTAGTTTTTATGTGAAGATATTTCCTTTTCCAACAAAGGCCACAAAGCGCTCCAAATGAACACTTGCAGATTCTACAAAATGAGTGTTTCAAAACTATTCTACCAAAACGAACGTTCAAGTCTGTGAGTTGAATGCATTCATCACAAAGAAGTTTCTGAGAATGCTTCTGTCTCGTTTTTATGTGATGATATTTCGTTTTCCAGCATTGGCCTAAAAGCGCTCCAAATATCCACTTTCAGATGCTACTAAAAGAGTGTTTCAAAACTGCTCTATCAAAAGGAAGGTTCAAGTGTGTGAGTGGAATGTCCATATCAGAAAGAAGTTTCTGAGAATTGTTCTGCCTAGATTTTATGTGACGTTATATCCATTTCCAGCATACGTCCCAAATCGCTACAAATATCCACTTGCAGATTTTACAAAAAGGGCATTTCCAAACTACTCTATCAAAAGGCAGGTTCAACTCCGTGAGCTGAATGCACTGATCACAAAGTAGATTCTGAGAATCGTTCTGTGTATTGTTTATGTGAAGTTATTTCTTTTTCCAGCACAGGCCTCAAACCGCACCAAATATCCACTTGCAGATTCTACAAAAAGTGTGGTTGAAAACTGCTATATGAAAAGGAAGGTTCAACCCTGTGAGTTGAATGCAGGCATCACAAAGAAGTTTATGAGAATGCTTCTGTCTAGTTTTTAGGTGAAGATATTTCATTTCCCAGCATAGGCCTCAAAGCTCTCCTAATATCCACATGCAGAATCTTTAGAAAGAGTGTTTCAAAAATGTTCTTTCAAAAGGAAGGTTCAAGTCTGTTAGTTGAATGCACTCATCACAAAGAAGCTTCTGAGAATGCTTCTGTCTAGTGTTTATGTGAAGATATTTCCTTTTCCAGCATAGGCCTCAAAGAGCTCCAAATATTTACTTGCAGATTCTACAAAAAGTGTGTTTGAAACCTGCTATATGAAAAGGAAGGTTCAACCCTGTTAGTTGAATGCACACATCGTGAAGAAGTTTCTGATAATGCTTCTGTCCAGTTTCTAGGTGAATATATTTCATTTACCAGCATAGGCCTCAAAGCGCTCCAAATATCCAATAGAAGATTGTACAAAAAGTATTTTTCAAAGCTGCTCACTCAAAAGGAACTTTCAACTCTGTGTGTTGAATGCACTCATCAAAAAGAAATTTCTGAAAATGCTTCTGTCTAGTTTTTATGTGAAGATATTTCCTTTTCCAGCATAGGCCTCAAATCGCTCCAAACATCCACTAGCAAATTCTACAAAAAGAGTGATTCAAACCTGCGCTGTCAAAAGGAGGATTCCACTATGTGAGTTGAATGCATAAAGCACACGGAAGTTTCTGAGAATGCTTCCGTCTAGATTTTATGTGAAGATATTTCCTTTTCCAATGTTGACCTATTAGCCCTCCAATTATACACTTGCAGGTTCTACCAAAGGAGTGTTTCAAAACTGCTATATCAAAAGGAAGCTTCAATTCTGTATGTTGAATACGCACTTCACAAAGAAGTTTCTGAGAATGCTTCTATCTAGTTTTTACGTGAAGATATTTCCTTTTCCAGCATAGGCCTCAAAGCGTTCCAAATATCGAGTTGTAGATTCTACAAAAAGAGTGTTTCAAAACTGTTCTATCAAAAGAAAGGTTCAACTCTGTGATTTGAAGGCAGAAAGCACAGGGAAGTCTCTCAGAATGCTTCTGTCTTGGTTCTAAGTGAAGATATTACCTTTTACAATGTAGGACTCAAAGCACTCTAAATATCCACTTGCAGATTCTACAAAAAGAGTGTTTCAATACTGCTCTATCAAAAGGAAGTTTCAACTCTCTGAGTTGAATGTGCACATCAGAAAAAGTTTCTGAAAATACTTCTGTCTACTTTTTATGTGAAGATATTTCCTTTTCCAGCAAAGGCCCCAAAGCGCTCCAAATATCCACTTGCAGATTCCACAGAAAGTGTTTCAAAACTGTTCTATCAAAAGGAAGGTTCAACTCTTTGAGTACAATGCAGTTATCACAAAAAAGTTGCGGAGAATGCTTCTGTATAGTTTTCATATGAATGTATTTCCTTTTCCACTAGAAGGCACAATCGAAACAAATATCCACCTGCAGTTTGCTGAAAAAGAGTGATGCAGAACTGCTCTATGAAAAGAAACGTTCAACTCTGAGTTGAATGCACTCATCACAAAGAAATTTCTGAGAATGCTTCTGTCTAGTTTGTATAAGAAAATATTTCCTTTTAAAGGATAAGCATCAAAGAGCACGAAATATCCACTTGCGGATTCTACGAAAACAGTGTTTCAAAACTGGTCTATCAAAAGGAATGTTTAACTCTGTGAGTAGAATCCACTTATCACAAGAAGTTTCGGAGAATGCTTCTGTAATAGTTTTCATGTGAATGTATTTCTTTTTCCACTAGATGCCGCAAGCACACCAAATATCCACTTGCAGTTTCCACAAAAAGAGTGTTGCAGAACTGCTTCATGAAAAGGAATGTTCAACTATGTGAGTTCAATCCCCACATGCCATAGAAGTTTCTGAGAAGGTTTCTGTCTAGTTTCTATACGAAGATATTTCCTTTTCCAGGATAAGCCTCAAAGAGCTCCAAATATCCAATTGCGGATCCTACAAAAACAGTGTTTCAAAACTGGTCTATCAAAAGGAATGTTCAACCCTGTGAGTTGAATGCACTCATCACAAAGAAGTTTCTGAGAATGCTTACATCTAGTTTTTATGCAATGACATTTCCTTATGCAGCATAGGCCTCAAAGCGCTCCAAATAAACACTTGCAGATTCTACAAAAGGAGTGTTTCAAAACTGCTATATCACAAGGAAGGTTGAACTCTGTGAGATGAATGCATAAAGCACAGGGGACTTTCTGAGAATGCTTTTGTCTAGCTTCTAAGTGAAGGTATTTCCTTTTCCACATAAGCCTCAAGGCAATCAATTCATCCACTTGAAGATTCTAATAAAAGAGGGTTTCAAAACTTCTCTATAAAAGAAAGGTTCAACTCTCTGAGTTCAATGCACACATCACAAAGAAGTTTCTGAGAATACTTATTTGTATTTTTTATGTGAAGAGTTTTCCTTTTCCAGAATAGGCCTGAAAACGCTCTATATATCCACTTGATTCTACAAAAAGAGTGTTTCAAAACTGCACTTTCAAAAGGAAGGTTCAAGTCTGCCAGTTGAATGCACTCATCACAAAGACGTTTCTGATAATTCTTCTGTCTAGTTTTCATGTGAAGATATTTCCATTCCCAGCATAGGCCTCACATCGCTCCAAATATTCTCTTGCAGATTCTACAAAAAGGGAGTTTCAAAACTTCTCTATCAATTGGTAGGTTCAACTTTGTGAGTTGAATGCACTCATCACAAAGAAGTTTCTGAGAATGCTTCTGTCTAGTTTTTATGCAATGATAGTTTATTTTCCAGCGTTGACCTAAAATCGCTCCAAATATCCACCTTCAGATGCCACTAAAAGAGTGTTTCAAGACTGCTTTATCAAAGGGAAGTTTCAAGACTGTGAGTGAAATGCACACATCAGAAAGCAGTTTCTGAGAATGCTTCTGTCTTGTTTTTATGTGAAGTTATACCCTTTTCCAGCATAGGCCTCAAATCACTCCAAATATCCCCTTGCAGATTTTACGAAAAGTGTGTTTCCAAACTGCTCCGTCAAAAGGCAGGTCCAACTCTATGAGTTGAATGTACACATCACAAAGAAGTTTCTGAGAATGCTTCTGTCTAGTGTTTATGTGAAGATATTTCTTTTTCCAGCATAGGCCTCAAAGCGTTCCAAATATCAACTTGCAGATACTACAAAAAGTGTGTTTAAAAACTGCTCTATGAAAAGGAAGCTACAACTCTGTGAGTTGAATGCACACATAGTGAAGAAGTTTCTGAGAATGCTTCTGTTTAGTTTTTGGGTGAAGATATTTTATACCCCAGCATAGGCCTCACAGCGCTCCAAATATCCACTTGCAGATTCTTCCAAAAGAGTTTTTCAAAATTGCTCTTTCAAAGGGAAAATTGAAGCCTGTGAGTTGAATGCCCTCATCACAAAGAAGTTTCTGAGAATTCTTCTGTCTAGTTTTCATGTGAAGATATTTCCATTTCCGGCATAGGCCTCAAATCGCTCCAAATATTCACTTGCAGATTCTACAAAAGAGTGTTTCAAAACTTCTCTACCAATACGTAGGTTCAACTCTGTTAGTTGAATACAGTCTTCACAAAGAAGTTTCTGAGAATGCTTCTGTCTAGTTTTTATTTGAAGATATTTCATTTTCCACCATAGCATTCAAAGTGCTCCAAATATCCACTTGTAGATTGTACAAAAAGAGTGTTTCAAAAACTGCTCTATCAGAAGTAAGCTTCAACTCTGTGAGTTGAATGCACACATCAGAGAGAAGTTTCTGAGAATGGTCCTGTCTAGTTTTCATGTGAAGATATTATCTTTTCCATCACGGGCCTTAAAACGCTCCAAATATCCACTTGCTGACTCTACAAAAAGAGTGTTCAAAAACTGTTTTAACAAAGGAGGGTTCAACTCTGTGAGTTGAATGCACGCAGCACAGAGAAATTTCTGAGAATGCTTGTCTCTAGCTTTTATTTGAAGATATTTCGTTTTGAAGCACAGGCCTCAAAGCGCTCCAAATATCCACTTGCAGATTCGACAAAAAGAGTGTTTCAAAACTCCTCTATCAAAAGGACGGTTCAAGTCTATGAGTTGAATGCACCTCTCACAAAGAAGTTTCTGAGAATGATTCTGTCTAGTTGTTATGTGAAGATATTGCCTTTTACAGCATAGGCCTCCAAGCGCTCCAAATATCCACGTGCAGATGCTACTAAAAGAGGGTTTCAAAACTGCGCTATCAAAAGGAAGGTTCAAGATTGTGAGGTGAACACACACATCACAGGGAACTTCCTGAGAATGCTTCTGTCTAGTGTTTATTTGAAGATATTTCCTTTTTCAGCATAGGACTCAAGATGCTCCAAACATCCACTTGCAGATTCTACAAAAAGTGTGTTCCTAAACTGTTCTATGAAAAGGAAGTTTCAGCTCTGTGAGTTGAATGCACACATCATGAAGAAGTTTCTGAGAATGCTTCTGTCTAGTTTTTAGGTGAAGATATTTCATTTCCCAACATAGGCCTCAAAGCGCTCCAAATATGCACTTGCAGATTCTACAAAAAGAGTGTTTCAAAAGTGCTCTTTCAAAAAGAATTTTCAAGTCTGTGAGTTGAAGGCACTCATCCCAAAGAAGTTTCTGAGAATGCTTCTGTCTAGTTTTAATGGAAGATATTTCCATTTCCAGCATAGGCCTCAAATCGCTCCAAACATCTACTAGAAAATTCTACAAAAAGAGAGTTTCAAATCTTCGCTATCAAAAGAAAGATTCCACTATGTGAGTTGAATTCGTGAAGCACAGGGAAGTTTCTGAGAATGCATCCGTCTTGTTTTTATGCGAAAATATTTCCTTTTCAACTGTTGCCCTCTTAGAACTCCAAATATCCACCTGCAGGTTCTACTAAATGAGTGTTTCAAAACTGCTATATCAACAGGAAGCTTCAAATCTGTGCGTTAAATGCGCACATCACAAAGAAGTTTCTGAGAACGCTTCTATCCAGTATTTATGTGAAGATATTTCCTTTTCCAGCATAGGATCCAAAGCGTTCCAATTATAGAATTGTAGATTCAACAAAAAGTGTGTTTCAAAACTCTTCAATCGAAAGGAAGTGTCAACCCTGTGAGTTGAATGCAGAAAGCACAGGGAAGTCTCTGAGAATACTTCTGTCTAGTTTCTAAGTGAAGATATTTCCTTTTCCATTGTATGACTCAAAGCACTCCAAATATCGACTTGCAGATTCTGCAAAAAGAGTGTTTCAAACTGCTCTATCAAAGGGAAGGTTCAACTCCCTGAGTTGAATGCACATATCAGAAAAAGTTTCAGAGAATGCTGCTGTCTAGTTTTTAGGTGAAGATTTTTCCTTTTCGAGCATAGGGCTCAAATCGCTCGAAACATCCCCTAGCAAATCCTACAAAAAGAGTGTTTCAAAACTGTGTTATCAAAAGGAAGATTCCACTATGTGAGTTGAATGCATAAAGCACACGGAAGTTTCTGACAATGCTTCCGTCTAGTTTATATGTGAAGATATTTGCATTCCCAGAGTTGGCCTCTTAGCATTCCAAATATCCCCTTGCAGATTCTACTAAAAGAGTGTTTCAAAACTGCTATATCAAAAGGAAGCTTCAACTCTGTACGTTGAATGCGTACAACACAAAGAAGTTTCTGAGAATGCTTCTATCTAGTATTTATGGGAAGATATTTCATTTTGCAGCGTAGGCCTCAAAGCGTTCCAAATATCTACTTGCAGATTCTACAAAAAGAGTGTTTCAAAACTGTTTTATCAAAAGAAAGGTTCAACTCTGTGAGTTGAATGCAGAAAGCACAGGGAAGTCTCTGGAAATGCTTCTGTCTAGGTTCTAAGTGAAGATATTTCCTTTTCCAAGGTAGAACTCAAAGCTCTCCAAATATCCACTTGCAGATTCTACAAAAAGAGTGTTTCAAATCTGCTCTATCAAAAGGAAGTTTCGACTTGGTGAGTTGAATGCGCAAATGAGAAAAAGGTTCTGAGAATATTTCTCTCTAGTTTTTATCTGAAGATTTTAGGCCTCAAAGCGCTCCAAATATCCACTTGCAGATTCCACAAAAAGAGGGTTTCAAATCTGTTTTATCAAAAGGAAAGTTGAACACTGTGAGTAGAATACACTTATCACAAAGATGTTTCTGAGAATGGTTCTATCTAGTTTTCATATGAATATATTTCCTTTTCCACTAGATGTCGCAATCGCACCAAATATCCACTTGCAGTTTCCACAAAAACAGTGTTGCAGAACTGCGCTATGAAAAGGAAGATTCAACTCTGTAAGTTTAATCCCCACATGACATAAGCCTCAAAGAGCACCAAATATCCACTTGCGGATTCTACAAACAGTGTTTCAAAACTGGTCTATCAAAAGGAAGGTTCAACTCTGTGAGTTGAATGCACTCATCACAAAGAAGTTTCTGAGAATGGTTCTATCTCGTTTTCATCTGAATGTATTTCCTTTTCCACTAGAAGCCACATTTGCACCAAATATTCACTTGCAGTTTCCACAAAAAGAGTGTTGCACAACTTCTCCATGAAAAGGATGGTTCAGTTCTGTGAGTTCAATCTCCGCACGACAAAGAAATTTCTGAGAATCCTTCTGACTAGTTTTTGTGTGAATATATTTCCTTTTCCAGCATAGGCCTCACATCGCTCCAAACATCCATTAGCAAATTCTACAAGAAGACTGTTTCAAAACTGCGCTGTCAAAAGGAAGATTCCTCTCTGTGAGTTGAATGCATAAAGCACAGGGAAGTTTCTGAGAATGCCTCCTTCTAGTTTTTATGTGAAGATATTTCCTTTTCCAGTGCTAGCCTTTTAGCACTCCAAATATCCACTTGCAGATTCTACTAAAAGAGTGTTTCAAAACTGCTATATCAAAAGAATGCTTCAACTCTGTGAATTGAATGCGCACATCAGAAAATGTTTCTGAGAATGCTTCTGTCTAGTTTTTATGTGAAGGTATTTCCTTTGACAACATAGGCCTCAAAGCACTTCATACATCCAATTGAAGATTCTACTAAAGGAGTGTTTCAAAACTTCTCTATCAAAAGGAAGGTTCAACTCTGTGAGTTGAATGCGCGCATCAGAAAATGTTTCTGAGAATGCTTCTGTCTAGTTTTCATGTGAAGATAATATCTTTTCCAGAATAGGCCTCAAAGCGCTCCAAATATCCACTTGCAGATTCCACAAAAAGAGTGTTTCAAAACTGTTCTATCAAAAGGAAGGTTCAACAGTGTGAGTAGAATGCACTCATCTCAAAAAAGTTTCTGAGAATGGTTCCATCTAGTTTTCATCTGAATGTATTTCCTTTTCCAATAGATGCCGCATTCGCACCAAATATTCACTTGCAGTTTCCACAAAAAGAGTGTTGCACAACTGCTCCATGAAAAGGAAGGTTCAACTCTGTGAGTTCTATCCCCACATGACAAAGATGTTTCTGAGAATGCTTCTGACTAGTTTTTATGTGAAGATATTTCCTTTTCCAGCATACGCCTCACAACGCTCCAAACATCCACTAGGAAATTCTACAATAAGAGTGTTTCAAAACTCCGCTATCAAAAGGAATATTCCCCTCCGTGAGTTGAATGCAAAAAGCACAGGGAAGTTTCTGAGAATGCTTTGCAGATACTATTAAAAGAGTGTTTCAAAACTGCTATATCAAAAGGACGCTTCAAATCTGTGAGTTGAATGCGCACATCACGAAAATGTTTCTGAGAAAACTTCTATCTAGTTTTTATGTGAAGATATTACCTTTTCCAGCATACACCTCAAAGCTTACCAAATATCGACTTGCAGATTCTACAAAAAGAGTGTTTCAAAACTGTTCTATCAAAAGGAAGGTTCAACTCTGTGAGTTGAATGCAGAAAGCACAGGGAAGTCTCTGAGAATGCTTCTGTCCAAGTTCTAAGTGAAGATATTTCCTATTCCAGTGTAGGACTCAAAGCACTCCCAATATCCACTTACAGATTCTACAAAAAGAGTGTTTCCAAACCACTCTATCAAAAAGAAGGTTCAACTCGGTGAGTTGAATGCGCACATCAGAAAATGTTTCTGAGAAGGCTTCTGTCTAGATTTTATGTGAAGATGTTTCCTTTTCCAGCATTGGCCTCAAATCGCTCCTAATATCCACTAGCAAATTCTAAAAAAAGAGTGTTTCAAAACTGTGCTATCAAAAGGAAGATTCCTCTCTGTAAGATGAATGCGTAAAGCACAGGGAAGTTTCTGAGAATACTTCCGTCTCGTTTTTATGAGAAGATATTTCCTTTTCAAGTGTTGGCCTCTTAGCACTCCAAATATACACTTGCAGATCCTACTAAAAGAGTGTTTCAAAACTGCTATATCAAAGGAAGCTTCAACTCTGTATATTGAATTTGCACATCACAAAGAAGTTTCTGAGAATTCTTCTATCTAGTTTTTATGTGAAGATATTTCCTTTTCCATCATAGGCCTCAAAGCGTTGCAAATATCGACCTGCAGATTCTACAAAAAGTGTTTCAAAACTGTTCTATCGAAGGAAGGTTCAAGTCTGTGAGTTGAATGGAGAAAGCTCAGGCAAGTATCTGAAAATGCTTCTGTCTATGTTCAAAGTGAAGATATTTCCTTTTCCAGTGCAGGACTCAAAGCACTCCAAATATCCACTTGCAGATTCTACAAAAAGAGTGTTTCAAAACTGCTCTATCAAAAGGAAGGATGAACTCTGTGAGTTGAATGCTCAAAGCACAGGGACCTTTCTGAGATTACTCCTGTCTAGTTTCTGCCTGAAGATATTTCATTTTTCAGCATAGGCTTCAAAGCACTCCATACATCCACTTGAAGATTCTATTGAAAGAGTGTTTCAAACCTTCTCTATCAAAAGAAAGCTTCAACCCTGTGTGTTCAATACACTCATCAAAAAGAAGTTCCTCAGAATGCTTCTGTCTAGATTTATGTGATTGTATTTCGTTTTCCACCTTTGGCCTAAAGGCGCTCAAATATCCACTTCCAGATGCTACTAAAAGATTTTTTCCAAACTGTTATATCAAAAGGAAGCTCCAAGTCTGTGAGTTGAATGCAGTCATCACAAAGATGTTTCTGAGAATTCTGCTGTGTAATTTTCATGTGAAGATATTTCCATTCCCAGCATAGGCCTCAAATCGCTACAAATATGCACTTCCAGATTCTACTAAAAGGGTGTTTCAAAACTTCTCTATCAATAGGTAGATTCAACTCTATGAGTTGAATGCACTCATCAAAAAGAAGTTTCTGAGAATACTTCTGTCTAGTTTTTATGTGAAGACATTTCCTTTTCCAACATTGGCCGCAAAGCACTCCAAATAAACACTTGCAGATTCTACAAAAGGAGTGTTTCAAAACTGTTATATCAAAAAGAGAGGTCAAGTCTGTCAGTTGAATGAACTCATCACAGAGAAGTTTCTGAGAATGCTTCTGTCTAGTTTTTATATGAAGATATTTCCTTTTCCAGCATTGGCCTAAAGGCGCTCTATATATCCACGTTCAGATGCTACTAAAAGAGTGTTTCAAAACTGCTATATCAAAAGGAATGTTCGAGACGGTGAGATGAATGCTCTCACACAGATGTTTCTGAGAATGTTTATGTCTAGTTTTTATGTGAAGATATTTCCTTTTCCAGCATAGGCCTCAAATCGCTCCAAATATCCATCTGCAGATTTTACAGAAACCATGTTTCCAAACTGGTAAGTCAAAATGCAGTTGCACCTCTGTGAGTTGAATGCACACATCACAAAGAAGTTTCTGAGAATGCTTCTGTCTAGTGTTTCTGTGAAGATATTTCCTTTTCAGGCATAGGTCTCAAAGCGCTCCAAATATCCATTTGCAGATTCTGCAAAAAGTGTGTTTCAAAACTGCTCTATGAAAAGGAAGCCTCACCTCTGTGAGTTGAATGCACACATTGCGAAGAAGTTTCTGAGAATGCCTTTGTCTAGTTTTTAGATGAAGATATTTCGTTTCCCAGCATACCCCTCAAAGCGCTCCATATAAACACTTGCAGATTCTACAAAGGGAATGTTTCAAAACTCTTCTAACAAAAGGAACGTTCAAGTCTGTGAGTTGAATGCACTCATCACGAGAAGTTTCTGAGACTATTTCTGTCTAGTTTTTATGTCATGATATTTCGTTTTCCAGAATTGGCCTAAAAGCGCTCCAAATATGCACTTTAAGATGCTACTAAAAGAGTGTTTCAAAATTGCTCTTTCAAAAGGAAGGTTCAAGTCTGTGGGCTGAATGCACTCATCACAAAGAAGTTTCTGAGAATGCTTCTGTCTATTTTTTATGTGAAGATATTTGCTTTTTCAGCATAGGCCTCAAATAGCTCCAAATATCCACTAGCAAATTCTACAAAAAGAGTGTTACAAAACTGCGCTACCAAAAGGAAGATTCAACTCACTCTGTGAGTTGAATACACTCATCACAAAGAAGTTTCTGAGAATGCTTCCGTCTAGCTTTTATGTGAATATATATCCTTTTGCAGTGTTGGCCTCTTAGCACTCCAAGTACCCAATTGCAGATTGTACTAAAAGAGTGTTTCAAAACTGTTCTATCAAAACGAAGGCTCAACTCGGTGAGATAAATGCGCACATCAGAAAATGTTTCTGAGAATGCTTCTGTCTAGTTTTTATGTGAAGAGATTTCCTTTTCCAGCATAGGCCTCAAAGCGTTCCAAATATCGACTTGCAGATTTTACAAAAAGAGTGTTTCAAAAGTGTTCTATCAAAAGGAAGGTTCAACTCTGTGAGTTGAATGCAGAAAGAACTGGGAAGTCTCTGAGAATGCTTCTCTCTATCTTCTCAGGTAAGATATTTCCTTTTTCAATATAGGACTCAACGCACTCCAATTATCCACTTTTAGCTTCTACAAAAGAGTGTTTCAAAACTGCTCTATCAAAAGGAAGGTTCAACTCGGTGAGTTGAATGCGCACATTACAAAAATTTTCTGAGAATGCTTCTGTCTACTTTTTATGTGAAGATATTTCCTTTTCCAGCATTGGCCTCAAAGCGCTCCAAATATCCACTTGCAGATTCCACAAAAAGAGTCTTTCAAATGTATTCTATCAAAAGGAAGGTTGAAATCTGTGAGTAGAATTCACTCATCATTAAGAAGTTTCTCAGAATGGTTCTAATCTAGTTTCCATCTGAAAGTATTCCCTTTTCCACTAGATGCCGCAATCGCACCAAATATCCACTTGCAGTTTCCACAAAAAGAGTGTTGCAGAACTGCTCTAAGAAAAGGAATGTTCAACTCTGTGAGATCAATCCCCACATGGCAAAGAAGTTTCTGGGAATGCTTCCATCTACTTTGTATATGAAGATATTCCCTTTTCCAGCAGAAGCCTCAAAGAGCTCAAATTATCCACTTCGGATACTACAAAATCAATGTCTCAAAACTGCTCTTTCAAAAGGAAGCTTCAAAACTGTGAGTTGAATGCACTCATCACATAGAACTTTCCGAGAATTCTTCTGTCTAGTTTTCATGTGAAGATATTTCCTTTTCCAGCATAGGCCTCAAAGCGCTTCAAATATACACTTGCAGATTTTACAAAAAGCATGTTTCCAAACTGCTCTATCACAAGGCAGGTTCAACTCTGTGAATAGAATGCAAACATCACAAAGAAGTTTCTGAGAATGTTTCAGTCTAGTGTTTACGTGAAGATATTTCCTTTTCCAACATAGGCCTCTAAGCGCTCCAAATAAACACTTGCAGATTCTACAAAAGGAGTGTTTCAAAACTGTTCTATCAAAAAGAACGTTCAACTCTGTGAGTTGAATGCACTCATCACAAAGAAGTTTCTGAGAATGCATCTGTCTACTTTTTATGTGATGATATTTCGTTTTCAAGCATTGGCCTAAAGGCGCTCCAATTATCCACTTTCAGAGGCTACTAAAAGAGTGTCTCAAAACTGCTCTACACAAAGGAAGGTTCAAATCTGTGAGTTGAATGCCCTCATCATACAGAAGTTTCTGATAATATTTCTGTCTAATTTTTACGTGAAGATATTTCCTTTTCCAACACATGCTTCAAATCCCTCCAAATATCCACTTGCAAATATTACAAAAAGTGTGTCTCCAAACTGCTCTATCAAAAGGCAGCTTCAACTCTGTGAGTTGAAGGCACACAACACAAAGAAGTTTCTGAGAATGCTTCTGTCTAGTGTTTATGTGAAGATATTTCCTTTTCAAGCTTAGGCCTCAAAGCTCTCCGAATATCCACTTGCAGATTCTACAAAAAGTGTGTTTCAAGACTGCTCTATGAAAAGAAACGTTCAACTCTGTGAATTCAATGCACACATCCTGAAGTAATTTCTGAGAATTCTTCCGTCTAATTTTTAGGTGAAGATATTACATTTCCCAGCCTAGGCCTCAAAGCACTCTAAATATCCACTTGCAGATTCTACAAAGAGTGTTTCAAAACTGCTCTTTCAAAATGAAGGTTCAAGTCTGTGAGTTGAATGCACTAATCACAAAAATTTTCTGAGAATGCTTCTGTCTACTTTTTATGTGATGATATTTCCTTTTCCAACATAGGCCTCAAGTCGCCCCAAACATTTACTAGTAAATACTGCAAAAAGAGTGTTTCACACATGAGCTATGAAAAGGAAGATTCCACTATGTGAGTTGAATGCATAAACCACAGGAAAGTTTCTGAGAATACTTTCGTCTAATTCTCATGTGAAGATATTTCCTTTTCCAGTGTTGGCCTCATAGCACTCAAAATATCCCCTTGCAGATTGTAGAAAAAGAGGGCTTCAAAACTGCTCTATCAAAAGGAAGGTTCAACCCGGTGAGCTGAATGCGCATATCAGAAAAACTTTCTAAGAATTCTTCTGTCTAATTTTTATGTGAAGATATTTCCTTCTCCAGCATAGGCCTCAAAGGGCTCCAAATATTCACTTGCTGATTCCACAAGAAAAGTGATTCAAAACTGTACTGTCAAAAGGAAGGTTCAACTCTGTGAGTAGAATGCACTCATCACAAAGAAGTTTGTGAGAATCCTTCTGTCTGGTTTTTATGAAAGGATATTTCCTTTTCCATCATAGGCCTCAAAGCGCTCCAAATAAACACTTGCAGATTCTACAAAAGGAGTGTTTCAAAACTTTTCTATCAAAAGGAAGCTTCAAGTCTATGAGTTGAACGCACTCATCACACAGAAGTTTCTGAGAATGCTTCTGTCTAGTTTTTATGTGAAGATATTACCTTTTCCTTGCATAGGCCTCAAATCCCTCCAAATATCCACTTGCAGATTTTACAAAAAGGGTGTCTCCAAACTGCTCTATCAAAAGGCAGGTTCAACTCTGTGAGTTGAAGGCACACATCACAACGAAGTTTCTGAGAATGCTTCTGTCTAGTGTATATGTGAAGATATTTCATTTTCAAGCAGAGGCCTCGAAGCGCTTCAAGTATCCACTTGTAGATTCTACAAAAACAGTGTTTCAAAACTGCTCTATCAAAAGGAAAGTTCAACCCTGTGAGTTGAATGCGCACATGAGAAATTGTTTCTGAGAATGCTTCTGTCTAGTTTTTATGTGAAGATATTTCCTTTTCCAGCATAGGTCTCAAAGCGCTCCAAATATCCACTTGCTGATTCCACAAGAAAAGTGATTCAAAACTGTTCTGCCAAAAGGAAGGTTCAACTCTGTGAGTAGAATGCACTTATCACAAAGACGTTTCGGAGAATGCTTCTGTATAGTTTTCATGTGACTATATTTCCTTTTCCACTAGATGCCGCAATAGCGCGAAATATCCAACGGCACTTTCCAGAAAAACAGTGTTGCAGAACAGCTCTATGAAAAGGAAGGTTCAAATCTGTCAGTTGAATGCGCTCATCTCAAAGAAGTTTCTGAGAATGCTTCTGTCTAGTTTTTTTGTGAAGATATTTCCTTTTTCATCATAGGCCTCTAAGCACTACAAATATCCGCTTGCAGATTCTACAAAAAGTGTGTTTCAAAACTGCTCTATGAAAAGGAGGGTTCAACTCTGTGAGTTGAATGCACACACCGTGAAGAAGTTTCTGAGACTGGTTCTGTCCAATTTTTAGATGAAGGGATTTCATTTCCCAGCATAGGCCTCAAAGCACTTCAAACATCCACTAGCAAATACTACAAAAGGAGTGTTTGAAAACTGAGCTATCAAAAGGAAGATTCCAGTATGTGAGTTGAATGCATAAAGCACAAGGAAGTTTCTGAGAATGCTACCGTCTAGTTCTCATGTGATGATATTTCCTTTTCCAGTTTTGGCCTATCAGCACTCCAAGTATCCACTTGCAGATTCTAGAAAAAGAGTATTTCAAAACAGCTCTATCAAAAGGAAGGTTCAACACCGTGAGTTGATTGCCCACATCAGAAAAACTTTCTGAGAATGCTTTTGTCTAGTTTGTATTTGAAGATATTTCCTTTTGAAGCATAGGCCTCAGAGCGCTACAGATATCCAATAGCAGATTCTACAAAAAGAGAGTTTCAAAACTCTTCTATCAAAAGGAAGGTTGAACTCTGTGAGTTGAATGTACAAAACACAGGGAACTTTCTGAGAATGCTTTTCTCTAGTTTATACGTGAAGATATTTCCTATTCCAGCATAGGCCTCAAAGCACTGCATACATCCACTTGAAGATATTACTAAAAGTGTTTCAAATCTTCTCTAACAAAAGAAAGGTTCAACTCTGTGAGTTTAATGCACACATCACAAAGAAGTTTCTGAGAATGCTTCTGTCTATCTTTTATGTGAAGATATTTCCTTTTCCAGCATAGGCCTGAAAGCGCTCCTTAAATCCACTAGCAGATTCTACAAAAAGATTGTTCCAAAACTGCTCTTTCAAAATTAAGCTTCAAGTCTGTGAGTTGAATGCATTCATCACAAAGACGTTTCGGAGAATTCTTCTTTCTTGTTTTCAAGTGAAGATATATCCTTTTCCAGCATAGGCCTCAAATAGCAGTTGATAGAGCAGTTTGGAAACACATTTTTTGTAAAATCTGCAAGTGGATATTGGGAGCGATTGGAAACCGATGATGGAAAAGGAAATATCTTCACATAAATCCTAGACAGAATCATTCTCAGAGACTTCTGTGTGATGAGTGCATTCATCACACATACTTTAACCTTCCTTTTGACAGAGCAGTTTTGAAACACTCTTGTAGTAACATCTGAAGGTGGATATTTGGAGCTATTTGGGGCCAGTAATAGGAAACGACATATCATCACATAAAAACTAGACAGAAGCATTCTGAAAAACTTCTTCGTGATGAGTGCATTCAACTCACAGACGTGAACATTCCTTTTGATAGAACAGTTTTGAAACACTCCTTTTGTTGAATCTGCAAGTGTTTATTTGGAGGGATTTGAGGCCTAGGTTGTAAAAGGAAATATCTTCACCTTAAAACTAGACAGAAGCAATCTCAGAAACTTCTTTGTGATGAGCGCATTCAACTCACAGAGTTGAACGTACCAATTAATAGAGAAGTTTGGAAACACCATTTTTGTAGAATTTGCAAGTGAATATTTGGAGAGATTTCAGGCATATGCTGGAAATGGAAATATCTTCACATGAAAACTACACAGAAGAATTCTCAGAAACGCCTTTGTCATGAGTGCATTCAACTCACAGACTTGAAGGTTCCTTTTGAGAGAGCAGTTTTGAAGCACTCTTTTTGTAGAATTTGCATGAGGATATATGGAGCGCTTTCAGGCATAAGCTGGAAAAAAAATAACTTCAAATAAAAACTAGAGTGAAGCATTGTCAGAAGCTGCTTTGTGATGTATGCATTTAACTCACATAGTTGAACGTTTCTTTTGATTGAGAAGTTTTGCAACACTCTGTTAGTAGAATTTTCAAGGGGATGTATGGAGTGCTTTGGGGCCTATGCTGGAAAAGGAAACATCTTCTCGTAGAAACTAGACAAAAGGATTCTCAGAAAGTTCCCTGTGCTTTGTGCATTCAGCTCTCAGAATTCAAACTTCCTTTTGATAGAGCAGTTTTGAAACACCTTTTTGTAGAATCTGCAACTGGATACTTGGAGTGCTTTGAGGCCTATGCTGCGAAAGGAAATATCATTGCATAAAAACTAGATGGAAGCAGTCTCAGAAACTTCTTTCTGATGAGTGCATTCAACTCACAGAGTTGAACATTACTTTTGGTAGACCAGTTTTGAAAAACTGCTTTTGTAGAATCCGCAAGTGGATATTTGGAGCTCTTTGAGGCTTATGCTGGAAAAGGAAATATCTTCATCTGCAAACTAGACAGAAGCATTCTCAGAAACTTCTTTGTCATGTTGGGATTTAACTCACAGAGTTGAACACTCCTTTTCATAGAGCAGTTCTACAACACGCTTTTTGTGGAAACTGAAAGTGGACATTTGGTGCGATAGCGGCATCTAGTGGAAAAGGAAATACATTCAGATGAAAACTAGATAGAACCATTCTCAGATACTTCTTTGTGATGTGTGCATTCAAGTCACAGAGTTCAACCTGCCTTTTCATAGAGCAGTTTGGAAACACGCTTTTTGTAAAATCTACAAGTGGATATTTCGAGCGATTTCAGGCCTGTGCTGGAAAAGGAAATATCTCCACGTAAAAACAAGACAGAAGCATTCTCAGAAACTTCTGTGTTATGAGTGCATTCAACCCACAGACTTGAACCTTTCTTTTGATACAGCAGTTTTGAAACACTCTTTTTGCAGAATATGCAGGTGGATATTTGGAGTGCTTTGAGGTCTATGCTGAGAAATGTAATATCTTCAGCTAAAAAGTAGACAGAACCATTCTCAGAAACTTCTTCGCGATGTTTGCATTCAACTCACAAAGTTGAACCTACCTTTTCATAGAGCAGTTTTGAAACACACTTTTTGTAGAATCTTCAAGTTGATATTTTGAGCGCTTTGAGGCCTATGCTGGAAAAGGAAATATCTTTACATATAAAGTAGACAGAAGCATTCTCAGAAACTTTTTCTGATGTGCGCATTCAACTCACCGAGTTGAAACTTCCATTTGATAGAGCAGTTTTGAAACACTCTTTTGTAGAATCTCCATGTGGATAATTAGAGTACTTTGAGTCCTACACTGGAAAAGGAAATATCTTCACTTAGAACCTAGACAGAAGCATTCTCTGAGACATCCCTGTGCTTTCTGCATCCAATTCACAGAGGTGAACCTTCTTTTTGATAGAACAGTTTTGAAACACTCTTTTTGTATAATCTGCAATTCGATATTTGGAACGCTTTGAGGTCTAAGCTGGAAAGCGAAATATCTTCACATAAAACCTAGATAGAAGCATTCTCAGAAACTTCTTTCTGACGTGCGCATTCAACTCACAGAGTTGAAGCTTCGTTTTGATATAGCAGTTTTGATGCATGCTTTTATTAGAATCTGCAGTGGAAAATTGGGGTGCTAAGAGGCCAACTCTGGAAAAGGAATTATCTTCACATAAAAACTAGACGGATGCATTCTCAGAAACTTCCCTGTGCTTTATGCATTCAACTCACATAGTGGAATCTTCCATTTGGTAGCGCAGGTTTGAAACACGCTTTTTGTAGAATTTGCTAGTGGATTTTTGGAGCTATAGGAGGCCTATGCTGGAAAAGGAAATATCTTCCCAGAAAAACTAGACAGAGGCATTCTCAGAAACTTCTTTGTGATAAATGCGTTCACCAGACGGACTTGAAACTTCCCTTTGAAACAGCAGTTTTGAAACAGTCTTTTTGTAGAATCTGCAAGTTGATATTTGGAGCGCTTTGAGGCCTAGCTGGGAAATGAAATATCTTCTCCTAAAAACTACACAGAGGCATTCTAAGAAACTTCCTCCTAATGTTTGCATTCAATGCACAGAGTTGAATGTTCCTTTTCATAGAGCAGTTTTGAAACACACCTTTTGTAGAATCTGCATGTGGATGTTTGCAAAGTTTTGAGGCCTATGCTGGAAAAGGAAATATCTTCACATAAACACTAGACAGAAGCATTCTCAGAGACTTCTTTGCGATATGTGCATTGAACTCACAGAGGTGAACCTGCCTTTTTATAGAGCAGTTTGGAAACACGCTTTTGCAAATATCTGCAATTGCATATTTGGAGTGATTTGAGGCCTGTGCTGGAAAAGGAAATATCTTCACGTAAAAACTAGTCAGAAGCATTCTCAAAACCTTCTATGTGATGAGTGCATTCAACTCACAGACTTGAACCTTGATAGAGCAGTTATGAAACACTCTTTTTGAAGCATCTGCAAGAGGATATTTGCAGCGCTTTTAGGCCGATGCTGGAAAACGAAATATCATCACATAAAAAGTTGACAGAAGCATTCTCAGAAACTACTTTGTGATGAGTGCATTCAACTCACAGACTTGAACGTTGCTTTTGATAGAAGAGTTTCAAAACACTCTTTTTGTAGGCTCTGCAAATGTTTATTTGGGGCGTTTTGAGGCCTGTGCTGGAAAAGGAAATATCTTCACATAAAAACCAGACAGAAGCATTCTCAGAAACTTCTTCGTGATGTGTGCATTCAACTCACCGAGTCGAACCTATCTATTGATAGAGAAGTTTTGACACACCCTTTTTGTAGAATCTGCAAGTGAACATTTGGAGCGTTTTGAGGCCTATGCTGGAAACGGAAATATCTTCGCATGAAAACTAGACAGAAGAATTCTCAGAAACGTCTTTGTGATGAGTGCATTCAACACACAGACTTGAAGCTCCCTTTCAAAAGACCAGTTTTGGAACACTATTTTTGTAGAATCTGCAAGTGAATATCTGGAGCGCTTTGAGGCCTATGCTGGAAAAGGAAATCTCTTCACATTAAAACTAGACAGAAGTATACTCAGAAACTTTTTGTGATGTGTGCACTGACCTCACAGGGTTGAACCTTTCTTTTTATACAGAGGTTTTGAAACAATCTTTTATTAGAATCTTCAATTGGAGGTATGGAGTGCTTTGAGGCCTATGCTGGAAAAGAAAATATCTTCACGTATAACCAAGACAAAAGCATTCTCAGATAGTTCCCAGCGCTTTGTGCAATCAAATCACAGATTTCAAGCTGCCCTTTGATAGAGCAGTCTTGAAATACTTTTTTGTAGCATCTACAATTGGATATTTGGAGCGCTTTGAGGCCTAGTCTTCAAAAGGGTATACATGGCATAAAAACAAGATGGAAGCATTCTCAGAAACTTCTTTGTAATGAGTGCATTGAACTCAAAGTGTTGAACCTTCCTTTTGATAGACCAGTTTCCAAACACTGTTTTTGTATAATCCGCACGTGGATATTTGGAGCTCTTTGAGGATTATACTGGAAAAGGAAATATCTTCATATACAAACTAGACAGAAGCATTTTCAGAAACTTCTCTGTCATGTGAGGATTGAACTCAGAGAGTTGAACATTCCTTTTCATGGAGCAGTTCTGCAACACTTTTTCTGTGGAAACTGCCAGTGGATATTTGGGGCTATTCCGGCATCTAGTTGAAAAGTAAATACATTCAGAAGAAAACTAGATAGAACCATTCTCAGAAACTCCTTTCTGATGAGTGCACTCAACGCACAGACTTTAACATTGTTTTTCAAAGAGCAGTTTTGAAACACTCTTTTTGTAGACCCTGCAAGTGGATATTTGGAGCGCTTTGAGGCCTATGCTAGGAAATGAAATATCTTCACCCAAAAACTAGACAGAGGCATTCTCAGAATCTTCTTTGTGATAAGTGTATTCAACTCACAGAGTTGAACCTCTCTTTTCATAGAGCAGTTTTGAAACACACTTTTTGTAGAATCTGCAACTGGATATTTGGAGCGATTTGAGGCCTACACGACAAAAGGAAATATCTTCACATAAACACTACACAGAAGCATTCTCAGAAACTTCTTTGTGATGTGTGCATTCAACACAAGAGTTGAACCTACCTTTTGATAGAGGAGTTTGGAAACAGCCTTTTTGTAAAATCTGCAAGTGGATATTTGGAGCGATTTGAGGGTTATGCTTGAAAAGAAACATGTTGACATAAAAACTCGAAAGAAGCATTCTCAGAAACTTCGTTGTGATGAATGCATTCAACTCACAGAGTTGAGGCTTCCTTTTGATATAGCGGTTTTGAAACACTCTTCGAGTAGAATCTGCCAGTGGATACTTGTAGTGCTTAGAGGCCAACCCTGGAAAAGGTAATATCTTCATATAAAAACTAGACGGAAGGATTCTCAGAAACTTCCCTGTACTCTATGCGTTCAACACACAGAGTGGAATCTTCCTTTTGTTAGCACAGTTTTGAAACACTCTTTTTGTAGAAATTGCTAGTGGATGTTTGGAGCTATTTGAGGCTTATGCTGGAAAAGGAAATATCTTCACATAAAAACTAGAGAGAAGCATTCTCAGAAACTTCTTTGTGATAAGTGCATTCATCCCACAGACTTGAAACTTCCCTTTGAAACAGCAGTTTTGAAACAGTATTTTTTTGAATCTGCAAGTGGATATTTGGAGCGCTTTGACGCCTGTGCTGGGAAATGAAATATCTTCACCTAAAAACTAGACAGAGGCATTCTCAGAAACTTCCTTGTGATGTGTGCATTCAAGGCACAGAGTTGAATGTTCCTTTTCATAAAGCAGTTTTGAAACACACCTTTTGTAGAATATGCATGTGGATATTTTGAAAGTTTTGAGGCCTATACTGGAATAGAAAATATCTTCACATAAAAATTAGACAGCAGCATTCTCAGAAACTTCTTTGCGATGTGTGCATTGAACTCACAGAGGTGAACCTGCCTTTTGATACAGCAGTTTGGAAACAAGCTTTGGAAATATCTGCAATTGGATATTTGGAGCGATTTGGGGTCTGTACTGGAAAAGGAATTATCATCACTTAAATACTAGACAGAAGAATTCTCAGAAACGTCTTTGTGATGAGTGCATTCAACTCACAGATGTGAAGTCTCCTTTGAAAGTGCAGTTTTGAAACACTCTTTTTATAGAATCTGCAAGTGGATATTTGGAGCGCTTTGAGTCCTATGCTGCAAAAGCAAATATCTTCACCTAAAAACTAGACAGAAGCATTCTCAGAAACTTCCTCATGATGTGTGCATTCAACCCAAAGAGTTGAACCTACCTTTTGATAGAGAAGTTTGGAAACACTCTTTTTCTAAAATCTGCAAGTGATTGTTTGGAGCTCTTTGAGGCCTATGCTGCAAAACGAAATATCATTTCAAAAAAGGGAGATGGAAGCATTCCCAGAAACTTCTTTCTGATTACTGCATTCAACTCACAGACTTGAACCTTCCTTTTCAAATAGCAGTTTTGAAGCAATCTTTTTGTAGAATCTGCAAGTGGATATTTGTAGAGCTTTGATGCCTATGCTGGAAAAGGAATATCTTCACCTAAAAACTAGACAGAAGCATTCTCAGAAACTTCTTCACAATATGTGCATTCAACTCACAGACTTGAACTTTTCTTTTCATAGAGCAGTTTTGAAACACACTTTTTATCGAATCTGCAAGTGGATGTTTGGAGCGCTTTGAGGCCTATGTTTGAATATGATATATATCTTCCCATAAACACTAGAGAGAATAATTCTCAGAAACTCCTTTGTGATGTGGGCATTCAACTCACAGAGTTGAACCTTCCGTTTGATAGAGCAGTTTGGAAACACCCTTTTTGTAAAATCTGCAAGTGGATATTCGGAGCGCTTTGAGGCCTATGCAATGAAAACGAAATATCTTCACGTAAAAATTAGACAGAAGCATTCTCAGAAACTTCTTTGTGACGAGTGCATTCAACTCACAGACTTGAACCTTCCTTTTGATAGAGCAGTTTTGAAACACTCTCTCAGTGGCATCTGAAACTGGATATTTTTATCACTTTCAGGCCAAAGCTGGAAAACAAAATATCATAACATAAAAACTAGACAGACGCATTCTCACAAACTTCTTTGTGATGAGTGCATTCAACTCACAGATTTGAACGTTCGTTTTCATACAACAGTTTTGAAACCCTCCTTTTGTAGAATCTGCAAGTGTTTATTCGGAGCGCTTTGAGGCCTATGTTGGAAAAGGAACTATCTCCACATAAAAAATAGACAGAAGTATTCTCAGGAAATTCTTTGTGATGAGTGAATTCAACTCACCGGGTTTAACCTACCTATTGATAGAGAAGTTTGAAACACCCTTTTGTAGAATCTGCAAATGAATATTTGGAGCGATTTGGGGCCTATGCTGGAAATGGAAATATCTTCACATGAAAACTAGACAGAAGAATTTTAAGAAACGTTTTTGTGTTGGTTGCATTCAACTCACGGACTTTAAGCTTCCTTTTGAAAGAGCAGTTTTGAAACACTCTTTTTGTAGAATCTGTAAGTGGATATGTGGAGCGCTTTGAGGTCTATGCTGGAAAAGGAAATCTCTTCACATAAAAATTAGACAGAAGCGTTCTTAGAAACTTCTTTGTGATGTGTGCATTGGACTCACACAGTTTAACCTTTCTTTTGAGAGAGAAGTTTTGATACACTCTTTTATTAGAATCTTCAAGTGGATGTACGGATTGCTTTGAACCCTATGCTGGAAAAAGAAATATCTTTACGTAGAAACTACACAAAACCTCTTTCAGAAAGTTCCCTGTGCTTTGTGAATTCGACTTCCAGAATTCCACCTGCCTTTTGATAGAGCACTTTCGAAACACTCTTTTTGCAGAATCTGAAAGTGGCTATTTGGAGGGCTTTGAGGCCTATGCTGCAAAAGGAAATATCATTCCCTAAAAACTAGATGGAAGCATTCTCAGAAACTTCTTTGTCAGGAGTGCTTTCAACTCCCTGAGTTGAACCTCCCTATGGATAGACCAGTTTTGAAACACTGTTTTTGTTGTAACCACAAGTGGATATCTGGAGCTCTTAGAGGCTTAGGCTTTAAAAGGAAATATCTTCATATAAAAACTAGATAGAAGCATTATCAGAAACGTCTTTGACATGCGGGGATTGAACTCACAGAGTGAACATTCCTTTCCATGGAGAAATTCTGCAACACTCTTTTTGTGGAAACTACAAGTGGATATTTAGTGCGATTGCGGCATCTAGTGGAAAAGGAAATACATGCAGATGTAAACTAGATGGAATCATTCTCAGAAACTTCTTTCTGATGAGTGCATTCAACTCACAGATTGAACATTCCTTTTCAAAGAGCAGTTTTGAAACACTCTTTTTGTAGAATCTGCAAGCGGATATTTGGAGGGCTTAGTGGCCTACACTGGGAAATGAAATATCTTCACCTAAAAACTTGACAGAAGCATTCTCAGAAACTTTTTCGCGATATGTGCATTCAACACATAGAGTTGAACGTTTCTTTTCATAGAGCAGCATTGAAACACACTTTTTGTACAATCTGCAACTGCATATTTGGAGCGCTTCGAGGCCTATGCTTTAAAACGAAATATCTTCACATAAACACTAGACAGAAGCATTCTCAGAAACTTCTTTATGATGTGTGCATTCAACACACAGAGTTGAACCTGACTTTTGATAGAGCAGTTTGGAAAAACCCTGTTTGTAAAATCTGAAAGTGGATATTTGGAGAGATTTGAGGCCTATGCTGGAAAAGGAAATATCTTCATATAAAAACTAGACAGAAACATTCTCAGAAACTACTTTGTGATGAGTGCTTTCTACTCACAGAGCTGAACCTTTCCTTTGGTAGAACAGTTTTGAAACACTCTTTTTGTAAAATCTGCAGTTGGATGTTTGGAGCTATTTGAGGCCTAGGCTGGAAAAGGACATATCTTCACATAAAAACTAGAGAGAAATATTCTCAAAACCTTCTGTGTGATGAGTACATTCAACTCACCAACTTGAACCTTCCTTTTGATAGATCAGTTTTGAAACACTCTATCAGTAGCATCTAAAAGTGGATATTTGGAGGGCTTCTCGGCCAATGCTGGAAAAGGAAATATCATCACATAAAAACTAGACAGACGCATTCTCAGAAACTTCTTTGTGATGAGTGCATTCAACTCACAGAGTTGAACGTTCCTTTTGATAGAACAGTTTTGAAACACTCCTTTTGTAGAATCTGCAATTGTTTTTTTGGAGTGCTTTGAAGCCTATGATGGAAAAGGAAATATCTCCACATACAAACTAGACAGAAGAATTCTCAGAAACATTCTATGATATGCGAATTCAACTCACTGAGTTGAACCTTCCTTTTGATAGAGCAGTTTTGAAACACTTTTTTTCTAGAATCTGTAAGTGGATATTTGGAGTGCTAAGAGGCCAACACTGGAAAACGAAAAGTCTTCACATGAGAACTAGACGGAATCATTCTCAGAATCTTCCCTGTGCTTTATGCATTCAACTCACATAGTGGAATCTTCCTTTTAATAGCACAGTTTTGAAACCCTCCTTCTGTAGAAGTTGCTATTGGATGTTTCGAGCGATTTGAGGCATATGCTTGAAAAGGAAATATCTTCACATGAAAACTAAACAGAAGCATTCTCAGAAACTACTCTGTGATGAGTGCATTCAAATCACAGACTTCAAACCTTCCTTTTCAAAGAGCAGTTTTGAAACACTCTTTTTGTAGAGTCTGCATTTAGATATTTGGCGCATTTTAGGCCCATAGGGGGAAATGAAATATCTTCACCTAAAAGCTAGTCAGAAGCATCAGAAGAAATTTCTTCACCATGCGTGCATTGAAATCACAGAGTTGAACCTGTCTTTTGATAAAGCAGTTTGGAAATACTCTTTTTGTAAAATCTGCAATTCGATATTTGGAGCGAGTAGAGGCTGAGGCAAGGAAAAGGAAATATCCTCACATAAAAACTAGACAGAAGTATGCTCAGAAACTTCTGTGTGTTGAGTGCATTGAACTCACAGACCTGAATGTTCCTTTTCATAGAACAGTTTTGAAACACTCCTTTTGTAGAATATACAAGTGTTTATTTGGTGCACTTTGAGGCCTATGTTGGAAAATGAAATATCTTCATATAAAAACTAGACAAAGGATTCTCAGGAAATCCTTTGTGATGAGTGCATTCAACTCACAGAGTTGAACCTACCAATTGAGAGACAAGTTTTGAAACACCCTTTTTGTAGAATCTACAAGTGAATATTTGGAGTGATTTGAGGCCAATGCTGGAAAAGGTAATATCTTCACATAAATACTAGACAGAAGGATTCTCAGAAACGCCTTTGTAATGAGTGCATTCAACTTACAGAGTTGAAGCTTCCTTTTGAAAGACCAGTATTGAAGCACTCTTTTTGTAGAATCTGCAAGTGGATACATGGAGCGTTATAAGGCCAATGCTGGTAAAGGATATCTCTTAACATAAAAACTAGAAAGAAGCATTCTCAGAAACTTCTCTGTGATGTGTGCATTGAACTCACAGAGTTGAATCTTTCTTTAGATAGAGAAGTTTTGAAACACTCCTTTAGTAGAATCTTCAAGTGGATATTTAGAGCGATTTGAAGCCTATCCTGGAAAAGGAAATATCTTCACGTAAAAACTGGACAGAAGTATTCCTAGAAACTTCTTTGTGACGTCTGAATTGAACTCACAGTGTTGAACCTTTCTTTTGATAGAGGAGTTTTCAAACAGTCTTTTAGTAGAATCGTCAAGTGGATGTATGGAATACTTTGAGGCCTATGTTGGAAAAGGAAATATCTTCAGGAAGAAATTAGACAAAAGCTTTCCCAGAAACTTCTTTGTGATGAGTGCATTCAACTCACAGAGTTGAACCTAACAATTGATAGAGAGGTTTCGGAACACCCTTTTCGTAGAATCTCCAAGTGAATTTCTGGAGGGATTTGAAGCCTATGCTTTAAATGGAAATATCTTCATATGAAAACTAGACAGAAGAATTCTCAGAAACGTCTTTTTGATGAGAGCATTCAACTCACAGAATTGAAGCTTCCTTTTGAAAGAGCATTTTTGAAACACACTTTTTGGAGAAACTGCAAGTGGATGTATGGTGCGCTTTGAGGCCTGTGCTGGAAAAGGAAATATCTTCACATAAACACTAGGCAGAAGCATTCTCAGTAACTTCTTTGTGACGTGTGCATTCAAATCACAGACTTGAACGTTCCTTTTGATAGAACAGTTTTGAAACACTCTTTTTGTAGCATCTGCAAGTGTTTATTTGGAGCGCTTTGAGGCCTATGTTGGAAAGGGAAATATCTTCATATAAAAACTAGACAGAAGCATTCTAACAAACTTCTTTGTGATGAGTGCATTCTACTCCCACAGATGAACCTTCCTTTTGATAGAAGAGATTTCAAACACTCTTTTTCTATAATCTGCAAGTGGATAATTGGAGCGATTTGTGGCCTATGATGGAAAAGGAAATATCTCCACATAAAAACTAAACAGAATCATTTTCAGAAACTTTTCCTGATGAGCACAATCAACTGAAAGACTTGAACCTTCCTTTTGATAGAGCAGTTTAGAAACACTCTTTTTCTAGAATCTGCAAGTGGATATTTCGTGTGCTAAGAGGCCAAAAATGGAAAACGAAATATCTTCACATGAGAACTAGACGGAATCATTCTCAGAAATTTCCCTTTACTTTTTGCATTCAACTCACATAGTGGAATCGTTCTTTTGATAGCTCAGTTTTGAAACACTCCTTGCGTACAATTTGCTAGTCGATGATTGGAGTGATTTGAGGCCAATGCTGGAAAAAGAAATATCTTCACATAAAAACTAGACAGAAGGATTCTCAGAAACTTCTTTGTGATGAATGCATTCAACTCACAGACTTGAAACTTCCTTTTGATAGTGCAGTTTTGAAGCCCTCCTTTTGTAGAATCTGCAAGAGGATATTTGTAGCGCTTTTAGGCCAATGCTGGAAAACGAAATATCATCACATAAAAACTAGACAGAAGCATTCCCAGAAACCTCTTTGTGATGAGTGTATTCAGTTCACAGACTTGAAAGTTCCTTTTGATAGAACAGTTTTGAAACACTCCTTTTGTACAATCTGAAATTTTTTATTCGGAGCGATTTGAGGCCTATGTTGGAAAAGGAAATATCTTCACATAAAAACTAGACAGAAGCATTATCAGAAACTTCTTTGTGATGACTGCATTCGACTCACAGATTTGAACCTACGATTTGATAGATAAGTTTCGAAAAACCCTTTTTGTGGAATCTGCAAGTGAATATTTGGAGCAATTTGAGGCATATGCTTGAAATGGAAACATCTTTACATGAAAACTAGACAAAAGAAATCTCAGAAACGTGTTTGTGATGAGTGCATTCAACTCACAGACTTGAAGCTTGCTTTTGAAAGAGCAGTTTTGAAACACTCTTTTTGTAGAATCTGCAAGTGGATATATGGGGCGCTTTGAGGCCTATGATGGAAAAGGAAATATCTTCACATAAAAACTAGACAGCAGCATTCTCAGAAACTTCTTTGTGATGAGTGCATTAAACTCACAGATTTGAAGCTTCTTTTTGAAAGAGCAGTTTTGAAACACTCTTTTTGAAGAATCTGCAAGTGGATATTTGGAGCACTTTGAGGCCTATGCTGGGAAATGAAATATTTTCACCGAAAAACTAGACAGAAGTATTCTCAGAAACTTGTTCACGATATGAGCATTCAACTCACAGAGTTGAATCTT
Organism: Pongo pygmaeus; assembly: GCF_028885625.2. Taxonomy (NCBI): domain Eukaryota; kingdom Metazoa; phylum Chordata; class Mammalia; order Primates; family Hominidae; genus Pongo; species Pongo pygmaeus. The sequence continues at coordinate 51,266,514 of NC_072382.2, forward strand.
TCTTTTCAAAGAGCAGTTTTGAAAAACACTTTTGGTAAAATCTGCAAGTGGATATTTGGAGCGATTTCAGGACTATGCTGGAAAAGGAAATATCTTCAAATAATTACTAGACAGAAGCATTCTCAGAAACATCTGTGCGATGAGTGCATTCAACTCAAAGACTTGAAGGTTCCTTTTGATAGAACAGTTTTGAAACACTTTTTTGTAGAATCTGCTAGTGGATATTTGGAGCGCTTTGAGGCCTATGCTGGAAAAGGAAATATCTTCACATAAAAACTAGACAGAAGCATTCTCAGAAATTTCTTTGTGTTGAGTGCATTCAACTCACAGACGTGAAGCTTTCTTTTGAAAGAGCAGTTTTGAAACACTCTTTTTGAAGAATCTGCAAGTGGATATTTGGAGCGCTTTGAGGCCTATGTTGGAAAAGGAAATATCTTCACATAAAAACTAGACAGAAACATTCTCAGAAACTACTTTGTGATGAGTGCATTCAACTCAAAGACTTGAACGTTCCTTTTGAGAGAACAGTTTTGAAACACTCTTTTTGTAGAATCTGCACGTGGATATTTGGAGAACTTTGAGGACTATGCTGGAAAAGGAGATATCTTCACATAAAAACTAGACAGAAGCATTCTCAGAAACTTCTTTGTGTTGAGTGCATTCAACTCACAGACTTGAAGTTTTCTTCTGGAAGAGCAGTTTTGAAACACTCTTTTTTTAGAATCTGCACGTGGACACTTGGAGCGCTTTGAGGCCCATGCTGGGAAATGGAATACCTTCACCTAAAAACTAGACTGAAGCATTCTGAGAAACTTCTTTGTGATGAGTGCATTCAACTCACAGACCTGAACGTTGCTTTGGATAGAACAGTTCTGAAACACTAAGTTTGTAGAATCTGCAAGTGTTTATTCGGAGCACCTTGAGGACTATGTTGGAAAAGGAAATATCCTCACGTAAAAATTAGAGAGAAGCATTCTCAGAAATTTCTTTGTGATGAGTGCATTCAACTCACAGACTTGAACCTACCAATTGATAGAGAAGTTTGGAAACACTCTTTTTGTAGAATCTGCAAGTGGATATTTGGAGCGCTTTGAGGCCTATGTTGGAAAAGGCAATATCTTCACATAAAAGCTAGACAGAAACATTCTCAGAAACTTATTTGTGATGAGTGCATTCAACTCAAAGACTTGAACGTTCCTTTTGAGAGAACAGTTTTCATACACTCTTTTTGTAGAATCTGCACGTGGATATTTGGAGCGCTTTGAGGCCTAAGCTGGAAAAGGAAATATCTTCACATAAAAACTAGACAGAAGCATTCTGAGAAACTTCTTTGTGGTGAGAGCATTCATCTCACAGACTTGAAGCTTTCTTTTGAAAGAGCAGTTTTGAAAAACTCTTTTTGTAGAATCTGCATGTGGATATTTGGAGCGATTTGAGGCCTATGCTGGGAAATGAAGTATCTTCACCTGAAAACTAGACAGAAGCATTCTCAGAAACTTGTTTGTGTTGAGTGCACTCAACTCACAGACTTGAATCCTTCTTTGGAAAGAGCAGTTTTGCAACACTCTTTTTGTAAAATCTGCAAGTGGATATTTGGAGCACTTTGAGGCCTATGCTGGGAAATGGAATATCTTCACCTAAAAACTAGACAGAAGCATTCTCAAAACGTTCTCTCGATGCGTGAATTCAACTCACAGAGTTGAACCTGTCTTTTGATACAGCAGTTTGGAAACACTCTATTTGTGAAATCTGCAATTGGATATTTCCAGCGATTTGAGGCTTATGCAAGGAACAGGAAATATCTTCACTTCAAAACTGGACAGGAGCATTCTCAGAAACCTCTTTGTGATGAGTGCATTCAACTCGAAGACTTGAACGTTCATTTTGATAGAACAGTTTGGAAACACTCCTTTTGGACAATCTGTAAATGTTTATTCGGAGAGCTTTAAGGCCTATGTTGGAAAAGGAAATAACTTCACCTAAAAACTAGACAGAAGCATTCTCAGAAACTACTTTGTGGTGAGTGCATTCACCTCACAGAGTTGAACCAAAAAGTTGATAGAGAAGTTCCGAAACACTCTTTTTGTAGAATCTGCAAGTGGATATTTTGAGCGCTTTGAGGCCTATGCAGGAAAAGGAAATATCGTCACTTCAAAACTGGACAGGAGCATTCTCAGAAACCTCTTTGTGATGAGTGCATTCAACTAGAAGGCGTGAACGTTCCTTTTGATAGAACAGTTTTGAAACACTCCTTTTGTACAATCTGCAAATGTTTCTTCGGAGCGCTGTGAGGCCTATGTTGGAAAAGGAAATATCTTCACCTAAAAATTAGACAGAAACATTCTCGGAGACTTCTTTGTGATGAGTGCATTCAACTCACAGAATTGAACCTACCAATTGATAGAGAAGTTTGGAAACACTCTTTTTGTAGAATCTGCAAGTGGATATTTGGAGCGCTTTGAGACCCATGCTGGGAAATGGAATATCTTCACCTAAAAACTAGACAGAAGCATTCTTAAAAACTTCTTTGTGATGAGTGCATTCAACTCAAGGACTTGAAAGTTCCTTTTGAGAGAACAGATTTGAAACACTCTTTTTGTAGAATCTGCACGTGGATATTTTTAGCGATTTGAGGCCTCTGCTGGAAGAGGAAATATCTTCACCGAAAAACTACACAGAAGCATTCTGAGAAACTTCTTTGTGATGAGTGCATTCAACTCACAGACTTGAACCTACCAATTGATAGAGAAGTTTGGAAACACTCTTTTTGTAGAATATGCAAGTGGATATTTGGAGCGCTTTGAGGCCTATGCTGGAAAAGGAAATATCTTCACATAAAAACCTGACAGAAGCATTCTCAGAAACTTCTTTGTGTTCAGTGCATTCAAATCACAGACTTGAATCTTTCTTTTGAAAGAGCAGTTTTGAAACACTCTTTTTGTAAAATCTGCAAGTGGATATTTGGAGCATTTTGAGGCCTATGCTGGGAAATGGAATATCTTCACCTAAAAACTAGACAGAAGCATTCTCAGAAAGTTCTTCTCGATGCGTGCATTCAACTCGCAGAGTTGAACCTGTCTTTTGATAGAGCAGTTTGGAAACACTCTTTTTGTGCAATCTGCCATTGGATATTTCCAGCGATTTGAGGCCTATGCAAGGAAAAGGAAATATCTTCACTTCAAAACTGGACAGGAGCATTCTCAGAAACCTCTTTGTGATGAGTGCATTCAACTCGAAGACTTGAACGTTCCTTTTGATAGAACAGTTTTGAAACACTCCTTTTGGACAATCTGCAAATGTTTATTCGGAGCGCTTTGAGGCCTATGTTGGAAAAGGAAATATCTTCACCTAAAAACTAGACAGAAGCATTCTCGGAAATTTCTTGGTGATGAGTGCATTCAACTCACAGAATTGAACCTACCAATTGATAGAGAAGTTTGGAAACACTCATTTTGTAGAATCTGCAAGTGGATATTTGGAGCGTTTTGAGGCCTATGTTGGAAAAGGAAATATCTTCATATAAAAACTAGACAGAAGCATTCTCAGAAACTTCTTTGTGATGAGTGCATTCAACTTAAAGACTTGAACGTTCCTTTTGAGAGAACAGTTTTGAAACACTCTTTTTGTAGAATCTTCACGTGGATATTTGGAGCGATTTGAGGCCTCTGCTGAAAAAGGAAATATCTTCACGTAAAAACTAGACAGAAGCATTCTGAGAAACCTCTTTGTGTTGAGTGCATTCAACTCACAGACTTGAAGCTTTCTTTTGAAAGAGCAGTTTTGAAACACTCTTTTTGTAGAATCTGCACGTGGACATTCGGTGCGATTTGAGGCCTATGCTGGGAAATGAAGTATCTTCACCTGAAAACTAGACAGAAGCATTCTCAGAAACTTCTTTGTGATGAGTGCACTCAACTCACAGACTTGAAGCTTTCTTTTGAAAGAGCAGTTTTGAAACACTCTTTTTGTACAATCTGCAAGTGGATATTTGGATCGCTTTGAGGCCCATGCTGGGAAATGGAATATCTACACCTAAAAACTAGACTGAAGCATTCTGAGAAACTTCTTTGTGATGAGTGCATTCAACTCACAGACTTGAACATAACAATTGATAGAGAAGTTTGGAAACACTCTTTTTGTAGAATATGCAAGTGGATATTTGGAGCGCTTTGAGGCCTATGCTGGAAAAGGAAATATCTTCACATAAAAACCTGACAGAAGCATTCTCAGAAACTTCTTTGTGTTCAGCGCATTCAAATCACAGACTTGAATCTTTCTTTTGAAAGAGCAGTTTTGAAACACTCTTTTTGTAAAATCTGCAAGTGGATATTTGGAGCATTTTGAGGCCTATGCTGGGAAATGGAACATCTTCACCTAAAAACTAGACAGAAGCATTCTCAGAAAGTTCTTCTCGATGCGTGCATTCAACTCGCAGAGTTGAACCTGTCTTTTGATAGAGCAGTTTGGAAACACTCTTTTTGTGCAATCTGCCATTGAATATTTCCAGCGATTTGAGGCCTATGCAAGGAAAAGGAAATATCTTCACTTCAAAACTGGACAGGAGCATTCTCAGAAACCTCTTTGTGAAGAGTGCATTCAACTCGAAGACTTGAACGTTCCTTTTGATAGAACAGTTTTGAAACACTCCTTTTGGACAATCTGCAAATGTTTATTCGGAGCGCTTTGAGGCCTATGTTGGAAAAGGAAATATCTTCACCTAAAAACTAGACAGAAGCATTCTCGGAAACTTCTTTGTGATGAGTGCATTCAACTCACAGAATTGAACCTACCAATTGATAGAGAAGTTTGGAAACACTCATTTTGTAGAATCTGCAAGTGGATATTTGGAGCGTTTTGAGGCCTATGTTGGAAAAGGAAATATCTTCATATAAAAACTAGACAGAAGCATTCTCAGAAACTTCTTTGTGATGAGTGCATTCAACTCAAAGACTTGAACGTTCCTTTTGAGAGAACAGTTTTGAAACACTCTTTTTGTAGAATCTGCACGTGGATATTTGGAGCGATTTGAGGCCTCTGCTGAAAAAGGAAATATCTTCACGTAAAAACTAGACAGAAGCATTCTGAGAAACCTCTTTGTGTTGAGTGCATTCAACTCACAGACTTGAAGCTTTCTTTTGAAAGAGCAGTTTTGAAACACTCTTTTTGTAGAATCTGCAAGTGGATATTTGGAGCGCTGTGAGGCCCATGCTGGGAAATGGAATATCTTCACCTAAAAACTAGACTGAAGCATTCTGAGAAACTTCTTTGTGATGAGTGCATTCAACTCTCAGACTTCAACGTTGCTTTTGATAGAACAGTTCTGAAACACTAAGTTTGTAGAATCCGCAAGTGTTTATTCGGAGCACCTTGAGGCATATGTTGGAAAAGGAAATATCTTCACATAAAAACTAGAGAGAAGCATTCTCAGAAACTTCTTTGTGAGGAGTGCATTCAACTCACAGACTTGAATCTTTCTTTTGAAAGAGCAGTTTTGAAGCACTCTTTTTGTAAAATCTGCAAGTGGATATTTGGAACGCTTTGAGGCCTATGCTGGGAAATGGAATATCTTCACCTAAAAACTTGACAGAAGCATTCTCAGAAAGTTCTTCTCGATGCGTGCATTCAACGCACAGAGTTGAACCTGTCTTTTGGTAGAGCAGTTTGGAAAAACTCTTTTTTTGAAATCTGCCATTGGATATTTCCAGCGATTTGAGGCCTATGCAAGGAAAAGGAAATATCTTCACTTCAAAACTGGACAGGAGCATTCTCAGAAACCTCTTTGTGATGAGTGCATTCAACTCGAAGACTTGAACGTTCCTTTTGATAGAACAGTTTTGAAACACTCCTTTTGGACAATCTGCAAATGTTTATTCGGAGCGCTTTGAGGCCTATGTTGGAAAAGGAAATTTCTTCACCTAAAAACTAGACAGAAGCCTTCTCGGAAACATCTTTGTGATGAGTGCATTCAACTCACAGAATTGAACCTACCAATTGATAGAGAAGTTTGGAAACACTCTTTTTGTAGAATCTGCAAGTGGATATTTGGAGCGCTTTGAGGCCTATGTTGGAAAAGGAAATATCTTCACCTAAAAACTAGACAAAAGCATTCTGAGAAACTTCTTTGTGTTGAGTGCATTCAACTCACAGACTTGAAGCTTTCTTTTGAAAGAGCAGTTTTGAAACACTCTTTTTGTAGAAGCTGCACGTGGACATTTGGAGCGATTTGAGGCCTATGCTGGGAAATGAAGTATCTTCACATGAAAACTAGACAGAAGCATTCTCAGAAACTTCTTTGTGTTGAGTGCACTCAACTCACAGACTTGAAGCTTTCTTTTGAAAGAGCAGTTTTGAAACACTCTTTTTGTAGAATCTGCAAGTGGATATTTGGAGCGATTTGAGGCCCATGCTGGGAAATGGAATATCTTCACCTAAAAACTAGACTGAAGCATTCTGAGAAACTTTTTGTGATGAGTGCATTCAACTCAAGGACAGTTTTGAAACACTCTTTTTGTAGAATCTGCACGTGGATATTTGGAGCGCTTTGAGGCCTTTGCTGGAAAAGGAAATATCTTCACCTAAAAACCAGATAGAAGCATTCTGAGAAACTTCTTTGTGTTGAGTGCATTCAACTCACCGACTTGAAGATTTCTTTTGAAAGAGCAGTTTTGAAACACTCTTTTTGTAGAATCTGGAAGTGGATATTTGGAGCGCTTTGAGGCCCATGCTGGGAAATGGAATATCTTCACCTAAAAACTAGACTGAAGCATTCTGAGAAACTTCTTTGTGATGAGTGCATTCAACTCACTGACTTGAACGTTGCATTTGATAGAACAGTTCTGAAACACTAAGTTTGTAGAATCCGCAAGTGTTTATTCGGAGCACCTTGAGGCCTATGTTGGAAAAGGAATTATCTTCACATAAAAACTAGAGAGAAGCATTCTCAGAAACTTCTTTGTGATGAGTGCATTCAACTCACAGACTTGAATGTTTCTTTTGAAAGAGTAGTTTCGAAACACTCTTTTTGTAAAATCTGCAAGTGGATATTTGGAAGACTTTGAGGCCTATGCTGGGAAATGGAATATCTTCACCTAAAAACTAGACAGAAGCATTCTCAGAAAGTTCTTCTCGATGCGTGCATTCAACTCACAGAGTTGAACCTGTCTTTTGATAGAGCAGTTTGGAAACACTCTTTTTGTGCAATCTGCCAGTGGATATTTCAGGCGATTTGCGGCCTATGCAAGGAAAAGGAAATATCTTCACTTCAAAACTGGACAGGAGCATTCTCAGAAACCTCTTTGTGATGAGTGCACTCAACTCGAAGACTTGAACGTTCCTTTTGATAGAACAGTTTTGAAACACTCCTTTTGGACAATCTGCAAATATTTATTCGGAGCGCTTTGAGGCCTATGTTGGAAAAGGAAATATCTTCACCTAAAAACTAGACAGAAGCATTCTGAGAAACTTCTTTGTGATGAGTGCATTCAACTCACAGAATTAAACCTACCAATTGATAGAGAAGTTTGGAAACACTCTTTTTGTAGAATCTGCAGGTGGATATTTGGAGTGCTTTGAGGCCCATGCTGGGAAATGGAATATCTTCACCTCAAAACTACACTGAAGCATTCTGAGAAACTTCTTTGTGATGAGTGCATTCAACTCACACACTTGAACGTTGCTTTTGATAGAACAGTTCGGAAACACTAAGTTTGTAGAATCCGCAAATGTTTATTCGGTGCACCTTGAGGCCTAAGTCGGAAAAGGAAATATCTTCACATAAAAACTACAGAGAAGCATTCTCAGAAACTTCTTTGTGATGAGTGCATTCAACTCACAGACTTGCAGATTTCTTTTGAAAGAGCAGTTTTGAAACACTCTTTTTGTAGAATCTGCAAGTGGATATTTGGAGCGCTTTGAGGCCCATGCTGGGAAATGGAATATCTTCACCTAAAAACTAGACTGAAGCATTCTGAGAAACTTCTTTGTGATGAGTGCATTCAACTCACAGACTTGAAAGTTGCTTTTGATAGAACAGTTCTGAAACACTAAATTTGTAGAATCCGCAAGTGTTTATTCGGAGCACCTTGAGGCCTATGTTGGAAAAGGAAATATCTTCACATAAAAACTAGAGAGAAGCATTCTCAGAAACTTCTTTGTGATGAGTGCATTCAACTCGAAGACTTGAACCTTCTTTTTTGATTGAACAGTTTTGAAACCCTCCTTTTGGACAATCTGCAAATGTTTATTCGGAGCGCTTTGAGGCCTATGTTGGAAAAGGAAATATCTTCACCTAAAAACTAGACAGAAGCATTCTTGGAAACTTCTTTGTGATGAGTGCATTCAACTCACCGAATTGAACCTACCAATTGATAGAGAAGTTTGGAAACACTCTTTTTGTAGAATCTGCAAGTGGATATTTGGAGAGCTTTGAGGCCTGTGTTTGAAGAGGAAATATCTTCACCTTAAAACTAGACAGAAGCATTCTCAGAAACTTCTTTGTGATGAGTGCATTCAACTCAAAGACTTGAACGTTCCTTTTGAGAGAACAGTTTTCAAACACTCTTTTTGTAGAATCTGCACGTGGATATTTGGAGCGCTTTGAGGCCTCTGCTGGAAAAGGAAATATCTTCACATAAAAACTAGACAGAAGCACTCTGAGAAACTTCTTTGTGTTGAGTGCATTCAACTCACAGACTTGAAGCTTTCTTTTGAAAGAGCAGTTTTGAAACACTCTTTTTGTAGAATCTGCACGTGGATATTTGGAGCGATGTGAGACCTATGCTGGGAAATGAAGTATCTTCACCTGAAAACTAGACAGAAGCATTCTCAGAAACTTCTTTGTGTTGAGTGAACTCAACTCACAGACTTGAAGCTTTCTTTTGAAAGAGCAGTTTTGAAACACTCTTTTTGTAGAATCTGCAAGTGGATATTTGGAGCGCTTTGAGGCCCATGCTGGGAAATGGAATATCTTCACCTAAAAACTAGACTGAAGCATTCTGAGAAACTTCTTTGTGATGAGGGCATTCAACTCACACACTTGAACGTTGCTTTTGATAGAACAGTTCGGAAACACTAAGTTTGTAGAATCCGCAAATGTTTATTCGGTGCACCTTGAGGCCTAAGTCGGAAAAGGAAATATCTTCACATAAAAACTACAGAGAAGCATTCTCAGAAACTTCTTTGTGATGAGTGCATTCAACTCACAGACTTGCAGATTTCTTTTGAAAGAGCAGTTTTGAAACACTCTTTTTGTAGAATCTGCAAGTAGATATTTTGAGCGATTTGAGGTCTGTGCTGGGAAATGAAGTATCTTCACATTAAAACCTGACAGAAGCATTCTCAGAAACTTCTTTGTGTTCAGTGCATTCAAATCACAGACTTGAATCTTTCTTTTGAAAGAGTAGTTTTGAAACACTCTTTTTGTAAAATCTGCAAGTGTATATTTGGAGCACTTTGAGGCCTATGCTGGGAAATGGAATGTCTTCACCTAAAAACTGGAAAGAAGCATTCTCAGAAAGTTATTCCCGATGCATGCATTCAACTCACAGAATTGAACCTACCAATTGATAGAGAAGTTTGGAAACACTCTTTTTGTAGAATCTGCAAGTGGATATTTGGAGCGCTTTGAGGCCTATGCTGGAAAAGGAAATATCTTCACCTAAAAACTACACAGCAGCATTCTCAGAAACCTCTTTGTGATGAGTGCATTCAACTCGAAGACTTCAACGTTCCTTTTGATAGAACAGTTTTGAAACACTCCTTTTGTGCAATCTGCAAATGTTTATTCGGAGCGCTTTGAGGACTATGTTGGAAAAGAAAATATCTTCACCTAAAAACTAGACAGAAGCATTCTCGGAAACTTCTTTGTGATGATTGCATTCAACACACAGAATTGAACCTACCAATTGGTAGAGAAGTTTGGAAACACTCTTTTTGTAGAATCTGCAAGTGGATATTTGGAGCGCTTTGAGGCCTATGCTGGAAAAGGAGATATCTTCACATAAAAATTAGACAGAAGCATTCTGAGAAACTTCTTTGTGTTGAGAGCATTCATCTGACAGACTTGAAGCGTTCTTTTGAAAGAGCAGTTTTGAGACACTCTTTTTGTAGAATCTGCATGTGGATATTTTGAGCGATTTTAGGCCTATGCTGGGAAATGAAGTATCTTCACCTGAAAACTAGACAGAAGCATTCTCAGAAACTTCCTTGTGTTGAGTGCACTCAACTCACAGACTTGAAGCTTTCTTTTGAAAGAGCAGTTTTGAAACACTCTTTTTGTAGAATCTGCAAGTGAATATTTGGAGCGCTTTGAGGCCCATGCTGGGAAGTGGAATATTTTCACCTAAAAACTAGACTGAAGCATTCTGAGAAACTTCTTTGTGATGAGTGTATTCAACTCACAGACTTGAAAGTTGCTTTTGATAGAACAGTTATGAAACACTAAGTTTGTAGAATCCGCAAGTGTTTATTCGGAGCACCTTGAGGCCTATGTTGGAAAAGGAAATATCTTCACATAAAAAGTAGAGAGAAGCATTCTCAGAAACTTCTTTGTGATGAGTGCATTCAACTCGAAGTCTTGAACCTTCCTTTATGATTGAACAGTTTTGAAACCCTCCTTTTGGACAATCTGCAAATGTTTATTCGGAGCGCTTTGAGGCCTATGTTGGAAAAGGAAATATCTTCACCTAAAAACTAGACAGAAGCATTCTCGGAAACTTCTTTGTGATGAGTGCATTCAACTCACAGAATTGAACCTACCAATTGATAGAGAAGTTTGGAAACACTCTTTTTGTAGAATCTGCAAGTGGATATTTGGAGCGCTTTGAGGCCTATGTTGGAAGAGGAAATATCTTCATATAAAAACTAGACAGAAACATTCTCAAAAACTTCTTTGTGATGAGTGCATTCAACTCAAAGACTTGAACGTTACTTTTGAGAGAACAGTTTTGAACACTCTTTTTGTAGAATCTGCACGTGGATATTTGGAGCGCTTTGAGGCCTAGGCTGGAAAAGGAAATATCTTCACATAAAAACCTGACAGAAGCATTCTCAGAAACTTCTTTGTGTTGAGTGCATTCAACTCACAGACTTGAAGCTTTCTTTTGAAAGAGCAGTTTTGAAACACTCGTTTTGTAGAATCTGCACGTGGATATTTGGAGCGCTTTTAGGCCAATGCTGGGAAATGGAATATCTTCACCTAAAAACTAGACTGAAGCATTCTGAGAAACTTCTTTGTGATGAGTGCATTCAACTCACAGACTTGAACGTTGCTTTTGATAGAACAGTTCTGAAACACTAAGTTTGCAGAATCCGCAAGTGTTTATTCGGAGCACCTTGAGGCCTATGTTGGAAAAGGAAATATCTTCACATAAAAACTAGAGAGAAGCATTCTCAGAAACTTCTTTGTGATGAGTGCATTCAACTCACATACTTGAATCTACCAATTGATAGAGAAGTTTGGAAACACTCTTTTTGTAGAATCTGCAAGTGGATATTTGGAGCGCTTTGAGGTCTATGCTGTAAAAGGAAATATCTTCACATAAAAACCTGACAGAAGCTTTCTCAGAAACTTCTTTGTGTTCAGTGCATTCAAATCACAGACTTGAATCTTTCTTTTGAAAGAGCAGTTTTGAATCACTCTTTTTGTAAAATCTGCAAGTGGATATTTGTAGCACTTTGAGGCCTACGCTGGGAAATGAAATATCTTCACCTAAAAACTAGACAGAAGCATTCTCAGAAAGTTCTTCTTGAGGCATGCATTCAACTCTCAGAATTGAACCAAAAAGTTGATAGAGAAGTTTCGAAAAACTCTTTTTGTGGAATCTGCAAGTAGATATTTGGAGTGCTTTGAGGCCTATGCTGGGAAACGAAATATCTTCACCTAAAAACTAGACAGCAGCATTCTCAGAAACCTCTTTGTGATGAGTGCATTCAACTCGAAGTCTTGAACGTTCCTTTTGATAGAACAGTTTTGAAACACTCCTTTTGTACAATCTGCAAATGTTTATTCGGAGCGCTTTGAGGCCTACGTTAGAAAAGGAAATATCTTCACCTAAAAACTAGACAGAAGCATTCTCGGAAACTTCTTTGTGTTGAGTGCATTCAACTCACAGAATTGAACCTACAAATTGATAGAGAAGTTTGAAAACACTCTTTTTGTAGAATATGCAAGTGGATATTTTGAGCGCTTTGAGGCCTATGTTGGAAAAGGAAATATCTTCACATAAAAGCTAGACAGAAACATTCTCAGAAACTTGTTTGTGATGAGTGCATTCAACTCAAAGACTTGAACGTTCCTTTTGAGAGAACAGTTTTGAAGCGCTCTTTTTGTATAATCTGCACGTGGATATTTGGAGCGCTTTGAGGACTATGCTGGAAAAGGAAATATCTTCACATAAAAATTAGACAGAAGCATTCTGAGAAACTTCTTTGTGTTGAGAGCATTCATCTGACAGACTTGAAGCATTCTTTTGAAAGAGCAGTTTTGAGACACTCTTTTTGTAGAATCTGCATGTGGATATTTTGAGCGATTTGAGGCCTATGCTGGGAAATGAAGTATCTTCAGCTGAAAACTAGACAGAAGCATTCTCAGAAACTTCCTTGTGTTGAGTGCACTCAACTCACAGACTTGAAGCTTTCTTTTGAAAGAGCAGTTTTGAAACACTCTTTTGTAGAATCTGCAAGTGGATATTTGGAGTGCTTTGAGGCCCATGCTGGGAAATGGAATATCTTCACCTAAAAACCAGACTGAAGCATTCTGAGAAACTTCTTTGTGATGAGTGCATTCAACTCACAGACTTGAAAGTTGCTTTTGATAGAACAGTTTTGAAACACTAAGTTTGTAGAATCCGCAAGTGTTTATTCGGAGCACCTTGAGGCCTATGTTGGAAAAGGAAACATCTTCACATAAAAAGTAGAGAGAAGCATTCTCAGAAACTTATTTGTGATGAGTGCATTCAACTCGAAGACTTGAACCTTCCTTTTTGATTGAACAGTTTTGAAACACTCCTTTTGGACAATCTGCAAATGTTTATTCGGAGCGCTTTGAGGCCTATGTTGGAAAAGGAAATATCTTCACCTAAAAACTAGACAGAAGCATTCTTGGAAACTACTTTGTGATGAGTGCATTCATCTCACAGAATTGAACCTACCAATTGATAGAGAAGTTTGGAAACACTCTTTTTGTAGAATCTGCAAGTGGATATTTGGAGCGCTTTGAGGCCTGTGTTGGAAGAGGAAATATCTTCATATAAAAACTAGACAGAAACATTCTCAGAAACTTCTTTGTGATGAGTGCATTCAACTCAAAGACTTGAACGTTACTTTTGAGAGAACACTTTTGAACACTCTTTTTGTAGAATCTGCACGTGGATATTTGGAGCGCTTTGAGGCCTATGCTGGAAAAGGAAATATCTTCACATAAAAACCTGACAGAAGCATTCTCAGAAACTTCTTTGTGTTCAGTGTATTCAAATCACAGACTTGAATCTTTCTTTTGAAAGAGCAGTTTTGAAACACTCTTTTTGTAAAATCTGCAAGTGGATATTTGGAGCACTTTGAGGCCTATGCTGGGAAATGTAATATCTTCTCCTAAAAACTAGACAGAAGCATTCTGAGAAAGTTCTTCTCAATGCGTGCATTCAGCTCACAGAGTTGAAAATGTCTTTTGATAGAGCAGTTTGGAAACACTCTTTTTGTGCAATCTGCCATTGGATATTTCCAGCGATTTGCGGTCTATGAAAGGAAAAGGAGGTATCTTCACTTCAAAACTGGACAGGAGCATTCTCAGAAACCTCTTTGTGATGAGTGCATTCAACTCGAAGACTTGAACGTTCCTTTTGAAACAACAGTTTTGAAACACTCCTTTTGGACAATCTGCAAATGTTTATTCGGAGCGCTTTGAGGTCTATGTTGGAAAAGGAAATATCTTCACCTAAAAACTAGACAGAAGCATTCTCGGAAATTTCTTTGTGATGAGTGCTTTCAACTCACAGAATTGAACCTACCAATTGATAGAGAAGTTTGGAAACACTCTTTTTGTAGAATCTGCAAGTGGGTATTTGGAGCACTTTGAGGCCTATGTTGGAAAAGGAAATATCTTCACCTTAAAACTAGACAGAAGCATTCTCAGAAACTTCTTTGTGATGAGTGCATTCAACGCAAAGACTTGAACGTTCCTTTTGAGAGAACAGTTTTCAAACACTCTTTTTGTAGAATCTGCACGTGGATAATTGGAGTGCTTTGTGGCCTCTGCTGGAAAAGGAAATATCTTCACATAAAAACTAGACAGCAGCATTCTGAGAAACTTCTTTGTGTTGAGTGCATTCAACTCACAGACTTGAAGCTTTCTTTTGAAAGAGCAGTTTTGAAACACTCTTTTTGTAGAATCTGCACGTGGATATTTGGAGCGATATGAGGCCTATTCTAGGAAATGAAGTATCTTCACCTGAAAACTAGACAGAAGCATTCTCAGAAACTTCTTTGTGTTGAGTGCACTCAACTCACCGACTTGAAGCTTTCTTTTGAAAGAGCAGTTTTGAAACACTCTTTTTGTAGAATCTGCAAGTGGATATTTGGAGCGCTTTGAGGCCTATGTTGGAAAAGGAAATATCTTCACTTAAAAGCTAGACAGAAGCATTCTCGGAAATTTCTTTGTGATGAGTGCATTCAACTCAAAAACTTGAAAGTTCCTCTTGAGAGAACAGTTTTGAAACACTCTTTTTGTAGAATCTGCACGTGGATATTTGGAGCGCTTTGAGGCCTATGCTGGAAAAGGAAATATCTTCACATAAAAACCTGACAGAAGCATTCTCAGAAACTTCTTTGTGTTGAGTGCATGCAACTCACAGACTTGAAGCTTTCTTTTGAAAGAGCAGTTTTGAAACACTCTTTTTGTAATATCTGCAAGTGGATATTTGGAGCACTTTGAGGCCTATGCTGGGAAATGGAATATCTTCACCTAAAAACTAGACAGAAGCATTCTCAGAAAGTTCTTCTCGATGCGTGCATTCAACTCACAGAGTTGAACCTGTCTTTTGATAGAGCAGTTTGGAAACACTCTTTTTGTGAAATCTGCCATTGGATATTTCCAGCGATTTGAGGCCTATGCAAGGAAAAGGAAATATCTTCACTTCAAAACTGGACAGCAGCATTCTCAGAAACCTCTTTGTGATGAGTGCATTCAACTCGAAGACTTGAACGTTGCTTTTGATAGAACAGTTTTGAAACACTCCTTTTGGACAATCTGCAAATGTTTATTCGGAGCGCTTTTAGGCCTATGTTGGAAAGGAAATATCTTCACCTTAAAACTAGACAGAAGCATTCTCAGAAACTTCTTTGTGATGAGTGCATTCAACTCAAAGGCTTGAACGTTCCTTTTGAGAGAACCGTTTTCAAACACTCTTTTTGAAGAATCTGCACGTGGATATTTGGAGCGCTTTGAGGACTCTGCTGGAAAAGGAAATATCTTCACATCAAAACTAGACAGAAGCATTCTGAGAAACTTCTTTGTGTTGAGTGCATTCAACTCACAGACTTGAAGCTTTCTTTTGAAAGAGCAGTTTTGAAACACTCTTTTTGTAGAATCTGCACGTGGATATTTGGAGGGATGTGAGGCCTAAGCTGGGAAATAAAGTATCTTCACCTGAAAACTAGACAGAAGCATTCTCAGAAACTTCATTGTGTTGAGTGCACTCAACTCACAGACTTGAAGCTTTCTTTTGAAAGAGCAGTTTTGAAACACTCTTTTCGTAGAATCTGCAAGTGGATATTTGGAGTGCTTTGAGGCCCATGCTGGGAAATGGAATATCTTCACCTAAAAACTAGACTGAGGCATTCTGAGAAACTTCTTTGTGATGAGTGCATTCAACTCACACACTTGAACGTTGCTTTTGATAGAACAGTTCGGAAACACTAAGTTTGTAGAATCTGCAAGTGTTTATTTGGAACACCTTGAGGCCTATGTTGGAAAAGGAAATATCTTCACATGAAAACTAGAGAGAAGGATTCTCAGAAACTTCTTTTTGATGAGTTCATTCAACTCACAGAGGTGAACCTACCAATTGATAGAGAAGTTTGGAAACACTCTTTTTGTAGAATCTGCAAGTGGATATTTGGAGCCGTTTGAGTCCTATGCTGGAAAAGGAAATACCTTCACATAAAAACTGAACAGTAGCATTCTCAGAAACTTCTTTGTGTTGAGTGCATTCAACTCACAGACTTGAACTTACCTATAGAAAGAGCAGTTTTAAAACACTCTTTTGGTAAAATCTGCAAGTCGTTATTTGGAGCACTTCGAGGCCTGTGCTGGGATATGGAATATCTTCACCTAAAAGCTACAGAGAAGCATTCTCAGAAAATTCTTCATGATGCCTTCATTCAACTCACAGAGTTGAACCCTCCTTATGATAGAACACTTTTGAAACACTCTTTTTGTAGAATCTGCAAGAGGCTATTTGGAGCGTTTTGAGTCCTATGCTGGAAAAGGAAATATCTTCACATAACAACTAGACGGAAGCATTCTCAGAAACTTCTGTGTGATGAGTGCATTCAACTCACAGACTTGAACGTTCCTCTCGAAAGAGCAGTTTTGAAACACTCCTTTTGTAGAATCTGCAAGTGTTTATTTGGAGCGCTTTGAGGCCTATGTTGGAAAAGGAAATATCTTCACATAAGAACCAGACAGAAGCATTCTCAGAAACTTCTTTGTGATGAGTGCATTCTACTCACAGTGTTGAAGCTTGCTTTTCATAGAGCAGTTTTGAAACACTCTTTTGGTAGAATCTGCAAGTGGATATTTGGAACGCTTTGAGGCCTATGCTGGAAAAGGAAATGTCTTCACATAAAAACTAGACAGAAGCATTCCAGGAAACTTCTGTATGATAAGTGCATTCAACTCACAGACTTGAACGTTCCTTTTGATAGGACTCTTTTGAAACACTCTTTTGTATAATTTGTAAGTGTTTATTTGGAGCGCTTTGAGGCCTAAGCTGGAAAAGGAAATATCTTCACGTAAGAACTAGACAGAAGCATTCTCAGAAACTTCTTTATGAAGAGTGCATTCAACACACAGACTTGAACCTTGCTTTTGAAAGAGCAGCTTTGAAACACTCTTTTCGTAGAATCTGCAAGGGGATATTTGGAGCGCTTTGAGGCCTATGCTGGTAAATGAAATCTCTTCACCTAAAAACTAGACAGAAGCATTCTGAGAAACTTCTGTGTGATGAGTGCATTCAACTCACAGACTTCAACGTTCCCTTTCATAGAACAGTTTTGAAACATTCCTTTTGTAGAATCTGCATGTGTTTATTTGTAGTGCTTTGAGGCCTATGTTGGAAAAGGAAATACCTTCATATAAAAACTAGACGGAAGGCTTCTCAGAAACTTCTTTGTGATGAGTGCATTCAACTCACAGACTTGAAGCTTCCTTTGGAAAGAGCAGTTTGGAGACACTCTTCTTATAGTATCTTCAAGTGGATATTTGGAGCGCTTTGAGGCCTATGCTGGGAAATGAAATCTCTTCACCTAAAAACTAGACAGAAGCATTCTGAGAAACTTCTGTGTGATGAGTGCATTCAACTCACAGACTTGAACGTTCAATTTGATAGAACAGTTTTGAAACACTCCTTTTGTAGAATCTGCATGTGTTTATTTGGAGCGCTTTGAGGCCTATGTTGGAAAAGGAAATATCTTCATATAAAAACTAGACAGAAGCATTCTCAGAAACTTCTTTTTGATGAGTGCATTCAACTCACAGACTTGAAGCTTCCTTTGGAAAGAGCAGTTTGGAGACACTCTTCTTATAGAATCTTCAAGTGGATATTTGGAGCGCTTTGAGGCCTATGCTGGGACATGAAATTTCTTCACCTAAAAACTAGACAGAAGCATTCTGAGAAAGTTCTTTGCAATGAGTGCATTCAACTCACAGACTTGAACGTTCCTTTGGATAGAACAGTTTTGAAACATTACGTTTGTAGAATCTGCAAGTGTTTATTCGGAGCACCTTGAGGCCTATGTTGGAAAAGGAAATATCTTCACATGAAAAATAGAGAGAAAGATTCTCAGAAACTTCTTTTTGATGAGTTCACTCAACTCACAGAGTTGAACCTACCAATTGATAGAGAAGTTTGGAAACACTCTTTTTGTAGAATCTGCAAGTGGATATTTGGAGCCGTTTGAGTCCTATGCTGGAAAAGGAAATATCTTCACATAAAAACTGAACAGAAGCATTCTCAGAAACTTCTTTGTGTTGAGTGCATTCAACTCACAGACTTGAACTTACCTATAGAAAGAGCAGTTTTGAAACACTCTTTTGCTAAAATCTGCAAGTGGTTATTTGGAGCACTTCGAGGCCTGTGCTGGGATATGGAATAACTTCACCTAAAAACTACAGAGAAGCATTCTCAGAAAGTTCTTCATGATGCCTTCATTCAACTCACGGAGTTGAACCTTCCTTATGATAGAACACTTTTGAGACACTCTTTTTGTAGAATCTGCAAGAGGCTATTTGGAGCGTTTTGAGGCCTATGCTGGAAAAGGAAATATCTTCACATAACAACTAGACGGAAGCATTCTCAGAAACTTCTGTGTGATGAGTGCATTCAACTCACAGACTTGAACGTTCCTCTCGAAAGAGCAGTTTTGAAACACTCCTTTTGTAGAATCTGCAAGTGTTTATTTGGAGCGCTTTGAGGCCTATGTTGGAAAAGGAAATATCTTCACATAAAAACTAGACAGAAGCATTCTCAGAAACTTCTTTGTGATGAGTGCATTCTACTCACAGTGTTGAAGCTTGCTTTTGATAGAGCAGTTTTGAAACACTCTTTTGGTAGAATCTGCAAGTGGATATTTGGAGCGCTTTGAGGCCTATGCTGGAAAAGGAAATGTCTTCACATAAAAACTAGACAGAAGCATTCCAGGAAACTTCTGTATGATAAGTGCATTCAACTCACAGACTTTTACGTTCCTTTTGAGAGGACTCTTTTGAAACACTCCTTTTGTAGAATTTGCAAGTGTTTATTTTGAGCACTTTGAGGCCTAAGCTGGAAAAGGAAGTATCTACACGTAAGAACTAGACAGAAGCATTCTCAGAAACTTCTTTCTGATGAGTGCATTCAACACACAGACTTGAACCTTGCTTTTGAAAGAGCAGCTTTGAAACACTCTTTTCATAGAATCTGCAAGGGGATATTTGGAGCGCTTTGAGGCCTATGCTGGGAAATGAAATCTCTTCACCTAAAAACTAGACAGAAGCATTCTGAGAAACTTCTGTGTGATGAGTGCATTCAACTCACAGACTTGAACGTTCCCTTTGATAGAACAGTTTTGAAACACTCCTTTTGTAGAATCTGCATGTGTTTATTTGGAGCGCTTTGAGGCCTATGTTGGAAAAGGAAATATCTTCATATAAAAACTAGACGGAAGCCTTCTCAGAAACTTCTTTGTGATGAGTGCATTCAACTCACAGACTTGAAGCTTCCTTTCGAAAGAGCAGTTTGGAGACACTCTTCTTATAGGATCTTCAAGTGGATATTTGGAGCGCTTTGAGGCCTATGCTGGGACATGAAATCTCTTCACCTAAAAACTAGACAGAAGCATTCTGAGAAACTTCTTTGCAATGAGTGCATTCAACTCACAGACTTGAACGTTCCTTTGGACAGAACAGTTTTGAAACATTACGTTTGTAGAATCTGCAATTGTTTATTCGGAGCACCTTGAGGCCAATGTTGGAAAAGGAAATATCTTCCCATAAAAACTAGAGAGAAGGATTCTCAGAAACTTCTTTGTGATGAGTTCATTCAACTCACAGAGTTGAACCTACCAATCGATAGAGAAGTTTGGAAACACTCTTTTTGTAGAATCAGCAAGTGGATATTTGGAGCCTTTTGAGGCCTATGCTGGAAAAGGAAATATCTTCACATAAAAACTGAACAGAAGCATTCTCAGAAACTTCTTTGTGTTGAGTGCATTCAACTCACAGACTTGAACTTACCTATAGAAAGAGCAGTTTTGAAACACTCTTTTGCTAATATCGGCAAGTGGTTATTTGGAGCAGTTCGAGGCCTGTGCTGGGATATGGAATATCTTCACCTAAAAACTACAGAGAAGCATTCTCAGAATGTTCTTCACGATGCCTTCATTCAACTCACGGAGTTGAACCTTCCTTATGATAGAACACTTTTGAAACACTCTTTTTGTAGAATCTGTAAGAGGCTATTTGGAGCGTTTTGAGGCCTATGCTGGAAAAGGAAATATCTTCACATAACAACTAGACGGAAGCATTCTCAGAAACTTCTGTGTGATGAGTGCATTCAACTCACAGACTTGAACGTTCCTCTCGAAAGAGCAGTTTTGAAACACTCCTTTTGTAGAATCTGCAAGTGTTTATTTGGAGCGCTTTGAGGCCTATGTTGGAAAAGGAAATATCTTCACATAAAAACTAGACAGAAGCATTCTCAGAAACTTCTTTGTGATGAGTGCATTCTACTCACAGTGTTGAAGCTTGCTTTTGATAGAGCAGTTTTGAAACACTCTTTTGGTAGAATCTGCAAGTGGATATTTGGAGCGCTTTGAGGCCTATGCTGGAAAAGGAAATGTCTTCACATAAAAACTAGACAGAAGCATTCCAGGAAACTTCTGTATGATAAGTGCATTCAACTCACAGACTTGAACGTTCCTTTTGATAGGACTCTTTTGAAACACTCCTTTTGTAGAATTTGCAAGTGTTTATTTGGAGCGCTTTGAGGCCTAAGCTGGAAAAGGAAGTATCTACACGTAAGAACTAGACAGAAGCATTCTCAGAAACTTCATTCTGATGAGTGCATTCAACACACAGACTTGAACCTTGCTTTTGAAAGAGCAGCTTTGAAACACTCTTTTCGTAGAATCTGCAAGGGGATATTTGGAGCGCTTTGAGGCCTATGCTGGGAAATGAAATCTCTTCACCTAAAAACTAGACAGAAGCATTCTGAGAAACTTCTGTGTGATGAGTGCATTCAACGCACAGACTTGAACGTTCCCTTTGATAGAACAGTTTTGAAACACTTCTTTTGTAGAATCTGCATGTGTTTATTTGGAGCGCTTTGAGGCCTATGTTGGAAAAGGAAATATCTTCATATAAAAACTAGACGGAAGCCTTCTCAGAAACTTCTTTGTGATGAGTGCATTCAACTCACAGACTTGAAGCTTCCTTTGGAAAGAGCAGTTTGGAGACACGCTTCTTATAGAATCTTCAAGTGGATATTTGGAGCGCTTTGAGGCCTATGCTGGGACATGAAATCTCTTCACCTAAAAACTAGACAGAAGCATTCTGAGAAACTTCTTTGCAATGAGTGCATTCAACTCACAGACTTGAACGTTCCTTTGGATAGAACAGTTTTGAAACATTACTTTTGTAGAATCTGCAAGTGTTTATTCGGAGCACCCTGAGGCCTATGTTGGAAAAGGAAATATCTTCCCATAAAAACTAGAGAGAAGGATTCTCAGAAACTTCTTTGTGATGAGTTCATTCAACTCACAGAGTTGAACCTACCTATCGATAGAGAAGTTTGGAAACACTCTTTTTGTAGAATCTGCAAGTGGATATTTGGAGCCGTTTGAGGCCTATCCTGGAAAAGGAAATATCTTCACATAAAAACTGAACAGAAGCATTCTCAGAAACTTCTTTGTGTTGAGGGCATTCAACTCACAGACTTCAACTTACCTATAGAAAGAGCAGTTTTGAAACACTCTTTTGCTAAAATCTGCAAGTGGTTATTTGGAGCACTTCGAGGCCTGTGCTGGGATAAGGAATATCTTCACCTAAAAACTACAGAGAAGCATTCTCAGAAAGTTCTTCACGATGCCTTCATTCAACTCACAGAGTTGAACTTTCCTTATGATAGAACAGTTTGGAAACACTCTTTTTGTAGAATCTGCAAGAGGATATTTGGAGCGTTTTCAGGCCTATGCTTGAAAAGGAAATATCTTCACATAACAAGTAGACGGAAGCATTCTCAGAAACTTCTGTGTGATGAGTGCATTTAACTCACAGACTTGAACGTTCCTCTCGAAAGAGCAGTTTTGAAACACTCTTTTGTAGAATCTGCAAGTGTTTATTTGGAGCACTTTGAGGCCTATGTTGGAAAAGGAAATATCTTCACATAAAAACTAGACAGAAGCATTCTCAGAAACTTCTTTGTGTTGAGTGCACTCAACTCACAGACTTGAAGCTTTTTTTGAAAGAGCAGTTCTGAAACACTCCTTTTGTAGAATCTGCACGTGGATATTTGGAGCGATTTGAGGCCTATGCTGGGAAATGAAGTATCCTCACCTGAAAACTAGACAGAAGCATTCTCAGAAACTTCTTAGTGTTGAGTGCACTCAATTCACAGACTTGAAGCTTTCTTTTGAAAGAGCAGTTTTGAAACACTCTTTTTGTAGTATCTGCAAGTGGATATTTGGAGCGCTTTGAGGCCCATGCTGGGAAATGGAATATCTTCACCTAAAAACTAGACTGAAGCATTCTGAGAAACTTCTTTGTGATGATTGCATTCAACTCACAGATTTGAATCTACCAATTGATAGAGAAGTTTGGAAACACTCTTTTTGTAGAATCTGCAAGTGGATATTTGGAGCGCTTTGAGGCCTATGCTGGAAAAGGAAATATCTTCACATAAAAACCTGACAGAAGTATTCTCAGAAACTTCTTTGTGTTCAGTGCATTCAAATCACCGAGTTGAATCTTTCTTTTGAAAGAGCAGTTTTGAAACACTCTTTTTGTAAAATCTGCAAGTGGATATTTGGAGCAATTTGAGGCCTATGCTGGGAAATGGAATATCTTCACCTATATACTAGACAGAAGCATTCTCAGAAAGTTCTTCTCAATGCGTGCATTCAACTCACAGACTTGAACCAAAAAGTTGATAGAGAAGTTTCAAAACACTCTTTTTGTAGAATCTGAAAGTGGATATTTGAAGCGCTTTGAGTTCTACGATGGAAAAGGAAATATCTTCACCTAAAAACTAGACAGCGGCATTTTCAGAAACCTCTTTGTGATGAGTGCATTCAACTCGAAGACTTGAAAGTTCCTTTTGATAGAACAGTTTTGAAAAACTCCTTTTGTACAATCTGCAAATGTTTATCCGGAGCGTGTTGATGCCTATGTTGGAAAACAAAATATCTTCACCTAAAAAGTAGACAGAAGCATTCTCGCAAACTTCTTTGTGATGAGTGCATTCAACTCACAGAATTGAACCTACCAATTGATAGAGAAGTTTGGAAACACTCTTTTTGTAGAATCTGCACGTGGATATTTGGGGAGATTTGAGTTCTCTGCTGGAAAAGGAAATATCTTCACCTGAAAACTAGACAGAAGCATTCTCAGAAACTTCTTTGTGTTGAGTGCACTCAACTCACAGACTTGAAGCTTTTTTTGAAAGAGCAGTTTTGAAACACTCTTTTTGTAGAATCTGCAAGTGGATATTTGGAGCGCTTTTAGGCCCATGCTGGGAAATGGAATATCTTCACTTAAAAACTAGACTGAAGCATTCTCAGAAACTTCTTTGTGATGAGTGCATTGAACTCACAGACATGAACGTTGCTTATGATAGAACAGTTCTGAAACACTAAGTTTGTAGAATCCGCAAGTGTTTATTCGGAGCACTTTGAGGCCTATGTTGGAAAAGGAAATATCTTCACATAAAAACTAGAGAGAAGCATTCTCAGAAACTTCTTTGTGATGAGTGCATTCAACTCACAGACTTGAACCTACCAATTGATATGGAAGTTTGGAAACACTGTTTTTGTAGAATCTGCAAGTGGATATTTGGAGCGCTTTGAGGCCCATGCTGGGAAATGGAATATCTTCACCTAAAAACCAGACTGAAGCATTCTGAGAAACTTCTTTGTGATGAGTGCGTTCAACTCACAGACTTGAACGTTGCTTTGGATAGAACAGTTCTGAAACACTAAGTTTGTAGAATCCGCAAATGTTTATTCGGAGCACCTTGAGGCCTATGTTGGAAAAGGAAATGTCTTCACATAAAAACTGGACAGAAGCATTCTGAGAAACTTCTTTGTGATGAGTGCATTCAACTCACAGACTTGAACCTACCAATTGATATGGAAGTTTGGAAACACTGTTTTTGTAGAATCTGCAAGTGGATATTTGGAGCGCTTTGAGGCCCATGCTGGGAAATGGAATATCTTCACCTAAAAACCAGACTGAAGCATTCTGAGAAACTTCTTTGTGATGAGTGCATTCAACTCAGAGACTTGAACTTTGCTTTTGATAGAACAGTTCTGAAACATTAAGTTTGTAGAATCCGCAAATGTTTATTCGGAGCACATTGAGGCCTATGTTGGAAAAGGAAATATCTTCACATAAAAACTAGAGAGAAGCATTCTCAGAAGCTTCTTTGTGATGAATGCATTCAACTCACCGACTTGAACCTACCAATTGATAGGGACGTTTGGAAACACTGTTTTTGTAGAATCTGCAAGTGGATATTTGGAGCGCTTTGAGGCCCATGCTCGGAAATGGAATATCTTCACCTAAAAAATAGACTGAGGCATTCTGAGAAACTTCTTTGTGATGAGTGCATTCAACTCACAGACTTTAACGTTGCTTTTGAAAGAACAGTTCTGAAACACTAAGTTTGTAGGATCCGCAAGTGTTTATTCGGAGCACCTTGAGGCCTATGTTGGAAAAGGAAATATCTTCACATAAAAACTAGAGAGAAGCATTCTCAGAAACTTATTTGTGATGAGTGCATTAAACTCACCGACTTGAACCTACCAATTGATAGAGAAGTTTGGAAACACTCTTTTTGTAGAATCTGCAAGTGGACATTTGGAGCGCTTTGAGGCCTATGCTGGAAAAGGAAATATCTTCACATAAAAACCTGACAGAAGCATTCTCAGAAACTTCTTTGTGTTCAGTGCATTCGAATCAAGGACTTGAATCTTTCTTTTGAAAGATCAGTTTTGAAACACTCTGTTTGTAAATCTGCAAGTGGATATTGGGAGCACTTTGAGGCCTATGCTGGGAAAAGGAATCTCTTCACGTAAAAACTAGACAGAAGCATTTTCAGAAAGTTCTTCTCGATGCGTGCATTCAACTCACAGAGTTGAACCTGTCTTTTGATAGAGCAGTTTGGAAACACTCTTTTTGTGAAATCTGCCATTGGATATTTCCAGCGATTTGAGGCCTATGCAAGGAAAAGGAGATATCTTCACTTCAAAGCTGGACAGGAGCATTCTCAGAAACCTCTTTGTGATGAGTGCATTCAACTGGAAGTCTTGAACGTTCCTTTTGATAGAACAGTTTTGAAACACTCCTTTTGGACAATCTGCAAATGTTTATTCGGAGCGCTTTGAGGCCTATGTTGGAAAAGCAAATATCTTCCCATAAAAACTAGACAGAAGCATTCTCGGAAACTTCTTTGTGATGAGTGCATTCAACTCAACAGACTTGAACATACCAATTGATAGAGAAGTTTGGAAACACTCTTTTTGTAGAATCTGCAAGTGGATATTTGGAGCGCTTTGACGCCTATGCTGGAAAAGGAAATATCTTCACATAAAAACCTGACAGAAGCATTCTCAGAAACTTCTTTGTGTTTGGTGCATTCAAATCACAGACTTGAATCTTTCTTTTGGAAGAGCAGTTTTGAAACACTCTTTTTGTAATATCTGGAAGTGGATATTTGGAGCACTTTGAGGCCTATGCTGGGAAATGGAATATCTTCACCTAAAAACTAGACAGAAGCATTCTCAGAAAGTTCTTCTCGATGCGTGCATTCAACTCACAGAGTTGAACCTGTCTTTTGATAGAGCAGTTTGGAAACACTCTTTTTGTGAAATCTGCCATTGGATATTTCCAGCGATTTGAGGCCTATGTAAGGAAAAGGAAATATCTTCACTTCAAAACTGGACAGGAGCATTCTCAGAAACCTCTTTGTGATGAGTGCATTCAACTCGAAGACTTGAACGTTCCTTTTGATAGAACAGTTTTGAAAAACTCCTTTTGGACAATTTGCAAATGTTTATTTGGAGCGCTTTGCGGCCTATGTTAGAAAAGGAAATATCTTCACCTAAAAACTAGACAGAAGCATTCTCGGAAACTTCTTTGTGATGAGCGCATTCAACTCACAGAATAGAAGCTACCAATTGATAGAGAAGTTTGGGAACACTCTTTTTGTATAATCTGCAAGTGGATATTTGGAGCGCTTTGATGCCTATGTTGGAAAAGGAAATATCTTCACCTAAAAACTAGACAGAAGCATTCTCAGAAACTTCTTTGTGATGAGTGCATTCAACTCAAATACTTGAACGTTCCTTTTGAGAGAACAGTTTTGAAACACTCTTTTGGTAGAATCTGCACGTGGATATTTGGAGCGCTTTGAGGCCTCTGCTGGAAAAGGAAATATCTTCACATCAAAACTAGACAGAAGCATTCTGATAAACTTCTTTGTGTTGAGTGCATTCAACTCACAGACTTGAAGATTTCTTTTGAAAGAGCAGTTTTGAAACACTCTTTTTGTGAAATCTGCCATTGGATATTTCCAGCGATTTGAGGCCTATGCAAGGAAAAGGAAATATCTTCACTTCAAAACTGGACGGGAGCATTCTCAGAAAGCTCTTTGTGATGAGTGCATTCAACTCGAAGACTTGAACGTTCCTTTTGATAGAACAGTTTTGAAACACTCTTTTTGTATAATCTGCACGTGGATATTTGGAGCGCTTTGAGGCCTCTGCTGGAAAAGGAAATATCTTCACATAAAAACTAGACAGAAGCATTCTGAGAAACTTCTTTGTGTTGAGTGCATTCAACTTACAGACTTGAAGCTTTCTTTTGAAAGAGCAGTTTTGAAACACTCTTTTTGTGAAATCTGCCATTCGATATTTCCAGCGGTTTGAGGCCTATGCAAGGAAAAGGAAATATCTTCACTTCAAAACTGGACAGGAGCATTCTCAGAAAGCTCTTTGTGATGAGTGCATTCAACTCGAAGACTTGAACATTCCTTTTGATAGAACAGTTTTGAAACACTCCTTTTGGACAATCTGCAAATGTTTATTCGGAGCGCTTTGAGGCCTATGTTGGAAAAGGAAATATCTTCACCCAAAAACTAGACTGAAGCATTCTCGGAAACTTCTTTGTGATGAGTGCATTCAACTCACAGAATTGAACCTACCAATTCATAGAGAAGTTTGGAAACACTCTTTTTGTAGAATCTGCAAGTGGATATTTGGGGAGATTTGAGGCCTCTGCTGGAAAAGGAAATATCTTCACCTGAAAACTAGACAGAAGCATTCTCAGAAACTTCTTTGTGTTGAGTGCACTCAACTCACAGACTTGAAAGTTTCTTTTGAAAGAGCAGTTTTGAAACACCCTTTTTGTAGAATCTGCAAGTGGATATTTGGAGCGCTTTGAGGTCCATGCTGGGAAATGGAATATCTTCACCTAAAAACTAGACTGAAGCATTCTCAGAAACTTCTTTGTGATGAGTGCATTCAACTCACAGACATGAAGGTTGCTTTTAATAGAACAGTTCTGAAACATTAAGTTTGTAGAATCCGCAAGTGTTTATTCGGAGCACCTTGAGGCCTATGTTGGAAAAGGAAATATCTTCACATAAAAACTAGAGAGAAGCATTCTCAGAAACTCCTTTGTGGTGAGTACATTCAACTCACAGACTTGAACCTACCAATTGATAGGGAAGTTTGGAAACACTCTTTTTGTAGAATCTGCAAGTGGATATTTGGAGCGCTTTGAGGCCCTTGCTGGGAAATGGAATATCTTCACCTAAAAACTAGACTGAAGCATTCTGAGAAACTTCTTTGTGATGAGTGCATTCAACTCACAGACTTGAACGTTGCTTTTGATAGAACAGTTCTGAAACACTAAGTTTGTAGAATCCGCAAGTGTTTATTCGTACCAGCTTGAGGCCTATGTTGGAAAAGGAAATATTTTCACATAAAAAATAGAGAGAAGCATTCTCAGAAACTTCTGTGTGATGAGTGCATTCAACTTACAGTCTTGAACCTACCAATTGATAGAGAAGTTTGGAAACACTCTTTTTGTAGAATCTGCAAGTGGATATTTGGAGCGCTTTGAGGCCTATGCTGGAAAAGGAAATATCTTCACATAAAAACCTGACAGAAGCATTCTCAGAAACTTCTTTGTGTTCAGTGCAATCAAATCACAGACTTGAATCTTTCTTTTGAAAGAGCAGTTTCGAAACACTCTTTTTGTAAAATGTGCAAGTGGATATTTGGAGCACTTTGGGGCCTATGCTGAAAAATGGAATATCTTCACCAAAAAACTAGACAGAAGCATTCTCAGAAAGTTCTTCTCGATGCGTGCATTCAACTCACAGAGTTGAACCTGTCTTTTGATAGAGCAGTTTGGAAACACTGTTTTTGTGAAATCTGCCATTGGATATTTCCAGCGATTTGAGGCCTATGCAAGGAAAAGGAAATATCTTCACTTCAAAACTGGACAGGAGCATTCTCAGAAACCTCTTTGTGATGAGTGCATTCAACTCGAAGACTGGAACGTTCCTTTTGATAGAACAGTTTTGAAACACTCCTTTTGGACACTCTGCAAATGTTTATTCGGAGCGCTTTGAGGCCTATGTAGGAAAAGGAAATATCTTCACCTAAAAATTAGACAGACGCATTCTCGGAAACTTCTTTGTGATGAGTGCATTCAACTCACAGAATTGAAACTACCAATTGATAGAGAAGTTTGGAAACACTCTTTTTGTAGAATCTGCAAGTGGATATTTGGAGCGCTTTGAGGCCTATGTTGGAAAAGGGAATATCTTCACCTAAAAACAAGACAGAAACATTCTCAGAAACTTCTTTTTGATGAGTGCATTCAACTCAAAGTCTTGGACGTTCCTTTTGAGAGAACAGTTTTGAAACACTCTTTTTGTAGAATCTGCAGATGGATATTTGGAGAGATTTGAAGCCTCTGCTGGAAAAGGAAATATCTTCCCCTGAAAACTAGACAGAAGCATTCTCAGAAACTTCTTTGTGTTGAGTGCACTCAACTCACAGACTTGAAGCTTTCTTTGGAAAGAGCAGTTTTGAAACACTCTTTTTGTAGAATCTGCAAGTGGATATTTGGAGCGCTTTGAGGCCCATGCTGGGAAATGGAATACCTTCACCTAAAAACTAGACTGAAGCATTCTCAGAAACTTCTTTGTGATGAGTGCATTCAACTCACAGACATGAAAGTTGCTTTTGATAGAAAAGTTCTGAAACACTAAGTTTGTAGAATCCGCAAGTGTTTATTCGGAGCACCTTGAGGCCTATGTTGGAAAAGGAAATATCTTCACATAAAAACTAGAGAGAAGCATTCTCAGAAACTTCTTTGTGATGAGTGCATTCAACTCACAGACTTGAACCTACCAATTGATAGGGAAGTTTGGAAACACTCTTTTTGTAGAATCTGCAAGTGGATATTTGGAGCGTTTTGAGGCCCATTCTGGGAAATGGAATATCTTCACCTAAAAACTAGACTGAAGTATTCTGAGAAACTACTTTGTGATGAGTGCATTCAACTCACAGACTTGAACGTGGCTTTTGATACAACAGTTCTGAAACACTAAGTTTGTAGAATCCGCAAGTGTTTATTCGGAGCACCTTGAGGCCTACGTTGGAAAAGGAAATATTTTCACATAAAAACTAGAGAGAAGCATTCTCAGAAACTTCTTTGTGATGAGTGCATTCAACTCACAGACTTGAACCTTCCTATTGATAGGGAAGCTTGGAAACACTCTTTTTGTAGAATCTGCAAGTGGATATTTGGAGCGCTTTGAGACCCATGCTGGGAAATGGAATATCTTCACCCAAAAACTAGACTGAAGCATTCTGAGAAACTTCTTTGTGATGAGCGCATTCAACTCACAGACATGAACGTTGCTTTTGATAGAACAGTTCTGAAACACTAAGTTTGTAGAATCCGCAAGTGTTTATTCGGAGCACTTTGAGGCCTATGTTGGAAAAGGAAATATCTTCACATAAAAACTAGAGAGAAGCATTCTCAGAAACTTCTTTGGGATGAGTGCATTCAACTCACAGACTTGAACCTACCAATAGATATGGAAGTTTGGAAACACTGTTTTTGTAGAATCTGCAAGTGCATATTTGGAGCGCTTCGAGGCCTATGTTGGAAAAGGAAATATCTTCACCTAAAAACTAGACAGAAGCATTCTCGGAAACTTCTTTGTTATGAGTGCATGCTACTCAAAGACTTGAACGTTCCTTTTGAGAGAACAGTTTTGAAACACTCTTTTTGCAGAATCTGCACGTGGATATTTGGAGAGATATGAAGCGTCTGCTGGAAAAGGAAATATCTTCACCTGAAAACTAGACAGAAGCATTCTCAGAAACTTCTTGGCATTGAGTGCACTCAACTCACAGACTTGAAAGTTTCTTTTGAAAGAGCAGTTTTGAAACACCCTTTTTGTAGAATCTGCAAGTGGATATTTGGAGCGCTTTGAGGTCCATGCTGGGAAATGGAATATCTTCACCTAAAAACTAGACTGAAGCATTCTCAGAAACTTCTTTGTGATGAGTGCATTCAACTCACAGACATGAAAGTTGCTTTTAATAGAACAGTTCTGATACATTAAGTTTGTAGAATCCGCAAGTGTTTATTCGGAGCACCTTGAGGCCTATGTTGGAAAAGGAAATATCTTCACATAAAAACTAGAGAGAAGCATTCTCAGAAACTTCTTTGTGATGAGTACATTCAACTCACAGACTTGAACCTACCAATTGATAGGGAAGTTTGGAAACACTCTTTTTGTAGAATCTGCAAGTGGATATTTGGAGCGCTTTGAGGCCCTTGCTGGGAAATGGAATATCTTCACCTAAAAACTAGACTGAAGCATTCTGAGAAACTTCTTTGTGATGAGTGCATTCAACTCACAGACTTGAACGTTGCTTTTGATAGAACAGTTCTGAAACACTAAGTTTGTAGAATCCGCAAGTGTTTATTCGTAGCAGCTTGAGTCCTATGTTGGAAAAGGAAATACCTTCACATAAAAACTAGAGAGAAGCATTCTCAGAAACTTCTTTGTGATGAGTGCATTCAGCTCACAGTCTTGAACCTACCAATTGATAGAGAAGTTTGGAAACACTCTTTTTGTAGAATCTGCAAGTGGATATTTGGAGCGCTTTGAGGCCTATGCTGGAAAAGGAAATATCTTCACACAAAAACCTGACAGAAGCATTCTCAGAAACTTCTTTGTGTTGATTGCATTCTAATCACAGACTTGAAGCTTTCTTTTGAAAGAGCAGTTTTGAAACACTCTTTTTGTAGAATCTGCAAGTGGATATTTGGAGCGATTTGAGGCCTATGCTGGGAAATGAAGTATCTTCACCTGAAAACTAGACAGAAACATTCTAAGAAACTTCTTTGTTTTCAGTGCATTCAAATCACAGACTTGAATCTTTCTTTTGAAAGAGCAGTTTTGAAACACTATGTTTGTAAATCTGCAAGTGGATATTGGGAGCACTTTGAGGCCTATGCTGGGAAATGGAAATATCTTCATTTCAAAACTGGACAGGAGCATTCTCAGAAACCTCTTTGTGATGAGTGCTTTCAACTCGAAGACTTGAACGTTCCTTTTGATAGAACAGTTTTGAAACACTCCTTTTGGACAATCTGCAAATGTTTATTCGGAGCGCTTTGAGGCCTATGTAGGAAAAGGAAATATCTTCACCTAAAAATTAGACAGACGCATTCTCGGAAACTTCTTTGTGATGAGTGCATTCAACTCACAGAATTGAAACTACCAATTGATAGAGAAGTTTGGAAACACTCTTTTTGTAGAATCTACAAGTGGATATTTGGAGCGCTTTGAGGCCTATGTTGGAAAAGGGAATATCTTCACCTAAAAACAAGACAGAAGCATTCTCAGAAACTTCTTTTTGATGAGTGCATTCAACTCAAAGTCTTGGACGTTCCTTTTGAGAGAACAGTTTTGAAACACTCTTTTTGTAGAATCTGCAGATGGATATTTGGAGAGATTTGAAGCCTCTGCTGGAAACGGAAATACCTTCACCTGAAAACTAGACAGAAGCATTCTCAGAAACTTCTTTGTGTTGAGTGCACTCAACTCACAGACTTGAAGCTTTCTTTGGAAAGAGCAGTTTTGAAACACTCTTTTTGTAGAATCTGCAAGTGGATATTTGGAGCGCTTTGAGGCCCATGCTGGGAAATGGAATACCTTCACCTAAAAACTAGACTGAAGTATTCTGAGAAACTACTTTGTGATGAGTGCATTCAACTCACAGACTTGAACATGGCTTTTGATACAACAGTTCTGAAACACTAAGTTTGTAGAATCCGCAATTGTTTATTCGGAGCACCTTGAGCCCTACGTTGGAAAAGGAAATATTTTCACATAAAAACTGGAGAGAAGCATTCTCAGAAACTTCTTTGTGATGAGTGCATTCAACTCACAGACTTGAACCTTCCTATTGATAGGGAAGCTTGGAAACACTCTTTTTGTAGAATCTGCAAGTGGATATTTGGAGCGCTTTGAGACCCATGCTGGGAAATGGAATATCTTCACCTAAAAACTAGACTGAAGCATTCTGAGAACCTTCTTTGTGATGAGTGCATTCAACTCACAGACATGAACGTTGCTTTTGATAGAACAGTTCTGAAACACTAAGTTTGTAGAATCTGCATGTGTTTATTCGGAGCGCTTTGAGGCCTATGTTGGAAAAAGAAATATCTTCACATAAAAACTAGACAGAAGCATTCTCAGAAACTTCTTTGTGATGAGTGCATTCAGCTCACAGTCTTGAACCTACCAATTGATAGAGAAGTTTGGAAACACTCTTTTTGTAGAATCTGCAAGTGGATATTTGGAGCGCTTTGAGGCCTATGCTGGAAAAGGAAATATCTTCACATAAAAACCTGACAGAAGCATTCTCAGAAACTTCTTTGTGTTGATTGCATTCTAATCACAGACTTGAAGCTTTCTTTTGAAAGAGCAGTTTTGAAACACTCTTTTTGTAGAATCTGCAAGTGGATATTTGGAGCGATTTGAGGCCTATGCTGGGAAATGAAGTATCTTCACCTGAAAACTAGACAGAAACATTCTAAGAAACTTCTTTGTGTTCAGTGCATTCAAATCACAGACTTGAATCTTTCTTTTGAAAGAGCAGTTTTGAAACACTATGTTTGTAAATCTGCAAGTGGATATTGGGAGCACTTTGAGGCCTATGCTGGGAAATGGAAATATCTTCATTTCAAAACTGGACAGGAGCATTCTCAGAAACCTCTTTGTGATGAGTGCATTCAACTCGAAGACTTGAACGTTCCTTTTGATAGAACAGTTTTGAAACACTCCTTTTGGACAATCTGCAAATGTTTATTCGGAGCGCTTTGAGGCCTATGTAGGAAAAGGAAATATCTTCACCTAAAAATTAGACAGACGCATTCTCGGAAACTTCTTTGTGATGAGTGCATTCAACTCACAGAATTGAAACTACCAATTGATAGAGAAGTTTGGAAACACTCTTTTTGTAGAATCTACAAGTGGATATTTGGAGCGCTTTGAGGCCTATGTTGGAAAAGGGAATATCTTCACCTAAAAACAAGACAGAAGCATTCTCAGAAACTTCTTTTTGATGAGTGCATTCAACTCAAAGTCTTGGACGTTCCTTTTGAGAGAACAGTTTTGAAACACTCTTTTTGTAGAATCTGCAGATGGATATTTGGAGAGATTTGAAGCCTCTGCTGGAAAAGGAAATACCTTCACCTGAAAACTAGACAGAAGCATTCTCAGAAACTTCTTTGTGTTGAGTGCACTCAACTCACAGACTTGAAGCTTTCTTTGGAAAGAGCAGTTTTGAAACACTCTTTTTGTAGAATCTGCAAGTGGATATTTGGAGCGCTTTGAGGCCCATGCTGGGAAATGGAATACCTTCACCTAAAAACTAGACTGAAGTATTCTGAGAAACTACTTTGTGATGAGTGCATTCAACTCACAGACTTGAACATGGCTTTTGATACAACAGTTCTGAAACACTAAGTTTGTAGAATCCGCAATTGTTTATTCGGAGCACCTTGAGCCCTACGTTGGAAAAGGAAATATTTTCACATAAAAACTGGAGAGAAGCATTCTCAGAAACTTCTTTGTGATGAGTGCATTCAACTCACAGACTTGAACCTTCCTATTGATAGGGAAGCTTGGAAACACTCTTTTTGTAGAATCTGCAAGTGGATATTTGGAGCGCTTTGAGACCCATGCTGGGAAATGGAATATCTTCACCTAAAAACTAGACTGAAGCATTCTGAGAACCTTCTTTGTGATGAGTGCATTCAACTCACAGACATGAACGTTGCTTTTGATAGAACAGTTCTGAAACACTAAGTTTGTAGAATCTGCATGTGTTTATTCGGAGCGCTTTGAGGCCTATGTTGGAAAAAGAAATATCTTCACATAAAAACTAGACAGAAGCATTCTCAGAAACTTCTTTTTGATGAGTGCATTCAACTCACAGACTTGAAGCTTCCTTTGGAAAGAGCAGTTTGGAGACACTCTTCTTATAGAATCTTCAAGTGGATATTTGGAGCGCTTTGAGGCCTATGCTGGGACATGAAATTTCTTCACCTAAAAACTAGACAGAAGCATTCTGAGAAAGTTCTCTGCAATGAGTGCATTCAACTCACAGACTTGAACGTTCCTTTGGATAGAACAATTTTGAAACATTACGTTTGTAGAATCTGCAAGTGTTTATTCGGAGCACCTTGAGGCCTATGTTGGAAAAGGAAATATCTTTACATGAAAAATAGAGAGAAGGATTCTCAGAAACTTCTTTTTGATGAGTTCATTCAACTCACAGAGTTGAACCTACCAATTGATAGAGAAGTTTGGAAACACTCTTTTTGTAGAATCTGCAAGTGGATATTTGGAGCCGTTTGAGTCCTATGCTGGAAAAGGAAATGTCTTCACATAAAAACTGAACAGAAGCATTCTCAGAAACTTCTTTGTGTTGAGTGCATTCAACTCACAGACTTGAACTTACCTATAGAAAGAGCAGTTTTGAAACACTCTTTTGCTAAAATCTGCAAGTGGTTATTTGGAGCACTTCGAGGCCTGTGCTGGGATATGGAATATCTTCTGCTAAAAACTACAGAGAAGCATTCTCAGAAAGTTCTTCACGATGCCTTCATTCAACTCACAGAGTTGAACCTTCCTTATGATAGAACACTTTTGAAACACTCTTTTTGTAGAATCTGCAAGAGGCTATTTGGAGCGTTTTGAGGCCTATGCTGGAAAAGGAAATATCTTCACATAACAACTAGACGGAAGCATTCTCAGAAACTTCTGTGTGATGAGTGCATTCAACTCACAGACTTGAACGTTCCTCTCGAAAGAGCAGTTTTGAAACACTCCTTTTGTAGAATCTGCAAGTGTTTATTTGGAGCCCTTTCAGGCCTATGTTGGAAAAGGAAACATCTTCACATAAGAACCAGACAGAAGCATTCTCAGAAACTTCTTTGTGATGAGTGCATTCTACTCACAGTGTTGAAGCTTGCTTTTGATAGAGCAGTTTTGAAACACTCTTTTGGTAGAATCTGCAAGTGGATATTTGGAGCGCTTTGAGGCCTATGCTGGAAAAGGAAATGTCTTCACATAAAAACTAGACAGAAACATTCCAGGAAACTTCTGTATGATACGTGCATTCAACTCACAGACTTGAACGTTCCTTTTGATAGGACTCTTTTGAAACACTCCTTTTGTAGAATTTGCAAGTGTTTATTTGGAGCGCTTTGGGGCCTAAGCTGTAAAAGGAAATATCTTCACGTAAGAACTAGACAGAAGCATTCTCAGAAACTTCTTTCTGATGAGTGCATTCAACACACAGACTTGAAACTTGCTTTTGAAAGAGCAGCTTTGAAACACTCTTTTCGTAGAATCTGCAAGGGGATATTTGGAGCGCTTTGAGGCCTATGCTGGGAAATGAAATCTCTTCACCTAAAAACTAGACAGAAGCATTCTGAGAAACTTCTGTGTGATGAGTGCATTCAACTCACAGACTTGAACGTTCCCTTTGATAGGACAGTTTTGAAACACTCCTTTTGTAGAATCTGCATGTGTTTATTTGGAGCGCTTTGAGGCCTATGTTGGAAAAGGAAATATCTTCATACAAAAACTAGATGGAAGCCTTCTCAGAAACTTCTTGGTGATGAGTGCATTCAACTCACAGACTTGAAGCTTCCTTTCGAAAGAGCAGTTTGGAGACACTCTTCTTATAGAATCTTCAAGTGGATATTTGGAGCGCTTTGGGGCCTATGCTGGGACATGAAATCTCTTCACCTAAAAACTAGACAGATGCATTCTGAGAAACTTCTTTGCAATGAGTGCATTCAACTCACAGACTTGAACGTTCCTTTGGATAGAACAGTTTTGAAGCATTACGTTTGTAGAACCTGCAAGTGTTTATTCGGAGCACCTTGAGGCCTATGTAGGAAAAGGAAATATCTTCACATGAAAACTAGAGAGAAGGATTCTCAGAAACTTCTTGGTGATGAGTTCATTCACCTCACAGAGTTGAACCTACCAATTGATAGAGAAGTTTGGAAACACTCTTTTTGTAGAATCTGCAAGTGGATATTTGGAGCCGTTTGAGGCCTATGCTGGAAAAGGAAATATCTTCACATAAAAACTGAACAGAAGCATTCTCAGAAACTTCTTTGTGTTGAGTGCATTCAACTCACAGACTTGAACTTACCTATAGAAAGAGCAGTTTTGAAACACTCTTTTGCTAAAATCTGCAAGTGGTTATTTGGAGCACTTCGAGGCCTGTGCTGGGATATGGAATATCTTCACCTAAAAACTACAGAGAAGCATTCTCAGAAAGTTCTTCATGATGCCTTCATTCAACTCACGGAGTTGAACCTTCCTTATGATAGAACACTTTTGAGACACTCTTTTTGTAGAATCTGCAAGAGGCTATTTGGAGCGTTTTGAGGCCTATCCTGGAAAAGGAAATATCTTCACATAACAACTAGACGGAAGCATTCTCAGAAACTTCTGTGTGATGAGTGCATTCAACTCACAGACTTGAACGTTCCTCTCGAAAGAGCAGTTTTGAAACACTCCTTTTGTAGAATCTGCAAGTGTTTATTTGGAGCGCTTTGAGGCCTATGTTGGAAAAGGAAATATCTTCACATAAAAACTAGACAGAAGCATTCTCAGAAACTTCTTTGTGATGAGTGCATTCTACTCACTGTGTTGAAGCTTGCTTTTGATAGAGCAGTTTTGAAACACTCTTTTGGTAGAATCTGCAAGTGGATATTTGGAGCGCTTTGAGGCCTATGCTGGAAAAGGAAATGTCTTCACATAAAAACTAGACAGAAGCATTCCAGGAAACTTCTGTATGATAAGTGCATTCAACTCACAGACTTTTACGTTCCTTTTGAGAGGACTCTTTTGAAACACTCCTTTTGTAGAATTTGCAAGTGTTTATTTTGAGCACTTTGAGGCCTAAGCTGGAAAAGGAAGTATCTACACGTAAGAACTAGACAGAAGCATTCTCAGAAACTTCTTTCTGATGAGTGCATTCAACACACAGACTTGAACCTTGCTTTTGAAAGAGCAGCTTTGAAACACTCTTTTCATAGAATCTGCAAGGGGATATTTGGAGCGCTTTGAGGCCTATGCTGGGAAATGAAATCTCTTCACCTAAAAACTAGACAGAAGCATTCTGAGAAACTTCTGTGTGATGAGTGCATTCAACTCACAGACTTGAACGTTCCCTTTGATAGAACAGTTTTGAAACACTCCTTTTGTAGAATCTGCATGTGTTTATTTGGAGCGCTTTGAGGCCTATGTTGGAAAAGGAAATATCTTCATACAAAAACTAGATGGAAGCCTTCTCAGAAACTTCTTTGTGATGAGTGCATTCAACTCACAGACTTGAAGCTTCCTTTCGAAAGAGCAGTTTGGAGACACTCTTCTTATAGGATCTTCAAGTGGATATTTGGAGTGCTTTGAGGACTATGCTGGGACATGAAATCTCTTCAGCTAAAAACTAGACAGAAGCATTCTGAGAAACTTCTTTGCAATGAGTGCATTCAACTCACAGACTTGAACGTTCCTTTGGATAGAACAGTTTTGAAACATTACGTTTGTAGAATCTGGAAGTGTTTATTCGGAGCACCTTGAGGCCTATGTTGGAAAAGGAAATATCTTCCCATAAAAACTAGAGAGAAGGATTCTCAGAAACTTCTTTGTGATGAGTTCATTCAACTCACGGAGTTGAACCTACCAATCATTAGAGAAGTTTGGAAACACTCTTTTTGTAGAATCTGCAAGTGGATATTTGGAGCCTTTTGAGGCCTATGCTGGAAAAGGAAATATCTTCACATAAAAACTGAACAGAAGCATTCTCAGAAACTTCTTTGTGTTGAGTGCATTCAACTCACAGACTTGAACTTACCTATAGAAAGAGCAGTTTTAAAACACTCTTTTGGTAAAATCTGCAAGTGGTTATTTGGAGCACTTCGAGGCCTGTGCTGCGATATGGAATATCCTCACCTAAGAACTACAGAGAAGCATTCTCAGAAAGTTCTTCATGATGCCTTCATTCAACTCACGGAGTTGAACCGTCCTTATGATAGAACACTTTTGAGACACTCTTTTTGTAGAATCTGCAAGAGGCTATTTGGAGCGTTTTGAGGCCTATGCTGGAAAAGGAAATATGTTCACATAACAACTAGACGGAAGCATTCTCTGAAACTTCTGTGTCATGAGTGCATTCAACTCACAGACTTGAACGTTCCTCTCGAAAGAGCAGTTTTGAAACACTCCTTTTGTAGAATCTACAAGTGTTTATTTGGAGCGCTTTGAGGCCTATGTTGGAAAAAGAAATATCTTCACATAAAAACTAGACAGAAGCATTCTCAGAAACTTCTTCGTGATGAGTGCATTCTACTCACAGTGTTGAAGCTTGCTTTTGATAGAGCAGTTTTGAAACACTCTTTTGGTAGAGTCTGCAAGTGGATATTTGGAGCGCTTTGAGGCCTATGCTGGAAAAGGAAATGTCTTCACATAAAAATTAGACAGAAGCATTCCAGGAAACTTCTGTATGATAAGTGTATTCAAGTCACAGACTTGAACGTTCCTTTTGAGAGGACTCTTTTGAAACACTCCTTTTGTAGAATTTGCAAGTGTTTATTTGGAGCGCTTTGAGGCCTAAGCTGGAAAAGGGAATATCTTCACCTAAGAACTAGACAGAAGCATTCTCAGAAACTTCTTTCTGATGAGTGCATTCAACACACAGACTTGAACCTTGCTTTCGAAAGAGCAGCTTTGAAACACTCTTTTCGTAGAATCTGCAAGGGGATATTTGGAGCGCTTTGAGGCCTATGCTGGGAAATGAAATCTCTTCACCTAAAAACTAGAGAGAAGCATTCTGAGAAACTTCTGTGTGATGAGTGCATTCAACTCACAGACTTGAACGTTCCCTTTGATAGAACAGTTTTGAAACACTTCTTTTGTAGAATCTGAATGTGTTTATTTGGAGCGCTTTGAGGCCTATGTTGGAAAAGGAAATATCTTCATATAAAAACTAGACGGAAGCCTTCTCAGAAACTTTTTTGTGATGAGTGCATTCAACTCACAGACTTGAAGCTTCCTTTGGAAAGAGCAGTTTGGAGACACTCTTCTTATAGGATCTTCAAGTGGATATTTGGAGCGCTTTGAGGCCTATGCTGGGACATGAAATCTCTTCACCTAAAAACTAGACAGAAGCATTCTGAGAAACTTCTTTGCAATGAGTGCATTCAACTCACAGACTTGAACGTTCCTTTGGATAGAACAGTTTTGAAACATTACGTTTGTAGAATCTGCAATTGTTTATTTGGAGCACCTTGAGGCCAATGTTGGAAAAGGAAATATCTTCCCATAAAAACTAGAGAGAAGGATTCTCAGAAACTTCTTTGTGATGAGTTCATTCAACTCACAGAGTTGAACCTACCAATCGATAGAGAAGTTTGGAAACACTCTTTTTGTAGAATCAGCAAGTGGATATTTGGAGCCTTTTGAGGCCTATGCTGGAAAAGGAAATATCTTCACATAAAAACTGAACAGAAGCATTCTCAGAAACTTCTTTGTGTTGAGTGCATTCAACTCACAGACTTGAACTTATCTATAGAAAGAGCAGTTTTGAAACACTCTTTTGCTAATATCGGCAAGTGGTTATTTGGAGCAGTTCGAGGCCTGTGCTGAGATATGGAATATCTTCACCTAAAAACTACAGAGAAGCATTCTCAGAATGTTCTTCACGATGCCTTCATTCAACTCACGGAGTTGAACCTTCCTTATGATAGAACACTTTTGAAACACTCTTTTTGTAGAATCTGTAAGAGGCTATTTGGAGCGTTTTGAGGCCTATGCTGGAAAAGGAAATATGTTCACATAACAACTAGACGGAAGCATTCTCAGAAACTTCTGTGTGATGAGTGCATTCAACTCACAGACTTGAACGTTCCTCTCAAAAGAGCAGTTTTGAAACACTCCTTTTGTAGAATCTGCAAGTGTTTATTTGGAGCGCTTTGAGGCCTATGTTGGAAAAGGAAATATCTTCACGTAAAAACTAGACAGAAGCATTCTCAGAAACTTCTTTGTGATGAGTGCATTCTACTCACAGTGTTGAAGCTTGCTTTTGATAGAGCAGTTTTGAAACACTCTTTTGGTAGAATCTGCAAGTGGATATTTGGAGCGCTTTGAGGCCTATGCTGGAAAAGGAAATGTCTTCACATAAAAACTAGACAGAAGCATTCCAGGAAACTTCTGTATGATAAGTGCATTCAACTCACAGACTTGAACGTTCCTTTTGATAGGACTCTTTTGAAACACTCCTTTTGTAGAATTTGCAAGTGTTTATTTGGAGCGCTTTGAGGCCTAAGCTGGAAAAGGAAGTATCTACACGTAAGAACTAGACAGAAGCATTCTCAGAAACTTCATTCTGATGAGTGCATTCAACACACAGACTTTAACCTTGCTTTTGAAAGAGCAGCTTTGAAACACTCTTTTCGTAGAATCTGCAAGGGGATATTTGGAGCGCTTTGAGGCCTATGCTGGGAAATGAAATCTCTTCACCTAAAAACTAGACAGAAGCATTCTGAGAAACTTCTGTGTGATGAGTGCATTCAACTCACAGACTTGAACGTTCCCTTTGATAGAACAGTTTTGAAACACTTCTTTTGTAGAATCTGCATGTGTTTATT
This sequence comes from Pongo pygmaeus, assembly GCF_028885625.2. Classification (NCBI taxonomy): domain Eukaryota; kingdom Metazoa; phylum Chordata; class Mammalia; order Primates; family Hominidae; genus Pongo; species Pongo pygmaeus. The sequence continues at coordinate 51,307,762 of NC_072382.2, forward strand.
TGGAGCGCTTTGAGGCCTATGTTGGAAAAGGAAATATCTTCATATAAAAACTAGACGGAAGCCTTCTCAGAAACTTCTTTGTGATGAGTGCATTCAACTCACAGACTTGAAGCTTCCTTTGGAAAGAGCAGTTTGGAGACACTCTTCTTATAGAATCTTCAAGTGGATATTTGGAGCGCTTTGAGGCCTATGCTGGGACATGAAATCTCTTCACCTAAAAACTAGACAGAAGCATTCTGAGAAACTTCTTTGCAATGAGTGCATTCAACTCACAGACTTGAACGTTCCTTTGGATAGAACAGTTTTGAAACATTACGTTTGTAGAATCTGCAAGTGTTTATTCGGAGCACCTTGAGGCCTATGTTGGAAAAGGAAATATCTTCCCATAAAAACTAGAGAGAAGGATTCTCAGAAACTTCTTTGTGATGAGTTCATTCAACTCACAGAGTTGAACCTACCAATCGATAGAGAAGTTTGGAAACACTCTTTTTGTAGAATCTGCAAGTGGATATTTGGAGCCGTTTGAGGCCTATCCTGGAAAAGGAAATATCTTCACATAAAATCTGAACAGAAGCATTCTCAGAAACTTCTTTGTGTTGAGGGCATTCAACTCACAGACTTCAACTTACCTATAGAAAGAGCAGTTTTGAAACACTCTTTTGCTAAAATCTGCAAGTGGTTATTTGGAGCACTTCGAGGCCTGTGCTGGGATAAGGAATATCTTCACCTAAAAACTACAGAGAAGCATTCTCAGAAAGTTCTTCACGATGCCTTCATTCAACTCACAGAGTTGAACTTTCCTTATGATAGAACACTTTTGAAACACTCTTTTTGTAGAATCTGCAAGAGGATATTTGGAGCATTTTGAGGCCTATGCTTGAAAAGGAAATATCTTCACATAACAAGTAGACGGAAGCATTCTCAGAAACTTCTGTGTGATGAGTGCATTTAACTCACAGACTTGAACGTTCCTCTCGAAAGAGCAGTTATGAAACACTCTTTTGTAGAATCTGCAAGTGTTTATTTGGAGCGCTTTGAGGCCTATGTTGGAAAAGGAAATATCTTCACATAAAAACTAGACAGAAGCATTCTCAGAAACTTCTTTGTGTTGAGTGCACTCAACTCACAGACTTGAAGCTTTTTTTGAAAGAGCAGTTCTGAAACACTCTTTTTGTAGAATCTGCACGTGGATATTTGGAGCGATTTGAGGCCTATGCTGGGAAATGAAGTATCCTCACCTGAAAACTAGACAGAAGCATTCTCAGAAACTTCTTAGTGTTGAGTGCACTCAATTCACAGACTTGAAGCTTTCTTTTGAAAGAGCAGTTTTGAAACACTCTTTTTGTAGTATCTGCAAGTGGATATTTGGAGCGCTTTGAGGCCCATGCTGGGAAATGGAATATCCTCACCTAAAATCTAGACTGAAGCATTCTGAGAAACTTCTTTGTGATGAGTGCATTCAACTCACAGATTTGAATCTACCAATTGATAGAGAAGTTTGGAAACACTCTTTTTGTAGAATCTGCAAGTGGATATTTGGAGCGCTTTGAGGCCTATGCTGGAAAAGGAAATATCTTCACATAAAAACCTGCCAGAAGTATTCTCAGAAACTTCTTTGTGTTCAGTGCATTCAAATCACCGACATGAATCTTTCTTTTGAAAAAGTAGTTTTGAAACAATCTTTTTGTAAAATCTGCAAGTGGATATTTGGAGCACTTTGAGGCCTATGCTGGGAAATGGAATATCTTCACCTATATACTAGACAGAAGCATTCTCAGAAAGTTCTTCTCAATGCGTGCATTCAACTCACAGACTTGAACCAAAAAGTTGATAGAGAAGTTTCAAAACACTCTTTTTGTAGAATCTGAAGGTGGATATTTGAAGCGCTTTGAGTTCTACGATGGAAAAGGAAATATCTTCACCTAAAAACTAGACAGCGGCATTTTCAGAAACCTCTTTGTGATGAGTGCATTCAACTCGAAGACTTGAAAGTTCCTTTTGATAGAACAGTTTTGAAAAACTCCTTTTGTACAATCTGCAAATGTTTATCCGGAGCGTGTTGATGCCTATGTTGGAAAACGAAATATCTTCACCTAAAAAGTAGACAGAAGCATTCTCGGAAACTTCTTTGTGATGAGTGCATTCAACTCACAGAATTGAACCTACCAATTGATAGAGAAGTTTGGAAACACTCTTTTTGTAGAATCTGCACGTGGATATTTGGGGAGATTTGAGTTCTCTGCTGGAAAAGGAAATATCTTCACCTGAAAACTAGACAGAAGCATTCTCAGAAACTTCTTTGTGTTGAGTGCACTCAACTCACAGACTTGAAGCTTTTTTTGAAAGAGCAGTTTTGAAACACACTTTTTGTAGAATCTGCAAGTGGATATTTGGTGCGCTTTGAGGCCCATGCTGGGAAATGGAATATCTTCACTTAAAAACTAGACTGAAGCATTCTCAGAAACTTCTTTGTGATGAGTGCATTGAACTCACAGACATGAACGTTGCTTATGATAGAACAGTTCTGAAACACTAAGTTTGTAGAATCCGCAAGTGTTTATTCGGAGCACTTTGAGGCCTATGTTGGAAAAGGAAATATCTTCACATAAAAACTAGAGAGAAGCATTCTCAGAAACTTCTTTGTGATGAGTGCATTCAACTCACAGACTTGAACCTACCAATTGATATGGAAGTTTGGAAACACTGTTTTTGTAGAATCTGCAAGTGGATATTTGGAGCGCTTTGAGGCCCATGCTGGGAAATGGAATATCTTCACCTAAAAACCAGACTGAAGCATTCTGAGAAACTTCTTTGTGATGAGTGCATTCAACTCACAGACTTGAACGTTGCTTTGGATAGAACAGTTCTGAAACACTAAGTTTGTAGAATCCGCAAATGTTTATTCGGAGCACCTTGAGGCCTATGTTGGAAAAGGAAATATCTTCACATAAAAACTAGAGAGAAGCATTCTCAGAAACTTCTTTGTGATGAATGCATTCAACTCACAGACTTGAACTTACCAATTGATAGAGAAGTTTGGAAACACTCTTTTTGTAGTATCTGCACGTGGATATTTGGATCGCTTAGAGGCCTATGCTGGAAAAGGAAATATCTTCACATAAAAACTGGACAGAAGCATTCTGAGAAACTTTTTTGTGTTGAGTGCATTCAACTCACAGACTTGAAGCTTTCTTTTGAAAGAGCAGTTCTGAAACACTCTTTTTGTAGAATCTGCACGTGGATATTTGTAGCGATTTGAGGCCTATGCTGGGAAATGAAGTATCCTCACCTGAAAACTAGACAGAAGCATTCTCAGAAATTTCTTTGTGTTGAGTGCACTCAACTCACAGACTTGAAGCTTTCTTTTGAAAGAGCAGTTTTGAAACACTCTTTTTGTAGTATCTGCAAGTGGATATTTGGAGCGCTTTGAGGCCCATGCTGGGAAATGGAATATCTTCACCTAAAAACTAGACTGAAGCATTCTGAGAAACTTCTTTGTGATGAGTGCATTCAACTCACAGATTTGAACCTACCAATTGATAGAGAAGTTTGGAAACACTCTTTTTGTAGAATCTGCAAGTGGATATTTGGAGCGCTTTGAGGCCTATGCTGGAAAAGGAAATATCTTCACATAAAAACCTGCCAGAAGTATTCTCAGAAACTTCTTTGTGTTCAGTGCATTCAAATCACCGACATGAATCTTTCTTTTGAAAAAGTAGTTTTGAAACAATCTTTTTGTAAAATCTGCAAGTGGATATTTGGAGCACTTTGAGGCCTATGCTGGGAAATGGAATATCTTCACCTATATACTAGACAGAAGCATTCTCAGAAAGTTCTTCTCAATGCGTGCATTCAACTCACAGACGTGAACCAAAAAGTTGATAGAGAAGTTTCAAAACACTCTTTTTGTAGAATCTGAAAGTGGATATTTGAAGCGCTTTGAGTTCTACGATGGAAAAGGAAATATCTTCACCTAAAAACCAGACAGCGGCATTTTCAGAAACCTCTTTGTGATGAGTGCATTCAACTCGAAGACTTGAACGTTCCTTTTGATAGAACAGTTCTGAAACACTAAGTTTGTAGAATCCGCAAATGTTTATTCGGAGCACCTTGAGGCCTATGTTGGAAAACGAAATATCTTCACCTAAAAAGTAGACAGAAGCATTCTCAGAAACTTCTTTGTGTTGAATGCATTCAACTCACCGACTTGAACCTACCAATTGATAGGGAAGTTTGGAAACACTCTTTTTGTAGAATCTGCAAGTGGACATTTGGAGCGCTTTGAGGCCTATGCTGGAAACGGAAATATCTTCACTTAAAAACCTGACAGAAGCATTCTCAGAAACTTCTTTGTGTTCAGTGCATTCGAATCACGGACTTGAATCTTTCTTTTGAAAGAGCAGTTTTGAAACACTCTTTTTGTAAAATCTGCAAGCGGATGTTTGGAGCACTTTGAGGCCTATGCTGGGAAAAGGAATCTCTTCACGTAAAAACTAGACAGAAGCATTCTCAGAAAGTTCTTCTCGATGCGTGCATTCAACTCACAGAGTTGAACCTGTCTTTTGATAGAGCAGTTTGGAAACACTCTTTTTGTGAAATCTGCCATTGGATATTTCCAGCGATTTGAGGACTATGCAAGGAAAAGGAAATATCTTCACTTCAAAGCTGGACAGGAGCATTCTCAGAAACCTCTTTGTGATGAGTGCATTCAACTGGATGTCTTGAACGTTCCTTTTGATAGAACAGTTTTGAAACACTCCTTTTGGACAATCTGCAAATGTTTATTCGGAGCGCTTTGAGGCCTATGTTGGAAAAGGAAATATCTTCACCTAAAAACTAGACAGAAGCATTCTCGGAAACTTCTTTGTAATGAGTGCATTCAACTCACAGACTTGAACATACCAATTGATAGAGAAGTTTGGAAACACTCTTTTTGTAGAATCTGCAATTGGATATTTGGAGCGCTTTGACGCCTATGCTGGAAAAGGAAATATCTTCACATAAAAACCTGACAGAAGCATTCTCAGAAACTTCTTTGTGTCTGGTGCATTCAAATCACAGACTTGAATCTTTCTTTTGAAAGAGCAGTTTTGAAACACTCTTTTTGTAAAATCTGCAAGTGGATATTTGGAGCACTTTGAGGCCTATGCTGGGAAATTGAATATCTTCACCTAAAAACTAGACAGAAGCATTCTCAGAAAGTTCTTCTCGATGCATGCATTCAACTCACAGAGTTGAACTTGTCTTTTGATAGAGCAGTTTGGAAACACTTTTTTTGTGAAATCTGCCATTGGATATTTCCAGCGATTTGAGGCCAATGCAAGGAAAAGGAAATATCTTCACTTCAAAACTGGACAGGAGCATTCTCAGAAACCTCTTTGTGATGAGTGCATTCAACTCGAAGACTTGAACGTTCCTTTTGATAGAACAGTTTTGAAAAACTCCTTTTGGATAATTTGCAAATGTTTATTTGGAGCGCTTTGAGGCCTATGTTGGAAAAGAAAATATCTTCACCTAAAAACTAGACAGAAGCATTCTCGGAAACTTCTTTGTGATGAGCGCATTCAACTCACAGACTTGAACCTACCAATAGATATGGAAGTTTGGAAACACTGTTTTTGTAGACTCTGCAAGTGGATATTTGGAGCGCTTCGAGGCCTATGTTGGAAAAGGAAATATCTTCACCTAAAAACTAGACAGAAGCATTCTCGGAAACTTCTTTGTGATGAGTGCATGCAACTCAAAGACTTGAACGTTCCTTTTGAGAGAACAGTTTTGAAACACTCTTTTTGTAGAATCTGCACGTGGATATTTGGAGAGATATGAGGCCTCTGCTGGAAAAGGAAATATCTTCACCTGGAAACTAGACAGAAGCATTCTGAGAAACTACTTTGCATTGAGTGCACTCAACTCACAGACTTGAAGGTTTCTTTTGAAAGAGCAGTTTTGAAACACTCTTTTTGTAGAATCTGCAAGTGGATATTTGGAGCGCTTCAAGGCCCATGCTGGGAAATGGAATATCTTCACCTAAAAACTAGACTGAAGCATTCTCAGAAACTTCTTTGTGATGAGTGCATTCAACTCACAGACATGAAAGTTGCTTTTGATAGAACAGTTCTGAAACATTAAGTTTGTAGAATCCGCAAGTGTTTATTCGGAGCACCTTGAGGCCTATGTTGGAAAAGGAAATATCTTCACATAAAAACTAGAGAGAAGCATTCTCAGAAACTTCTTTGTGATGAGTGCATTCAACTCACAGACTTGAACCTACCAATTGATAGAGAAGTTTGGAAACACTCTTTTTGTAGAATCTGCAAGTGGATATTTGGAGCGCTTTGAGGCCTATGCTGGAAAAGGAAATATCTTCACATAAAAACCTGACAGAAGCATTCTCAGAAACTTCTTTGTGTTCAGTGCATTCAAATCACAGACTTGAATCTTTCTTTTGAAAGAGCAGTTTTGAAACACTCTTTATGTGAAATCTGCAAGTGGATATTTGGAGCACTTTGAGGCCTATGCTGAAAAATGGAATATCTTCACCAAAAAATTAGACAGAAGCATTCTCAGAAAGTTCTTCTCGATGCGTGCATTCAGCTCACAGAGTTGAACCTGACTTTTGATAGAGCAGTTTGGAAACTCTCTTTTTGTGAAATCTGCCATTGGATATTTCCAGCGATTTCAGGCCTATGCAAGGAAAAGGAAATATCTTCACTTCAAAACTGGACAGGAGCATTCTCAGAAACCTCTTTGTGATGAGTGCATTCAACTCGAAGACTGGAACGTTCCTTTTGATAGAACAGTTTTGAAACACTCCTTTTGGACAATCTGCAAATGTTTATTCGGAGCGCTTTGAGGCCTATGTAGGAAAAGGAAATATCTTCACCTAAAAATTAGACAGACGCATTCTCAGAAACTTCTTTGTGATGAGTGCATTCAACTCACACAATTGAAACTACCAATTGATAGAGAAGTTTGGAAACACTCTTTTTGTAGAATCTACAAGTGGATATTTGGAGCGCTTTGAGGCCTATGTTGGAAAAGGGAATATCTTCACCTAAAAACAAGACAGAAGCATTCTCAGAAACTTCTTTTTGATGAGTGCATTCAACTCAAAGTCTTGGACGTTCCTTTTGAGAGAACAGTTTTGAAACACTCTGTTTGTAGAATATGCAGATGGATATTTGGAGAGATTTGAAGCCTCTGCTGGAAAAGGAAATACCTTCACCTGAAAACTAGACAGAAGCATTCTCAGAAACTTCTTTGTGTTGAGTGCACTCAACTCACAGACTTGAAGCTTTCTTTGGAAAGAGCAGTTTTGAAACACTCTTTTTGTAGAATCTGCAAGTGGATATTTGGAGCGCTTTGAGGCCCATGCTGGGAAATGGAATACCTTCACCTAAAAACTAGACTGAAGCATTCTCAGAAACTTCTTTGTGATGAGTGCATTCAACTCACAGACATGAACGTTGCTTTTGATAGAAAAGTTCTGAAACACTAAGTTTGTAGAATCCGCAAGTGTTTATTCGGAGCACCTTGGGGCCTATGTTGGAAAAGGAAATATCTTCACATAAAAACTAGAGAGAAGCATTCTCAGAAACTTCTTTGTGATGAGTGCATTCAACTCACAGACTTGAACCTACCAATTGATAGGGAAGTTTGGAAACACTCTTTTTGTAGAATCTGCAAGTGGATATTTGGAGCGTTTTGAGGCCCATTCTGGGAAATGGAATATCTTCACCTAAAAACTAGACTGAAGTATTCTGAGAAACTACTTTGTGACGAGTGCATTCAAGTCACAGACTTGAACGTGGCTTTTGATACAACAGTTCTGAAACACTAAGTTTGTAGAATCCGCAAGTGTTTATTCGGAGCACCTTGAGGCCTACGTTGGAAAAGGAAATATTTTCACATAAAAACTAGAGAGAAGCATTCTCTGAAATTTCTTTGTGATGAGTGCATTCAACTCACAGACTTGAACCTTCCTATTGATAGGGAAGTTTGGAAACACTCTTTTTGTAGAATCTGCAAGTGGATATTTGGAGCGCTTTGAGACCCATGCTGGGAAATGGAATATCTTCACCTAAAAACTAGACTGAAGGATTCTGAGAAACTTCTTTGTGATGAGTGCATTCAACTCACAGACTTGAACGTTGCTTTTGATAGAACAGTTCTGAAACACTAAGTTTGTAGAATCCGCAAGTGTTTATTCGGAGCATCTTGAGGCCTATGTTGGAAAAGGAAATATCTTCACATAAAAACTAGAAAGAAGCATTCTCAGAAACTTCTTTGTGATGAGTGCATTCAACTCACAGACTTGAACCTACGAATTGATAGAGAAGTTTGGAAACACTCTTTTTGAAGAATCTGCAAGTGGATATTTGGAACGCTTTGAGGCCTATGCTGGAAAAGGAAATATCTTCACATAAAAACCTGACAGAAGCATTCTCAGAAACTTCTTTGTGTTCAGTGCATTCAAATCACAGACTTGAATCTTTCCTTTGAAAGAGCAGATTTGAAACACTCTTTTTGTAAAATCTGCAAGTGGATATTTGGAGCAATTTGGGGTCTATGCTGGGAAATGAAATATCTTCACCTAAAAACTAGACAGAAGCATTCTCGGAAAGTTCTTCTCGATGCGTGCATTCCACTCACAGAGTTGAAACTGCCTTTGATAGAGCAGTTTGGAAACACTCTTTTTGTGAAATCTGCCATTGGATATTTCCAGCGATTTGAGGCCTATGCAAGGAAAAGGAAATATCTTCACTTCAAAACTGGACAGGAGCATTCTCAGAAACCTCTTTGTGATGAGTGCATTCAACTCGAAGACTTGAACGTTCCTTTTGATAGAACAGTTTTGAAACACTCCTTTTGGACAATCTGCAAATGTTTATTCGGTGCGCTTTGAGGCCTATGTTGGAAAAGGAAATATCTTCACCTAAAAACTAGACAGAAGCATTCTCGGAAACTTCTTTGTGATGAGTGCATTAAACTCACAGAATTGAACCTACCAATTGATAGAGAAGTTTTGAACCACTCTTTTTGTAGAATCTGCAAGTGGATATTTTGAGCGCTTTGAGGCCAATGTTGGAAAAGGAAATATCTTCACCTAAAAACTAGACAGAAGCATTCTCGGAAACTTCTTTGTGATGAGTGCATTCAACTCAAAGTCTTGAACGTTCCTTTTGAGAGAACAGTTTTGAAACACTCTTTTTGTAGAATCTGCACGTGGATATTTGGAGAGATATGAGGCCTCTGCTGGAAAAGGAAATATCTTCACCTGAAAACTAGACAGAAGCATTCTGAGAAAATTCTTTGTGTTGAGTGCATTCAACTCACAGACTTGAAGCTTTCTTTGGAAAGAGCAGTTTTGAAACACTCTTTTTGTAGAATGTGCACGTGGATATTTGGAGCGATTTGAGGCCTATGCTGGGAAATCAAGTATCATCACCTGAAAACTAGACAGAAGCATTCTCAGAAACTTCTTTGTGTTCAGTGCATTCAATTCACAAACTTGAAGCTTTCTTTTGAAAGAGCAGTTTTGAAACACTCTTTTTGTAAAATCTGCAAGTGGATATTTGGAGCACTTTGGGGCCTATGCTGGGAAATGTAATATCTTCACCTAAAAACCAGACAGAAGCATTCTCAGAAAGTTCTTCTCGATGCGTGCATTCAACTCACAGAGTTGAACCTGTCTTTTGATAGAGCAGTTTGGAAACACTCTTTTTGTGATATCTGCCATTGGATATTTCCAGCGATTTGAGGCCTATGCAAGGAAAAGGAAATATCTTCACTTCAAAACTGGACAGGAGCATTCTCAGAAACCTCTTTGTGATGAGTGCATTCAACTCGAAGACTTGAACGTTCCTTTTGATAGAACAGTTTTGAAACACTCCTTTTGGACAATCTGCAAATGTTTATTCGGAGCGCTTTGAGGCCTATGTCGGAAAAGGAAATATCTTCACTTAAAAACTAGACAGAAGCATTCTCGGAAACCTCTTTGTGATGAGTGCATTCAAATCAAGGACTTGAACGTTCCTTTTGAGAGAACAGTTTTGAAACACTCTTTTTGTAGAATCTGCACGTGGATATTTGGAGTGAATTGAGGCCTATGTTGGAAAAGGAAATATCTTCACCTAAAAACTAGACAGAAGCATTCTCGGAAACTTCCTTGTGATGAGTGCATTCAACTCACAGAATTGAACCTATCAATTGATAGAGAAGTTTGGAAACACTCTTTTTGTAGAATCTGCAAGTGGATATTTGGAGAGCTTTGAGGCCTATGATGGAAAAGGAAATATCTTCACCTAAAAACTAGACAGAAGCATTCTCGGAAACTTCTTTGTGATGAGTGCATTCAACTCAAAGACTTGAACGTTCCTTTTGAGAGAACTGTTTTGAAACACTCTTTTTGTAGAATCTGCACGTGGATATTTGGAGCGCTTTGAGGCCTCTGCTGGAAAAGGAAATATCTTCACATCAAAACTAGACAGAAGCATTCTGAGAAACTTCTTTGTGTTGAGTGCATTCAACTCACGGACTTGAAGATTTCTGTTGAAAGAGCAGTTTTGAAACACTGTTTTTGTAGAATCTGCAAGTGGATATTTGGAGCGATTTGAGGCCTATGCTGGGAAATGAAGTATCTTCACCTGAAGACTAGACAGAAGCATTCTCAGAAACTTCTTTGTGTTGAGTGCATTTATCTCACAGAGTTGAAGCTTTTTTTTGGAAGAGCAGTTTTGAAACACTCTTTTTGTAGAATCTGCAAGTGGATATTTGGAGCGCTTTGAGGCCCATGCTGGGAAATGGAATATCTTCACCTAAAAACTAGACTGAAGCATTCTGAGAAACTTCTTTGTGATGAGTGCCTTCAACTTACAGACTTGAACGTTGCTTTTGATAGAACAGTTCTGAAACACTAAGTGTGTAGAATCTGCAAGTGTTTATTCAGAGCACCTTGAGGCCTATGTTGGAAAAGGAAATATCTTCACATAAAAAGTAGAGAGAAGCATTCTCAGAAACTTCTTTGTGATGAGTGCATTCAACTCACAGACTTGAACCTACCAATTGATAGAGAAGTTAGGAAACACTCTTTTCGTAGAATCTGCAAGTGGATATTTGGAGCGCTATGAGGCCTAAGCTGGAAAAGGAAATATCTTCACATAAAAACCTGACAGAAGCATTCTCAGAAACTTCTTTGTGTTCAGTGCATTCAAATCACAGACTTGAATCTTTCTTTTGAAAGAGCAGTTTTGAAACACTCTTTTTGTAAAATCTGCAAGTGGATACTTGGAGCATTTTGAGGCCTATGCTGAAAAATGGAATATCTTCACCTAAAAACTAGACAGAAGCATTCTCAGAAAGTACTTCTCGATGCGTGCATTCAACTAACAGAGTTGAACCTGTCTTTTGATAGAGCAGTTTGGAAACACTCTTTTTGTGAAATCTGCCATTGGATATTTCCAGCGATTGGAGGGCTATGCAAGGAAAAGGAAATATCTTCATTTCAAAACTGGACAGGAGCATTCTCAGAAACCTCTTTGTGATGAGTGCATTCAAGTCGAAGACTTGAACGTTCCTTTTGATAGAACAGTTTTGAAACACTCCTTTTGGACAATCTGCAAATGTTTATTCGGAGCGCTTTGAGGCCTATGTTAGAAAAGGAAATATCTTCACCTAAAAACTAGACAGAAACATTCTCGGAAACTTCTTTGTGATGAGCGCATTCAACTCACAGAATAGAAGCTACCAATTGATAGAGAAGTTTGGGAACACTCTTTTTGTAGAATCTGCAAGTGGATATTTGGAGCGCTTTGATGCCTATGTTGGAAAAGGAAATATCTTCACCTAAAAACTAGACAGAAGCATTCTCAGAAACTTCTTTGTGATGAGTGCATTCAACTCAAATACTTGAACGTTCCTTTTGAGAGAACAGTTTTGAAACACTCTTTTTGTAGAATCTGCACGTGGATATTTGGAGCGCTTTGAGGCCTCTGCTGGAAAAGGAAATATCTTCACATCAAAACTTGACAGAAGCATTCTGATAAACTTCTTTGTGTTGAGTGCATTCAACTCACAGACTTGAAGATTTCTTTTGAAAGAGCAGTTTTGAAACACTCTTTTTGTGAAATCTGCAAGTGGATATTTCCAGCGATTTGAGGCCTATGCAAGGAAAAGGAAATATCTTCACTTCAAAACTGGACGGGAGGATTCTCAGAAAGCTCTTTGTGATGAGTGCATTCAACTCGAAGACTTGAACGTTCCTTTTGATAGAACAGTTTTGAAACACTCTTTTTGTATAATCTGCACGTGGATATTTGGAGCGCTTTGAGGCCTCTGCTGGAAAAGGAAATATCTTCACATAAAAACTAGACAGAAGCATTCTGAGAAACTTCTTTGTGTTGAGTGCATTCAACTCACAGACTTGAAGCTTTCTTTTGAAAGAGCAGTTTTGAAACACTCTTTTTGTGAAATCTGCCATTGGATATTTCCAGCGATTTGAGGCCTATGCAAGGAAAAGGAAATATCTTCACTTCAAAACTGGACAGGAGCATTCTCAGAAACCTCTTTGTGATGAGTGCATTCAACTCGAAGACTTGAACGTTCCTTTTGATAGAACAGTTTTGAAACACTCCTTTTGGACAATCTGCAAATGTTTATTCGGAGCGCTTTGAGGCCTATGTTGGAAAAGGAAATATCTTCACCTAAAAACTAGACAGAAGCATTCTCGGAAACTTCTTTGTAATGAGTGCATTCAACTCACAGACTTGAACATACCAATTGATAGAGAAGTTTGGAAACACTCTTTTTGTAGAATCTGCAATTGGATATTTGGAGCGCTTTGACGCCTATGCTGGAAAAGGAAATATCTTCACATAAAAACCTGACAGAAGCATTCTCAGAAACTTCTTTGTGTCTGGTGCATTCAAATCACAGACTTGAATCTTTCTTTTGAAAGAGCAGTTTTGAAACACTCTTTTTGTAAAAACTGCAAGTGGATATTTGGAGCACTTTGAGGCCTATGCTGGGAAATTGAATATCTTCACCTAAAAACTAGACAGAAGCATTCTCAGAAAGTTCTTCTCGATGCATGCATTCAACTCACAGAGTTGAACTTGTCTTTTGATAGAGCAGTTTGGAAACACTTTTTTTGTGAAATCTGCCATTGGATATTTCCAGCGATTTGAGGCCAATGCAAGGAAAAGGAAATATCTTCACTTCAAAACTGGACAGGAGCATTCTCAGAAACCTCTTTGTGATGAGTGCATTCAACTCGAAGACTTGAACGTTCCTTTTGATAGAACAGTTTTGAAAAACTCCTTTTGGATAATTTGCAAATGTTTATTTGGAGCGCTTTGAGGCCTATGTTGGAAAAGAAAATATCTTCACCTAAAAACTAGACAGAAGCATTCTCGGAAACTTCTTTGTGATGAGCGCATTCAACTCACAGACTTGAACCTACCAATAGATATGGAAGTTTGGAAACACTGTTTTTGTAGACTCTGCAAGTGGATATTTGGAGCGCTTCGAGGCCTATGTTGGAAAAGGAAATATCTTCACCTAAAAACTAGACAGAAGCATTCTCGGAAACTTCTTTGTGATGAGTGCATGCAACTCAAAGACTTGAACGTTCCTTTTGAGAGAACAGTTTTGAAACACTCTTTTTGTAGAATCTGCACGTGGATATTTGGAGAGATATGAGGCCTCTGCTGGAAAAGGAAATATCTTCACCTGGAAACTAGACAGAAGCATTCTGAGAAACTACTTTGCATTGAGTGCACTCAACTCACAGACTTGAAGGTTTCTTTTGAAAGAGCAGTTTTGAAACACTCTTTTTGTAGAATCTGCAAGTGGATATTTGGAGCGCTTCAAGGCCCATGCTGGGAAATGGAATATCTTCACCTAAAAACTAGACTGAAGCATTCTCAGAAACTTCTTTGTGATGAGTGCATTCAACTCACAGACATGAAAGTTGCTTTTGATAGAACAGTTCTGAAACATTAAGTTTGTAGAATCCGCAAGTGTTTATTCGGAGCACCTTGAGGCCTATGTTGGAAAAGGAAATATCTTCACATAAAAACTAGAGAGAAGCATTCTCAGAAACTCCTTTGTGATGAGTGCATTCAACTCACAGACTTGAACCTACCAATTGATAGGGAAGTTTGGAAACACTCTTTTTGTAGAATCTGCAAGTGGATATTTGGAGCGCTTTGAGGCCCATGCTGGGAAATGGAATATCTTCACCTAAAAACTAGACTGAAGCATTCTGAGAAACTTCTTTGTGATGAGTGCATTCAACTCACAGACTTGAACGTTGTTTTTGATAGAACAGTTCTGAAACACTAAGTTTGTAGAATCCGCAAGTGTTTATTCGGAGCACCTTGAGGCCTATGTTGGAAAAGGAAATATCTTCACATAAAAACTAGAGAGAAGCATTCTCAGAAACTTCTTTGTGATGAGTGCATTCAACTCACAGACTTGAACCTACCAATTGATAGAGAAGTTTGGAAACACTCTTTTTGTAGAATCTGCAAGTGGATATTTGGAGCGCTTTGAGGCCTATGCTGGAAAAGGAAATATCTTCACATAAAAACCTGACAGAAGCATTCTCAGAAACTTCTTTGTGTTCAGTGCATTCAAATCACAGACTTGAATCTTTCTTTTGAAAGAGCAGTTTTGAAACACTCTTTATGTGAAATCTGCAAGTGGATATTTGGAGCACTTTGAGGCCTATGCTGAAAAATGGAATATCTTCACCAAAAAATTAGACAGAAGCATTCTCAGAAAGTTCTTCTCGATGCGTGCATTCAGCTCACAGAGTTGAACCTGACTTTTGATAGAGCAGTTTGGAAACTCTCTTTTTGTGAAATCTGCCATTGGATATTTCCAGCGATTTGAGGCCTATGCAAGGAAAAGGAAATATCTTCACTTCAAAACTGGACAGGAGCATTCTCAGAAACCTCTTTGTGATGAGTGCATTCAACTCGAAGACTGGAACGTTCCTTTTGATAGAACAGTTTTGAAACACTCCTTTTGGACAATCTGCAAATGTTTATTCGGAGCGCTTTGAGGCCTATGTAGGAAAAGGAAATATCTTCACCTAAAAATTAGACAGACGCATTCTCAGAAACTTCTTTGTGATGAGTGCATTCAACTCACACAATTGAAACTACCAATTGATAGAGAAGTTTGGAAACACTCTTTTTGTAGAATCTACAAGTGGATATTTGGAGCGCTTTGAGGCCTATGTTGGAAAAGGGAATATCTTCACCTAAAAACAAGACAGAAGCATTCTCAGAAACTTCTTTTTGATGAGTGCATTCAACTCAAAGTCTTGGACGTTCCTTTTGAGAGAACAGTTTTGAAACACTCTGTTTGTAGAATCTGCAGATGGATATTTGGAGAGATTTGAAGCCTCTGCTAGAAAAGGAAATACCTTCACCTGAAAACTAGACAGAAGCATTCTCAGAAACTTCTTTGTGTTGAGTGCACTCAACTCACAGACTTGAAGCTTTCTTTGGAAAGAGCAGTTTTGAAACACTCTTTTTGTAGAATCTGCAAGTGGATATTTGGAGCGCTTTGAGGCCCATGCTGGGAAATGGAATACCTTCACCTAAAAACTAGACTGAAGCATTCTCAGAAACTTCTTTGTGATGAGTGCATTCAACTCACAGACATGAACGTTGCTTTTGATAGAAAAGTTCTGAAACACTAAGTTTGTAGAATCCGCAAGTGTTTATTCGGAGCACCTTGGGGCCTATGTTGGAAAAGGAAATATCTTCACATAAAAACTAGAGAGAAGCATTCTCAGAAACTTCTTTGTGATGAGTGCATTCAACTCACAGACTTGAACCTACCAATTGATAGGGAAGTTTGGAAACACTCTTTTTGTAGAATCTGCAAGTGGATATTTGGAGCGTTTTGAGGCCCATTCTGGGAAATGGAATATCTTCACCTAAAAACTAGACTGAAGTATTCTGAGAAACTACTTTGTGATGAGTGCATTCAACTCACAGACTTGAACGTGGCTTTTGATACAACAGTTCTGAAACACTAAGTTTGTAGAATCCGCAAGTGTTTATTCGGAGCACCTTGAGGCCTACGTTGGAAAAGGAAATATTTTCACATAAAAACTAGAGAGAAGCATTCTCTGAAACTTCTTTGTGATGAGTGCATTCAACTCACAGACTTGAACCTTCCTATTGATAGGGAAGTTTGGAAACACTCTTTTTGTAGAATCTGCAAGTGGATATTTGGAGCGCTTTGAGACCCATGCTGGGAAATGGAATATCTTCACCTAAAAACTAGACTGAAGCATTCTGAGAAACTTCTTTGTGATGAGTGCATTCAACTCACAGATTTGAACCTACCAATTGATAGAGAAGTTTGGAAACACTCTTTTTGTAGAATCTGCAAGTGGATATTTGGAGCGCTTTGAGGCCTATGCTGGAAAAGGAAATATCTTCACATAAAAACCTGCCAGAAGTATTCTCAGAAACTTCTTTGTGTTCAGTGCATTCAAATCACCGACATGAATCTTTCTTTTGAAAAAGTAGTTTTGAAACAATCTTTTTGTAAAATCTGCAAGTGGATATTTGGAGCACTTTGAGGCCTATGCTGGGAAATGGAATATCTTCACCTATATACTAGACAGAAGCATTCTCAGAAAGTTCTTCTCAATGCGTGCATTCAACTCACAGACGTGAACCAAAAAGTTGATAGAGAAGTTTCAAAACACTTTTTTTGTAGAATCTGAAAGTGGATATTTGAAGCGCTTTGAGTTCTACGATGGAAAAGGAAATATCTTCACCTAAAAACCAGACAGCGGCATTTTCAGAAACCTCTTTGTGATGAGTGCATTCAACTCGAAGACTTGAACGTTCCTTTTGATAGAACAGTTCTGAAACACTAAGTTTGTAGAATCCGCAAATGTTTATTCGGAGCACCTTGAGGCCTATGTTGGAAAACGAAATATCTTCACCTAAAAAGTAGACAGAAGCATTCTCAGAAACTTCTTTGTGATGAATGCATTCAACTCACCGACTTGAACCTACCAATTGATAGGGAAGTTTGGAAACACTCTTTTTGTAGAATCTGCAAGTGGACATTTGGAGCGCTTTGAGGCCTATGCTGGAAACGGAAATATCTTCACTTAAAAACCTGACAGAAGCATTCTCAGAAACTTCTTTGTGTTCAGTGCATTCGAATCACGGACTTGAATCTTTCTTTTGAAAGAGCAGTTTTGAAACACTCTTTTTGTAAAATCTGCAAGCGGATGTTTGGAGCACTTTGAGGCCTATGCTGGGAAAAGGAATCTCTTCACGTAAAAACTAGACAGAAGCATTCTCAGAAAGTTCTTCTCGATGCGTGCATTCAACTCACAGAGTTGAACCTGTCTTTTGATAGAGCAGTTTGGAAACACTCTTTTGGTGAAATCTGCCATTGGATATTTCCAGCGATTTGAGGACTATGCAAGGAAAAGGAAATATCTTCACTTCAAAGCTGGACAGGAGCATTCTCAGAAACCTCTTTGTGATGAGTGCATTCAACTGGATGTCTTGAACGTTCCTTTTGATAGAACAGTTTTGAAACACTCCTTTTGGACAATCTGCAAATGTTTATTCGGAGCGCTTTGAGGCCTATGTTGGAAAAGGAAATATCTTCACCTAAAAACTAGACAGAAGCATTCTCGGAAACTTCTTTGTAATGAGTGCATTCAACTCACAGACTTGAACATACCAATTGATAGAGAAGTTTGGAAACACTCTTTTTGTAGAATCTGCAATTGGATATTTGGAGCGCTTTGACGCCCATGCTGGAAAAGGAAATATCTTCACATAAAAACCTGACAGAAGCATTCTCAGAAACTTCTTTGTGTCTGGTGCATTCAAATCACAGACTTGAATCTTTCTTTTGAAAGAGCAGTTTTGAAACACTCTTTTTGTAAAATCTGCAAGTGGATATTTGGAGCACTTTGAGGCCTATGCTGGGAAATTGAATATCTTCACCTAAAAACTAGACAGAAGCATTCTCAGAAAGTTCTTCTCGATGCATGCATTCAACTCACAGAGTTGAACCTGTCTTTTGATAGAGCAGTTTGGAAACACTCTTTTTGTGAAATCTGCCATTGGATATTTCCAGCGATTTGAGGCCAATGCAAGGAAAAGGAAATATCTTCACTTCAAAACTGGACAGGAGCATTCTCAGAAACCTCTTTGTGATGAGTGCATTCAACTCGAAGACTTGAACGTTCCTTTTGATAGAACAGTTTTGAAAAACTCCTTTTGGATAATTTGCAAATGTTTATGTGGAGCGCTTTGAGGCCTATGTTGGAAAAGAAAATATCTTCACCTAAAAACTAGACAGAAGCATTCTCGGAAACTTCTTTGTGATGAGCGCATTCAACTCACAGACTTGAACCTACCAATAGATATGGAAGTTTGGAAACACTGTTTTTGTAGACTCTGCAAGTGGATATTTGGAGCGCTTCGAGGCCTATGTTGGAAAAGGAAATATCTTCACCTAAAAACTAGACAGAAGCATTCTCGGAAACTTCTTTGTGATGAGTGCATGCAACTCAAAGACTTGAACGTTCCTTTTGAGAGAACAGTTTTGAAACACTCTTTTTGTAGAATCTGCACGTGGATATTTGGAGAGATATGAGGCCTCTGCTGGAAAAGGAAATATCTTCACCTGGAAACTAGACAGAAGCATTCTGAGAAACTACTTTGCATTGAGTGCACTCAACTCACAGACTTGAAGGTTTCTTTTGAAAGAGCAGTTTTGAAACACTCTTTTTGTAGAATCTGCAAGTGGATATTTGGAGCGCTTCAAGGCCCATGCTGGGAAATGGAATATCTTCACCTAAAAACTAGACTGAAGCATTCTCAGAAACTTCTTTGTGATGAGTGCATTCAACTCACAGACATGAAAGTTGCTTTTGATAGAACAGTTCTGAAACATTAAGTTTGTAGAATCCGCAAGTGTTTATTCGGAGCACCTTGAGGCCTATGTTGGAAAAGGAAATATCTTCACATAAAAACTAGAGAGAAGCATTCTCAGAAACTCCTTTGTGATGAGTGCATTCAACTCACAGACTTGAACCTACCAATTGATAGGGAAGTTTGGAAACACTCTTTTTGTAGAATCTGCAAGTGGATATTTGGAGCGCTTTGAGGCCCATGCTGGGAAATGGAATATCTTCACCTAAAAACTAGACTGAAGCATTCTGAGAAACTTCTTTGTGATGAGTGCATTCAACACACAGACTTGAACGTTGTTTTTGATAGAACAGTTCTGAAACACTAAGTTTGTAGAATCCGCAAGTGTTTATTCGGAGCACCTTGAGGCCTATGTTGGAAAAGGAAATATCTTCACATAAAAACTAGAGAGAAGCATTCTCAGAAACTTCTTTGTGATGAGTGCATTCAACTCACAGACTTGAACCTACCAATTGATAGAGAAGTTTGGAAACACTCTTTTTGTAGAATCTGCAAGTGGATATTTGGAGCGCTTTGAGGCCTATGCTGGAAAAGGAAATATCTTCACATAAAAACCTGACAGAAGCATTCTCAGAAACTTCTTTGTGTTCAGTGCATTCAAATCACAGACTTGAATCTTTCTTTTGAAAGAGCAGTTTTGAAACACTCTTTATGTGAAATCTGCAAGTGGATATTTGGAGCACTTTGAGGCCTATGCTGAAAAATGGAATATCTTCACCAAAAAATTAGACAGAAGCATTCTCAGAAAGTTCTTCTCGATGCGTGCATTCAGCTCACAGAGTTGAACCTGACTTTTGATAGAGCAGTTTGGAAACTCTCTTTTTGTGAAATCTGCCATTGGATATTTCCAGCGATTTGAGGCCTATGCAAGGAAAAGGAAATATCTTCACTTCAAAACTGGACAGGAGCATTCTCAGAAACCTCTTTGTGATGAGTGCATTCAACTCGAAGACTGGAACGTTCCTTTTGATAGAACAGTTTTGAAACACTCCTTTTGGACAATCTGCAAATGTTTATTCGGAGCGCTTTGAGGCCTATGTAGGAAAAGGAAATATCTTCACCTAAAAATTAGACAGACGCATTCTCAGAAACTTCTTTGTGATGAGTGCATTCAACTCACACAATTGAAACTACCAATTGATAGAGAAGTTTGGAAACACTCTTTTTGTAGAATCTACAAGTGGATATTTGGAGCGCTTTGAGGCCTATGTTGGAAAAGGGAATATCTTCACCTAAAAACAAGACAGAAGCATTCTCAGAAACTTCTTTTTAATGAGTGCATTCAACTCAAAGTCTTGGACGTTCCTTTTGAGAGAACAGTTTTGAAACACTCTGTTTGTAGAATCTGCAGATGGATATTTGGAGAGATTTGAAGCCTCTGCTGGAAAAGGAAATACCTTCACCTGAAAACTAGACAGAAGCATTCTCAGAAACTTCTTTGTGTTGAGTGCACTCAACTCACAGACTTGAAGCTTTCTTTGGAAAGAGCAGTTTTGAAACACTCTTTTTGTAGAATCTGCAAGTGGATATTTGGAGCGCTTTGAGGCCCATGCTGGGAAATGGAATACCTTCACCTAAAAACTAGACTGAAGCATTCTCAGAAACTTCTTTGTGATGAGTGCATTCAACTCACAGACATGAACGTTGCTTTTGATAGAAAAGTTCTGAAACACTAAGTTTGTAGAATCCGCAAGTGTTTATTCGGAGCACCTTGGGGCCTATGTTGGAAAAGGAAATATCTTCACATAAAAACTAGAGAGAAGCATTCTCAGAAACTTCTTTGTGATGAGTGCATTCAACTCACAGACTTGAACCTACCAATTGATAGGGAAGTTTGGAAACACTCTTTTTGTAGAATCTGCAAGTGGATATTTGGAGCGTTTTGAGGCCCATTCTGGGAAATGGAATATCTTCACCTAAAAACTAGACTGAAGTATTCTGAGAAACTACTTTGTGATGAGTGCATTCAACTCACAGACTTGAACGTGGCTTTTGATACAACAGTTCTGAAACACTAAGTTTGTAGAATCCGCAAGTGTTTATTCGGAGCACCTTGAGGCCTACGTTGGAAAAGGAAATATTTTCACATAAAAACTAGAGAGAAGCATTCTCTGAAACTTCTTTGTGATGAGTGCATTCAACTCACAGACTTGAACCTTCCTATTGATAGGGAAGTTTGGAAACACTCTTTTTGTAGAATCTGCAAGTGGATATTTGGAGCGCTTTGAGACCCATGCTGGGAAATGGAATATCTTCACCTAAAAACTAGACTGAAGCATTCTGAGAAACTTCTTTGTGATGAGTGCATTCAACTCACAGATTTGAACCTACCAATTGATAGAGAAGTTTGGAAACACTCTTTTTGTAGAATCTGCAAGTGGATATTTGGAGCGCTTTGAGGCCTATGCTGGAAAAGGAAGTATCTTCACATAAAAACCTGCCAGAAGTATTCTCAGAAACTTCTTTGTGTTCAGTGCATTCAAATCACCGACATGAATCTTTCTTTTGAAAAAGTAGTTTTGAAACAATCTTTTTGTAAAATCTGCAAGTGGATATTTGGAGCACTTTGAGGCCTATGCTGGGAAATGGAATATCTTCACCTATATACTAGACAGAAGCATTCTCAGAAAGTTCTTCTCAATGCGTGCATTCAACTCACAGACGTGAACCAAAAAGTTGATAGAGAAGTTTCAAAACACTTTTTTTGTAGAATCTGAAAGTGGATATTTGAAGCGCTTTGAGTTCTACGATGGAAAAGGAAATATCTTCACCTAAAAACCAGACAGCGGCATTTTCAGAAACCTCTTTGTGATGAGTGCATTCAACTCGAAGACTTGAACGTTCCTTTTGATAGAACAGTTCTGAAACACTAAGTTTGTAGAATCCGCAAATGTTTATTCGGAGCACCTTGAGGCCTATGTTGGAAAACGAAATATCTTCACCTAAAAAGTAGACAGAAGCATTCTCAGAAACTTCTTTGTGATGAATGCATTCAACTCACCGACTTGAACCTACCAATTGATAGGGAAGTTTGGAAACACTCTTTTTGTAGAATCTGCAAGTGGACATTTGGAGCGCTTTGAGGCCTATGCTGGAAACGGAAATATCTTCACTTAAAAACCTGACAGAAGCATTCTCAGAAACTTCTTTGTGTTCAGTGCATTCGAATCACGGACTTGAATCTTTCTTTTGAAAGAGCAGTTTTGAAACACTCTTTTTGTAAAATCTGCAAGCGGATGTTTGGAGCACTTTGAGGCCTATGCTGGGAAAAGGAATCTCTTCACGTAAAAACTAGACAGAAGCATTCTCAGAAAGTTCTTCTCGATGCGTGCATTCAACTCACAGAGTTGAACCTGTCTTTTGATAGAGCAGTTTGGAAACACTCTTTTTGTGAAATCTGCCATTGGATATTTCCAGCGATTTGAGGACTATGCAAGGAAAAGGAAATATCTTCACTTCAAAGCTGGACAGGAGCATTCTCAGAAACCTCTTTGTGATGAGTGCATTCAACTGGATGTCTTGAACGTTCCTTTTGATAGAACAGTTTTGAAACACTCCTTTTGGACAATCTGCAAATGTTTATTCGGAGCGCTTTGAGGCCTATGTTGGAAAAGGAAATATCTTCACCTAAAAACTAGACAGAAGCATTCTCGGAAACTTCTTTGTAATGAGTGCATTCAACTCACAGACTTGAACATACCAATTGATAGAGAAGTTTGGAAACACTCTTTTTGTAGAATCTGCAATTGGATATTTGGAGCGCTTTGACGCCTATGCTGGAAAAGGAAATATCTTCACATAAAAACCTGACAGAAGCATTCTCAGAAACTTCTTTGTGTCTGGTGCATTCAAATCACAGACTTGAATCTTTCTTTTGAAAGAGCAGTTTTGAAACACTCTTTTTGTAAAATCTGCAAGTGGATATTTGGAGCACTTTGAGGCCTATGCTGGGAAATTGAATATCTTCACCTAAAAACTAGACAGAAGCATTCTCAGAAAGTTCTTCTCGATGCATGCATTCAACTCACAGAGTTGAACCTGTCTTTTGATAGAGCAGTTTGGAAACACTCTTTTTGTGAAATCTGCCATTGGATATTTCCAGCGATTTGAGGCCAATGCAAGGAAAAGGAAATATCTTCACTTCAAAACTGGACAGGAGCATTCTCAGAAACCTCTTTGTGATGAGTGCATTCAACTCGAAGACTTGAACGTTCCTTTTGATAGAACAGTTTTGAAAAACTCCTTTTGGATAATTTGCAAATGTTTATGTGGAGCGCTTTGAGGCCTATGTTGGAAAAGAAAATATCTTCACCTAAAAACTAGACAGAAGCATTCTCGGAAACTTCTTTGTGATGAGCGCATTCAACTCACAGACTTGAACCTACCAATAGATATGGAAGTTTGGAAACACTGTTTTTGTAGACTCTGCAAGTGGATATTTGGAGCGCTTCGAGGCCTATGTTGGAAAAGGAAATATCTTCACCTAAAAACTAGACAGAAGCATTCTCGGAAACTTCTTTGTGATGAGTGCATGCAACTCAAAGACTTGAACGTTCCTTTTGAGAGAACAGTTTTGAAACACTCTTTTTGTAGAATCTGCACGTGGATATTTGGAGAGATATGAGGCCTCTGCTGGAAAAGGAAATATCTTCACCTGGAAACTAGACAGAAGCATTCTGAGAAACTACTTTGCATTGAGTGCACTCAACTCACAGACTTGAAGGTTTCTTTTGAAAGAGCAGTTTTGAAACACTCTTTTTGTAGAATCTGCAAGTGGATATTTGGAGCGCTTCAAGGCCCATGCTGGGAAATGGAATATCTTCACCTAAAAACTAGACTGAAGCATTCTCAGAAACTTCTTTGTGATGAGTGCATTCAACTCACAGACATGAAAGTTGCTTTTGATAGAACAGTTCTGAAACATTAAGTTTGTAGAATCCGCAAGTGTTTATTCGGAGCACCTTGAGGCCTATGTTGGAAAAGGAAATATCTTCACATAAAAACTAGAGAGAAGCATTCTCAGAAACTCCTTTGTGATGAGTGCATTCAACTCACAGACTTGAACCTACCAATTGATAGGGAAGTTTGGAAACACTCTTTTTGTAGAATCTGCAAGTGGATATTTGGAGCGCTTTGAGGCCCATGCTGGGAAATGGAATATCTTCACCTAAAAACTAGACTGAAGCATTCTGAGAAACTTCTTTGTGATGAGTGCATTCAACACACAGACTTGAACGTTGTTTTTGATAGAACAGTTCTGAAACACTAAGTTTGTAGAATCCGCAAGTGTTTATTCGGAGCACCTTGAGGCCTATGTTGGAAAAGGAAATATCTTCACATAAAAACTAGAGAGAAGCATTCTCAGAAACTTCTTTGTGATGAGTGCATTCAACTCACAGACTTGAACCTACCAATTGATAGAGAAGTTTGGAAACACTCTTTTTGTAGAATCTGCAAGTGGATATTTGGAGCGCTTTGAGGCCTATGCTGGAAAAGGAAATATCTTCACATAAAAACCTGACAGAAGCATTCTCAGAAACTTCTTTGTGTTCAGTGCATTCAAATCACAGACTTGAATCTTTCTTTTGAAAGAGCAGTTTTGAAACACTCTTTATGTGAAATCTGCAAGTGGATATTTGGAGCACTTTGAGGCCTATGCTGAAAAATGGAATATCTTCACCAAAAAATTAGACAGAAGCATTCTCAGAAAGTTCTTCTCGATGCGTGCATTCAGCTCACAGAGTTGAACCTGACTTTTGATAGAGCAGTTTGGAAACTCTCTTTTTGTGAAATCTGCCATTGGATATTTCCAGCGATTTGAGGCCTATGCAAGGAAAAGGAAATATCTTCACTTCAAAACTGGACAGGAGCATTCTCAGAAACCTCTTTGTGATGAGTGCATTCAACTCGAAGACTGGAACGTTCCTTTTGATAGAACAGTTTTGAAACACTCCTTTTGGACAATCTGCAAATGTTTATTCGGAGCGCTTTGAGGCCTATGTAGGAAAAGGAAATATCTTCACCTAAAAATTAGACAGACGCATTCTCAGAAACTTCTTTGTGATGAGTGCATTCAACTCACACAATTGAAACTACCAATTGATAGAGAAGTTTGGAAACACTCTTTTTGTAGAATCTACAAGTGGATATTTGGAGCGCTTTGAGGCCTATGTTGGAAAAGGGAATATCTTCACCTAAAAACAAGACAGAAGCATTCTCAGAAACTTCTTTTTAATGAGTGCATTCAACTCAAAGTCTTGGACGTTCCTTTTGAGAGAACAGTTTTGAAACACTCTGTTTGTAGAATCTGCAGATGGATATTTGGAGAGATTTGAAGCCTCTGCTGGAAAAGGAAATACCTTCACCTGAAAACTAGACAGAAGCATTCTCAGAAACTTCTTTGTGTTGAGTGCACTCAACTCACAGACTTGAAGCTTTCTTTGGAAAGAGCAGTTTTGAAACACTCTTTTTGTAGAATCTGCAAGTGGATATTTGGAGCGCTTTGAGGCCCATGCTGGGAAATGGAATACCTTCACCTAAAAACTAGACTGAAGCATTCTCAGAAACTTCTTTGTGATGAGTGCATTCAACTCACAGACATGAACGTTGCTTTTGATAGAAAAGTTCTGAAACACTAAGTTTGTAGAATCCGCAAGTGTTTATTCGGAGCACCTTGGGGCCTATGTTGGAAAAGGAAATATCTTCACATAAAAACTAGAGAGAAGCATTCTCAGAAACTTCTTTGTGATGAGTGCATTCAACTCACAGACTTGAACCTACCAATTGATAGGGAAGTTTGGAAACACTCTTTTTGTAGAATCTGCAAGTGGATATTTGGAGCGTTTTGAGGCCCATTCTGGGAAATGGAATATCTTCACCTAAAAACTAGACTGAAGTATTCTGAGAAACTACTTTGTGATGAGTGCATTCAACTCACAGACTTGAACGTGGCTTTTGATACAACAGTTCTGAAACACTAAGTTTGTAGAATCCGCAAGTGTTTATTCGGAGCACCTTGAGGCCTACGTTGGAAAAGGAAATATTTTCACATAAAAACTAGAGAGAAGCATTCTCTGAAACTTCTTTGTGATGAGTGCATTCAACTCACAGACTTGAACCTTCCTATTGATAGGGAAGTTTGGAAACACTCTTTTTGTAGAATCTGCAAGTGGATATTTGGAGCGCTTTGAGACCCATGCTGGGAAATGGAATATCTTCACCTAAAAACTAGACTGAAGCATTCTGAGAAACTTCTTTGTGATGAGTGCATTCAACTCACAGATTTGAACCTACCAATTGATAGAGAAGTTTGGAAACACTCTTTTTGTAGAATCTGCAAGTGGATATTTGGAGCGCTTTGAGGCCTATGCTGGAAAAGGAAATATCTTCACATAAAAACCTGCCAGAAGTATTCTCAGAAACTTCTTTGTGTTCAGTGCATTCAAATCACCGACATGAATCTTTCTTTTGAAAAAGTAGTTTTGAAACAATCTTTTTGTAAAATCTGCAAGTGGATATTTGGAGCACTTTGAGGCCTATGCTGGGAAATGGAATATCTTCACCTATATACTAGACAGAAGCATTCTCAGAAAGTTCTTCTCAATGCGTGCATTCAACTCACAGACGTGAACCAAAAAGTTGATAGAGAAGTTTCAAAACACTTTTTTTGTAGAATCTGAAAGTGGATATTTGAAGCGCTTTGAGTTCTACGATGGAAAAGGAAATATCTTCACCTAAAAACCAGACAGCGGCATTTTCAGAAACCTCTTTGTGATGAGTGCATTCAACTCGAAGACTTGAACGTTCCTTTTGATAGAACAGTTCTGAAACACTAAGTTTGTAGAATCCGCAAATGTTTATTCGGAGCACCTTGAGGCCTATGTTGGAAAACGAAATATCTTCACCTAAAAAGTAGACAGAAGCATTCTCAGAAACTTCTTTGTGATGAATGCATTCAACTCACCGACTTGAACCTACCAATTGATAGGGAAGTTTGGAAACACTCTTTTTGTAGAATCTGCAAGTGGACATTTGGAGCGCTTTGAGGCCTATGCTGGAAACGGAAATATCTTCACTTAAAAACCTGACAGAAGCATTCTCAGAAACTTCTTTGTGTTCAGTGCATTCGAATCACGGACTTGAATCTTTCTTTTGAAAGAGCAGTTTTGAAACACTCTTTTTGTAAAATCTGCAAGCGGATGTTTGGAGCACTTTGAGGCCTATGCTGGGAAAAGGAATCTCTTCACGTAAAAACTAGACAGAAGCATTCTCAGAAAGTTCTTCTCGATGCGTGCATTCAACTCACAGAGTTGAACCTGTCTTTTGATAGAGCAGTTTGGAAACACTCTTTTTGTGAAATCTGCCATTGGATATTTCCAGCGATTTGAGGACTATGCAAGGAAAAGGAAATATCTTCACTTCAAAGCTGGACAGGAGCATTCTCAGAAACCTCTTTGTGATGAGTGCATTCAACTGGATGTCTTGAACGTTCCTTTTGATAGAACAGTTTTGAAACACTCCTTTTGGACAATCTGCAAATGTTTATTCGGAGCGCTTTGAGGCCTATGTTGGAAAAGGAAATATCTTCACCTAAAAACTAGACAGAAGCATTCTCGGAAACTTCTTTGTAATGAGTGCATTCAACTCACAGACTTGAACATACCAATTGATAGAGAAGTTTGGAAACACTCTTTTTGTAGAATCTGCAATTGGATATTTGGAGCGCTTTGACGCCTATGCTGGAAAAGGAAATATCTTCACATAAAAACCTGACAGAAGCATTCTCAGAAACTTCTTTGTGTCTGGTGCATTCAAATCACAGACTTGAATCTTTCTTTTGAAAGAGCAGTTTTGAAACACTCTTTTTGTAAAATCTGCAAGTGGATATTTGGAGCACTTTGAGGCCTATGCTGGGAAATTGAATATCTTCACCTAAAAACTAGACAGAAGCATTCTCAGAAAGTTCTTCTCGATGCATGCATTCAACTCACAGAGTTGAACCTGTCTTTTGATAGAGCAGTTTGGAAACACTCTTTTTGTGAAATCTGCCATTGGATATTTCCAGCGATTTGAGGCCAATGCAAGGAAAAGGAAATATCTTCACTTCAAAACTGGACAGGAGCATTCTCAGAAACCTCTTTGTGATGAGTGCATTCAACTCGAAGACTTGAACGTTCCTTTTGATAGAACAGTTTTGAAAAACTCCTTTTGGATAATTTGCAAATGTTTATGTGGAGCGCTTTGAGGCCTATGTTGGAAAAGAAAATATCTTCACCTAAAAACTAGACAGAAGCATTCTCGGAAACTTCTTTGTGATGAGCGCATTCAACTCACAGACTTGAACCTACCAATAGATATGGAAGTTTGGAAACACTGTTTTTGTAGACTCTGCAAGTGGATATTTGGAGCGCTTCGAGGCCTATGTTGGAAAAGGAAATATCTTCACCTAAAAACTAGACAGAAGCATTCTCGGAAACTTCTTTGTGATGAGTGCATGCAACTCAAAGACTTGAACGTTCCTTTTGAGAGAACAGTTTTGAAACACTCTTTTTGTAGAATCTGCACGTGGATATTTGGAGAGATATGAGGCCTCTGCTGGAAAAGGAAATATCTTCACCTGGAAACTAGACAGAAGCATTCTGAGAAACTACTTTGCATTGAGTGCACTCAACTCACAGACTTGAAGGTTTCTTTTGAAAGAGCAGTTTTGAAACACTCTTTTTGTAGAATCTGCAAGTGGATATTTGGAGCGCTTCAAGGCCCATGCTGGGAAATGGAATATCTTCACCTAAAAACTAGACTGAAGCATTCTCAGAAACTTCTTTGTGATGAGTGCATTCAACTCACAGACATGAAAGTTGCTTTTGATAGAACAGTTCTGAAACATTAAGTTTGTAGAATCCGCAAGTGTTTATTCGGAGCACCTTGAGGCCTATGTTGGAAAAGGAAATATCTTCACATAAAAACTAGAGAGAAGCATTCTCAGAAACTCCTTTGTGATGAGTGCATTCAACTCACAGACTTGAACCTACCAATTGATAGGGAAGTTTGGAAACACTCTTTTTGTAGAATCTGCAAGTGGATATTTGGAGCGCTTTGAGGCCCATGCTGGGAAATGGAATATCTTCACCTAAAAACTAGACTGAAGCATTCTGAGAAACTTCTTTGTGATGAGTGCATTCAACACACAGACTTGAACGTTGTTTTTGATAGAACAGTTCTGAAACACTAAGTTTGTAGAATCCGCAAGTGTTTATTCGGAGCACCTTGAGGCCTATGTTGGAAAAGGAAATATCTTCACATAAAAACTAGAGAGAAGCATTCTCAGAAACTTCTTTGTGATGAGTGCATTCAACTCACAGACTTGAACCTACCAATTGATAGAGAAGTTTGGAAACACTCTTTTTGTAGAATCTGCAAGTGGATATTTGGAGCGCTTTGAGGCCTATGCTGGAAAAGGAAATATCTTCACATAAAAACCTGACAGAAGCATTCTCAGAAACTTCTTTGTGTTCAGTGCATTCAAATCACAGACTTGAATCTTTCTTTTGAAAGAGCAGTTTTGAAACACTCTTTATGTGAAATCTGCAAGTGGATATTTGGAGCACTTTGAGGCCTATGCTGAAAAATGGAATATCTTCACCAAAAAATTAGACAGAAGCATTCTCAGAAAGTTCTTCTCGATGCGTGCATTCAGCTCACAGAGTTGAACCTGACTTTTGATAGAGCAGTTTGGAAACTCTCTTTTTGTGAAATCTGCCATTGGATATTTCCAGCGATTTGAGGCCTATGCAAGGAAAAGGAAATATCTTCACTTCAAAACTGGACAGGAGCATTCTCAGAAACCTCTTTGTGATGAGTGCATTCAACTCGAAGACTGGAACGTTCCTTTTGATAGAACAGTTTTGAAACACTCCTTTTGGACAATCTGCAAATGTTTATTCGGAGCGCTTTGAGGCCTATGTAGGAAAAGGAAATATCTTCACCTAAAAATTAGACAGACGCATTCTCAGAAACTTCTTTGTGATGAGTGCATTCAACTCACACAATTGAAACTACCAATTGATAGAGAAGTTTGGAAACACTCTTTTTGTAGAATCTACAAGTGGATATTTGGAGCGCTTTGAGGCCTATGTTGGAAAAGGGAATATCTTCACCTAAAAACAAGACAGAAGCATTCTCAGAAACTTCTTTTTAATGAGTGCATTCAACTCAAAGTCTTGGACGTTCCTTTTGAGAGAACAGTTTTGAAACACTCTGTTTGTAGAATCTGCAGATGGATATTTGGAGAGATTTGAAGCCTCTGCTGGAAAAGGAAATACCTTCACCTGAAAACTAGACAGAAGCATTCTCAGAAACTTCTTTGTGTTGAGTGCACTCAACTCACAGACTTGAAGCTTTCTTTGGAAAGAGCAGTTTTGAAACACTCTTTTTGTAGAATCTGCAAGTGGATATTTGGAGCGCTTTGAGGCCCATGCTGGGAAATGGAATACCTTCACCTAAAAACTAGACTGAAGCATTCTCAGAAACTTCTTTGTGATGAGTGCATTCAACTCACAGACATGAACGTTGCTTTTGATAGAAAAGTTCTGAAACACTAAGTTTGTAGAATCCGCAAGTGTTTATTCGGAGCACCTTGGGGCCTATGTTGGAAAAGGAAATATCTTCACATAAAAACTAGAGAGAAGCATTCTCAGAAACTTCTTTGTGATGAGTGCATTCAACTCACAGACTTGAACCTACCAATTGATAGGGAAGTTTGGAAACACTCTTTTTGTAGAATCTGCAAGTGGATATTTGGAGCGTTTTGAGGCCCATTCTGGGAAATGGAATATCTTCACCTAAAAACTAGACTGAAGTATTCTGAGAAACTACTTTGTGATGAGTGCATTCAACTCACAGACTTGAACGTGGCTTTTGATACAACAGTTCTGAAACACTAAGTTTGTAGAATCCGCAAGTGTTTATTCGGAGCACCTTGAGGCCTACGTTGGAAAAGGAAATATTTTCACATAAAAACTAGAGAGAAGCATTCTCTGAAACTTCTTTGTGATGAGTGCATTCAACTCACAGACTTGAACCTTCCTATTGATAGGGAAGTTTGGAAACACTCTTTTTGTAGAATCTGCAAGTGGATATTTGGAGCGCTTTGAGACCCATGCTGGGAAATGGAATATCTTCACCTAAAAACTAGACTGAAGCATTCTGAGAAACTTCTTTGTGATGAGTGCATTCAACTCACAGATTTGAACCTACCAATTGATAGAGAAGTTTGGAAACACTCTTTTTGTAGAATCTGCAAGTGGATATTTGGAGCGCTTTGAGGCCTATGCTGGAAAAGGAAATATCTTCACATAAAAACCTGCCAGAAGTATTCTCAGAAACTTCTTTGTGTTCAGTGCATTCAAATCACCGACATGAATCTTTCTTTGGAAAAGTAGTTTTGAAACAATCTTTTTGTAAAATCTGCAAGTGGATATTTGGAGCACTTTGAGGCCTATGCTGGGAAATGGAATATCTTCACCTATATACTAGACAGAAGCATTCTCAGAAAGTTCTTCTCAATGCGTGCATTCAACTCACAGACGTGAACCAAAAAGTTGATAGAGAAGTTTCAAAACACTTTTTTTGTAGAATCTGAAAGTGGATATTTGAAGCGCTTTGAGTTCTACGATGGAAAAGGAAATATCTTCACCTAAAAACCAGACAGCGGCATTTTCAGAAACCTCTTTGTGATGAGTGCATTCAACTCGAAGACTTGAACGTTCCTTTTGATAGAACAGTTCTGAAACACTAAGTTTGTAGAATCCGCAAATGTTTATTCGGAGCACCTTGAGGCCTATGTTGGAAAACGAAATATCTTCACCTAAAAAGTAGACAGAAGCATTCTCAGAAACTTCTTTGTGATGAATGCATTCAACTCACCGACTTGAACCTACCAATTGATAGGGAAGTTTGGAAACACTCTTTTTGTAGAATCTGCAAGTGGACATTTGGAGCGCTTTGAGGCCTATGCTGGAAACGGAAATATCTTCACTTAAAAACCTGACAGAAGCATTCTCAGAAACTTCTTTGTGTTCAGTGCATTCGAATCACGGACTTGAATCTTTCTTTTGAAAGAGCAGTTTTGAAACACTCTTTTTGTAAAATCTGCAAGCGGATGTTTGGAGCACTTTGAGGCCTATGCTGGGAAAAGGAATCTCTTCACGTAAAAACTAGACAGAAGCATTCTCAGAAAGTTCTTCTCGATGCGTGCATTCAACTCACAGAGTTGAACCTGTCTTTTGATAGAGCAGTTTGGAAACACTCTTTTTGTGAAATCTGCCATTGGATATTTCCAGCGATTTGAGGACTATGCAAGGAAAAGGAAATATCTTCACTTCAAAGCTGGACAGGAGCATTCTCAGAAACCTCTTTGTGATGAGTGCATTCAACTGGATGTCTTGAACGTTCCTTTTGATAGAACAGTTTTGAAACACTCCTTTTGGACAATCTGCAAATGTTTATTCGGAGCGCTTTGAGGCCTATGTTGGAAAAGGAAATATCTTCACCTAAAAACTAGACAGAAGCATTCTCGGAAACTTCTTTGTAATGAGTGCATTCAACTCACAGACTTGAACATACCAATTGATAGAGAAGTTTGGAAACACTCTTTTTGTAGAATCTGCAATTGGATATTTGGAGCGCTTTGACGCCTATGCTGGAAAAGGAAATATCTTCACATAAAAACCTGACAGAAGCATTCTCAGAAACTTCTTTGTGTCTGGTGCATTCAAATCACAGACTTGAATCTTTCTTTTGAAAGAGCAGTTTTGAAACACTCTTTTTGTAAAATCTGCAAGTGGATATTTGGAGCACTTTGAGGCCTATGCTGGGAAATTGAATATCTTCACCTAAAAACTAGACAGAAGCATTCTCAGAAAGTTCTTCTCGATGCATGCATTCAACTCACAGAGTTGAACCTGTCTTTTGATAGAGCAGTTTGGAAACACTCTTTTTGTGAAATCTGCCATTGGATATTTCCAGCGATTTGAGGCCAATGCAAGGAAAAGGAAATATCTTCACTTCAAAACTGGACAGGAGCATTCTCAGAAACCTCTTTGTGATGAGTGCATTCAACTCGAAGACTTGAACGTTCCTTTTGATAGAACAGTTTTGAAAAACTCCTTTTGGATAATTTGCAAATGTTTATGTGGAGCGCTTTGAGGCCTATGTTGGAAAAGAAAATATCTTCACCTAAAAACTAGACAGAAGCATTCTCGGAAACTTCTTTGTGATGAGCGCATTCAACTCACAGACTTGAACCTACCAATAGATATGGAAGTTTGGAAACACTGTTTTTGTAGACTCTGCAAGTGGATATTTGGAGCGCTTCGAGGCCTATGTTGGAAAAGGAAATATCTTCACCTAAAAACTAGACAGAAGCATTCTCGGAAACTTCTTTGTGATGAGTGCATGCAACTCAAAGACTTGAACGTTCCTTTTGAGAGAACAGTTTTGAAACACTCTTTTTGTAGAATCTGCACGTGGATATTTGGAGAGATATGAGGCCTCTGCTGGAAAAGGAAATATCTTCACCTGGAAACTAGACAGAAGCATTCTGAGAAACTACTTTGCATTGAGTGCACTCAACTCACAGACTTGAAGGTTTCTTTTGAAAGAGCAGTTTTGAAACACTCTTTTTGTAGAATCTGCAAGTGGATATTTGGAGCGCTTCAAGGCCCATGCTGGGAAATGGAATATCTTCACCTAAAAACTAGACTGAAGCATTCTCAGAAACTTCTTTGTGATGAGTGCATTCAACTCACAGACATGAAAGTTGCTTTTGATAGAACAGTTCTGAAACATTAAGTTTGTAGAATCCGCAAGTGTTTATTCGGAGCACCTTGAGGCCTATGTTGGAAAAGGAAATATCTTCACATAAAAACTAGAGAGAAGCATTCTCAGAAACTCCTTTGTGATGAGTGCATTCAACTCACAGACTTGAACCTACCAATTGATAGGGAAGTTTGGAAACACTCTTTTTGTAGAATCTGCAAGTGGATATTTGGAGCGCTTTGAGGCCCATGCTGGGAAATGGAATATCTTCACCTAAAAACTAGACTGAAGCATTCTGAGAAACTTCTTTGTGATGAGTGCATTCAACACACAGACTTGAACGTTGTTTTTGATAGAACAGTTCTGAAACACTAAGTTTGTAGAATCCGCAAGTGTTTATTCGGAGCACCTTGAGGCCTATGTTGGAAAAGGAAATATCTTCACATAAAAACTAGAGAGAAGCATTCTCAGAAACTTCTTTGTGATGAGTGCATTCAACTCACAGACTTGAACCTACCAATTGATAGAGAAGTTTGGAAACACTCTTTTTGTAGAATCTGCAAGTGGATATTTGGAGCGCTTTGAGGCCTATGCTGGAAAAGGAAATATCTTCACATAAAAACCTGACAGAAGCATTCTCAGAAACTTCTTTGTGTTCAGTGCATTCAAATCACAGACTTGAATCTTTCTTTTGAAAGAGCAGTTTTGAAACACTCTTTATGTGAAATCTGCAAGTGGATATTTGGAGCACTTTGAGGCCTATGCTGAAAAATGGAATATCTTCACCAAAAAATTAGACAGAAGCATTCTCAGAAAGTTCTTCTCGATGCGTGCATTCAGCTCACAGAGTTGAACCTGACTTTTGATAGAGCAGTTTGGAAACTCTCTTTTTGTGAAATCTGCCATTGGATATTTCCAGCGATTTGAGGCCTATGCAAGGAAAAGGAAATATCTTCACTTCAAAACTGGACAGGAGCATTCTCAGAAACCTCTTTGTGATGAGTGCATTCAACTCGAAGACTGGAACGTTCCTTTTGATAGAACAGTTTTGAAACACTCCTTTTGGACAATCTGCAAATGTTTATTCGGAGCGCTTTGAGGCCTATGTAGGAAAAGGAAATATCTTCACCTAAAAATTAGACAGACGCATTCTCAGAAACTTCTTTGTGATGAGTGTATTCAACTCACACAATTGAAACTACCAATTGATAGAGAAGTTTGGAAACACTCTTTTTGTAGAATCTACAAGTGGATATTTGGAGCGCTTTGAGGCCTATGTTGGAAAAGGGAATATCTTCACCTAAAAACAAGACAGAAGCATTCTCAGAAACTTCTTTTTAATGAGTGCATTCAACTCAAAGTCTTGGACGTTCCTTTTGAGAGAACAGTTTTGAAACACTCTGTTTGTAGAATCTGCAGATGGATATTTGGAGAGATTTGAAGCCTCTGCTGGAAAAGGAAATACCTTCACCTGAAAACTAGACAGAAGCATTCTCAGAAACTTCTTTGTGTTGAGTGCACTCAACTCACAGACTTGAAGCTTTCTTTGGAAAGAGCAGTTTTGAAACACTCTTTTTGTAGAATCTGCAAGTGGATATTTGGAGCGCTTTGAGGCCCATGCTGGGAAATGGAATACCTTCACCTAAAAACTAGACTGAAGCATTCTCAGAAACTTCTTTGTGATGAGTGCATTCAACTCACAGACATGAACGTTGCTTTTGATAGAAAAGTTCTGAAACACTAAGTTTGTAGAATCCGCAAGTGTTTATTCGGAGCACCTTGGGGCCTATGTTGGAAAAGGAAATATCTTCACATAAAAACTAGAGAGAAGCATTCTCAGAAACTTCTTTGTGATGAGTGCATTCAACTCACAGACTTGAACCTACCAATTGATAGGGAAGTTTGGAAACACTCTTTTTGTAGAATCTGCAAGTGGATATTTGGAGCGTTTTGAGGCCCATTCTGGGAAATGGAATATCTTCACCTAAAAACTAGACTGAAGTATTCTGAGAAACTACTTTGTGATGAGTGCATTCAACTCACAGACTTGAACGTGGCTTTTGATACAACAGTTCTGAAACACTAAGTTTGTAGAATCCGCAAGTGTTTATTCGGAGCACCTTGAGGCCTACGTTGGAAAAGGAAATATTTTCACATAAAAACTAGAGAGAAGCATTCTCTGAAACTTCTTTGTGATGAGTGCATTCAACTCACAGACTTGAACCTTCCTATTGATAGGGAAGTTTGGAAACACTCTTTTTGTAGAATCTGCAAGTGGATATTTGGAGCGCTTTGAGACCCATGCTGGGAAATGGAATATCTTCACCTAAAAACTAGACTGAAGCATTCTGAGAAACTTCTTTGTGATGAGTGCATTCAACTCACAGATTTGAACCTACCAATTGATAGAGAAGTTTGGAAACACTCTTTTTGTAGAATCTGCAAGTGGATATTTGGAGCGCTTTGAGGCCTATGCTGGAAAAGGAAATATCTTCACATAAAAACCTGCCAGAAGTATTCTCAGAAACTTCTTTGTGTTCAGTGCATTCAAATCACCGACATGAATCTTTCTTTTGAAAAAGTAGTTTTGAAACAATCTTTTTGTAAAATCTGCAAGTGGATATTTGGAGCACTTTGAGGCCTATGCTGGGAAATGGAATATCTTCACCTATATACTAGACAGAAGCATTCTCAGAAAGTTCTTCTCAATGCGTGCATTCAACTCACAGACGTGAACCAAAAAGTTGATAGAGAAGTTTCAAAACACTTTTTTTGTAGAATCTGAAAGTGGATATTTGAAGCGCTTTGAGTTCTACGATGGAAAAGGAAATATCTTCACCTAAAAACCAGACAGCGGCATTTTCAGAAACCTCTTTGTGATGAGTGCATTCAACTCGAAGACTTGAACGTTCCTTTTGATAGAACAGTTCTGAAACACTAAGTTTGTAGAATCCGCAAATGTTTATTCGGAGCACCTTGAGGCCTATGTTGGAAAACGAAATATCTTCACCTAAAAAGTAGACAGAAGCATTCTCAGAAACTTCTTTGTGATGAATGCATTCAACTCACCGACTTGAACCTACCAATTGATAGGGAAGTTTGGAAACACTCTTTTTGTAGAATCTGCAAGTGGACATTTGGAGCGCTTTGAGGCCTATGCTGGAAACGGAAATATCTTCACTTAAAAACCTGACAGAAGCATTCTCAGAAACTTCTTTGTGTTCAGTGCATTCGAATCACGGACTTGAATCTTTCTTTTGAAAGAGCAGTTTTGAAACACTCTTTTTGTAAAATCTGCAAGCGGATGTTTGGAGCACTTTGAGGCCTATGCTGGGAAAAGGAATCTCTTCACGTAAAAACTAGACAGAAGCATTCTCAGAAAGTTCTTCTCGATGCGTGCATTCAACTCACAGAGTTGAACCTGTCTTTTGATAGAGCAGTTTGGAAACACTCTTTTTGTGAAATCTGCCATTGGATATTTCCAGCGATTTGAGGACTATGCAAGGAAAAGGAAATATCTTCACTTCAAAGCTGGACAGGAGCATTCTCAGAAACCTCTTTGTGATGAGTGCATTCAACTGGATGTCTTGAACGTTCCTTTTGATAGAACAGTTTTGAAACACTCCTTTTGGACAATCTGCAAATGTTTATTCGGAGCGCTTTGAGGCCTATGTTGGAAAAGGAAATATCTTCACCTAAAAACTAGACAGAAGCATTCTCGGAAACTTCTTTGTAATGAGTGCATTCAACTCACAGACTTGAACATACCAATTGATAGAGAAGTTTGGAAACACTCTTTTTGTAGAATCTGCAATTGGATATTTGGAGCGCTTTGACGCCCATGCTGGAAAAGGAAATATCTTCACATAAAAACCTGACAGAAGCATTCTCAGAAACTTCTTTGTGTCTGGTGCATTCAAATCACAGACTTGAATCTTTCTTTTGAAAGAGCAGTTTTGAAACACTCTTTTTGTAAAATCTGCAAGTGGATATTTGGAGCACTTTGAGGCCTATGCTGGGAAATTGAATATCTTCACCTAAAAACTAGACAGAAGCATTCTCAGAAAGTTCTTCTCGATGCATGCATTCAACTCACAGAGTTGAACCTGTCTTTTGATAGAGCAGTTTGGAAACACTCTTTTTGTGAAATCTGCCATTGGATATTTCCAGCGATTTGAGGCCAATGCAAGGAAAAGGAAATATCTTCACTTCAAAACTGGACAGGAGCATTCTCAGAAACCTCTTTGTGATGAGTGCATTCAACTCGAAGACTTGAACGTTCCTTTTGATAGAACAGTTTTGAAAAACTCCTTTTGGATAATTTGCAAATGTTTATGTGGAGCGCTTTGAGGCCTATGTTGGAAAAGAAAATATCTTCACCTAAAAACTAGACAGAAGCATTCTCGGAAACTTCTTTGTGATGAGCGCATTCAACTCACAGACTTGAACCTACCAATAGATATGGAAGTTTGGAAACACTGTTTTTGTAGACTCTGCAAGTGGATATTTGGAGCGCTTCGAGGCCTATGTTGGAAAAGGAAATATCTTCACCTAAAAACTAGACAGAAGCATTCTCGGAAACTTCTTTGTGATGAGTGCATGCAACTCAAAGACTTGAACGTTCCTTTTGAGAGAACAGTTTTGAAACACTCTTTTTGTAGAATCTGCACGTGGATATTTGGAGAGATATGAGGCCTCTGCTGGAAAAGGAAATATCTTCACCTGGAAACTAGACAGAAGCATTCTGAGAAACTACTTTGCATTGAGTGCACTCAACTCACAGACTTGAAGGTTTCTTTTGAAAGAGCAGTTTTGAAACACTCTTTTTGTAGAATCTGCAAGTGGATATTTGGAGCGCTTCAAGGCCCATGCTGGGAAATGGAATATCTTCACCTAAAAACTAGACTGAAGCATTCTCAGAAACTTCTTTGTGATGAGTGCATTCAACTCACAGACATGAAAGTTGCTTTTGATAGAACAGTTCTGAAACATTAAGTTTGTAGAATCCGCAAGTGTTTATTCGGAGCACCTTGAGGCCTATGTTGGAAAAGGAAATATCTTCACATAAAAACTAGAGAGAAGCATTCTCAGAAACTCCTTTGTGATGAGTGCATTCAACTCACAGACTTGAACCTACCAATTGATAGGGAAGTTTGGAAACACTCTTTTTGTAGAATCTGCAAGTGGATATTTGGAGCGCTTTGAGGCCCATGCTGGGAAATGGAATATCTTCACCTAAAAACTAGACTGAAGCATTCTGAGAAACTTCTTTGTGATGAGTGCATTCAACACACAGACTTGAACGTTGTTTTTGATAGAACAGTTCTGAAACACTAAGTTTGTAGAATCCGCAAGTGTTTATTCAGAGCACCTTGAGGCCTATGTTGGAAAAGGAAATATCTTCACATAAAAACTAGAGAGAAGCATTCTCAGAAACTTCTTTGTGATGAGTGCATTCAACTCACAGACTTGAACCTACCAATTGATAGAGAAGTTTGGAAACACTCTTTTTGTAGAATCTGCAAGTGGATATTTGGAGCGCTTTGAGGCCTATGCTGGAAAAGGAAATATCTTCACATAAAAACCTGACAGAAGCATTCTCAGAAACTTCTTTGTGTTCAGTGCATTCAAATCACAGACTTGAATCTTTCTTTTGAAAGAGCAGTTTTGAAACACTCTTTATGTGAAATCTGCAAGTGGATATTTGGAGCACTTTGAGGCCTATGCTGAAAAATGGAATATCTTCACCAAAAAATTAGACAGAAGCATTCTCAGAAAGTTCTTCTCGATGCGTGCATTCAGCTCACAGAGTTGAACCTGACTTTTGATAGAGCAGTTTGGAAACTCTCTTTTTGTGAAATCTGCCATTGGATATTTCCAGCGATTTGAGGCCTATGCAAGGAAAAGGAAATATCTTCACTTCAAAACTGGACAGGAGCATTCTCAGAAACCTCTTTGTGATGAGTGCATTCAACTCGAAGACTGGAACGTTCCTTTTGATAGAACAGTTTTGAAACACTCCTTTTGGACAATCTGCAAATGTTTATTCGGAGCGCTTTGAGGCCTATGTAGGAAAAGGAAATATCTTCACCTAAAAATTAGACAGACGCATTCTCAGAAACTTCTTTGTGATGAGTGCATTCAACTCACACAATTGAAACTACCAATTGATAGAGAAGTTTGGAAACACTCTTTTTGTAGAATCTACAAGTGGATATTTGGAGCGCTTTGAGGCCTATGTTGGAAAAGGGAATATCTTCACCTAAAAACAAGACAGAAGCATTCTCAGAAACTTCTTTTTAATGAGTGCATTCAACTCAAAGTCTTGGACGTTCCTTTTGAGAGAACAGTTTTGAAACACTCTGTTTGTAGAATCTGCAGATGGATATTTGGAGAGATTTGAAGCCTCTGCTGGAAAAGGAAATACCTTCACCTGAAAACTAGACAGAAGCATTCTCAGAAACTTCTTTGTGTTGAGTGCACTCAACTCACAGACTTGAAGCTTTCTTTGGAAAGAGCAGTTTTGAAACACTCTTTTTGTAGAATCTGCAAGTGGATATTTGGAGCGCTTTGAGGCCCATGCTGGGAAATGGAATACCTTCACCTAAAAACTAGACTGAAGCATTCTCAGAAACTTCTTTGTGATGAGTGCATTCAACTCACAGACATGAACGTTGCTTTTGATAGAAAAGTTCTGAAACACTAAGTTTGTAGAATCCGCAAGTGTTTATTCGGAGCACCTTGGGGCCTATGTTGGAAAAGGAAATATCTTCACATAAAAACTAGAGAGAAGCATTCTCAGAAACTTCTTTGTGATGAGTGCATTCAACTCACAGACTTGAACCTACCAATTGATAGGGAAGTTTGGAAACACTCTTTTTGTAGAATCTGCAAGTGGATATTTGGAGCGTTTTGAGGCCCATTCTGGGAAATGGAATATCTTCACCTAAAAACTAGACTGAAGTATTCTGAGAAACTACTTTGTGATGAGTGCATTCAACTCACAGACTTGAACGTGGCTTTTGATACAACAGTTCTGAAACACTAAGTTTGTAGAATCCGCAAGTGTTTATTCGGAGCACCTTGAGGCCTACGTTGGAAAAGGAAATATTTTCACATAAAAACTAGAGAGAAGCATTCTCTGAAACTTCTTTGTGATGAGTGCATTCAACTCACAGACTTGAACCTTCCTATTGATAGGGAAGTTTGGAAACACTCTTTTTGTAGAATCTGCAAGTGGATATTTGGAGCGCTTTGAGACCCATGCTGGGAAATGGAATATCTTCACCTAAAAACTAGACTGAAGCATTCTGAGAAACTTCTTTGTGATGAGTGCATTCAACTCACAGATTTGAACCTACCAATTGATAGAGAAGTTTGGAAACACTCTTTTTGTAGAATCTGCAAGTGGATATTTGGAGCGCTTTGAGGCCTATGCTGGAAAAGGAAATATCTTCACATAAAAACCTGCCAGAAGTATTCTCAGAAACTTCTTTGTGTTCAGTGCATTCAAATCACCGACATGAATCTTTCTTTTGAAAAAGTAGTTTTGAAACAATCTTTTTGTAAAATCTGCAAGTGGATATTTGGAGCACTTTGAGGCCTATGCTGGGAAATGGAATATCTTCACCTATATACTAGACAGAAGCATTCTCAGAAAGTTCTTCTCAATGCGTGCATTCAACTCACAGACGTGAACCAAAAAGTTGATAGAGAAGTTTCAAAACACTTTTTTTGTAGAATCTGAAAGTGGATATTTGAAGCGCTTTGAGTTCTACGATGGAAAAGGAAATATCTTCACCTAAAAACCAGACAGCGGCATTTTCAGAAACCTCTTTGTGATGAGTGCATTCAACTCGAAGACTTGAACGTTCCTTTTGATAGAACAGTTCTGAAACACTAAGTTTGTAGAATCCGCAAATGTTTATTCGGAGCACCTTGAGGCCTATGTTGGAAAACGAAATATCTTCACCTAAAAAGTAGACAGAAGCATTCTCAGAAACTTCTTTGTGATGAATGCATTCAACTCACCGACTTGAACCTACCAATTGATAGGGAAGTTTGGAAACACTCTTTTTGTAGAATCTGCAAGTGGACATTTGGAGCGCTTTGAGGCCTATGCTGGAAACGGAAATATCTTCACTTAAAAACCTGACAGAAGCATTCTCAGAAACTTCTTTGTGTTCAGTGCATTCGAATCACGGACTTGAATCTTTCTTTTGAAAGAGCAGTTTTGAAACACTCTTTTTGTAAAATCTGCAAGCGGATGTTTGGAGCACTTTGAGGCCTATGCTGGGAAAAGGAATCTCTTCACGTAAAAACTAGACAGAAGCATTCTCAGAAAGTTCTTCTCGATGCGTGCATTCAACTCACAGAGTTGAACCTGTCTTTTGATAGAGCAGTTTGGAAACACTCTTTTTGTGAAATCTGCCATTGGATATTTCCAGCGATTTGAGGACTATGCAAGGAAAAGGAAATATCTTCACTTCAAAGCTGGACAGGAGCATTCTCAGAAACCTCTTTGTGATGAGTGCATTCAACTGGATGTCTTGAACGTTCCTTTTGATAGAACAGTTTTGAAACACTCCTTTTGGACAATCTGCAAATGTTTATTCGGAGCGCTTTGAGGCCTATGTTGGAAAAGGAAATATCTTCACCTAAAAACTAGACAGAAGCATTCTCGGAAACTTCTTTGTAATGAGTGCATTCAACTCACAGACTTGAACATACCAATTGATAGAGAAGTTTGGAAACACTCTTTTTGTAGAATCTGCAATTGGATATTTGGAGCGCTTTGACGCCTATGCTGGAAAAGGAAATATCTTCACATAAAAACCTGACAGAAGCATTCTCAGAAACTTCTTTGTGTCTGGTGCATTCAAATCACAGACTTGAATCTTTCTTTTGAAAGAGCAGTTTTGAAACACTCTTTTTGTAAAATCTGCAAGTGGATATTTGGAGCACTTTGAGGCCTATGCTGGGAAATTGAATATCTTCACCTAAAAACTAGACAGAAGCATTCTCAGAAAGTTCTTCTCGATGCATGCATTCAACTCACAGAGTTGAACCTGTCTTTTGATAGAGCAGTTTGGAAACACTCTTTTTGTGAAATCTGCCATTGGATATTTCCAGCGATTTGAGGCCAATGCAAGGAAAAGGAAATATCTTCACTTCAAAACTGGACAGGAGCATTCTCAGAAACCTCTTTGTGATGAGTGCATTCAACTCGAAGACTTGAACGTTCCTTTTGATAGAACAGTTTTGAAAAACTCCTTTTGGATAATTTGCAAATGTTTATGTGGAGCGCTTTGAGGCCTATGTTGGAAAAGAAAATATCTTCACCTAAAAACTAGACAGAAGCATTCTCGGAAACTTCTTTGTGATGAGCGCATTCAACTCACAGACTTGAACCTACCAATAGATATGGAAGTTTGGAAACACTGTTTTTGTAGACTCTGCAAGTGGATATTTGGAGCGCTTCGAGGCCTATGTTGGAAAAGGAAATATCTTCACCTAAAAACTAGACAGAAGCATTCTCGGAAACTTCTTTGTGATGAGTGCATGCAACTCAAAGACTTGAACGTTCCTTTTGAGAGAACAGTTTTGAAACACTCTTTTTGTAGAATCTGCACGTGGATATTTGGAGAGATATGAGGCCTCTGCTGGAAAAGGAAATATCTTCACCTGGAAACTAGACAGAAGCATTCTGAGAAACTACTTTGCATTGAGTGCACTCAACTCACAGACTTGAAGGTTTCTTTTGAAAGAGCAGTTTTGAAACACTCTTTTTGTAGAATCTGCAAGTGGATATTTGGAGCGCTTCAAGGCCCATGCTGGGAAATGGAATATCCTCACCTAAAAACTAGACTGAAGCATTCTCAGAAACTTCTTTGTGATGAGTGCATTCAACTCACAGACATGAAAGTTGCTTTTGATAGAACAGTTCTGAAACATTAAGTTTGTAGAATCCGCAAGTGTTTATTCGGAGCACCTTGAGGCCTATGTTGGAAAAGGGAATATCTTCACCTAAAAACAAGACAGAAGCATTCTCAGAAACTTCTTTTTGATGAGTGCATTCAACTCAAAGTCTTGGACGTTCCTTTTGAGAGAACAGTTTTGAAACACTCTTTTTGTAGAATCTGCAGATGGATATTTGGAGAGATTTGAAGCCTCTGCTGGAAACGGAAATACCTTCACCTGAAAACTAGACAGAAGCATTCTCAGAAACTTCTTTGTGTTGAGTGCACTCAACTCACAGACTTGAAGCTTTCTTTGGAAAGAGCAGTTTTGAAACACTCTTTTTGTAGAATCTGCAAGTGGATATTTGGAGCGCTTTGAGGCCCATGCTGGGAAATGGAATACCTTCACCTAAAAACTAGACTGAAGTATTCTGAGAAACTACTTTGTGATGAGTGCATTCAACTCACAGACTTGAACATGGCTTTTGATACAACAGTTCTGAAACACTAAGTTTGTAGAATCCGCAATTGTTTATTCGGAGCACCTTGAGCCCTACGTTGGAAAAGGAAATATTTTCACATAAAAACTGGAGAGAAGCATTCTCAGAAACTTCTTTGTGATGAGTGCATTCAACTCACAGACTTGAACCTTCCTATTGATAGGGAAGCTTGGAAACACTCTTTTTGTAGAATCTGCAAGTGGATATTTGGAGCGCTTTGAGACCCATGCTGGGAAATGGAATATCTTCACCTAAAAACTAGACTGAAGCATTCTGAGAACCTTCTTTGTGATGAGTGCATTCAACTCACAGACATGAACGTTGCTTTTGATAGAACAGTTCTGAAACACTAAGTTTGTAGAATCTGCATGTGTTTATTCGGAGCGCTTTGAGGCCTATGTTGGAAAAAGAAATATCTTCACATAAAAAC
Organism: Pongo pygmaeus; assembly: GCF_028885625.2. Classification (NCBI taxonomy): domain Eukaryota; kingdom Metazoa; phylum Chordata; class Mammalia; order Primates; family Hominidae; genus Pongo; species Pongo pygmaeus. Next base: position 51,352,466 of record NC_072382.2, read on the forward strand.
TAGACAGAAGCATTCTCAGAAACTTCTTTGTGATGAGTGCATTCAGCTCACAGTCTTGAACCTACCAATTGATAGAGAAGTTTGGAAACACTCTTTTTGTAGAATCTGCAAGTGGATATTTGGAGCGCTTTGAGGCCTATGCTGGAAAAGGAAATATCTTCACATAAAAACCTGACAGAAGCATTCTCAGAAACTTCTTTGTGTTGATTGCATTCTAATCACAGACTTGAAGCTTTCTTTTGAAAGAGCAGTTTTGAAACACTCTTTTTGTAGAATCTGCAAGTGGATATTTGGAGCGATTTGAGGCCTATGCTGGGAAATGAAGTATCTTCACCTGAAAACTAGACAGAAACATTCTAAGAAACTTCTTTGTGTTCAGTGCATTCAAATCACAGACTTGAATCTTTCTTTTGAAAGAGCAGTTTTGAAACACTATGTTTGTAAATCTGCAAGTGGATATTGGGAGCACTTTGAGGCCTATGCTGGGAAATGGAAATATCTTCATTTCAAAACTGGACAGGAGCATTCTCAGAAACCTCTTTGTGATGAGTGCATTCAACTCGAAGACTTGAACGTTCCTTTTGATAGAACAGTTTTGAAACACTCCTTTTGGACAATCTGCAAATGTTTATTCGGAGCGCTTTGAGGCCTATGTAGGAAAAGGAAATATCTTCACCTAAAAATTAGACAGACGCATTCTCGGAAACTTCTTTGTGATGAGTGCATTCAACTCACAGAATTGAAACTACCAATTGATAGAGAAGTTTGGAAACACTCTTTTTGTAGAATCTACAAGTGGATATTTGGAGCGCTTTGAGGCCTATGTTGGAAAAGGGAATATCTTCACCTAAAAACAAGACAGAAGCATTCTCAGAAACTTCTTTTTGATGAGTGCATTCAACTCAAAGTCTTGGACGTTCCTTTTGAGAGAACAGTTTTGAAACACTCTTTTTGTAGAATCTGCAGATGGATATTTGGAGAGATTTGAAGCCTCTGCTGGAAAAGGAAATACCTTCACCTGAAAACTAGACAGAAGCATTCTCAGAAACTTCTTTGTGTTGAGTGCACTCAACTCACAGACTTGAAGCTTTCTTTGGAAAGAGCAGTTTTGAAACACTCTTTTTGTAGAATCTGCAAGTGGATATTTGGAGCGCTTTGAGGCCCATGCTGGGAAATGGAATACCTTCACCTAAAAACTAGACTGAAGTATTCTGAGAAACTACTTTGTGATGAGTGCATTCAACTCACAGACTTGAACATGGCTTTTGATACAACAGTTCTGAAACACTAAGTTTGTAGAATCCGCAATTGTTTATTCGGAGCACCTTGAGCCCTACGTTGGAAAAGGAAATATTTTCACATAAAAACTGGAGAGAAGCATTCTCAGAAACTTCTTTGTGATGAGTGCATTCAACTCACAGACTTGAACCTTCCTATTGATAGGGAAGCTTGGAAACACTCTTTTTGTAGAATCTGCAAGTGGATATTTGGAGCGCTTTGAGACCCATGCTGGGAAATGGAATATCTTCACCTAAAAACTAGACTGAAGCATTCTGAGAACCTTCTTTGTGATGAGTGCATTCAACTCACAGACATGAACGTTGCTTTTGATAGAACAGTTCTGAAACACTAAGTTTGTAGAATCTGCATGTGTTTATTCGGAGCGCTTTGAGGCCTATGTTGGAAAAAGAAATATCTTCACATAAAAACTAGACAGAAGCATTCTCAGAAACTTCTTTTTGATGAGTGCATTCAACTCACAGACTTGAAGCTTCCTTTGGAAAGAGCAGTTTGGAGACACTCTTCTTATAGAATCTTCAAGTGGATATTTGGAGCGCTTTGAGGCCTATGCTGGGACATGAAATTTCTTCACCTAAAAACTAGACAGAAGCATTCTGAGAAAGTTCTCTGCAATGAGTGCATTCAACTCACAGACTTGAACGTTCCTTTGGATAGAACAATTTTGAAACATTACGTTTGTAGAATCTGCAAGTGTTTATTCGGAGCACCTTGAGGCCTATGTTGGAAAAGGAAATATCTTTACATGAAAAATAGAGAGAAGGATTCTCAGAAACTTCTTTTTGATGAGTTCATTCAACTCACAGAGTTGAACCTACCAATTGATAGAGAAGTTTGGAAACACTCTTTTTGTAGAATCTGCAAGTGGATATTTGGAGCCGTTTGAGTCCTATGCTGGAAAAGGAAATGTCTTCACATAAAAACTGAACAGAAGCATTCTCAGAAACTTCTTTGTGTTGAGTGCATTCAACTCACAGACTTGAACTTACCTATAGAAAGAGCAGTTTTGAAACACTCTTTTGCTAAAATCTGCAAGTGGTTATTTGGAGCACTTCGAGGCCTGTGCTGGGATATGGAATATCTTCTGCTAAAAACTACAGAGAAGCATTCTCAGAAAGTTCTTCACGATGCCTTCATTCAACTCACAGAGTTGAACCTTCCTTATGATAGAACACTTTTGAAACACTCTTTTTGTAGAATCTGCAAGAGGCTATTTGGAGCGTTTTGAGGCCTATGCTGGAAAAGGAAATATCTTCACATAACAACTAGACGGAAGCATTCTCAGAAACTTCTGTGTGATGAGTGCATTCAACTCACAGACTTGAACGTTCCTCTCGAAAGAGCAGTTTTGAAACACTCCTTTTGTAGAATCTGCAAGTGTTTATTTGGAGCCCTTTCAGGCCTATGTTGGAAAAGGAAACATCTTCACATAAGAACCAGACAGAAGCATTCTCAGAAACTTCTTTGTGATGAGTGCATTCTACTCACAGTGTTGAAGCTTGCTTTTGATAGAGCAGTTTTGAAACACTCTTTTGGTAGAATCTGCAAGTGGATATTTGGAGCGCTTTGAGGCCTATGCTGGAAAAGGAAATGTCTTCACATAAAAACTAGACAGAAACATTCCAGGAAACTTCTGTATGATACGTGCATTCAACTCACAGACTTGAACGTTCCTTTTGATAGGACTCTTTTGAAACACTCCTTTTGTAGAATTTGCAAGTGTTTATTTGGAGCGCTTTGGGGCCTAAGCTGTAAAAGGAAATATCTTCACGTAAGAACTAGACAGAAGCATTCTCAGAAACTTCTTTCTGATGAGTGCATTCAACACACAGACTTGAAACTTGCTTTTGAAAGAGCAGCTTTGAAACACTCTTTTCGTAGAATCTGCAAGGGGATATTTGGAGCGCTTTGAGGCCTATGCTGGGAAATGAAATCTCTTCACCTAAAAACTAGACAGAAGCATTCTGAGAAACTTCTGTGTGATGAGTGCATTCAACTCACAGACTTGAACGTTCCCTTTGATAGGACAGTTTTGAAACACTCCTTTTGTAGAATCTGCATGTGTTTATTTGGAGCGCTTTGAGGCCTATGTTGGAAAAGGAAATATCTTCATACAAAAACTAGATGGAAGCCTTCTCAGAAACTTCTTGGTGATGAGTGCATTCAACTCACAGACTTGAAGCTTCCTTTCGAAAGAGCAGTTTGGAGACACTCTTCTTATAGAATCTTCAAGTGGATATTTGGAGCGCTTTGGGGCCTATGCTGGGACATGAAATCTCTTCACCTAAAAACTAGACAGATGCATTCTGAGAAACTTCTTTGCAATGAGTGCATTCAACTCACAGACTTGAACGTTCCTTTGGATAGAACAGTTTTGAAGCATTACGTTTGTAGAACCTGCAAGTGTTTATTCGGAGCACCTTGAGGCCTATGTAGGAAAAGGAAATATCTTCACATGAAAACTAGAGAGAAGGATTCTCAGAAACTTCTTGGTGATGAGTTCATTCACCTCACAGAGTTGAACCTACCAATTGATAGAGAAGTTTGGAAACACTCTTTTTGTAGAATCTGCAAGTGGATATTTGGAGCCGTTTGAGGCCTATGCTGGAAAAGGAAATATCTTCACATAAAAACTGAACAGAAGCATTCTCAGAAACTTCTTTGTGTTGAGTGCATTCAACTCACAGACTTGAACTTACCTATAGAAAGAGCAGTTTTGAAACACTCTTTTGCTAAAATCTGCAAGTGGTTATTTGGAGCACTTCGAGGCCTGTGCTGGGATATGGAATATCTTCACCTAAAAACTACAGAGAAGCATTCTCAGAAAGTTCTTCATGATGCCTTCATTCAACTCACGGAGTTGAACCTTCCTTATGATAGAACACTTTTGAGACACTCTTTTTGTAGAATCTGCAAGAGGCTATTTGGAGCGTTTTGAGGCCTATCCTGGAAAAGGAAATATCTTCACATAACAACTAGACGGAAGCATTCTCAGAAACTTCTGTGTGATGAGTGCATTCAACTCACAGACTTGAACGTTCCTCTCGAAAGAGCAGTTTTGAAACACTCCTTTTGTAGAATCTGCAAGTGTTTATTTGGAGCGCTTTGAGGCCTATGTTGGAAAAGGAAATATCTTCACATAAAAACTAGACAGAAGCATTCTCAGAAACTTCTTTGTGATGAGTGCATTCTACTCACTGTGTTGAAGCTTGCTTTTGATAGAGCAGTTTTGAAACACTCTTTTGGTAGAATCTGCAAGTGGATATTTGGAGCGCTTTGAGGCCTATGCTGGAAAAGGAAATGTCTTCACATAAAAACTAGACAGAAGCATTCCAGGAAACTTCTGTATGATAAGTGCATTCAACTCACAGACTTTTACGTTCCTTTTGAGAGGACTCTTTTGAAACACTCCTTTTGTAGAATTTGCAAGTGTTTATTTTGAGCACTTTGAGGCCTAAGCTGGAAAAGGAAGTATCTACACGTAAGAACTAGACAGAAGCATTCTCAGAAACTTCTTTCTGATGAGTGCATTCAACACACAGACTTGAACCTTGCTTTTGAAAGAGCAGCTTTGAAACACTCTTTTCATAGAATCTGCAAGGGGATATTTGGAGCGCTTTGAGGCCTATGCTGGGAAATGAAATCTCTTCACCTAAAAACTAGACAGAAGCATTCTGAGAAACTTCTGTGTGATGAGTGCATTCAACTCACAGACTTGAACGTTCCCTTTGATAGAACAGTTTTGAAACACTCCTTTTGTAGAATCTGCATGTGTTTATTTGGAGCGCTTTGAGGCCTATGTTGGAAAAGGAAATATCTTCATACAAAAACTAGATGGAAGCCTTCTCAGAAACTTCTTTGTGATGAGTGCATTCAACTCACAGACTTGAAGCTTCCTTTCGAAAGAGCAGTTTGGAGACACTCTTCTTATAGGATCTTCAAGTGGATATTTGGAGTGCTTTGAGGACTATGCTGGGACATGAAATCTCTTCAGCTAAAAACTAGACAGAAGCATTCTGAGAAACTTCTTTGCAATGAGTGCATTCAACTCACAGACTTGAACGTTCCTTTGGATAGAACAGTTTTGAAACATTACGTTTGTAGAATCTGGAAGTGTTTATTCGGAGCACCTTGAGGCCTATGTTGGAAAAGGAAATATCTTCCCATAAAAACTAGAGAGAAGGATTCTCAGAAACTTCTTTGTGATGAGTTCATTCAACTCACGGAGTTGAACCTACCAATCATTAGAGAAGTTTGGAAACACTCTTTTTGTAGAATCTGCAAGTGGATATTTGGAGCCTTTTGAGGCCTATGCTGGAAAAGGAAATATCTTCACATAAAAACTGAACAGAAGCATTCTCAGAAACTTCTTTGTGTTGAGTGCATTCAACTCACAGACTTGAACTTACCTATAGAAAGAGCAGTTTTAAAACACTCTTTTGGTAAAATCTGCAAGTGGTTATTTGGAGCACTTCGAGGCCTGTGCTGCGATATGGAATATCCTCACCTAAGAACTACAGAGAAGCATTCTCAGAAAGTTCTTCATGATGCCTTCATTCAACTCACGGAGTTGAACCGTCCTTATGATAGAACACTTTTGAGACACTCTTTTTGTAGAATCTGCAAGAGGCTATTTGGAGCGTTTTGAGGCCTATGCTGGAAAAGGAAATATGTTCACATAACAACTAGACGGAAGCATTCTCTGAAACTTCTGTGTCATGAGTGCATTCAACTCACAGACTTGAACGTTCCTCTCGAAAGAGCAGTTTTGAAACACTCCTTTTGTAGAATCTACAAGTGTTTATTTGGAGCGCTTTGAGGCCTATGTTGGAAAAAGAAATATCTTCACATAAAAACTAGACAGAAGCATTCTCAGAAACTTCTTCGTGATGAGTGCATTCTACTCACAGTGTTGAAGCTTGCTTTTGATAGAGCAGTTTTGAAACACTCTTTTGGTAGAGTCTGCAAGTGGATATTTGGAGCGCTTTGAGGCCTATGCTGGAAAAGGAAATGTCTTCACATAAAAATTAGACAGAAGCATTCCAGGAAACTTCTGTATGATAAGTGTATTCAAGTCACAGACTTGAACGTTCCTTTTGAGAGGACTCTTTTGAAACACTCCTTTTGTAGAATTTGCAAGTGTTTATTTGGAGCGCTTTGAGGCCTAAGCTGGAAAAGGGAATATCTTCACCTAAGAACTAGACAGAAGCATTCTCAGAAACTTCTTTCTGATGAGTGCATTCAACACACAGACTTGAACCTTGCTTTCGAAAGAGCAGCTTTGAAACACTCTTTTCGTAGAATCTGCAAGGGGATATTTGGAGCGCTTTGAGGCCTATGCTGGGAAATGAAATCTCTTCACCTAAAAACTAGAGAGAAGCATTCTGAGAAACTTCTGTGTGATGAGTGCATTCAACTCACAGACTTGAACGTTCCCTTTGATAGAACAGTTTTGAAACACTTCTTTTGTAGAATCTGAATGTGTTTATTTGGAGCGCTTTGAGGCCTATGTTGGAAAAGGAAATATCTTCATATAAAAACTAGACGGAAGCCTTCTCAGAAACTTTTTTGTGATGAGTGCATTCAACTCACAGACTTGAAGCTTCCTTTGGAAAGAGCAGTTTGGAGACACTCTTCTTATAGGATCTTCAAGTGGATATTTGGAGCGCTTTGAGGCCTATGCTGGGACATGAAATCTCTTCACCTAAAAACTAGACAGAAGCATTCTGAGAAACTTCTTTGCAATGAGTGCATTCAACTCACAGACTTGAACGTTCCTTTGGATAGAACAGTTTTGAAACATTACGTTTGTAGAATCTGCAATTGTTTATTTGGAGCACCTTGAGGCCAATGTTGGAAAAGGAAATATCTTCCCATAAAAACTAGAGAGAAGGATTCTCAGAAACTTCTTTGTGATGAGTTCATTCAACTCACAGAGTTGAACCTACCAATCGATAGAGAAGTTTGGAAACACTCTTTTTGTAGAATCAGCAAGTGGATATTTGGAGCCTTTTGAGGCCTATGCTGGAAAAGGAAATATCTTCACATAAAAACTGAACAGAAGCATTCTCAGAAACTTCTTTGTGTTGAGTGCATTCAACTCACAGACTTGAACTTATCTATAGAAAGAGCAGTTTTGAAACACTCTTTTGCTAATATCGGCAAGTGGTTATTTGGAGCAGTTCGAGGCCTGTGCTGAGATATGGAATATCTTCACCTAAAAACTACAGAGAAGCATTCTCAGAATGTTCTTCACGATGCCTTCATTCAACTCACGGAGTTGAACCTTCCTTATGATAGAACACTTTTGAAACACTCTTTTTGTAGAATCTGTAAGAGGCTATTTGGAGCGTTTTGAGGCCTATGCTGGAAAAGGAAATATCTTCACATAACAACTAGACGGAAGCATTCTCAGAAACTTCTGTGTGATGAGTGCATTCAACTCACAGACTTGAACGTTCCTCTCAAAAGAGCAGTTTTGAAACACTCCTTTTGTAGAATCTGCAAGTGTTTATTTGGAGCGCTTTGAGGCCTATGTTGGAAAAGGAAATATCTTCACGTAAAAACTAGACAGAAGCATTCTCAGAAACTTCTTTGTGATGAGTGCATTCTACTCACAGTGTTGAAGCTTGCTTTTGATAGAGCAGTTTTGAAACACTCTTTTGGTAGAATCTGCAAGTGGATATTTGGAGCGCTTTGAGGCCTATGCTGGAAAAGGAAATGTCTTCACATAAAAACTAGACAGAAGCATTCCAGGAAACTTCTGTATGATAAGTGCATTCAACTCACAGACTTGAACGTTCCTTTTGATAGGACTCTTTTGAAACACTCCTTTTGTAGAATTTGCAAGTGTTTATTTGGAGCGCTTTGAGGCCTAAGCTGGAAAAGGAAGTATCTACACGTAAGAACTAGACAGAAGCATTCTCAGAAACTTCATTCTGATGAGTGCATTCAACACACAGACTTTAACCTTGCTTTTGAAAGAGCAGCTTTGAAACACTCTTTTCGTAGAATCTGCAAGGGGATATTTGGAGCGCTTTGAGGCCTATGCTGGGAAATGAAATCTCTTCACCTAAAAACTAGACAGAAGCATTCTGAGAAACTTCTGTGTGATGAGTGCATTCAACTCACAGACTTGAACGTTCCCTTTGATAGAACAGTTTTGAAACACTTCTTTTGTAGAATCTGCATGTGTTTATTTGGAGCGCTTTGAGGCCTATGTTGGAAAAGGAAATATCTTCATATAAAAACTAGACGGAAGCCTTCTCAGAAACTTCTTTGTGATGAGTGCATTCAACTCACAGACTTGAAGCTTCCTTTGGAAAGAGCAGTTTGGAGACACTCTTCTTATAGAATCTTCAAGTGGATATTTGGAGCGCTTTGAGGCCTATGCTGGGACATGAAATCTCTTCACCTAAAAACTAGACAGAAGCATTCTGAGAAACTTCTTTGCAATGAGTGCATTCAACTCACAGACTTGAACGTTCCTTTGGATAGAACAGTTTTGAAACATTACGTTTGTAGAATCTGCAAGTGTTTATTCGGAGCACCTTGAGGCCTATGTTGGAAAAGGAAATATCTTCCCATAAAAACTAGAGAGAAGGATTCTCAGAAACTTCTTTGTGATGAGTTCATTCAACTCACAGAGTTGAACCTACCAATCGATAGAGAAGTTTGGAAACACTCTTTTTGTAGAATCTGCAAGTGGATATTTGGAGCCGTTTGAGGCCTATCCTGGAAAAGGAAATATCTTCACATAAAATCTGAACAGAAGCATTCTCAGAAACTTCTTTGTGTTGAGGGCATTCAACTCACAGACTTCAACTTACCTATAGAAAGAGCAGTTTTGAAACACTCTTTTGCTAAAATCTGCAAGTGGTTATTTGGAGCACTTCGAGGCCTGTGCTGGGATAAGGAATATCTTCACCTAAAAACTACAGAGAAGCATTCTCAGAAAGTTCTTCACGATGCCTTCATTCAACTCACAGAGTTGAACTTTCCTTATGATAGAACACTTTTGAAACACTCTTTTTGTAGAATCTGCAAGAGGATATTTGGAGCATTTTGAGGCCTATGCTTGAAAAGGAAATATCTTCACATAACAAGTAGACGGAAGCATTCTCAGAAACTTCTGTGTGATGAGTGCATTTAACTCACAGACTTGAACGTTCCTCTCGAAAGAGCAGTTATGAAACACTCTTTTGTAGAATCTGCAAGTGTTTATTTGGAGCGCTTTGAGGCCTATGTTGGAAAAGGAAATATCTTCACATAAAAACTAGACAGAAGCATTCTCAGAAACTTCTTTGTGTTGAGTGCACTCAACTCACAGACTTGAAGCTTTTTTTGAAAGAGCAGTTCTGAAACACTCTTTTTGTAGAATCTGCACGTGGATATTTGGAGCGATTTGAGGCCTATGCTGGGAAATGAAGTATCCTCACCTGAAAACTAGACAGAAGCATTCTCAGAAACTTCTTAGTGTTGAGTGCACTCAATTCACAGACTTGAAGCTTTCTTTTGAAAGAGCAGTTTTGAAACACTCTTTTTGTAGTATCTGCAAGTGGATATTTGGAGCGCTTTGAGGCCCATGCTGGGAAATGGAATATCCTCACCTAAAATCTAGACTGAAGCATTCTGAGAAACTTCTTTGTGATGAGTGCATTCAACTCACAGATTTGAATCTACCAATTGATAGAGAAGTTTGGAAACACTCTTTTTGTAGAATCTGCAAGTGGATATTTGGAGCGCTTTGAGGCCTATGCTGGAAAAGGAAATATCTTCACATAAAAACCTGCCAGAAGTATTCTCAGAAACTTCTTTGTGTTCAGTGCATTCAAATCACCGACATGAATCTTTCTTTTGAAAAAGTAGTTTTGAAACAATCTTTTTGTAAAATCTGCAAGTGGATATTTGGAGCACTTTGAGGCCTATGCTGGGAAATGGAATATCTTCACCTATATACTAGACAGAAGCATTCTCAGAAAGTTCTTCTCAATGCGTGCATTCAACTCACAGACTTGAACCAAAAAGTTGATAGAGAAGTTTCAAAACACTCTTTTTGTAGAATCTGAAGGTGGATATTTGAAGCGCTTTGAGTTCTACGATGGAAAAGGAAATATCTTCACCTAAAAACTAGACAGCGGCATTTTCAGAAACCTCTTTGTGATGAGTGCATTCAACTCGAAGACTTGAAAGTTCCTTTTGATAGAACAGTTTTGAAAAACTCCTTTTGTACAATCTGCAAATGTTTATCCGGAGCGTGTTGATGCCTATGTTGGAAAACGAAATATCTTCACCTAAAAAGTAGACAGAAGCATTCTCGGAAACTTCTTTGTGATGAGTGCATTCAACTCACAGAATTGAACCTACCAATTGATAGAGAAGTTTGGAAACACTCTTTTTGTAGAATCTGCACGTGGATATTTGGGGAGATTTGAGTTCTCTGCTGGAAAAGGAAATATCTTCACCTGAAAACTAGACAGAAGCATTCTCAGAAACTTCTTTGTGTTGAGTGCACTCAACTCACAGACTTGAAGCTTTTTTTGAAAGAGCAGTTTTGAAACACACTTTTTGTAGAATCTGCAAGTGGATATTTGGTGCGCTTTGAGGCCCATGCTGGGAAATGGAATATCTTCACTTAAAAACTAGACTGAAGCATTCTCAGAAACTTCTTTGTGATGAGTGCATTGAACTCACAGACATGAACGTTGCTTATGATAGAACAGTTCTGAAACACTAAGTTTGTAGAATCCGCAAGTGTTTATTCGGAGCACTTTGAGGCCTATGTTGGAAAAGGAAATATCTTCACATAAAAACTAGAGAGAAGCATTCTCAGAAACTTCTTTGTGATGAGTGCATTCAACTCACAGACTTGAACCTACCAATTGATATGGAAGTTTGGAAACACTGTTTTTGTAGAATCTGCAAGTGGATATTTGGAGCGCTTTGAGGCCCATGCTGGGAAATGGAATATCTTCACCTAAAAACCAGACTGAAGCATTCTGAGAAACTTCTTTGTGATGAGTGCATTCAACTCACAGACTTGAACGTTGCTTTGGATAGAACAGTTCTGAAACACTAAGTTTGTAGAATCCGCAAATGTTTATTCGGAGCACCTTGAGGCCTATGTTGGAAAAGGAAATATCTTCACATAAAAACTAGAGAGAAGCATTCTCAGAAACTTCTTTGTGATGAATGCATTCAACTCACAGACTTGAACTTACCAATTGATAGAGAAGTTTGGAAACACTCTTTTTGTAGTATCTGCACGTGGATATTTGGATCGCTTAGAGGCCTATGCTGGAAAAGGAAATATCTTCACATAAAAACTGGACAGAAGCATTCTGAGAAACTTTTTTGTGTTGAGTGCATTCAACTCACAGACTTGAAGCTTTCTTTTGAAAGAGCAGTTCTGAAACACTCTTTTTGTAGAATCTGCACGTGGATATTTGTAGCGATTTGAGGCCTATGCTGGGAAATGAAGTATCCTCACCTGAAAACTAGACAGAAGCATTCTCAGAAATTTCTTTGTGTTGAGTGCACTCAACTCACAGACTTGAAGCTTTCTTTTGAAAGAGCAGTTTTGAAACACTCTTTTTGTAGTATCTGCAAGTGGATATTTGGAGCGCTTTGAGGCCCATGCTGGGAAATGGAATATCTTCACCTAAAAACTAGACTGAAGCATTCTGAGAAACTTCTTTGTGATGAGTGCATTCAACTCACAGATTTGAACCTACCAATTGATAGAGAAGTTTGGAAACACTCTTTTTGTAGAATCTGCAAGTGGATATTTGGAGCGCTTTGAGGCCTATGCTGGAAAAGGAAATATCTTCACATAAAAACCTGCCAGAAGTATTCTCAGAAACTTCTTTGTGTTCAGTGCATTCAAATCACCGACATGAATCTTTCTTTTGAAAAAGTAGTTTTGAAACAATCTTTTTGTAAAATCTGCAAGTGGATATTTGGAGCACTTTGAGGCCTATGCTGGGAAATGGAATATCTTCACCTATATACTAGACAGAAGCATTCTCAGAAAGTTCTTCTCAATGCGTGCATTCAACTCACAGACGTGAACCAAAAAGTTGATAGAGAAGTTTCAAAACACTCTTTTTGTAGAATCTGAAAGTGGATATTTGAAGCGCTTTGAGTTCTACGATGGAAAAGGAAATATCTTCACCTAAAAACCAGACAGCGGCATTTTCAGAAACCTCTTTGTGATGAGTGCATTCAACTCGAAGACTTGAACGTTCCTTTTGATAGAACAGTTCTGAAACACTAAGTTTGTAGAATCCGCAAATGTTTATTCGGAGCACCTTGAGGCCTATGTTGGAAAACGAAATATCTTCACCTAAAAAGTAGACAGAAGCATTCTCAGAAACTTCTTTGTGTTGAATGCATTCAACTCACCGACTTGAACCTACCAATTGATAGGGAAGTTTGGAAACACTCTTTTTGTAGAATCTGCAAGTGGACATTTGGAGCGCTTTGAGGCCTATGCTGGAAACGGAAATATCTTCACTTAAAAACCTGACAGAAGCATTCTCAGAAACTTCTTTGTGTTCAGTGCATTCGAATCACGGACTTGAATCTTTCTTTTGAAAGAGCAGTTTTGAAACACTCTTTTTGTAAAATCTGCAAGCGGATGTTTGGAGCACTTTGAGGCCTATGCTGGGAAAAGGAATCTCTTCACGTAAAAACTAGACAGAAGCATTCTCAGAAAGTTCTTCTCGATGCGTGCATTCAACTCACAGAGTTGAACCTGTCTTTTGATAGAGCAGTTTGGAAACACTCTTTTTGTGAAATCTGCCATTGGATATTTCCAGCGATTTGAGGACTATGCAAGGAAAAGGAAATATCTTCACTTCAAAGCTGGACAGGAGCATTCTCAGAAACCTCTTTGTGATGAGTGCATTCAACTGGATGTCTTGAACGTTCCTTTTGATAGAACAGTTTTGAAACACTCCTTTTGGACAATCTGCAAATGTTTATTCGGAGCGCTTTGAGGCCTATGTTGGAAAAGGAAATATCTTCACCTAAAAACTAGACAGAAGCATTCTCGGAAACTTCTTTGTAATGAGTGCATTCAACTCACAGACTTGAACATACCAATTGATAGAGAAGTTTGGAAACACTCTTTTTGTAGAATCTGCAATTGGATATTTGGAGCGCTTTGACGCCTATGCTGGAAAAGGAAATATCTTCACATAAAAACCTGACAGAAGCATTCTCAGAAACTTCTTTGTGTCTGGTGCATTCAAATCACAGACTTGAATCTTTCTTTTGAAAGAGCAGTTTTGAAACACTCTTTTTGTAAAATCTGCAAGTGGATATTTGGAGCACTTTGAGGCCTATGCTGGGAAATTGAATATCTTCACCTAAAAACTAGACAGAAGCATTCTCAGAAAGTTCTTCTCGATGCATGCATTCAACTCACAGAGTTGAACTTGTCTTTTGATAGAGCAGTTTGGAAACACTTTTTTTGTGAAATCTGCCATTGGATATTTCCAGCGATTTGAGGCCAATGCAAGGAAAAGGAAATATCTTCACTTCAAAACTGGACAGGAGCATTCTCAGAAACCTCTTTGTGATGAGTGCATTCAACTCGAAGACTTGAACGTTCCTTTTGATAGAACAGTTTTGAAAAACTCCTTTTGGATAATTTGCAAATGTTTATTTGGAGCGCTTTGAGGCCTATGTTGGAAAAGAAAATATCTTCACCTAAAAACTAGACAGAAGCATTCTCGGAAACTTCTTTGTGATGAGCGCATTCAACTCACAGACTTGAACCTACCAATAGATATGGAAGTTTGGAAACACTGTTTTTGTAGACTCTGCAAGTGGATATTTGGAGCGCTTCGAGGCCTATGTTGGAAAAGGAAATATCTTCACCTAAAAACTAGACAGAAGCATTCTCGGAAACTTCTTTGTGATGAGTGCATGCAACTCAAAGACTTGAACGTTCCTTTTGAGAGAACAGTTTTGAAACACTCTTTTTGTAGAATCTGCACGTGGATATTTGGAGAGATATGAGGCCTCTGCTGGAAAAGGAAATATCTTCACCTGGAAACTAGACAGAAGCATTCTGAGAAACTACTTTGCATTGAGTGCACTCAACTCACAGACTTGAAGGTTTCTTTTGAAAGAGCAGTTTTGAAACACTCTTTTTGTAGAATCTGCAAGTGGATATTTGGAGCGCTTCAAGGCCCATGCTGGGAAATGGAATATCTTCACCTAAAAACTAGACTGAAGCATTCTCAGAAACTTCTTTGTGATGAGTGCATTCAACTCACAGACATGAAAGTTGCTTTTGATAGAACAGTTCTGAAACATTAAGTTTGTAGAATCCGCAAGTGTTTATTCGGAGCACCTTGAGGCCTATGTTGGAAAAGGAAATATCTTCACATAAAAACTAGAGAGAAGCATTCTCAGAAACTCCTTTGTGATGAGTGCATTCAACTCACAGACTTGAACCTACCAATTGATAGGGAAGTTTGGAAACACTCTTTTTGTAGAATCTGCAAGTGGATATTTGGAGCGCTTTGAGGCCCATGCTGGGAAATGGAATATCTTCACCTATAAACTAGACTGAAGCATTCTGAGAAACTTCTTTGTGATGAGTGCATTCAACTCACAGACTTGAACGTTGTTTTTGATAGAACAGTTCTGAAACACTAAGTTTGTAGAATCCGCAAGTGTTTATTCGGAGCACCTTGAGGCCTATGTTGGAAAAGGAAATATCTTCACATAAAAACTAGAGAGAAGCATTCTCAGAAACTTCTTTGTGATGAGTGCATTCAACTCACAGACTTGAACCTACCAATTGATAGAGAAGTTTGGAAACACTCTTTTTGTAGAATCTGCAAGTGGATATTTGGAGCGCTTTGAGGCCTATGCTGGAAAAGGAAATATCTTCACATAAAAACCTGACAGAAGCATTCTCAGAAACTTCTTTGTGTTCAGTGCATTCAAATCACAGACTTGAATCTTTCTTTTGAAAGAGCAGTTTTGAAACACTCTTTATGTGAAATCTGCAAGTGGATATTTGGAGCACTTTGAGGCCTATGCTGAAAAATGGAATATCTTCACCAAAAAATTAGACAGAAGCATTCTCAGAAAGTTCTTCTCGATGCGTGCATTCAGCTCACAGAGTTGAACCTGACTTTTGATAGAGCAGTTTGGAAACTCTCTTTTTGTGAAATCTGCCATTGGATATTTCCAGCGATTTGAGGCCTATGCAAGGAAAAGGAAATATCTTCACTTCAAAACTGGACAGGAGCATTCTCAGAAACCTCTTTGTGATGAGTGCATTCAACTCGAAGACTGGAACGTTCCTTTTGATAGAACAGTTTTGAAACACTCCTTTTGGACAATCTGCAAATGTTTATTCGGAGCGCTTTGAGGCCTATGTAGGAAAAGGAAATATCTTCACCTAAAAATTAGACAGACGCATTCTCAGAAACTTCTTTGTGATGAGTGCATTCAACTCACACAATTGAAACTACCAATTGATAGAGAAGTTTGGAAACACTCTTTTTGTAGAATCTACAAGTGGATATTTGGAGCGCTTTGAGGCCTATGTTGGAAAAGGGAATATCTTCACCTAAAAACAAGACAGAAGCATTCTCAGAAACTTCTTTTTGATGAGTGCATTCAACTCAAAGTCTTGGACGTTCCTTTTGAGAGAACAGTTTTGAAACACTCTGTTTGTAGAATATGCAGATGGATATTTGGAGAGATTTGAAGCCTCTGCTGGAAAAGGAAATACCTTCACCTGAAAACTAGACAGAAGCATTCTCAGAAACTTCTTTGTGTTGAGTGCACTCAACTCACAGACTTGAAGCTTTCTTTGGAAAGAGCAGTTTTGAAACACTCTTTTTGTAGAATCTGCAAGTGGATATTTGGAGCGCTTTGAGGCCCATGCTGGGAAATGGAATACCTTCACCTAAAAACTAGACTGAAGCATTCTCAGAAACTTCTTTGTGATGAGTGCATTCAACTCACAGACATGAACGTTGCTTTTGATAGAAAAGTTCTGAAACACTAAGTTTGTAGAATCCGCAAGTGTTTATTCGGAGCACCTTGGGGCCTATGTTGGAAAAGGAAATATCTTCACATAAAAACTAGAGAGAAGCATTCTCAGAAACTTCTTTGTGATGAGTGCATTCAACTCACAGACTTGAACCTACCAATTGATAGGGAAGTTTGGAAACACTCTTTTTGTAGAATCTGCAAGTGGATATTTGGAGCGTTTTGAGGCCCATTCTGGGAAATGGAATATCTTCACCTAAAAACTAGACTGAAGTATTCTGAGAAACTACTTTGTGACGAGTGCATTCAAGTCACAGACTTGAACGTGGCTTTTGATACAACAGTTCTGAAACACTAAGTTTGTAGAATCCGCAAGTGTTTATTCGGAGCACCTTGAGGCCTACGTTGGAAAAGGAAATATTTTCACATAAAAACTAGAGAGAAGCATTCTCTGAAATTTCTTTGTGATGAGTGCATTCAACTCACAGACTTGAACCTTCCTATTGATAGGGAAGTTTGGAAACACTCTTTTTGTAGAATCTGCAAGTGGATATTTGGAGCGCTTTGAGACCCATGCTGGGAAATGGAATATCTTCACCTAAAAACTAGACTGAAGGATTCTGAGAAACTTCTTTGTGATGAGTGCATTCAACTCACAGACTTGAACGTTGCTTTTGATAGAACAGTTCTGAAACACTAAGTTTGTAGAATCCGCAAGTGTTTATTCGGAGCATCTTGAGGCCTATGTTGGAAAAGGAAATATCTTCACATAAAAACTAGAAAGAAGCATTCTCAGAAACTTCTTTGTGATGAGTGCATTCAACTCACAGACTTGAACCTACGAATTGATAGAGAAGTTTGGAAACACTCTTTTTGAAGAATCTGCAAGTGGATATTTGGAACGCTTTGAGGCCTATGCTGGAAAAGGAAATATCTTCACATAAAAACCTGACAGAAGCATTCTCAGAAACTTCTTTGTGTTCAGTGCATTCAAATCACAGACTTGAATCTTTCCTTTGAAAGAGCAGATTTGAAACACTCTTTTTGTAAAATCTGCAAGTGGATATTTGGAGCAATTTGGGGTCTATGCTGGGAAATGAAATATCTTCACCTAAAAACTAGACAGAAGCATTCTCGGAAAGTTCTTCTCGATGCGTGCATTCCACTCACAGAGTTGAAACTGCCTTTGATAGAGCAGTTTGGAAACACTCTTTTTGTGAAATCTGCCATTGGATATTTCCAGCGATTTGAGGCCTATGCAAGGAAAAGGAAATATCTTCACTTCAAAACTGGACAGGAGCATTCTCAGAAACCTCTTTGTGATGAGTGCATTCAACTCGAAGACTTGAACGTTCCTTTTGATAGAACAGTTTTGAAACACTCCTTTTGGACAATCTGCAAATGTTTATTCGGTGCGCTTTGAGGCCTATGTTGGAAAAGGAAATATCTTCACCTAAAAACTAGACAGAAGCATTCTCGGAAACTTCTTTGTGATGAGTGCATTAAACTCACAGAATTGAACCTACCAATTGATAGAGAAGTTTTGAACCACTCTTTTTGTAGAATCTGCAAGTGGATATTTTGAGCGCTTTGAGGCCAATGTTGGAAAAGGAAATATCTTCACCTAAAAACTAGACAGAAGCATTCTCGGAAACTTCTTTGTGATGAGTGCATTCAACTCAAAGTCTTGAACGTTCCTTTTGAGAGAACAGTTTTGAAACACTCTTTTTGTAGAATCTGCACGTGGATATTTGGAGAGATATGAGGCCTCTGCTGGAAAAGGAAATATCTTCACCTGAAAACTAGACAGAAGCATTCTGAGAAAATTCTTTGTGTTGAGTGCATTCAACTCACAGACTTGAAGCTTTCTTTGGAAAGAGCAGTTTTGAAACACTCTTTTTGTAGAATGTGCACGTGGATATTTGGAGCGATTTGAGGCCTATGCTGGGAAATCAAGTATCATCACCTGAAAACTAGACAGAAGCATTCTCAGAAACTTCTTTGTGTTCAGTGCATTCAATTCACAAACTTGAAGCTTTCTTTTGAAAGAGCAGTTTTGAAACACTCTTTTTGTAAAATCTGCAAGTGGATATTTGGAGCACTTTGGGGCCTATGCTGGGAAATGTAATATCTTCACCTAAAAACCAGACAGAAGCATTCTCAGAAAGTTCTTCTCGATGCGTGCATTCAACTCACAGAGTTGAACCTGTCTTTTGATAGAGCAGTTTGGAAACACTCTTTTTGTGATATCTGCCATTGGATATTTCCAGCGATTTGAGGCCTATGCAAGGAAAAGGAAATATCTTCACTTCAAAACTGGACAGGAGCATTCTCAGAAACCTCTTTGTGATGAGTGCATTCAACTCGAAGACTTGAACGTTCCTTTTGATAGAACAGTTTTGAAACACTCCTTTTGGACAATCTGCAAATGTTTATTCGGAGCGCTTTGAGGCCTATGTCGGAAAAGGAAATATCTTCACTTAAAAACTAGACAGAAGCATTCTCGGAAACCTCTTTGTGATGAGTGCATTCAAATCAAGGACTTGAACGTTCCTTTTGAGAGAACAGTTTTGAAACACTCTTTTTGTAGAATCTGCACGTGGATATTTGGAGTGAATTGAGGCCTATGTTGGAAAAGGAAATATCTTCACCTAAAAACTAGACAGAAGCATTCTCGGAAACTTCCTTGTGATGAGTGCATTCAACTCACAGAATTGAACCTATCAATTGATAGAGAAGTTTGGAAACACTCTTTTTGTAGAATCTGCAAGTGGATATTTGGAGAGCTTTGAGGCCTATGATGGAAAAGGAAATATCTTCACCTAAAAACTAGACAGAAGCATTCTCGGAAACTTCTTTGTGATGAGTGCATTCAACTCAAAGACTTGAACGTTCCTTTTGAGAGAACTGTTTTGAAACACTCTTTTTGTAGAATCTGCACGTGGATATTTGGAGCGCTTTGAGGCCTCTGCTGGAAAAGGAAATATCTTCACATCAAAACTAGACAGAAGCATTCTGAGAAACTTCTTTGTGTTGAGTGCATTCAACTCACGGACTTGAAGATTTCTGTTGAAAGAGCAGTTTTGAAACACTGTTTTTGTAGAATCTGCAAGTGGATATTTGGAGCGATTTGAGGCCTATGCTGGGAAATGAAGTATCTTCACCTGAAGACTAGACAGAAGCATTCTCAGAAACTTCTTTGTGTTGAGTGCATTTATCTCACAGAGTTGAAGCTTTTTTTTGGAAGAGCAGTTTTGAAACACTCTTTTTGTAGAATCTGCAAGTGGATATTTGGAGCGCTTTGAGGCCCATGCTGGGAAATGGAATATCTTCACCTAAAAACTAGACTGAAGCATTCTGAGAAACTTCTTTGTGATGAGTGCCTTCAACTTACAGACTTGAACGTTGCTTTTGATAGAACAGTTCTGAAACACTAAGTGTGTAGAATCTGCAAGTGTTTATTCAGAGCACCTTGAGGCCTATGTTGGAAAAGGAAATATCTTCACATAAAAAGTAGAGAGAAGCATTCTCAGAAACTTCTTTGTGATGAGTGCATTCAACTCACAGACTTGAACCTACCAATTGATAGAGAAGTTAGGAAACACTCTTTTCGTAGAATCTGCAAGTGGATATTTGGAGCGCTATGAGGCCTAAGCTGGAAAAGGAAATATCTTCACATAAAAACCTGACAGAAGCATTCTCAGAAACTTCTTTGTGTTCAGTGCATTCAAATCACAGACTTGAATCTTTCTTTTGAAAGAGCAGTTTTGAAACACTCTTTTTGTAAAATCTGCAAGTGGATACTTGGAGCATTTTGAGGCCTATGCTGAAAAATGGAATATCTTCACCTAAAAACTAGACAGAAGCATTCTCAGAAAGTACTTCTCGATGCGTGCATTCAACTAACAGAGTTGAACCTGTCTTTTGATAGAGCAGTTTGGAAACACTCTTTTTGTGAAATCTGCCATTGGATATTTCCAGCGATTGGAGGGCTATGCAAGGAAAAGGAAATATCTTCATTTCAAAACTGGACAGGAGCATTCTCAGAAACCTCTTTGTGATGAGTGCATTCAAGTCGAAGACTTGAACGTTCCTTTTGATAGAACAGTTTTGAAACACTCCTTTTGGACAATCTGCAAATGTTTATTCGGAGCGCTTTGAGGCCTATGTTAGAAAAGGAAATATCTTCACCTAAAAACTAGACAGAAACATTCTCGGAAACTTCTTTGTGATGAGCGCATTCAACTCACAGAATAGAAGCTACCAATTGATAGAGAAGTTTGGGAACACTCTTTTTGTAGAATCTGCAAGTGGATATTTGGAGCGCTTTGATGCCTATGTTGGAAAAGGAAATATCTTCACCTAAAAACTAGACAGAAGCATTCTCAGAAACTTCTTTGTGATGAGTGCATTCAACTCAAATACTTGAACGTTCCTTTTGAGAGAACAGTTTTGAAACACTCTTTTTGTAGAATCTGCACGTGGATATTTGGAGCGCTTTGAGGCCTCTGCTGGAAAAGGAAATATCTTCACATCAAAACTTGACAGAAGCATTCTGATAAACTTCTTTGTGTTGAGTGCATTCAACTCACAGACTTGAAGATTTCTTTTGAAAGAGCAGTTTTGAAACACTCTTTTTGTGAAATCTGCAAGTGGATATTTCCAGCGATTTGAGGCCTATGCAAGGAAAAGGAAATATCTTCACTTCAAAACTGGACGGGAGGATTCTCAGAAAGCTCTTTGTGATGAGTGCATTCAACTCGAAGACTTGAACGTTCCTTTTGATAGAACAGTTTTGAAACACTCTTTTTGTATAATCTGCACGTGGATATTTGGAGCGCTTTGAGGCCTCTGCTGGAAAAGGAAATATCTTCACATAAAAACTAGACAGAAGCATTCTGAGAAACTTCTTTGTGTTGAGTGCATTCAACTCACAGACTTGAAGCTTTCTTTTGAAAGAGCAGTTTTGAAACACTCTTTTTGTGAAATCTGCCATTGGATATTTCCAGCGATTTGAGGCCTATGCAAGGAAAAGGAAATATCTTCACTTCAAAACTGGACAGGAGCATTCTCAGAAACCTCTTTGTGATGAGTGCATTCAACTCGAAGACTTGAACGTTCCTTTTGATAGAACAGTTTTGAAACACTCCTTTTGGACAATCTGCAAATGTTTATTCGGAGCGCTTTGAGGCCTATGTTGGAAAAGGAAATATCTTCACCTAAAAACTAGACAGAAGCATTCTCGGAAACTTCTTTGTAATGAGTGCATTCAACTCACAGACTTGAACATACCAATTGATAGAGAAGTTTGGAAACACTCTTTTTGTAGAATCTGCAATTGGATATTTGGAGCGCTTTGACGCCTATGCTGGAAAAGGAAATATCTTCACATAAAAACCTGACAGAAGCATTCTCAGAAACTTCTTTGTGTCTGGTGCATTCAAATCACAGACTTGAATCTTTCTTTTGAAAGAGCAGTTTTGAAACACTCTTTTTGTAAAAACTGCAAGTGGATATTTGGAGCACTTTGAGGCCTATGCTGGGAAATTGAATATCTTCACCTAAAAACTAGACAGAAGCATTCTCAGAAAGTTCTTCTCGATGCATGCATTCAACTCACAGAGTTGAACTTGTCTTTTGATAGAGCAGTTTGGAAACACTTTTTTTGTGAAATCTGCCATTGGATATTTCCAGCGATTTGAGGCCAATGCAAGGAAAAGGAAATATCTTCACTTCAAAACTGGACAGGAGCATTCTCAGAAACCTCTTTGTGATGAGTGCATTCAACTCGAAGACTTGAACGTTCCTTTTGATAGAACAGTTTTGAAAAACTCCTTTTGGATAATTTGCAAATGTTTATTTGGAGCGCTTTGAGGCCTATGTTGGAAAAGAAAATATCTTCACCTAAAAACTAGACAGAAGCATTCTCGGAAACTTCTTTGTGATGAGCGCATTCAACTCACAGACTTGAACCTACCAATAGATATGGAAGTTTGGAAACACTGTTTTTGTAGACTCTGCAAGTGGATATTTGGAGCGCTTCGAGGCCTATGTTGGAAAAGGAAATATCTTCACCTAAAAACTAGACAGAAGCATTCTCGGAAACTTCTTTGTGATGAGTGCATGCAACTCAAAGACTTGAACGTTCCTTTTGAGAGAACAGTTTTGAAACACTCTTTTTGTAGAATCTGCACGTGGATATTTGGAGAGATATGAGGCCTCTGCTGGAAAAGGAAATATCTTCACCTGGAAACTAGACAGAAGCATTCTGAGAAACTACTTTGCATTGAGTGCACTCAACTCACAGACTTGAAGGTTTCTTTTGAAAGAGCAGTTTTGAAACACTCTTTTTGTAGAATCTGCAAGTGGATATTTGGAGCGCTTCAAGGCCCATGCTGGGAAATGGAATATCTTCACCTAAAAACTAGACTGAAGCATTCTCAGAAACTTCTTTGTGATGAGTGCATTCAACTCACAGACATGAAAGTTGCTTTTGATAGAACAGTTCTGAAACATTAAGTTTGTAGAATCCGCAAGTGTTTATTCGGAGCACCTTGAGGCCTATGTTGGAAAAGGAAATATCTTCACATAAAAACTAGAGAGAAGCATTCTCAGAAACTCCTTTGTGATGAGTGCATTCAACTCACAGACTTGAACCTACCAATTGATAGGGAAGTTTGGAAACACTCTTTTTGTAGAATCTGCAAGTGGATATTTGGAGCGCTTTGAGGCCCATGCTGGGAAATGGAATATCTTCACCTAAAAACTAGACTGAAGCATTCTGAGAAACTTCTTTGTGATGAGTGCATTCAACTCACAGACTTGAACGTTGTTTTTGATAGAACAGTTCTGAAACACTAAGTTTGTAGAATCCGCAAGTGTTTATTCGGAGCACCTTGAGGCCTATGTTGGAAAAGGAAATATCTTCACATAAAAACTAGAGAGAAGCATTCTCAGAAACTTCTTTGTGATGAGTGCATTCAACTCACAGACTTGAACCTACCAATTGATAGAGAAGTTTGGAAACACTCTTTTTGTAGAATCTGCAAGTGGATATTTGGAGCGCTTTGAGGCCTATGCTGGAAAAGGAAATATCTTCACATAAAAACCTGACAGAAGCATTCTCAGAAACTTCTTTGTGTTCAGTGCATTCAAATCACAGACTTGAATCTTTCTTTTGAAAGAGCAGTTTTGAAACACTCTTTATGTGAAATCTGCAAGTGGATATTTGGAGCACTTTGAGGCCTATGCTGAAAAATGGAATATCTTCACCAAAAAATTAGACAGAAGCATTCTCAGAAAGTTCTTCTCGATGCGTGCATTCAGCTCACAGAGTTGAACCTGACTTTTGATAGAGCAGTTTGGAAACTCTCTTTTTGTGAAATCTGCCATTGGATATTTCCAGCGATTTGAGGCCTATGCAAGGAAAAGGAAATATCTTCACTTCAAAACTGGACAGGAGCATTCTCAGAAACCTCTTTGTGATGAGTGCATTCAACTCGAAGACTGGAACGTTCCTTTTGATAGAACAGTTTTGAAACACTCCTTTTGGACAATCTGCAAATGTTTATTCGGAGCGCTTTGAGGCCTATGTAGGAAAAGGAAATATCTTCACCTAAAAATTAGACAGACGCATTCTCAGAAACTTCTTTGTGATGAGTGCATTCAACTCACACAATTGAAACTACCAATTGATAGAGAAGTTTGGAAACACTCTTTTTGTAGAATCTACAAGTGGATATTTGGAGCGCTTTGAGGCCTATGTTGGAAAAGGGAATATCTTCACCTAAAAACAAGACAGAAGCATTCTCAGAAACTTCTTTTTGATGAGTGCATTCAACTCAAAGTCTTGGACGTTCCTTTTGAGAGAACAGTTTTGAAACACTCTGTTTGTAGAATCTGCAGATGGATATTTGGAGAGATTTGAAGCCTCTGCTAGAAAAGGAAATACCTTCACCTGAAAACTAGACAGAAGCATTCTCAGAAACTTCTTTGTGTTGAGTGCACTCAACTCACAGACTTGAAGCTTTCTTTGGAAAGAGCAGTTTTGAAACACTCTTTTTGTAGAATCTGCAAGTGGATATTTGGAGCGCTTTGAGGCCCATGCTGGGAAATGGAATACCTTCACCTAAAAACTAGACTGAAGCATTCTCAGAAACTTCTTTGTGATGAGTGCATTCAACTCACAGACATGAACGTTGCTTTTGATAGAAAAGTTCTGAAACACTAAGTTTGTAGAATCCGCAAGTGTTTATTCGGAGCACCTTGGGGCCTATGTTGGAAAAGGAAATATCTTCACATAAAAACTAGAGAGAAGCATTCTCAGAAACTTCTTTGTGATGAGTGCATTCAACTCACAGACTTGAACCTACCAATTGATAGGGAAGTTTGGAAACACTCTTTTTGTAGAATCTGCAAGTGGATATTTGGAGCGTTTTGAGGCCCATTCTGGGAAATGGAATATCTTCACCTAAAAACTAGACTGAAGTATTCTGAGAAACTACTTTGTGATGAGTGCATTCAACTCACAGACTTGAACGTGGCTTTTGATACAACAGTTCTGAAACACTAAGTTTGTAGAATCCGCAAGTGTTTATTCGGAGCACCTTGAGGCCTACGTTGGAAAAGGAAATATTTTCACATAAAAACTAGAGAGAAGCATTCTCTGAAACTTCTTTGTGATGAGTGCATTCAACTCACAGACTTGAACCTTCCTATTGATAGGGAAGTTTGGAAACACTCTTTTTGTAGAATCTGCAAGTGGATATTTGGAGCGCTTTGAGACCCATGCTGGGAAATGGAATATCTTCACCTAAAAACTAGACTGAAGCATTCTGAGAAACTTCTTTGTGATGAGTGCATTCAACTCACAGATTTGAACCTACCAATTGATAGAGAAGTTTGGAAACACTCTTTTTGTAGAATCTGCAAGTGGATATTTGGAGCGCTTTGAGGCCTATGCTGGAAAAGGAAATATCTTCACATAAAAACCTGCCAGAAGTATTCTCAGAAACTTCTTTGTGTTCAGTG
Organism: Pongo pygmaeus; assembly: GCF_028885625.2. Taxonomy (NCBI): domain Eukaryota; kingdom Metazoa; phylum Chordata; class Mammalia; order Primates; family Hominidae; genus Pongo; species Pongo pygmaeus. Next base: position 51,377,819 of record NC_072382.2, read on the forward strand.
CATTCAAATCACCGACATGAATCTTTCTTTTGAAAAAGTAGTTTTGAAACAATCTTTTTGTAAAATCTGCAAGTGGATATTTGGAGCACTTTGAGGCCTATGCTGGGAAATGGAATATCTTCACCTATATACTAGACAGAAGCATTCTCAGAAAGTTCTTCTCAATGCGTGCATTCAACTCACAGACGTGAACCAAAAAGTTGATAGAGAAGTTTCAAAACACTTTTTTTGTAGAATCTGAAAGTGGATATTTGAAGCGCTTTGAGTTCTACGATGGAAAAGGAAATATCTTCACCTAAAAACCAGACAGCGGCATTTTCAGAAACCTCTTTGTGATGAGTGCATTCAACTCGAAGACTTGAACGTTCCTTTTGATAGAACAGTTCTGAAACACTAAGTTTGTAGAATCCGCAAATGTTTATTCGGAGCACCTTGAGGCCTATGTTGGAAAACGAAATATCTTCACCTAAAAAGTAGACAGAAGCATTCTCAGAAACTTCTTTGTGATGAATGCATTCAACTCACCGACTTGAACCTACCAATTGATAGGGAAGTTTGGAAACACTCTTTTTGTAGAATCTGCAAGTGGACATTTGGAGCGCTTTGAGGCCTATGCTGGAAACGGAAATATCTTCACTTAAAAACCTGACAGAAGCATTCTCAGAAACTTCTTTGTGTTCAGTGCATTCGAATCACGGACTTGAATCTTTCTTTTGAAAGAGCAGTTTTGAAACACTCTTTTTGTAAAATCTGCAAGCGGATGTTTGGAGCACTTTGAGGCCTATGCTGGGAAAAGGAATCTCTTCACGTAAAAACTAGACAGAAGCATTCTCAGAAAGTTCTTCTCGATGCGTGCATTCAACTCACAGAGTTGAACCTGTCTTTTGATAGAGCAGTTTGGAAACACTCTTTTGGTGAAATCTGCCATTGGATATTTCCAGCGATTTGAGGACTATGCAAGGAAAAGGAAATATCTTCACTTCAAAGCTGGACAGGAGCATTCTCAGAAACCTCTTTGTGATGAGTGCATTCAACTGGATGTCTTGAACGTTCCTTTTGATAGAACAGTTTTGAAACACTCCTTTTGGACAATCTGCAAATGTTTATTCGGAGCGCTTTGAGGCCTATGTTGGAAAAGGAAATATCTTCACCTAAAAACTAGACAGAAGCATTCTCGGAAACTTCTTTGTAATGAGTGCATTCAACTCACAGACTTGAACATACCAATTGATAGAGAAGTTTGGAAACACTCTTTTTGTAGAATCTGCAATTGGATATTTGGAGCGCTTTGACGCCCATGCTGGAAAAGGAAATATCTTCACATAAAAACCTGACAGAAGCATTCTCAGAAACTTCTTTGTGTCTGGTGCATTCAAATCACAGACTTGAATCTTTCTTTTGAAAGAGCAGTTTTGAAACACTCTTTTTGTAAAATCTGCAAGTGGATATTTGGAGCACTTTGAGGCCTATGCTGGGAAATTGAATATCTTCACCTAAAAACTAGACAGAAGCATTCTCAGAAAGTTCTTCTCGATGCATGCATTCAACTCACAGAGTTGAACCTGTCTTTTGATAGAGCAGTTTGGAAACACTCTTTTTGTGAAATCTGCCATTGGATATTTCCAGCGATTTGAGGCCAATGCAAGGAAAAGGAAATATCTTCACTTCAAAACTGGACAGGAGCATTCTCAGAAACCTCTTTGTGATGAGTGCATTCAACTCGAAGACTTGAACGTTCCTTTTGATAGAACAGTTTTGAAAAACTCCTTTTGGATAATTTGCAAATGTTTATGTGGAGCGCTTTGAGGCCTATGTTGGAAAAGAAAATATCTTCACCTAAAAACTAGACAGAAGCATTCTCGGAAACTTCTTTGTGATGAGCGCATTCAACTCACAGACTTGAACCTACCAATAGATATGGAAGTTTGGAAACACTGTTTTTGTAGACTCTGCAAGTGGATATTTGGAGCGCTTCGAGGCCTATGTTGGAAAAGGAAATATCTTCACCTAAAAACTAGACAGAAGCATTCTCGGAAACTTCTTTGTGATGAGTGCATGCAACTCAAAGACTTGAACGTTCCTTTTGAGAGAACAGTTTTGAAACACTCTTTTTGTAGAATCTGCACGTGGATATTTGGAGAGATATGAGGCCTCTGCTGGAAAAGGAAATATCTTCACCTGGAAACTAGACAGAAGCATTCTGAGAAACTACTTTGCATTGAGTGCACTCAACTCACAGACTTGAAGGTTTCTTTTGAAAGAGCAGTTTTGAAACACTCTTTTTGTAGAATCTGCAAGTGGATATTTGGAGCGCTTCAAGGCCCATGCTGGGAAATGGAATATCTTCACCTAAAAACTAGACTGAAGCATTCTCAGAAACTTCTTTGTGATGAGTGCATTCAACTCACAGACATGAAAGTTGCTTTTGATAGAACAGTTCTGAAACATTAAGTTTGTAGAATCCGCAAGTGTTTATTCGGAGCACCTTGAGGCCTATGTTGGAAAAGGAAATATCTTCACATAAAAACTAGAGAGAAGCATTCTCAGAAACTCCTTTGTGATGAGTGCATTCAACTCACAGACTTGAACCTACCAATTGATAGGGAAGTTTGGAAACACTCTTTTTGTAGAATCTGCAAGTGGATATTTGGAGCGCTTTGAGGCCCATGCTGGGAAATGGAATATCTTCACCTAAAAACTAGACTGAAGCATTCTGAGAAACTTCTTTGTGATGAGTGCATTCAACACACAGACTTGAACGTTGTTTTTGATAGAACAGTTCTGAAACACTAAGTTTGTAGAATCCGCAAGTGTTTATTCGGAGCACCTTGAGGCCTATGTTGGAAAAGGAAATATCTTCACATAAAAACTAGAGAGAAGCATTCTCAGAAACTTCTTTGTGATGAGTGCATTCAACTCACAGACTTGAACCTACCAATTGATAGAGAAGTTTGGAAACACTCTTTTTGTAGAATCTGCAAGTGGATATTTGGAGCGCTTTGAGGCCTATGCTGGAAAAGGAAATATCTTCACATAAAAACCTGACAGAAGCATTCTCAGAAACTTCTTTGTGTTCAGTGCATTCAAATCACAGACTTGAATCTTTCTTTTGAAAGAGCAGTTTTGAAACACTCTTTATGTGAAATCTGCAAGTGGATATTTGGAGCACTTTGAGGCCTATGCTGAAAAATGGAATATCTTCACCAAAAAATTAGACAGAAGCATTCTCAGAAAGTTCTTCTCGATGCGTGCATTCAGCTCACAGAGTTGAACCTGACTTTTGATAGAGCAGTTTGGAAACTCTCTTTTTGTGAAATCTGCCATTGGATATTTCCAGCGATTTGAGGCCTATGCAAGGAAAAGGAAATATCTTCACTTCAAAACTGGACAGGAGCATTCTCAGAAACCTCTTTGTGATGAGTGCATTCAACTCGAAGACTGGAACGTTCCTTTTGATAGAACAGTTTTGAAACACTCCTTTTGGACAATCTGCAAATGTTTATTCGGAGCGCTTTGAGGCCTATGTAGGAAAAGGAAATATCTTCACCTAAAAATTAGACAGACGCATTCTCAGAAACTTCTTTGTGATGAGTGCATTCAACTCACACAATTGAAACTACCAATTGATAGAGAAGTTTGGAAACACTCTTTTTGTAGAATCTACAAGTGGATATTTGGAGCGCTTTGAGGCCTATGTTGGAAAAGGGAATATCTTCACCTAAAAACAAGACAGAAGCATTCTCAGAAACTTCTTTTTAATGAGTGCATTCAACTCAAAGTCTTGGACGTTCCTTTTGAGAGAACAGTTTTGAAACACTCTGTTTGTAGAATCTGCAGATGGATATTTGGAGAGATTTGAAGCCTCTGCTGGAAAAGGAAATACCTTCACCTGAAAACTAGACAGAAGCATTCTCAGAAACTTCTTTGTGTTGAGTGCACTCAACTCACAGACTTGAAGCTTTCTTTGGAAAGAGCAGTTTTGAAACACTCTTTTTGTAGAATCTGCAAGTGGATATTTGGAGCGCTTTGAGGCCCATGCTGGGAAATGGAATACCTTCACCTAAAAACTAGACTGAAGCATTCTCAGAAACTTCTTTGTGATGAGTGCATTCAACTCACAGACATGAACGTTGCTTTTGATAGAAAAGTTCTGAAACACTAAGTTTGTAGAATCCGCAAGTGTTTATTCGGAGCACCTTGGGGCCTATGTTGGAAAAGGAAATATCTTCACATAAAAACTAGAGAGAAGCATTCTCAGAAACTTCTTTGTGATGAGTGCATTCAACTCACAGACTTGAACCTACCAATTGATAGGGAAGTTTGGAAACACTCTTTTTGTAGAATCTGCAAGTGGATATTTGGAGCGTTTTGAGGCCCATTCTGGGAAATGGAATATCTTCACCTAAAAACTAGACTGAAGTATTCTGAGAAACTACTTTGTGATGAGTGCATTCAACTCACAGACTTGAACGTGGCTTTTGATACAACAGTTCTGAAACACTAAGTTTGTAGAATCCGCAAGTGTTTATTCGGAGCACCTTGAGGCCTACGTTGGAAAAGGAAATATTTTCACATAAAAACTAGAGAGAAGCATTCTCTGAAACTTCTTTGTGATGAGTGCATTCAACTCACAGACTTGAACCTTCCTATTGATAGGGAAGTTTGGAAACACTCTTTTTGTAGAATCTGCAAGTGGATATTTGGAGCGCTTTGAGACCCATGCTGGGAAATGGAATATCTTCACCTAAAAACTAGACTGAAGCATTCTGAGAAACTTCTTTGTGATGAGTGCATTCAACTCACAGATTTGAACCTACCAATTGATAGAGAAGTTTGGAAACACTCTTTTTGTAGAATCTGCAAGTGGATATTTGGAGCGCTTTGAGGCCTATGCTGGAAAAGGAAGTATCTTCACATAAAAACCTGCCAGAAGTATTCTCAGAAACTTCTTTGTGTTCAGTGCATTCAAATCACCGACATGAATCTTTCTTTTGAAAAAGTAGTTTTGAAACAATCTTTTTGTAAAATCTGCAAGTGGATATTTGGAGCACTTTGAGGCCTATGCTGGGAAATGGAATATCTTCACCTATATACTAGACAGAAGCATTCTCAGAAAGTTCTTCTCAATGCGTGCATTCAACTCACAGACGTGAACCAAAAAGTTGATAGAGAAGTTTCAAAACACTTTTTTTGTAGAATCTGAAAGTGGATATTTGAAGCGCTTTGAGTTCTACGATGGAAAAGGAAATATCTTCACCTAAAAACCAGACAGCGGCATTTTCAGAAACCTCTTTGTGATGAGTGCATTCAACTCGAAGACTTGAACGTTCCTTTTGATAGAACAGTTCTGAAACACTAAGTTTGTAGAATCCGCAAATGTTTATTCGGAGCACCTTGAGGCCTATGTTGGAAAACGAAATATCTTCACCTAAAAAGTAGACAGAAGCATTCTCAGAAACTTCTTTGTGATGAATGCATTCAACTCACCGACTTGAACCTACCAATTGATAGGGAAGTTTGGAAACACTCTTTTTGTAGAATCTGCAAGTGGACATTTGGAGCGCTTTGAGGCCTATGCTGGAAACGGAAATATCTTCACTTAAAAACCTGACAGAAGCATTCTCAGAAACTTCTTTGTGTTCAGTGCATTCGAATCACGGACTTGAATCTTTCTTTTGAAAGAGCAGTTTTGAAACACTCTTTTTGTAAAATCTGCAAGCGGATGTTTGGAGCACTTTGAGGCCTATGCTGGGAAAAGGAATCTCTTCACGTAAAAACTAGACAGAAGCATTCTCAGAAAGTTCTTCTCGATGCGTGCATTCAACTCACAGAGTTGAACCTGTCTTTTGATAGAGCAGTTTGGAAACACTCTTTTTGTGAAATCTGCCATTGGATATTTCCAGCGATTTGAGGACTATGCAAGGAAAAGGAAATATCTTCACTTCAAAGCTGGACAGGAGCATTCTCAGAAACCTCTTTGTGATGAGTGCATTCAACTGGATGTCTTGAACGTTCCTTTTGATAGAACAGTTTTGAAACACTCCTTTTGGACAATCTGCAAATGTTTATTCGGAGCGCTTTGAGGCCTATGTTGGAAAAGGAAATATCTTCACCTAAAAACTAGACAGAAGCATTCTCGGAAACTTCTTTGTAATGAGTGCATTCAACTCACAGACTTGAACATACCAATTGATAGAGAAGTTTGGAAACACTCTTTTTGTAGAATCTGCAATTGGATATTTGGAGCGCTTTGACGCCTATGCTGGAAAAGGAAATATCTTCACATAAAAACCTGACAGAAGCATTCTCAGAAACTTCTTTGTGTCTGGTGCATTCAAATCACAGACTTGAATCTTTCTTTTGAAAGAGCAGTTTTGAAACACTCTTTTTGTAAAATCTGCAAGTGGATATTTGGAGCACTTTGAGGCCTATGCTGGGAAATTGAATATCTTCACCTAAAAACTAGACAGAAGCATTCTCAGAAAGTTCTTCTCGATGCATGCATTCAACTCACAGAGTTGAACCTGTCTTTTGATAGAGCAGTTTGGAAACACTCTTTTTGTGAAATCTGCCATTGGATATTTCCAGCGATTTGAGGCCAATGCAAGGAAAAGGAAATATCTTCACTTCAAAACTGGACAGGAGCATTCTCAGAAACCTCTTTGTGATGAGTGCATTCAACTCGAAGACTTGAACGTTCCTTTTGATAGAACAGTTTTGAAAAACTCCTTTTGGATAATTTGCAAATGTTTATGTGGAGCGCTTTGAGGCCTATGTTGGAAAAGAAAATATCTTCACCTAAAAACTAGACAGAAGCATTCTCGGAAACTTCTTTGTGATGAGCGCATTCAACTCACAGACTTGAACCTACCAATAGATATGGAAGTTTGGAAACACTCTTTTTGTAGACTCTGCAAGTGGATATTTGGAGCGCTTCGAGGCCTATGTTGGAAAAGGAAATATCTTCACCTAAAAACTAGACAGAAGCATTCTCGGAAACTTCTTTGTGATGAGTGCATGCAACTCAAAGACTTGAACGTTCCTTTTGAGAGAACAGTTTTGAAACACTCTTTTTGTAGAATCTGCACGTGGATATTTGGAGAGATATGAGGCCTCTGCTGGAAAAGGAAATATCTTCACCTGGAAACTAGACAGAAGCATTCTGAGAAACTACTTTGCATTGAGTGCACTCAACTCACAGACTTGAAGGTTTCTTTTGAAAGAGCAGTTTTGAAACACTCTTTTTGTAGAATCTGCAAGTGGATATTTGGAGCGCTTCAAGGCCCATGCTGGGAAATGGAATATCTTCACCTAAAAACTAGACTGAAGCATTCTCAGAAACTTCTTTGTGATGAGTGCATTCAACTCACAGACATGAAAGTTGCTTTTGATAGAACAGTTCTGAAACATTAAGTTTGTAGAATCCGCAAGTGTTTATTCGGAGCACCTTGAGGCCTATGTTGGAAAAGGAAATATCTTCACATAAAAACTAGAGAGAAGCATTCTCAGAAACTCCTTTGTGATGAGTGCATTCAACTCACAGACTTGAACCTACCAATTGATAGGGAAGTTTGGAAACACTCTTTTTGTAGAATCTGCAAGTGGATATTTGGAGCGCTTTGAGGCCCATGCTGGGAAATGGAATATCTTCACCTAAAAACTAGACTGAAGCATTCTGAGAAACTTCTTTGTGATGAGTGCATTCAACACACAGACTTGAACGTTGTTTTTGATAGAACAGTTCTGAAACACTAAGTTTGTAGAATCCGCAAGTGTTTATTCGGAGCACCTTGAGGCCTATGTTGGAAAAGGAAATATCTTCACATAAAAACTAGAGAGAAGCATTCTCAGAAACTTCTTTGTGATGAGTGCATTCAACTCACAGACTTGAACCTACCAATTGATAGAGAAGTTTGGAAACACTCTTTTTGTAGAATCTGCAAGTGGATATTTGGAGCGCTTTGAGGCCTATGCTGGAAAAGGAAATATCTTCACATAAAAACCTGACAGAAGCATTCTCAGAAACTTCTTTGTGTTCAGTGCATTCAAATCACAGACTTGAATCTTTCTTTTGAAAGAGCAGTTTTGAAACACTCTTTATGTGAAATCTGCAAGTGGATATTTGGAGCACTTTGAGGCCTATGCTGAAAAATGGAATATCTTCACCAAAAAATTAGACAGAAGCATTCTCAGAAAGTTCTTCTCGATGCGTGCATTCAGCTCACAGAGTTGAACCTGACTTTTGATAGAGCAGTTTGGAAACTCTCTTTTTGTGAAATCTGCCATTGGATATTTCCAGCGATTTGAGGCCTATGCAAGGAAAAGGAAATATCTTCACTTCAAAACTGGACAGGAGCATTCTCAGAAACCTCTTTGTGATGAGTGCATTCAACTCGAAGACTGGAACGTTCCTTTTGATAGAACAGTTTTGAAACACTCCTTTTGGACAATCTGCAAATGTTTATTCGGAGCGCTTTGAGGCCTATGTAGGAAAAGGAAATATCTTCACCTAAAAATTAGACAGACGCATTCTCAGAAACTTCTTTGTGATGAGTGCATTCAACTCACACAATTGAAACTACCAATTGATAGAGAAGTTTGGAAACACTCTTTTTGTAGAATCTACAAGTGGATATTTGGAGCGCTTTGAGGCCTATGTTGGAAAAGGGAATATCTTCACCTAAAAACAAGACAGAAGCATTCTCAGAAACTTCTTTTTAATGAGTGCATTCAACTCAAAGTCTTGGACGTTCCTTTTGAGAGAACAGTTTTGAAACACTCTGTTTGTAGAATCTGCAGATGGATATTTGGAGAGATTTGAAGCCTCTGCTGGAAAAGGAAATACCTTCACCTGAAAACTAGACAGAAGCATTCTCAGAAACTTCTTTGTGTTGAGTGCACTCAACTCACAGACTTGAAGCTTTCTTTGGAAAGAGCAGTTTTGAAACACTCTTTTTGTAGAATCTGCAAGTGGATATTTGGAGCGCTTTGAGGCCCATGCTGGGAAATGGAATACCTTCACCTAAAAACTAGACTGAAGCATTCTCAGAAACTTCTTTGTGATGAGTGCATTCAACTCACAGACATGAACGTTGCTTTTGATAGAAAAGTTCTGAAACACTAAGTTTGTAGAATCCGCAAGTGTTTATTCGGAGCACCTTGGGGCCTATGTTGGAAAAGGAAATATCTTCACATAAAAACTAGAGAGAAGCATTCTCAGAAACTTCTTTGTGATGAGTGCATTCAACTCACAGACTTGAACCTACCAATTGATAGGGAAGTTTGGAAACACTCTTTTTGTAGAATCTGCAAGTGGATATTTGGAGCGTTTTGAGGCCCATTCTGGGAAATGGAATATCTTCACCTAAAAACTAGACTGAAGTATTCTGAGAAACTACTTTGTGATGAGTGCATTCAACTCACAGACTTGAACGTGGCTTTTGATACAACAGTTCTGAAACACTAAGTTTGTAGAATCCGCAAGTGTTTATTCGGAGCACCTTGAGGCCTACGTTGGAAAAGGAAATATTTTCACATAAAAACTAGAGAGAAGCATTCTCTGAAACTTCTTTGTGATGAGTGCATTCAACTCACAGACTTGAACCTTCCTATTGATAGGGAAGTTTGGAAACACTCTTTTTGTAGAATCTGCAAGTGGATATTTGGAGCGCTTTGAGACCCATGCTGGGAAATGGAATATCTTCACCTAAAAACTAGACTGAAGCATTCTGAGAAACTTCTTTGTGATGAGTGCATTCAACTCACAGATTTGAACCTACCAATTGATAGAGAAGTTTGGAAACACTCTTTTTGTAGAATCTGCAAGTGGATATTTGGAGCGCTTTGAGGCCTATGCTGGAAAAGGAAATATCTTCACATAAAAACCTGCCAGAAGTATTCTCAGAAACTTCTTTGTGTTCAGTGCATTCAAATCACCGACATGAATCTTTCTTTTGAAAAAGTAGTTTTGAAACAATCTTTTTGTAAAATCTGCAAGTGGATATTTGGAGCACTTTGAGGCCTATGCTGGGAAATGGAATATCTTCACCTATATACTAGACAGAAGCATTCTCAGAAAGTTCTTCTCAATGCGTGCATTCAACTCACAGACGTGAACCAAAAAGTTGATAGAGAAGTTTCAAAACACTTTTTTTGTAGAATCTGAAAGTGGATATTTGAAGCGCTTTGAGTTCTACGATGGAAAAGGAAATATCTTCACCTAAAAACCAGACAGCGGCATTTTCAGAAACCTCTTTGTGATGAGTGCATTCAACTCGAAGACTTGAACGTTCCTTTTGATAGAACAGTTCTGAAACACTAAGTTTGTAGAATCCGCAAATGTTTATTCGGAGCACCTTGAGGCCTATGTTGGAAAACGAAATATCTTCACCTAAAAAGTAGACAGAAGCATTCTCAGAAACTTCTTTGTGATGAATGCATTCAACTCACCGACTTGAACCTACCAATTGATAGGGAAGTTTGGAAACACTCTTTTTGTAGAATCTGCAAGTGGACATTTGGAGCGCTTTGAGGCCTATGCTGGAAACGGAAATATCTTCACTTAAAAACCTGACAGAAGCATTCTCAGAAACTTCTTTGTGTTCAGTGCATTCGAATCACGGACTTGAATCTTTCTTTTGAAAGAGCAGTTTTGAAACACTCTTTTTGTAAAATCTGCAAGCGGATGTTTGGAGCACTTTGAGGCCTATGCTGGGAAAAGGAATCTCTTCACGTAAAAACTAGACAGAAGCATTCTCAGAAAGTTCTTCTCGATGCGTGCATTCAACTCACAGAGTTGAACCTGTCTTTTGATAGAGCAGTTTGGAAACACTCTTTTTGTGAAATCTGCCATTGGATATTTCCAGCGATTTGAGGACTATGCAAGGAAAAGGAAATATCTTCACTTCAAAGCTGGACAGGAGCATTCTCAGAAACCTCTTTGTGATGAGTGCATTCAACTGGATGTCTTGAACGTTCCTTTTGATAGAACAGTTTTGAAACACTCCTTTTGGACAATCTGCAAATGTTTATTCGGAGCGCTTTGAGGCCTATGTTGGAAAAGGAAATATCTTCACCTAAAAACTAGACAGAAGCATTCTCGGAAACTTCTTTGTAATGAGTGCATTCAACTCACAGACTTGAACATACCAATTGATAGAGAAGTTTGGAAACACTCTTTTTGTAGAATCTGCAATTGGATATTTGGAGCGCTTTGACGCCTATGCTGGAAAAGGAAATATCTTCACATAAAAACCTGACAGAAGCATTCTCAGAAACTTCTTTGTGTCTGGTGCATTCAAATCACAGACTTGAATCTTTCTTTTGAAAGAGCAGTTTTGAAACACTCTTTTTGTAAAATCTGCAAGTGGATATTTGGAGCACTTTGAGGCCTATGCTGGGAAATTGAATATCTTCACCTAAAAACTAGACAGAAGCATTCTCAGAAAGTTCTTCTCGATGCATGCATTCAACTCACAGAGTTGAACCTGTCTTTTGATAGAGCAGTTTGGAAACACTCTTTTTGTGAAATCTGCCATTGGATATTTCCAGCGATTTGAGGCCAATGCAAGGAAAAGGAAATATCTTCACTTCAAAACTGGACAGGAGCATTCTCAGAAACCTCTTTGTGATGAGTGCATTCAACTCGAAGACTTGAACGTTCCTTTTGATAGAACAGTTTTGAAAAACTCCTTTTGGATAATTTGCAAATGTTTATGTGGAGCGCTTTGAGGCCTATGTTGGAAAAGAAAATATCTTCACCTAAAAACTAGACAGAAGCATTCTCGGAAACTTCTTTGTGATGAGCGCATTCAACTCACAGACTTGAACCTACCAATAGATATGGAAGTTTGGAAACACTGTTTTTGTAGACTCTGCAAGTGGATATTTGGAGCGCTTCGAGGCCTATGTTGGAAAAGGAAATATCTTCACCTAAAAACTAGACAGAAGCATTCTCGGAAACTTCTTTGTGATGAGTGCATGCAACTCAAAGACTTGAACGTTCCTTTTGAGAGAACAGTTTTGAAACACTCTTTTTGTAGAATCTGCACGTGGATATTTGGAGAGATATGAGGCCTCTGCTGGAAAAGGAAATATCTTCACCTGGAAACTAGACAGAAGCATTCTGAGAAACTACTTTGCATTGAGTGCACTCAACTCACAGACTTGAAGGTTTCTTTTGAAAGAGCAGTTTTGAAACACTCTTTTTGTAGAATCTGCAAGTGGATATTTGGAGCGCTTCAAGGCCCATGCTGGGAAATGGAATATCTTCACCTAAAAACTAGACTGAAGCATTCTCAGAAACTTCTTTGTGATGAGTGCATTCAACTCACAGACATGAAAGTTGCTTTTGATAGAACAGTTCTGAAACATTAAGTTTGTAGAATCCGCAAGTGTTTATTCGGAGCACCTTGAGGCCTATGTTGGAAAAGGAAATATCTTCACATAAAAACTAGAGAGAAGCATTCTCAGAAACTCCTTTGTGATGAGTGCATTCAACTCACAGACTTGAACCTACCAATTGATAGGGAAGTTTGGAAACACTCTTTTTGTAGAATCTGCAAGTGGATATTTGGAGCGCTTTGAGGCCCATGCTGGGAAATGGAATATCTTCACCTAAAAACTAGACTGAAGCATTCTGAGAAACTTCTTTGTGATGAGTGCATTCAACACACAGACTTGAACGTTGTTTTTGATAGAACAGTTCTGAAACACTAAGTTTGTAGAATCCGCAAGTGTTTATTCGGAGCACCTTGAGGCCTATGTTGGAAAAGGAAATATCTTCACATAAAAACTAGAGAGAAGCATTCTCAGAAACTTCTTTGTGATGAGTGCATTCAACTCACAGACTTGAACCTACCAATTGATAGAGAAGTTTGGAAACACTCTTTTTGTAGAATCTGCAAGTGGATATTTGGAGCGCTTTGAGGCCTATGCTGGAAAAGGAAATATCTTCACATAAAAACCTGACAGAAGCATTCTCAGAAACTTCTTTGTGTTCAGTGCATTCAAATCACAGACTTGAATCTTTCTTTTGAAAGAGCAGTTTTGAAACACTCTTTATGTGAAATCTGCAAGTGGATATTTGGAGCACTTTGAGGCCTATGCTGAAAAATGGAATATCTTCACCAAAAAATTAGACAGAAGCATTCTCAGAAAGTTCTTCTCGATGCGTGCATTCAGCTCACAGAGTTGAACCTGACTTTTGATAGAGCAGTTTGGAAACTCTCTTTTTGTGAAATCTGCCATTGGATATTTCCAGCGATTTGAGGCCTATGCAAGGAAAAGGAAATATCTTCACTTCAAAACTGGACAGGAGCATTCTCAGAAACCTCTTTGTGATGAGTGCATTCAACTCGAAGACTGGAACGTTCCTTTTGATAGAACAGTTTTGAAACACTCCTTTTGGACAATCTGCAAATGTTTATTCGGAGCGCTTTGAGGCCTATGTAGGAAAAGGAAATATCTTCACCTAAAAATTAGACAGACGCATTCTCAGAAACTTCTTTGTGATGAGTGCATTCAACTCACACAATTGAAACTACCAATTGATAGAGAAGTTTGGAAACACTCTTTTTGTAGAATCTACAAGTGGATATTTGGAGCGCTTTGAGGCCTATGTTGGAAAAGGGAATATCTTCACCTAAAAACAAGACAGAAGCATTCTCAGAAACTTCTTTTTAATGAGTGCATTCAACTCAAAGTCTTGGACGTTCCTTTTGAGAGAACAGTTTTGAAACACTCTGTTTGTAGAATCTGCAGATGGATATTTGGAGAGATTTGAAGCCTCTGCTGGAAAAGGAAATACCTTCACCTGAAAACTAGACAGAAGCATTCTCAGAAACTTCTTTGTGTTGAGTGCACTCAACTCACAGACTTGAAGCTTTCTTTGGAAAGAGCAGTTTTGAAACACTCTTTTTGTAGAATCTGCAAGTGGATATTTGGAGCGCTTTGAGGCCCATGCTGGGAAATGGAATACCTTCACCTAAAAACTAGACTGAAGCATTCTCAGAAACTTCTTTGTGATGAGTGCATTCAACTCACAGACATGAACGTTGCTTTTGATAGAAAAGTTCTGAAACACTAAGTTTGTAGAATCCGCAAGTGTTTATTCGGAGCACCTTGGGGCCTATGTTGGAAAAGGAAATATCTTCACATAAAAACTAGAGAGAAGCATTCTCAGAAACTTCTTTGTGATGAGTGCATTCAACTCACAGACTTGAACCTACCAATTGATAGGGAAGTTTGGAAACACTCTTTTTGTAGAATCTGCAAGTGGATATTTGGAGCGTTTTGAGGCCCATTCTGGGAAATGGAATATCTTCACCTAAAAACTAGACTGAAGTATTCTGAGAAACTACTTTGTGATGAGTGCATTCAACTCACAGACTTGAACGTGGCTTTTGATACAACAGTTCTGAAACACTAAGTTTGTAGAATCCGCAAGTGTTTATTCGGAGCACCTTGAGGCCTACGTTGGAAAAGGAAATATTTTCACATAAAAACTAGAGAGAAGCATTCTCTGAAACTTCTTTGTGATGAGTGCATTCAACTCACAGACTTGAACCTTCCTATTGATAGGGAAGTTTGGAAACACTCTTTTTGTAGAATCTGCAAGTGGATATTTGGAGCGCTTTGAGACCCATGCTGGGAAATGGAATATCTTCACCTAAAAACTAGACTGAAGCATTCTGAGAAACTTCTTTGTGATGAGTGCATTCAACTCACAGATTTGAACCTACCAATTGATAGAGAAGTTTGGAAACACTCTTTTTGTAGAATCTGCAAGTGGATATTTGGAGCGCTTTGAGGCCTATGCTGGAAAAGGAAATATCTTCACATAAAAACCTGCCAGAAGTATTCTCAGAAACTTCTTTGTGTTCAGTGCATTCAAATCACCGACATGAATCTTTCTTTTGAAAAAGTAGTTTTGAAACAATCTTTTTGTAAAATCTGCAAGTGGATATTTGGAGCACTTTGAGGCCTATGCTGGGAAATGGAATATCTTCACCTATATACTAGACAGAAGCATTCTCAGAAAGTTCTTCTCAATGCGTGCATTCAACTCACAGACGTGAACCAAAAAGTTGATAGAGAAGTTTCAAAACACTTTTTTTGTAGAATCTGAAAGTGGATATTTGAAGCGCTTTGAGTTCTACGATGGAAAAGGAAATATCTTCACCTAAAAACCAGACAGCGGCATTTTCAGAAACCTCTTTGTGATGAGTGCATTCAACTCGAAGACTTGAACGTTCCTTTTGATAGAACAGTTCTGAAACACTAAGTTTGTAGAATCCGCAAATGTTTATTCGGAGCACCTTGAGGCCTATGTTGGAAAACGAAATATCTTCACCTAAAAAGTAGACAGAAGCATTCTCAGAAACTTCTTTGTGATGAATGCATTCAACTCACCGACTTGAACCTACCAATTGATAGGGAAGTTTGGAAACACTCTTTTTGTAGAATCTGCAAGTGGACATTTGGAGCGCTTTGAGGCCTATGCTGGAAACGGAAATATCTTCACTTAAAAACCTGACAGAAGCATTCTCAGAAACTTCTTTGTGTTCAGTGCATTCGAATCACGGACTTGAATCTTTCTTTTGAAAGAGCAGTTTTGAAACACTCTTTTTGTAAAATCTGCAAGCGGATGTTTGGAGCACTTTGAGGCCTATGCTGGGAAAAGGAATCTCTTCACGTAAAAACTAGACAGAAGCATTCTCAGAAAGTTCTTCTCGATGCGTGCATTCAACTCACAGAGTTGAACCTGTCTTTTGATAGAGCAGTTTGGAAACACTCTTTTGGTGAAATCTGCCATTGGATATTTCCAGCGATTTGAGGACTATGCAAGGAAAAGGAAATATCTTCACTTCAAAGCTGGACAGGAGCATTCTCAGAAACCTCTTTGTGATGAGTGCATTCAACTGGATGTCTTGAACGTTCCTTTTGATAGAACAGTTTTGAAACACTCCTTTTGGACAATCTGCAAATGTTTATTCGGAGCGCTTTGAGGCCTATGTTGGAAAAGGAAATATCTTCACCTAAAAACTAGACAGAAGCATTCTCGGAAACTTCTTTGTAATGAGTGCATTCAACTCACAGACTTGAACATACCAATTGATAGAGAAGTTTGGAAACACTCTTTTTGTAGAATCTGCAATTGGATATTTGGAGCGCTTTGACGCCTATGCTGGAAAAGGAAATATCTTCACATAAAAACCTGACAGAAGCATTCTCAGAAACTTCTTTGTGTCTGGTGCATTCAAATCACAGACTTGAATCTTTCTTTTGAAAGAGCAGTTTTGAAACACTCTTTTTGTAAAATCTGCAAGTGGATATTTGGAGCACTTTGAGGCCTATGCTGGGAAATTGAATATCTTCACCTAAAAACTAGACAGAAGCATTCTCAGAAAGTTCTTCTCGATGCATGCATTCAACTCACAGAGTTGAACCTGTCTTTTGATAGAGCAGTTTGGAAACACTCTTTTTGTGAAATCTGCCATTGGATATTTCCAGCGATTTGAGGCCAATGCAAGGAAAAGGAAATATCTTCACTTCAAAACTGGACAGGAGCATTCTCAGAAACCTCTTTGTGATGAGTGCATTCAACTCGAAGACTTGAACGTTCCTTTTGATAGAACAGTTTTGAAAAACTCCTTTTGGATAATTTGCAAATGTTTATGTGGAGCGCTTTGAGGCCTATGTTGGAAAAGAAAATATCTTCACCTAAAAACTAGACAGAAGCATTCTCGGAAACTTCTTTGTGATGAGCGCATTCAACTCACAGACTTGAACCTACCAATAGATATGGAAGTTTGGAAACACTGTTTTTGTAGACTCTGCAAGTGGATATTTGGAGCGCTTCGAGGCCTATGTTGGAAAAGGAAATATCTTCACCTAAAAACTAGACAGAAGCATTCTCGGAAACTTCTTTGTGATGAGTGCATGCAACTCAAAGACTTGAACGTTCCTTTTGAGAGAACAGTTTTGAAACACTCTTTTTGTAGAATCTGCACGTGGATATTTGGAGAGATATGAGGCCTCTGCTGGAAAAGGAAATATCTTCACCTGGAAACTAGACAGAAGCATTCTGAGAAACTACTTTGCATTGAGTGCACTCAACTCACAGACTTGAAGGTTTCTTTTGAAAGAGCAGTTTTGAAACACTCTTTTTGTAGAATCTGCAAGTGGATATTTGGAGCGCTTCAAGGCCCATGCTGGGAAATGGAATATCTTCACCTAAAAACTAGACTGAAGCATTCTCAGAAACTTCTTTGTGATGAGTGCATTCAACTCACAGACATGAAAGTTGCTTTTGATAGAACAGTTCTGAAACATTAAGTTTGTAGAATCCGCAAGTGTTTATTCGGAGCACCTTGAGGCCTATGTTGGAAAAGGAAATATCTTCACATAAAAACTAGAGAGAAGCATTCTCAGAAACTCCTTTGTGATGAGTGCATTCAACTCACAGACTTGAACCTACCAATTGATAGGGAAGTTTGGAAACACTCTTTTTGTAGAATCTGCAAGTGGATATTTGGAGCGCTTTGAGGCCCATGCTGGGAAATGGAATATCTTCACCTAAAAACTAGACTGAAGCATTCTGAGAAACTTCTTTGTGATGAGTGCATTCAACACACAGACTTGAACGTTGTTTTTGATAGAACAGTTCTGAAACACTAAGTTTGTAGAATCCGCAAGTGTTTATTCGGAGCACCTTGAGGCCTATGTTGGAAAAGGAAATATCTTCACATAAAAACTAGAGAGAAGCATTCTCAGAAACTTCTTTGTGATGAGTGCATTCAACTCACAGACTTGAACCTACCAATTGATAGAGAAGTTTGGAAACACTCTTTTTGTAGAATCTGCAAGTGGATATTTGGAGCGCTTTGAGGCCTATGCTGGAAAAGGAAATATCTTCACATAAAAACCTGACAGAAGCATTCTCAGAAACTTCTTTGTGTTCAGTGCATTCAAATCACAGACTTGAATCTTTCTTTTGAAAGAGCAGTTTTGAAACACTCTTTATGTGAAATCTGCAAGTGGATATTTGGAGCACTTTGAGGCCTATGCTGAAAAATGGAATATCTTCACCAAAAAATTAGACAGAAGCATTCTCAGAAAGTTCTTCTCGATGCGTGCATTCAGCTCACAGAGTTGAACCTGACTTTTGATAGAGCAGTTTGGAAACTCTCTTTTTGTGAAATCTGCCATTGGATATTTCCAGCGATTTGAGGCCTATGCAAGGAAAAGGAAATATCTTCACTTCAAAACTGGACAGGAGCATTCTCAGAAACCTCTTTGTGATGAGTGCATTCAACTCGAAGACTGGAACGTTCCTTTTGATAGAACAGTTTTGAAACACTCCTTTTGGACAATCTGCAAATGTTTATTCGGAGCGCTTTGAGGCCTATGTAGGAAAAGGAAATATCTTCACCTAAAAATTAGACAGACGCATTCTCAGAAACTTCTTTGTGATGAGTGCATTCAACTCACACAATTGAAACTACCAATTGATAGAGAAGTTTGGAAACACTCTTTTTGTAGAATCTACAAGTGGATATTTGGAGCGCTTTGAGGCCTATGTTGGAAAAGGGAATATCTTCACCTAAAAACAAGACAGAAGCATTCTCAGAAACTTCTTTTTAATGAGTGCATTCAACTCAAAGTCTTGGACGTTCCTTTTGAGAGAACAGTTTTGAAACACTCTGTTTGTAGAATCTGCAGATGGATATTTGGAGAGATTTGAAGCCTCTGCTGGAAAAGGAAATACCTTCACCTGAAAACTAGACAGAAGCATTCTCAGAAACTTCTTTGTGTTGAGTGCACTCAACTCACAGACTTGAAGCTTTCTTTGGAAAGAGCAGTTTTGAAACACTCTTTTTGTAGAATCTGCAAGTGGATATTTGGAGCGCTTTGAGGCCCATGCTGGGAAATGGAATACCTTCACCTAAAAACTAGACTGAAGCATTCTCAGAAACTTCTTTGTGATGAGTGCATTCAACTCACAGACATGAACGTTGCTTTTGATAGAAAAGTTCTGAAACACTAAGTTTGTAGAATCCGCAAGTGTTTATTCGGAGCACCTTGGGGCCTATGTTGGAAAAGGAAATATCTTCACATAAAAACTAGAGAGAAGCATTCTCAGAAACTTCTTTGTGATGAGTGCATTCAACTCACAGACTTGAACCTACCAATTGATAGGGAAGTTTGGAAACACTCTTTTTGTAGAATCTGCAAGTGGATATTTGGAGCGTTTTGAGGCCCATTCTGGGAAATGGAATATCTTCACCTAAAAACTAGACTGAAGTATTCTGAGAAACTACTTTGTGATGAGTGCATTCAACTCACAGACTTGAACGTGGCTTTTGATACAACAGTTCTGAAACACTAAGTTTGTAGAATCCGCAAGTGTTTATTCGGAGCACCTTGAGGCCTACGTTGGAAAAGGAAATATTTTCACATAAAAACTAGAGAGAAGCATTCTCTGAAACTTCTTTGTGATGAGTGCATTCAACTCACAGACTTGAACCTTCCTATTGATAGGGAAGTTTGGAAACACTCTTTTTGTAGAATCTGCAAGTGGATATTTGGAGCGCTTTGAGACCCATGCTGGGAAATGGAATATCTTCACCTAAAAACTAGACTGAAGCATTCTGAGAAACTTCTTTGTGATGAGTGCATTCAACTCACAGATTTGAACCTACCAATTGATAGAGAAGTTTGGAAACACTCTTTTTGTAGAATCTGCAAGTGGATATTTGGAGCGCTTTGAGGCCTATGCTGGAAAAGGAAATATCTTCACATAAAAACCTGCCAGAAGTATTCTCAGAAACTTCTTTGTGTTCAGTGCATTCAAATCACCGACATGAATCTTTCTTTTGAAAAAGTAGTTTTGAAACAATCTTTTTGTAAAATCTGCAAGTGGATATTTGGAGCACTTTGAGGCCTATGCTGGGAAATGGAATATCTTCACCTATATACTAGACAGAAGCATTCTCAGAAAGTTCTTCTCAATGCGTGCATTCAACTCACAGACGTGAACCAAAAAGTTGATAGAGAAGTTTCAAAACACTTTTTTTGTAGAATCTGAAAGTGGATATTTGAAGCGCTTTGAGTTCTACGATGGAAAAGGAAATATCTTCACCTAAAAACCAGACAGCGGCATTTTCAGAAACCTCTTTGTGATGAGTGCATTCAACTCGAAGACTTGAACGTTCCTTTTGATAGAACAGTTCTGAAACACTAAGTTTGTAGAATCCGCAAATGTTTATTCGGAGCACCTTGAGGCCTATGTTGGAAAACGAAATATCTTCACCTAAAAAGTAGACAGAAGCATTCTCAGAAACTTCTTTGTGATGAATGCATTCAACTCACCGACTTGAACCTACCAATTGATAGGGAAGTTTGGAAACACTCTTTTTGTAGAATCTGCAAGTGGACATTTGGAGCGCTTTGAGGCCTATGCTGGAAACGGAAATATCTTCACTTAAAAACCTGACAGAAGCATTCTCAGAAACTTCTTTGTGTTCAGTGCATTCGAATCACGGACTTGAATCTTTCTTTTGAAAGAGCAGTTTTGAAACACTCTTTTTGTAAAATCTGCAAGCGGATGTTTGGAGCACTTTGAGGCCTATGCTGGGAAAAGGAATCTCTTCACGTAAAAACTAGACAGAAGCATTCTCAGAAAGTTCTTCTCGATGCGTGCATTCAACTCACAGAGTTGAACCTGTCTTTTGATAGAGCAGTTTGGAAACACTCTTTTTGTGAAATCTGCCATTGGATATTTCCAGCGATTTGAGGACTATGCAAGGAAAAGGAAATATCTTCACTTCAAAGCTGGACAGGAGCATTCTCAGAAACCTCTTTGTGATGAGTGCATTCAACTGGATGTCTTGAACGTTCCTTTTGATAGAACAGTTTTGAAACACTCCTTTTGGACAATCTGCAAATGTTTATTCGGAGCGCTTTGAGGCCTATGTTGGAAAAGGAAATATCTTCACCTAAAAACTAGACAGAAGCATTCTCGGAAACTTCTTTGTAATGAGTGCATTCAACTCACAGACTTGAACATACCAATTGATAGAGAAGTTTGGAAACACTCTTTTTGTAGAATCTGCAATTGGATATTTGGAGCGCTTTGACGCCCATGCTGGAAAAGGAAATATCTTCACATAAAAACCTGACAGAAGCATTCTCAGAAACTTCTTTGTGTCTGGTGCATTCAAATCACAGACTTGAATCTTTCTTTTGAAAGAGCAGTTTTGAAACACTCTTTTTGTAAAATCTGCAAGTGGATATTTGGAGCACTTTGAGGCCTATGCTGGGAAATTGAATATCTTCACCTAAAAACTAGACAGAAGCATTCTCAGAAAGTTCTTCTCGATGCATGCATTCAACTCACAGAGTTGAACCTGTCTTTTGATAGAGCAGTTTGGAAACACTCTTTTTGTGAAATCTGCCATTGGATATTTCCAGCGATTTGAGGCCAATGCAAGGAAAAGGAAATATCTTCACTTCAAAACTGGACAGGAGCATTCTCAGAAACCTCTTTGTGATGAGTGCATTCAACTCGAAGACTTGAACGTTCCTTTTGATAGAACAGTTTTGAAAAACTCCTTTTGGATAATTTGCAAATGTTTATGTGGAGCGCTTTGAGGCCTATGTTGGAAAAGAAAATATCTTCACCTAAAAACTAGACAGAAGCATTCTCGGAAACTTCTTTGTGATGAGCGCATTCAACTCACAGACTTGAACCTACCAATAGATATGGAAGTTTGGAAACACTGTTTTTGTAGACTCTGCAAGTGGATATTTGGAGCGCTTCGAGGCCTATGTTGGAAAAGGAAATATCTTCACCTAAAAACTAGACAGAAGCATTCTCGGAAACTTCTTTGTGATGAGTGCATGCAACTCAAAGACTTGAACGTTCCTTTTGAGAGAACAGTTTTGAAACACTCTTTTTGTAGAATCTGCACGTGGATATTTGGAGAGATATGAGGCCTCTGCTGGAAAAGGAAATATCTTCACCTGGAAACTAGACAGAAGCATTCTGAGAAACTACTTTGCATTGAGTGCACTCAACTCACAGACTTGAAGGTTTCTTTTGAAAGAGCAGTTTTGAAACACTCTTTTTGTAGAATCTGCAAGTGGATATTTGGAGCGCTTCAAGGCCCATGCTGGGAAATGGAATATCTTCACCTAAAAACTAGACTGAAGCATTCTCAGAAACTTCTTTGTGATGAGTGCATTCAACTCACAGACATGAAAGTTGCTTTTGATAGAACAGTTCTGAAACATTAAGTTTGTAGAATCCGCAAGTGTTTATTCGGAGCACCTTGAGGCCTATGTTGGAAAAGGAAATATCTTCACATAAAAACTAGAGAGAAGCATTCTCAGAAACTCCTTTGTGATGAGTGCATTCAACTCACAGACTTGAACCTACCAATTGATAGGGAAGTTTGGAAACACTCTTTTTGTAGAATCTGCAAGTGGATATTTGGAGCGCTTTGAGGCCCATGCTGGGAAATGGAATATCTTCACCTAAAAACTAGACTGAAGCATTCTGAGAAACTTCTTTGTGATGAGTGCATTCAACACACAGACTTGAACGTTGTTTTTGATAGAACAGTTCTGAAACACTAAGTTTGTAGAATCCGCAAGTGTTTATTCAGAGCACCTTGAGGCCTATGTTGGAAAAGGAAATATCTTCACATAAAAACTAGAGAGAAGCATTCTCAGAAACTTCTTTGTGATGAGTGCATTCAACTCACAGACTTGAACCTACCAATTGATAGAGAAGTTTGGAAACACTCTTTTTGTAGAATCTGCAAGTGGATATTTGGAGCGCTTTGAGGCCTATGCTGGAAAAGGAAATATCTTCACATAAAAACCTGACAGAAGCATTCTCAGAAACTTCTTTGTGTTCAGTGCATTCAAATCACAGACTTGAATCTTTCTTTTGAAAGAGCAGTTTTGAAACACTCTTTATGTGAAATCTGCAAGTGGATATTTGGAGCACTTTGAGGCCTATGCTGAAAAATGGAATATCTTCACCAAAAAATTAGACAGAAGCATTCTCAGAAAGTTCTTCTCGATGCGTGCATTCAGCTCACAGAGTTGAACCTGACTTTTGATAGAGCAGTTTGGAAACTCTCTTTTTGTGAAATCTGCCATTGGATATTTCCAGCGATTTGAGGCCTATGCAAGGAAAAGGAAATATCTTCACTTCAAAACTGGACAGGAGCATTCTCAGAAACCTCTTTGTGATGAGTGCATTCAACTCGAAGACTGGAACGTTCCTTTTGATAGAACAGTTTTGAAACACTCCTTTTGGACAATCTGCAAATGTTTATTCGGAGCGCTTTGAGGCCTATGTAGGAAAAGGAAATATCTTCACCTAAAAATTAGACAGACGCATTCTCAGAAACTTCTTTGTGATGAGTGCATTCAACTCACACAATTGAAACTACCAATTGATAGAGAAGTTTGGAAACACTCTTTTTGTAGAATCTACAAGTGGATATTTGGAGCGCTTTGAGGCCTATGTTGGAAAAGGGAATATCTTCACCTAAAAACAAGACAGAAGCATTCTCAGAAACTTCTTTTTAATGAGTGCATTCAACTCAAAGTCTTGGACGTTCCTTTTGAGAGAACAGTTTTGAAACACTCTGTTTGTAGAATCTGCAGATGGATATTTGGAGAGATTTGAAGCCTCTGCTGGAAAAGGAAATACCTTCACCTGAAAACTAGACAGAAGCATTCTCAGAAACTTCTTTGTGTTGAGTGCACTCAACTCACAGACTTGAAGCTTTCTTTGGAAAGAGCAGTTTTGAAACACTCTTTTTGTAGAATCTGCAAGTGGATATTTGGAGCGCTTTGAGGCCCATGCTGGGAAATGGAATACCTTCACCTAAAAACTAGACTGAAGCATTCTCAGAAACTTCTTTGTGATGAGTGCATTCAACTCACAGACATGAACGTTGCTTTTGATAGAAAAGTTCTGAAACACTAAGTTTGTAGAATCCGCAAGTGTTTATTCGGAGCACCTTGGGGCCTATGTTGGAAAAGGAAATATCTTCACATAAAAACTAGAGAGAAGCATTCTCAGAAACTTCTTTGTGATGAGTGCATTCAACTCACAGACTTGAACCTACCAATTGATAGGGAAGTTTGGAAACACTCTTTTTGTAGAATCTGCAAGTGGATATTTGGAGCGTTTTGAGGCCCATTCTGGGAAATGGAATATCTTCACCTAAAAACTAGACTGAAGTATTCTGAGAAACTACTTTGTGATGAGTGCATTCAACTCACAGACTTGAACGTGGCTTTTGATACAACAGTTCTGAAACACTAAGTTTGTAGAATCCGCAAGTGTTTATTCGGAGCACCTTGAGGCCTACGTTGGAAAAGGAAATATTTTCACATAAAAACTAGAGAGAAGCATTCTCTGAAACTTCTTTGTGATGAGTGCATTCAACTCACAGACTTGAACCTTCCTATTGATAGGGAAGTTTGGAAACACTCTTTTTGTAGAATCTGCAAGTGGATATTTGGAGCGCTTTGAGACCCATGCTGGGAAATGGAATATCTTCACCTAAAAACTAGACTGAAGCATTCTGAGAAACTTCTTTGTGATGAGTGCATTCAACTCACAGATTTGAACCTACCAATTGATAGAGAAGTTTGGAAACACTCTTTTTGTAGAATCTGCAAGTGGATATTTGGAGCGCTTTGAGGCCTATGCTGGAAAAGGAAATATCTTCACATAAAAACCTGCCAGAAGTATTCTCAGAAACTTCTTTGTGTTCAGTGCATTCAAATCACCGACATGAATCTTTCTTTTGAAAAAGTAGTTTTGAAACAATCTTTTTGTAAAATCTGCAAGTGGATATTTGGAGCACTTTGAGGCCTATGCTGGGAAATGGAATATCTTCACCTATATACTAGACAGAAGCATTCTCAGAAAGTTCTTCTCAATGCGTGCATTCAACTCACAGACGTGAACCAAAAAGTTGATAGAGAAGTTTCAAAACACTTTTTTTGTAGAATCTGAAAGTGGATATTTGAAGCGCTTTGAGTTCTACGATGGAAAAGGAAATATCTTCACCTAAAAACCAGACAGCGGCATTTTCAGAAACCTCTTTGTGATGAGTGCATTCAACTCGAAGACTTGAACGTTCCTTTTGATAGAACAGTTCTGAAACACTAAGTTTGTAGAATCCGCAAATGTTTATTCGGAGCACCTTGAGGCCTATGTTGGAAAACGAAATATCTTCACCTAAAAAGTAGACAGAAGCATTCTCAGAAACTTCTTTGTGATGAATGCATTCAACTCACCGACTTGAACCTACCAATTGATAGGGAAGTTTGGAAACACTCTTTTTGTAGAATCTGCAAGTGGACATTTGGAGCGCTTTGAGGCCTATGCTGGAAACGGAAATATCTTCACTTAAAAACCTGACAGAAGCATTCTCAGAAACTTCTTTGTGTTCAGTGCATTCGAATCACGGACTTGAATCTTTCTTTTGAAAGAGCAGTTTTGAAACACTCTTTTTGTAAAATCTGCAAGCGGATGTTTGGAGCACTTTGAGGCCTATGCTGGGAAAAGGAATCTCTTCACGTAAAAACTAGACAGAAGCATTCTCAGAAAGTTCTTCTCGATGCGTGCATTCAACTCACAGAGTTGAACCTGTCTTTTGATAGAGCAGTTTGGAAACACTCTTTTTGTGAAATCTGCCATTGGATATTTCCAGCGATTTGAGGACTATGCAAGGAAAAGGAAATATCTTCACTTCAAAGCTGGACAGGAGCATTCTCAGAAACCTCTTTGTGATGAGTGCATTCAACTGGATGTCTTGAACGTTCCTTTTGATAGAACAGTTTTGAAACACTCCTTTTGGACAATCTGCAAATGTTTATTCGGAGCGCTTTGAGGCCTATGTTGGAAAAGGAAATATCTTCACCTAAAAACTAGACAGAAGCATTCTCGGAAACTTCTTTGTAATGAGTGCATTCAACTCACAGACTTGAACATACCAATTGATAGAGAAGTTTGGAAACACTCTTTTTGTAGAATCTGCAATTGGATATTTGGAGCGCTTTGACGCCTATGCTGGAAAAGGAAATATCTTCACATAAAAACCTGACAGAAGCATTCTCAGAAACTTCTTTGTGTCTGGTGCATTCAAATCACAGACTTGAATCTTTCTTTTGAAAGAGCAGTTTTGAAACACTCTTTTTGTAAAATCTGCAAGTGGATATTTGGAGCACTTTGAGGCCTATGCTGGGAAATTGAATATCTTCACCTAAAAACTAGACAGAAGCATTCTCAGAAAGTTCTTCTCGATGCATGCATTCAACTCACAGAGTTGAACCTGTCTTTTGATAGAGCAGTTTGGAAACACTCTTTTTGTGAAATCTGCCATTGGATATTTCCAGCGATTTGAGGCCAATGCAAGGAAAAGGAAATATCTTCACTTCAAAACTGGACAGGAGCATTCTCAGAAACCTCTTTGTGATGAGTGCATTCAACTCGAAGACTTGAACGTTCCTTTTGATAGAACAGTTTTGAAAAACTCCTTTTGGATAATTTGCAAATGTTTATGTGGAGCGCTTTGAGGCCTATGTTGGAAAAGAAAATATCTTCACCTAAAAACTAGACAGAAGCATTCTCGGAAACTTCTTTGTGATGAGCGCATTCAACTCACAGACTTGAACCTACCAATAGATATGGAAGTTTGGAAACACTGTTTTTGTAGACTCTGCAAGTGGATATTTGGAGCGCTTCGAGGCCTATGTTGGAAAAGGAAATATCTTCACCTAAAAACTAGACAGAAGCATTCTCGGAAACTTCTTTGTGATGAGTGCATGCAACTCAAAGACTTGAACGTTCCTTTTGAGAGAACAGTTTTGAAACACTCTTTTTGTAGAATCTGCACGTGGATATTTGGAGAGATATGAGGCCTCTGCTGGAAAAGGAAATATCTTCACCTGGAAACTAGACAGAAGCATTCTGAGAAACTACTTTGCATTGAGTGCACTCAACTCACAGACTTGAAGGTTTCTTTTGAAAGAGCAGTTTTGAAACACTCTTTTTGTAGAATCTGCAAGTGGATATTTGGAGCGCTTCAAGGCCCATGCTGGGAAATGGAATATCCTCACCTAAAAACTAGACTGAAGCATTCTCAGAAACTTCTTTGTGATGAGTGCATTCAACTCACAGACATGAAAGTTGCTTTTGATAGAACAGTTCTGAAACATTAAGTTTGTAGAATCCGCAAGTGTTTATTCGGAGCACCTTGAGGCCTATGTTGGAAAAGGAAATATCTTCACATAAAAACTAGAGAGAAGCATTCTCAGAAACTCCTTTGTGATGAGTGCATTCAACTCACAGACTTGAACCTACCAATTGATAGGGAAGTTTGGAAACACTCTTTTTGTAGAATCTGCAAGTGGATATTTGGAGCGCTTTGAGGCCCATGCTGGGAAATGGAATATCTTCACCTAAAAACTAGACTGAAGCATTCTGAGAAACTTCTTTGTGATGAGTGCATTCAACACACAGACTTGAACGTTGTTTTTGATAGAACAGTTCTGAAACACTAAGTTTGTAGAATCCGCAAGTGTTTATTCGGAGCACCTTGAGGCCTATGTTGGAAAAGGAAATATCTTCACATAAAAACTAGAGAGAAGCATTCTCAGAAACTTCTTTGTGATGAGTGCATTCAACTCACAGACTTGAACCTACCAATTGATAGAGAAGTTTGGAAACACTCTTTTTGTAGAATCTGCAAGTGGATATTTGGAGCGCTTTGAGGCCTATGCTGGAAAAGGAAATATCTTCACATAAAAACCTGACAAAAGCATTCTCAGAAACTTCTTTGTGTTCAGTGCATTCAAATCACAGACTTGAATCTTTCTATTGAAAGAGCAGTTTTGAAACACTCTTTATGTGAAATCTGCAAGTGGATATTTGGAGCACTTTGAGGCCTATGCTGAAAAATGGAATATCTTCACCAAAAAATTAGACAGAAGCATTCTCAGAAAGTTCTTCTCGATGCGTGCATTCAGCTCACAGAGTTGAACCTGACTTTTGATAGAGCAGTTTGGAAACTCTCTTTTTGTGAAATCTGCCATTGGATATTTCCAGCGATTTGAGGCCTATGCAAGGAAAAGGAAATATCTTCACTTCAAAACTGGACAGGAGCATTCTCAGAAACCTCTTTGTGATGAGTGCATTCAACTCGAAGACTGGAATGTTCCTTTTGATAGAACAGTTTTGAAACACTCCTTTTGGACAATCTGCAAATGTTTATTCGGAGCGCTTTGAGGCCTATGTAGGAAAAGGAAATATCTTCACCTAAAAATTAGACAGACGCATTCTCAGAAACTTCTTTGTGATGAGTGCATTCAACTCACACAATTGAAACTACCAATTGATAGAGAAGTTTGGAAACACTCTTTTTGTAGAATCTACAAGTGGATATTTGGAGCGCTTTGAGGCCTATGTTGGAAAAGGGAATATCTTCACCTAAAAACAAGACAGAAGCATTCTCAGAAACTTCTTTTTGATGAGTGCATTCAACTCAAAGTCTTGGACGTTCCTTTTGAGAGAACAGTTTTGAAACACTCTGTTTGTAGAATCTGCAGATGGATATTTGGAGAGATTTGAAGCCTCTGCTGGAAAAGGAAATACCTTCACCTGAAAACTAGACAGAAGCATTCTCAGAAACTTCTTTGTGTTGAGTGCACTCAACTCACAGACTTGAAGCTTTCTTTGGAAAGAGCAGTTTTGAAACACTCTTTTTGTAGAATCTGCAAGTGGATATTTGGAGCGCTTTGAGGCCCATGCTGGGAAATGGAATACCTTCACCTAAAAACTAGACTGAAGCATTCTCAGAAACTTCTTTGTGATGAGTGCATTCAACTCACAGACATGAACGTTGCTTTTGATAGAAAAGTTCTGAAACACTAAGTTTGTAGAATCCGCAAGTGTTTATTCGGAGCACCTTGGGGCCTATGTTGGAAAAGGAAATATCTTCACATAAAAACTAGAGAGAAGCATTCTCAGAAACTTCTTTGTGATGAGTGCATTCAACTCACAGACTTGAACCTACCAATTGATAGGGAAGTTTGGAAACACTCTTTTTGTAGAATCTGCAAGTGGATATTTGGAGCATTTTGAGGCCCATTCTGGGAAATGGAATATCTTCACCTAAAAACTAGACTGAAGTATTCTGAGAAACTACTTTGTGATGAGTGCATTCAACTCACAGACTTGAACGTGGCTTTTGATACAACAGTTCTGAAACACTAAGTTTGTAGAATCCGCAAGTGTTTATTCGGAGCACCTTGAGGCCTACGTTGGAAAAGGAAATATTTTCACATAAAAACTAGAGAGAAGCATTCTCTGAAACTTCTTTGTGATGAGTGCATTCAACTCACAGACTTGAACCTTTCTATTGATAGGGAAGTTTGGAAACACTCTTTTTGTAGAATCTGCAAGTGGATATTTGGAGCGCTTTGAGACCCATGCTGGGAAATGGAATATCTTCACCTAAAAACTAGACTGAAGGATTCTGAGAAACTTCTTTGTGATGAGTGCATTCAACTCACAGACTTGAACGTTGCTTTTGATAGAACAGTTCTGAAACACTAAGTTTGTAGAATCCGCAAGTGTTTATTCGGAGCACCTTGAGGCCTATGTTGGAAAAGGAAATATCTTCACATAAAAACTAGAAAGAAGCATTCTCAGAAACTTCTTTGTGATGAGTGCATTCAACTCACAGACTTGAACCTACGAATTGATAGAGAAGTTTGGAAACACTCTTTTTGAAGAATCTGCAAGTGGATATTTGGAACGCTTTGAGGCCTATGCTGGAAAAGGAAATATCTTCACATAAAAACCTGACAGAAGCATTCTCAGAAACTTCTTTGTGTTCAGTGCATTCAAATCACAGACTTGAATCTTTCCTTTGAAAGAGCAGATTTGAAACACTCTTTTTGTAAAATCTGCAAGTGGATATTTGGAGCAATTTGGGGTCTATGCTGGGAAATGAAATATCTTCACCTAAAAACTAGACAGAAGCATTCTCAGAAAGTTCTTCTCGATGCGTGCATTCCACTCACAGAGTTGAAACTGTCTTTTGATAGAGCAGTTTGGAAACACTCTTTTTGTGAAATCTGCCATTGGATATTTCCAGCGATTTGAGGCCTATGCAAGGAAAAGGAAATATCTTCACTTCAAAACTGGACAGGAGCATTCTCAGAAACCTCTTTGTGATGAGTGCATTCAACTCGAAGACTTGAACGTTCCTTTTGATAGAACAGTTTTGAAACACTCCTTTTGGACAATCTGCAAATGTTTATTCGGTGCGCTTTGAGGCCTATGTTGGAAAAGGAAATATCTTCACCTAAAAACTAGACAGAAGCATTCTCGGAAACTTCTTTGTGATGAGTGCATTCAACTCACAGATTTGAACCTACCAATTGATAGAGAAGTTTGGAAACACTCTTTTTGTAGAATCTGCAAGTGGATATTTGGAGCGCTTTGAGGCCTATGCTGGAAAAGGAAATATCTTCACATAAAAACCTGCCAGAAGTATTCTCAGAAACTTCTTTGTGTTCAGTGCATTCAAATCACCGACATGAATCTTTCTTTTGAAAAAGTAGTTTTGAAACAATCTTTTTGTAAAATCTGCAAGTGGATATTTGGAGCACTTTGAGGCCTATGCTGGGAAATGGAATATCTTCACCTATATACTAGACAGAAGCATTCTCAGAAAGTTCTTCTCAATGCGTGCATTCAACTCACAGACGTGAACCAAAAAGTTGATAGAGAAGTTTCAAAACACTTTTTTTGTAGAATCTGAAAGTGGATATTTGAAGCGCTTTGAGTTCTACGATGGAAAAGGAAATATCTTCACCTAAAAACCAGACAGCGGCATTTTCAGAAACCTCTTTGTGATGAGTGCATTCAACTCGAAGACTTGAACGTTCCTTTTGATAGAACAGTTCTGAAACACTAAGTTTGTAGAATCCGCAAATGTTTATTCGGAGCACCTTGAGGCCTATGTTGGAAAACGAAATATCTTCACCTAAAAAGTAGACAGAAGCATTCTCAGAAACTTCTTTGTGATGAATGCATTCAACTCACCGACTTGAACCTACCAATTGATAGGGAAGTTTGGAAACACTCTTTTTGTAGAATCTGCAAGTGGACATTTGGAGCGCTTTGAGGCCTATGCTGGAAACGGAAATATCTTCACTTAAAAACCTGACAGAAGCATTCTCAGAAACTTCTTTGTGTTCAGTGCATTCGAATCACGGACTTGAATCTTTCTTTTGAAAGAGCAGTTTTGAAACACTCTTTTTGTAAAATCTGCAAGCGGATGTTTGGAGCACTTTGAGGCCTATGCTGGGAAAAGGAATCTCTTCACGTAAAAACTAGACAGAAGCATTCTCAGAAAGTTCTTCTCGATGCGTGCATTCAACTCACAGAGTTGAACCTGTCTTTTGATAGAGCAGTTTGGAAACACTCTTTTTGTGAAATCTGCCATTGGATATTTCCAGCGATTTGAGGACTATGCAAGGAAAAGGAAATATCTTCACTTCAAAGCTGGACAGGAGCATTCTCAGAAACCTCTTTGTGATGAGTGCATTCAACTGGATGTCTTGAACGTTCCTTTTGATAGAACAGTTTTGAAACACTCCTTTTGGACAATCTGCAAATGTTTATTCGGAGCGCTTTGAGGCCTATGTTGGAAAAGGAAATATCTTCACCTAAAAACTAGACAGAAGCATTCTCGGAAACTTCTTTGTAATGAGTGCATTCAACTCACAGACTTGAACATACCAATTGATAGAGAAGTTTGGAAACACTCTTTTTGTAGAATCTGCAATTGGATATTTGGAGCGCTTTGACGCCTATGCTGGAAAAGGAAATATCTTCACATAAAAACCTGACAGAAGCATTCTCAGAAACTTCTTTGTGTCTGGTGCATTCAAATCACAGACTTGAATCTTTCTTTTGAAAGAGCAGTTTTGAAACACTCTTTTTGTAAAATCTGCAAGTGGATATTTGGAGCACTTTGAGGCCTATGCTGGGAAATTGAATATCTTCACCTAAAAACTAGACAGAAGCATTCTCAGAAAGTTCTTCTCGATGCATGCATTCAACTCACAGAGTTGAACCTGTCTTTTGATAGAGCAGTTTGGAAACACTCTTTTTGTGAAATCTGCCATTGGATATTTCCAGCGATTTGAGGCCAATGCAAGGAAAAGGAAATATCTTCACTTCAAAACTGGACAGGAGCATTCTCAGAAACCTCTTTGTGATGAGTGCATTCAACTCGAAGACTTGAACGTTCCTTTTGATAGAACAGTTTTGAAAAACTCCTTTTGGATAATTTGCAAATGTTTATGTGGAGCGCTTTGAGGCCTATGTTGGAAAAGAAAATATCTTCACCTAAAAACTAGACAGAAGCATTCTCGGAAACTTCTTTGTGATGAGCGCATTCAACTCACAGACTTGAACCTACCAATAGATATGGAAGTTTGGAAACACTGTTTTTGTAGACTCTGCAAGTGGATATTTGGAGCGCTTCGAGGCCTATGTTGGAAAAGGAAATATCTTCACCTAAAAACTAGACAGAAGCATTCTCGGAAACTTCTTTGTGATGAGTGCATGCAACTCAAAGACTTGAACGTTCCTTTTGAGAGAACAGTTTTGAAACACTCTTTTTGTAGAATCTGCACGTGGATATTTGGAGAGATATGAGGCCTCTGCTGGAAAAGGAAATATCTTCACCTGGAAACTAGACAGAAGCATTCTGAGAAACTACTTTGCATTGAGTGCACTCAACTCACAGACTTGAAGGTTTCTTTTGAAAGAGCAGTTTTGAAACACTCTTTTTGTAGAATCTGCAAGTGGATATTTGGAGCGCTTCAAGGCCCATGCTGGGAAATGGAATATCTTCACCTAAAAACTAGACTGAAGCATTCTCAGAAACTTCTTTGTGATGAGTGCATTCAACTCACAGACATGAAAGTTGCTTTTGATAGAACAGTTCTGAAACATTAAGTTTGTAGAATCCGCAAGTGTTTATTCGGAGCACCTTGAGGCCTATGTTGGAAAAGGAAATATCTTCACATAAAAACTAGAGAGAAGCATTCTCAGAAACTCCTTTGTGATGAGTGCATTCAACTCACAGACTTGAACCTACCAATTGATAGGGAAGTTTGGAAACACTCTTTTTGTAGAATCTGCAAGTGGATATTTGGAGCGCTTTGAGGCCCATGCTGGGAAATGGAATATCTTCACCTAAAAACTAGACTGAAGCATTCTGAGAAACTTCTTTGTGATGAGTGCATTCAACACACAGACTTGAACGTTGTTTTTGATAGAACAGTTCTGAAACACTAAGTTTGTAGAATCCGCAAGTGTTTATTCGGAGCACCTTGAGGCCTATGTTGGAAAAGGAAATATCTTCACATAAAAACTAGAGAGAAGCATTCTCAGAAACTTCTTTGTGATGAGTGCATTCAACTCACAGACTTGAACCTACCAATTGATAGAGAAGTTTGGAAACACTCTTTTTGTAGAATCTGCAAGTGGATATTTGGAGCGCTTTGAGGCCTATGCTGGAAAAGGAAATATCTTCACATAAAAACCTGACAGAAGCATTCTCAGAAACTTCTTTGTGTTCAGTGCATTCAAATCACAGACTTGAATCTTTCTTTTGAAAGAGCAGTTTTGAAACACTCTTTATGTGAAATCTGCAAGTGGATATTTGGAGCACTTTGAGGCCTATGCTGAAAAATGGAATATCTTCACCAAAAAATTAGACAGAAGCATTCTCAGAAAGTTCTTCTCGATGCGTGCATTCAGCTCACAGAGTTGAACCTGACTTTTGATAGAGCAGTTTGGAAACTCTCTTTTTGTGAAATCTGCCATTGGATATTTCCAGCGATTTGAGGCCTATGCAAGGAAAAGGAAATATCTTCACTTCAAAACTGGACAGGAGCATTCTCAGAAACCTCTTTGTGATGAGTGCATTCAACTCGAAGACTGGAACGTTCCTTTTGATAGAACAGTTTTGAAACACTCCTTTTGGACAATCTGCAAATGTTTATTCGGAGCGCTTTGAGGCCTATGTAGGAAAAGGAAATATCTTCACCTAAAAATTAGACAGACGCATTCTCAGAAACTTCTTTGTGATGAGTGCATTCAACTCACACAATTGAAACTACCAATTGATAGAGAAGTTTGGAAACACTCTTTTTGTAGAATCTACAAGTGGATATTTGGAGCGCTTTGAGGCCTATGTTGGAAAAGGGAATATCTTCACCTAAAAACAAGACAGAAGCATTCTCAGAAACTTCTTTTTAATGAGTGCATTCAACTCAAAGTCTTGGACGTTCCTTTTGAGAGAACAGTTTTGAAACACTCTGTTTGTAGAATCTGCAGATGGATATTTGGAGAGATTTGAAGCCTCTGCTGGAAAAGGAAATACCTTCACCTGAAAACTAGACAGAAGCATTCTCAGAAACTTCTTTGTGTTGAGTGCACTCAACTCACAGACTTGAAGCTTTCTTTGGAAAGAGCAGTTTTGAAACACTCTTTTTGTAGAATCTGCAAGTGGATATTTGGAGCGCTTTGAGGCCCATGCTGGGAAATGGAATACCTTCACCTAAAAACTAGACTGAAGCATTCTCAGAAACTTCTTTGTGATGAGTGCATTCAACTCACAGACATGAACGTTGCTTTTGATAGAAAAGTTCTGAAACACTAAGTTTGTAGAATCCGCAAGTGTTTATTCGGAGCACCTTGGGGCCTATGTTGGAAAAGGAAATATCTTCACATAAAAACTAGAGAGAAGCATTCTCAGAAACTTCTTTGTGATGAGTGCATTCAACTCACAGACTTGAACCTACCAATTGATAGGGAAGTTTGGAAACACTCTTTTTGTAGAATCTGCAAGTGGATATTTGGAGCGTTTTGAGGCCCATTCTGGGAAATGGAATATCTTCACCTAAAAACTAGACTGAAGTATTCCGAGAAACTACTTTGTGATGAGTGCATTCAACTCACAGACTTGAACGTGGCTTTTGATACAACAGTTCTGAAACACTAAGTTTGTAGAATCCGCAAGTGTTTATTCGGAGCACCTTGAGGCCTACGTTGGAAAAGGAAATATTTTCACATAAAAACTAGAGAGAAGCATTCTCTGAAACTTCTTTGTGATGAGTGCATTCAACTCACAGACTTGAACCTTCCTATTGATAGGGAAGTTTGGAAACACTCTTTTTGTAGAATCTGCAAGTGGATATTTGGAGCGCTTTGAGACCCATGCTGGGAAATGGAATATCTTCACCTAAAAACTAGACTGAAGCATTCTGAGAAACTTCTTTGTGATGAGTGCATTCAACTCACAGATTTGAACCTACCAATTGATAGAGAAGTTTGGAAACACTCTTTTTGTAGAATCTGCAAGTGGATATTTGGAGCGCTTTGAGGCCTATGCTGGAAAAGGAAATATCTTCACATAAAAACCTGCCAGAAGTATTCTCAGAAACTTCTTTGTGTTCAGTGCATTCAAATCACCGACATGAATCTTTCTTTTGAAAAAGTAGTTTTGAAACAATCTTTTTGTAAAATCTGCAAGTGGATATTTGGAGCACTTTGAGGCCTATGCTGGGAAATGGAATATCTTCACCTATATACTAGACAGAAGCATTCTCAGAAAGTTCTTCTCAATGCGTGCATTCAACTCACAGACGTGAACCAAAAAGTTGATAGAGAAGTTTCAAAACACTTTTTTTGTAGAATCTGAAAGTGGATATTTGAAGCGCTTTGAGTTCTACGATGGAAAAGGAAATATCTTCACCTAAAAACCAGACAGCGGCATTTTCAGAAACCTCTTTGTGATGAGTGCATTCAACTCGAAGACTTGAACGTTCCTTTTGATAGAACAGTTCTGAAACACTAAGTTTGTAGAATCCGCAAATGTTTATTCGGAGCACCTTGAGGCCTATGTTGGAAAACGAAATATCTTCACCTAAAAAGTAGACAGAAGCATTCTCAGAAACTTCTTTGTGATGAATGCATTCAACTCACCGACTTGAACCTACCAATTGATAGGGAAGTTTGGAAACACTCTTTTTGTAGAATCTGCAAGTGGACATTTGGAGCGCTTTGAGGCCTATGCTGGAAACGGAAATATCTTCACTTAAAAACCTGACAGAAGCATTCTCAGAAACTTCTTTGTGTTCAGTGCATTCGAATCACGGACTTGAATCTTTCTTTTGAAAGAGCAGTTTTGAAACACTCTTTTTGTAAAATCTGCAAGCGGATGTTTGGAGCACTTTGAGGCCTATGCTGGGAAAAGGAATCTCTTCACGTAAAAACTAGACAGAAGCATTCTCAGAAAGTTCTTCTCGATGCGTGCATTCAACTCACAGAGTTGAACCTGTCTTTTGATAGAGCAGTTTGGAAACACTCTTTTGGTGAAATCTGCCATTGGATATTTCCAGCGATTTGAGGACTATGCAAGGAAAAGGAAATATCTTCACTTCAAAGCTGGACAGGAGCATTCTCAGAAACCTCTTTGTGATGAGTGCATTCAACTGGATGTCTTGAACGTTCCTTTTGATAGAACAGTTTTGAAACACTCCTTTTGGACAATCTGCAAATGTTTATTCGGAGCGCTTTGAGGCCTATGTTGGAAAAGGAAATATCTTCACCTAAAAACTAGACAGAAGCATTCTCGGAAACTTCTTTGTAATGAGTGCATTCAACTCACAGACTTGAACATACCAATTGATAGAGAAGTTTGGAAACACTCTTTTTGTAGAATCTGCAATTGGATATTTGGAGCGCTTTGACGCCTATGCTGGAAAAGGAAATATCTTCACATAAAAACCTGACAGAAGCATTCTCAGAAACTTCTTTGTGTCTGGTGCATTCAAATCACAGACTTGAATCTTTCTTTTGAAAGAGCAGTTTTGAAACACTCTTTTTGTAAAATCTGCAAGTGGATATTTGGAGCACTTTGAGGCCTATGCTGGGAAATTGAATATCTTCACCTAAAAACTAGACAGAAGCATTCTCAGAAAGTTCTTCTCGATGCATGCATTCAACTCACAGAGTTGAACCTGTCTTTTGATAGAGCAGTTTGGAAACACTCTTTTTGTGAAATCTGCCATTGGATATTTCCAGCGATTTGAGGCCAATGCAAGGAAAAGGAAATATCTTCACTTCAAAACTGGACAGGAGCATTCTCAGAAACCTCTTTGTGATGAGTGCATTCAACTCGAAGACTTGAACGTTCCTTTTGATAGAACAGTTTTGAAAAACTCCTTTTGGATAATTTGCAAATGTTTATGTGGAGCGCTTTGAGGCCTATGTTGGAAAAGAAAATATCTTCACCTAAAAACTAGACAGAAGCATTCTCGGAAACTTCTTTGTGATGAGCGCATTCAACTCACAGACTTGAACCTACCAATAGATATGGAAGTTTGGAAACACTGTTTTTGTAGACTCTGCAAGTGGATATTTGGAGCGCTTCGAGGCCTATGTTGGAAAAGGAAATATCTTCACCTAAAAACTAGACAGAAGCATTCTCGGAAACTTCTTTGTGATGAGTGCATGCAACTCAAAGACTTGAACGTTCCTTTTGAGAGAACAGTTTTGAAACACTCTTTTTGTAGAATCTGCACGTGGATATTTGGAGAGATATGAGGCCTCTGCTGGAAAAGGAAATATCTTCACCTGGAAACTAGACAGAAGCATTCTGAGAAACTACTTTGCATTGAGTGCACTCAACTCACAGACTTGAAGGTTTCTTTTGAAAGAGCAGTTTTGAAACACTCTTTTTGTAGAATCTGCAAGTGGATATTTGGAGCGCTTCAAGGCCCATGCTGGGAAATGGAATATCTTCACCTAAAAACTAGACTGAAGCATTCTCAGAAACTTCTTTGTGATGAGTGCATTCAACTCACAGACATGAAAGTTGCTTTTGATAGAACAGTTCTGAAACATTAAGTTTGTAGAATCCGCAAGTGTTTATTCGGAGCACCTTGAGGCCTATGTTGGAAAAGGAAATATCTTCACATAAAAACTAGAGAGAAGCATTCTCAGAAACTCCTTTGTGATGAGTGCATTCAACTCACAGACTTGAACCTACCAATTGATAGGGAAGTTTGGAAACACTCTTTTTGTAGAATCTGCAAGTGGATATTTGGAGCGCTTTGAGGCCCATGCTGGGAAATGGAATATCTTCACCTAAAAACTAGACTGAAGCATTCTGAGAAACTTCTTTGTGATGAGTGCATTCAACACACAGACTTGAACGTTGTTTTTGATAGAACAGTTCTGAAACACTAAGTTTGTAGAATCCGCAAGTGTTTATTCGGAGCACCTTGAGGCCTATGTTGGAAAAGGAAATATCTTCACATAAAAACTAGAGAGAAGCATTCTCAGAAACTTCTTTGTGATGAGTGCATTCAACTCACAGACTTGAACCTACCAATTGATAGAGAAGTTTGGAAACACTCTTTTTGTAGAATCTGCAAGTGGATATTTGGAGCGCTTTGAGGCCTATGCTGGAAAAGGAAATATCTTCACATAAAAACCTGACAGAAGCATTCTCAGAAACTTCTTTGTGTTCAGTGCATTCAAATCACAGACTTGAATCTTTCTTTTGAAAGAGCAGTTTTGAAACACTCTTTATGTGAAATCTGCAAGTGGATATTTGGAGCACTTTGAGGCCTATGCTGAAAAATGGAATATCTTCACCAAAAAATTAGACAGAAGCATTCTCAGAAAGTTCTTCTCGATGCGTGCATTCAGCTCACAGAGTTGAACCTGACTTTTGATAGAGCAGTTTGGAAACTCTCTTTTTGTGAAATCTGCCATTGGATATTTCCAGCGATTTGAGGCCTATGCAAGGAAAAGGAAATATCTTCACTTCAAAACTGGACAGGAGCATTCTCAGAAACCTCTTTGTGATGAGTGCATTCAACTCGAAGACTGGAACGTTCCTTTTGATAGAACAGTTTTGAAACACTCCTTTTGGACAATCTGCAAATGTTTATTCGGAGCGCTTTGAGGCCTATGTAGGAAAAGGAAATATCTTCACCTAAAAATTAGACAGACGCATTCTCAGAAACTTCTTTGTGATGAGTGCATTCAACTCACACAATTGAAACTACCAATTGATAGAGAAGTTTGGAAACACTCTTTTTGTAGAATCTACAAGTGGATATTTGGAGCGCTTTGAGGCCTATGTTGGAAAAGGGAATATCTTCACCTAAAAACAAGACAGAAGCATTCTCAGAAACTTCTTTTTGATGAGTGCATTCAACTCAAAGTCTTGGACGTTCCTTTTGAGAGAACAGTTTTGAAACACTCTGTTTGTAGAATCTGCAGATGGATATTTGGAGAGATTTGAAGCCTCTGCTGGAAAAGGAAATACCTTCACCTGAAAACTAGACAGAAGCATTCTCAGAAACTTCTTTGTGTTGAGTGCACTCAACTCACAGACTTGAAGCTTTCTTTGGAAAGAGCAGTTTTGAAACACTCTTTTTGTAGAATCTGCAAGTGGATATTTGGAGCGCTTTGAGGCCCATGCTGGGAAATGGAATACCTTCACCTAAAAACTAGACTGAAGCATTCTCAGAAACTTCTTTGTGATGAGTGCATTCAACTCACAGACATGAACGTTGCTTTTGATAGAAAAGTTCTGAAACACTAAGTTTGTAGAATCCGCAAGTGTTTATTCGGAGCACCTTGGGGCCTATGTTGGAAAAGGAAATATCTTCACATAAAAACTAGAGAGAAGCATTCTCAGAAACTTCTTTGTGATGAGTGCATTCAACTCACAGACTTGAACCTACCAATTGATAGGGAAGTTTGGAAACACTCTTTTTGTAGAATCTGCAAGTGGATATTTGGAGCATTTTGAGGCCCATTCTGGGAAATGGAATATCTTCACCTAAAAACTAGACTGAAGTATTCTGAGAAACTACTTTGTGATGAGTGCATTCAACTCACAGACTTGAACGTGGCTTTTGATACAACAGTTCTGAAACACTAAGTTTGTAGAATCCGCAAGTGTTTATTCGGAGCACCTTGAGGCCTACGTTGGAAAAGGAAATATTTTCACATAAAAACTAGAGAGAAGCATTCTCTGAAACTTCTTTGTGATGAGTGCATTCAACTCACAGACTTGAACCTTTCTATTGATAGGGAAGTTTGGAAACACTCTTTTTGTAGAATCTGCAAGTGGATATTTGGAGCGCTTTGAGACCCATGCTGGGAAATGGAATATCTTCACCTAAAAACTAGACTGAAGGATTCTGAGAAACTTCTTTGTGATGAGTGCATTCAACTCACAGACTTGAACGTTGCTTTTGATAGAACAGTTCTGAAACACTAAGTTTGTAGAATCCGCAAGTGTTTATTCGGAGCACCTTGAGGCCTATGTTGGAAAAGGAAATATCTTCACATAAAAACTAGAAAGAAGCATTCTCAGAAACTTCTTTGTGATGAGTGCATTCAACTCACAGACTTGAACCTACGAATTGATAGAGAAGTTTGGAAACACTCTTTTTGAAGAATCTGCATGTGGATATTTGGAACGCTTTGAGGCCTATGCTGGAAAAGGAAATATCTTCACATAAAAACCTGACAGAAGCATTCTCAGAAACTTCTTTGTGTTCAGTGCATTCAAATCACAGACTTGAATCTTTCCTTTGAAAGAGCAGATTTGAAACACTCTTTTTGTAAAATCTGCAAGTGGATATTTGGAGCAATTTGGGGTCTATGCTGGGAAATGAAATATCTTCACCTAAAAACTAGACAGAAGTATTCTCAGAAAGTTCTTCTCGATGCGTGCATTCCACTCACAGAGTTGAAACTGTCTTTTGATAGAGCAGTTTGGAAACACTCTTTTTGTGAAATCTGCCATTGGATATTTCCAGCGATTTGAGGCCTATGCAAGGAAAAGGAAATATCTTCACTTCAAAACTGGACAGGAGCATTCTCAGAAACCTCTTTGTGATGAGTGCATTCAACTCGAAGACTTGAACGTTCCTTTTGATAGAACAGTTTTGAAACACTCCTTTTGGACAATCTGCAAATGTTTATTCGGTGCGCTTTGAGGCCTATGTTGGAAAAGGAAATATCTTCACCTAAAAACTAGACAGAAGCATTCTCGGAAACTTCTTTGTGATGAGTGCATTCAACTCACAGAATTGAACCTACCAATTGATAGAGAAGTTTTGAAACACTCTTTTTGTAGAATCTGCAAGTGGATATTTTGAGCGCTTTGAGGCCAATGTTGGAAAAGGAAATATCTTCACCTAAAAACTAGACAGAAGCATTCTCGGAAACTTCTTTGTGATGAGTGCATTCAACTCAAAGTCTTGAACGTTCCTTTTGAGAGAACAGTTTTGAAACACTCTTTTTGTAGAATCTGCACGTGGATATTTGGAGAGATATGAGGCCTCTGCTGGAAAAGGAAATATCTTCACCTGAAAACTAGACAGAAGCATTCTGAGAAAATTCTTTGTGTTGAGTGCATTCAACTCACAGACTTGAAGCTTTCTTTGGAAAGAGCAGTTTTGAAACACTCTTTTTGTAGAATCTGCACGTGGATATTTGGAGCGATTTGAGGCCTATGCTGGGAAATCAGGTATCTTCACCTGAAAACTAGACAGAAGCATTCTCAGAAACTTCTTTGTGTTCAGTGCATTCAATTCACAAACTTGAAGCTTTCTTTTGAAAGAGCAGTTTTGAAACACTCTTTTTGTAAAATCTGCAAGTGGATATTTGGAGCACTTTGGGGCCTATGCTGGGAAATGGAATATCTTCACCTAAAAACCAGACAGAAGCATTCTCAGAAAGTTCTTCTCGATGCGTGCATTCAACTCACAGAGTTGAACCTGTCTTTTGATAGAGCAGTTTGGAAACACTCTTTTTGTGATATCTGCCATTGGATATTTCCAGCGATTTGAGGCCTATGCAAGGAAAAGGAAATATCTTCACTTCAAAACTGGACAGGAGCATTCTCAGAAACCTCTTTGTGATGAGTGCATTCAACTCGAAGACTTGAACGTTCCTTTTGATAGAACAGTTTTGAAACACTCCTTTTGGACAATCTGCAAATGTTTATTCGGAGCGCTTTGAGGCCTATGTCGGAAAAGGAAATATCTTCATTTAAAAACTAGACAGAAGCATTCTCGGAAACCTCTTTGTGATGAGTGCATTCAAATCAAGGACTTGAACGTTCCTTTTGAGAGAACAGTTTTGAAACACTCTTTTTGTAGAATCTGCACGTGGATATTTGGAGTGAATTGAGGCCTATGTTGGAAAAGGAAATATCTTCACCTAAAAACTAGACAGAAGCATTCTCGGAAACTTCCTTGTGATAAGTGCATTCAACTCACAGAATTGAACCTATCAATTGATAGAGAAGTTTGGAAACACTCTTTTTGTAGAATCTGCAAGTGGATATTTGGAGAGCTTTGAGGCCTATGATGGAAAAGGAAATATCTTCACCTAAAAACTAGACAGAAGCATTCTCGGAAACTTCTTTGTGATGAGTGCATTCAACTCAAAGACTTGAACGTTCCTTTTGAGAGAAGTGTTTTGAAACACTCTTTTTGTAGAATCTGCACGTGGATATTTGGAGCGCTTTGAGGCCTCTGCTGGAAAAGGAAATATCTTCACATCAAAACTAGACAGAAGCATTCTGAGAAAATTCTTTGTGTTGAGTGCATTCAACTCACGGACTTGAAGCTTTCTGTTGAAAGAGCAGTTTTGAAACACTCTTTTTGTAGAATCTGCAAGTGGATATTTGGAGCGATTTGAGGCCTATGCTGGGAAATGAAGTATCTTCACCTGAAGACTAGACAGAAGCATTCTCAGAAACTTCTTTGTGTTGAGTGCATT
The DNA here is from genome assembly GCF_028885625.2 of Pongo pygmaeus. Lineage (NCBI taxonomy): Eukaryota > Metazoa > Chordata > Mammalia > Primates > Hominidae > Pongo > Pongo pygmaeus. The sequence goes on from NC_072382.2 coordinate 51,420,771, forward strand.
TATCTCACAGACTTGAAGCTTTTTTTTGGAAGAGCAGTTTTGAAACACTCTTTTTGTAGAATCTGCAAGTGGATATTTGGAGCGCTTTGAGGCCCATGCTGGGAAATGGAATATCTTCACCTAAAAACTAGACTGAAGCATTCTGAGAAACTTCTTTGTGATGAGTGCATTCAACACACAGACTTGAACGTTGTTTTTGATAGAACAGTTCTGAAACACTAAGTTTGTAGAATCCGCAAGTGTTTATTCGGAGCACCTTGAGGCCTATGTTGGAAAAGGAAATATCTTCACATAAAAACTAGAGAGAAGCATTCTCAGAAACTTCTTTGTGATGAGTGCATTCAACTCACAGACTTGAACCTACCAATTGATAGAGAAGTTAGGAAACACTCTTTTCGTAGAATCTGCAAGTGGATATTTGGAGCGCTATGAGGCCTAAGCTGGAAAAGGAAATATCTTCACATAAAAACCTGACAGAAGCATTCTCAGAAACTTCTTTGTGTTCAGTGCATTCAAATCACAGACTTGAATCTTTCTTTTGAAAGAGCAGTTTTGAAACACTCTTTTTGTAAAATCTGCAAGTGGATATTTGGAGCATTTTGAGGCCTATGCTGAAAAATGGAATATCTTCACCTAAAAACTAGACAGAAGCATTCTCAGAAAGTACTTCTCGATGCGTGCATTCAACTAACAGAGTTGAACCTGTCTTTTGATAGAGCAGTTTGGAAACACTCTTTTTGTGAAATCTGCCATTGGATATTTCCAGCGATTGGAGGGCTATGCAAGGAAAAGGAAATATCTTCATTTCCAAACTGGACTGGAGCATTCTCAGAAACCTCTTTGTGATGAGTGCATTCAAGTCGAAGACTTGAACGTTCCTTTTGATAGAACAGTTTTGAAACACTCCTTTTGGACAATCTGCAAATGTTTATTCGGAGCGCTTTGAGGCCTATGTTAGAAAAGGAAATATCTTCACCTAAAAACTAGACAGAAACATTCTCGGAAACTTCTTTGTGATGAGCGCATTCAACTCACAGAATAGAAGCTACCAATTGATAGAGAAGTTTGGGAACACTCTTTTTGTAGAATCTGCAAGTGGATATTTGGAGCGCTTTGATGCCTATGTTGGAAAAGGAAATATCTTCACCTAAAAACTAGACAGAAGCATTCTCAGAAACTTCTTTGTGATGAGTGCATTCAACTCAAATACTTGAACGTTCCTTTTGAGAGAACAGTTTTGAAACACTCTTTTTGTAGAATCTGCACGTGGATATTTGGAGCGCTTTGAGGCCTCTGCTGGAAAAGGAAATATCTTCACATCAAAACTAGACAGAAGCATTCTGATAAACTTCTTTGTGTTCAGTGCATTCAACTCACAGACTTGAAGATTTCTTTTGAAAGAGCAGTTTTGAAACACTCTTTTTGTGAAATCTGCAAGTGGATATTTCCAGCGATTTGAGGCCTATACAAGGAAAAGGAAATATCTTCACTTCAAAACTGGACGAGAGCATTCTCAGAAAGCTCTTTGTGATGAGTGCATTCAACTCGAAGACTTGAACGTTCCTTTTGATAGAACAGTTTTGAAACACTCTTTTTGTATAATCTGCACGTGGATATTTGGAGCGCTTTGAGGCCTCTGCTGGAAAAGGAAATATCTTCACATAAAAACTAGACAGAAGCATTCTGAGAAACTTCTTTGTGTTGAGTGCATTCAACTCACAGACTTGAAGCTTTCTTTTGAAAGAGCAGTTTTGAAACACTCTTTTTGTGAAATCTGCCATTGGATATTTCCAGCGATTTGAGGCCTATGCAAGGAAAAGGAAATATCTTCACTTCAAAACTGGACAGGAGCATTCTCAGAAACCTCTTTGTGATGAGTGCATTCAACCCGAAGACTTGAACGTTCCTTTTGATAGAACAGTTTTGAAACACTCCTTTTGGACAATCTGCAAATGTTTATTCGGAGCGCTTTGAGGCCTATGTAGGAAAAGGAAATATCTTCACCTAAAAATTAGACAGACGCATTCTCGGAAACTTCTTTGTGATGAGTGCATTCAACTCACAGAATTGAAACTACCAATTGATAGAGAAGTTTGGAAACACTCTTTTTGTAGAATCTGCAAGTGGATATTTGGAGCGCTTTGAGGCCTATGTTGGAAAAGGGAATATCTTCACCTAAAAACAAGACACAAACATTCTCAGAAACTTCTTTTTGATGAGTGCATTCAACTCAAAGTCTTGGACGTTCCTTTTGAGAGAACAGTTTTGAAACACTCTTTTTGTAGAATCTGCAGATGGATATTTGGAGAGATTTGAAGCCTCTGCTGGAAAAGGAAATATCTTCACCTGAAAACTAGACAGAAGCATTCTCAGAAACTTCTTTGTGTTGAGTGCACTCAACTCACAGACTTGAAGCTTTCTTTGGAAAGAGCAGTTTTGAAACACTCTTTTTGTAGAATCTGCAAGTGGATATTTGGAGCGCTTTGAGGCCCATGCTGGGAAATGGAATACCTTCACCTAAAAACTAGACTGAAGCATTCTCAGAAACTTCTTTGTGATGAGTGCATTCAACTCACAGACATGAACGTTGCTTTTGATAGAAAAGTTCTGAAACACTAAGTTTGTAGAATCCGCAAGTGTTTATTCGGAGCACCTTGAGGCCTATGTTGGAAAAGGGAATATCTTCACATAAAAACTAGAGAGAAGCATTCTCAGAAACTTCTTTGTGATGAGTGCATTCAACTCACAGTCTTGAACCTACCAATTGATAGAGAAGTTTGGAAACACTCTTTTTGTAGAATATGCAAGTGGATAATTGGAACGCTTTGAGGCCTATGCTGGAAAAGGAAATATCTTCACATAAAAACCTGACAGAAGCATTCTCAGAAACTTCTTTGTGTTCAGTGCATTCAAATCACAGACTTGAATCTTTCTTTTGAAAGAGCAGTTTTGAAACACTCTTTTTGTAAAATCTGCAAGTGGATATTTGGAGCACTTTGAGGCCTATGCTGGGAAATGGAATATCTTCACCTAAAAACTAGACAGAAGCATTCTCAGAAAGTTCTTCTCGATGTGTGCATTAAATTCACAGAGTTGAAACTGTCTTTTGATAGAGCAGTTTGGAAAGAGTGTTTTTGTGAAATCTGCCATTGGATATTTCCAGCGATTTGAGGCCTATGCAAGGAAAAGGAAATATCTTCACTTCAAAACTGGACAGGAGCATTCTCAGAAACCTCTTTGTGATGAGTGCATTCAACTCGAAGACTTGAACGTTCCTTTTGATAGAACAGTTTTGAAACACTCCTTTAGGACAATCTGCAAATGTTTATTCGGAGCACTTTGAGGCCTATGTTGGAAAAGGAAATATCTTCACCTAAAAACCTGACAGAAGCATTCTCAGAAACTTCTTTGTGTTCAGTGCATTCAAATCACAGACTTGAATCTTTCTTTTGAAAGAGCAGTTTCGAAACACTCTTTTTGTAAAATGTGCAAGTGGATATTTGGAGCACTTTGGGGCCTACGCTGAAAAATGGAATATCTTCACCAAAAAACTAGACAGAAGCATTCTCAGAAAGTTCTTCTCGATGCGTGCATTCAACTCACAGAGTTGAACCTGTCTTTTGATAGAGCAGTTTGGAAACACTCTTTTTGTGAAATCTGCCATTGGATATTTCCAGCGATTTGAGGCCAATGCAAGGAAAAGGAAATATCTTCACTTCAAAACTGGACAGGAGCATTCTCAGAAACCTCTTTGTGATGAGTGCATTCAACTCGAAGACTTGAACGTTCCTTTTGATAGAACAGTTTTGAAACACTCCTTTTGGACAATCTGCAAATGTTTATTCCGAGCGCTTTGAGGCCTATGTAGGAAAAGGAAATATCTTCACCTAAAAATTAGACAGACGCATTCTCGGAAACTTCTTTGTGATGAGTGCATTCAACTCACAGAATTGAAACTACCAATTGATAGAGAAGTTTGGAAACACTCTTTTTGTAGAATCTGCAAGTGGATATTTGGAGCGCTTTGAGGCCTATGTTGGAAAAGGGAATATCTTCACCTAAAAACAAGACACAAACATTCTCAGAAACTTCTTTTTGATGAGTGCATTCAACTCAAAGTCTTGGACGTTCCTTTTGAGAGAACAGTTTTGAAACACTCTTTTTGTAGAATCTGCAGATGGATATTTGGAGAGATTTGAAGCCTCTGCTGGAAAAGGAAATATCTTCACCTGAAAACTAGACAGAAGCATTCTCAGAAACTTCTTTGTGTTGAGTGCACTCAACTCACAGACTTGAAGCTTTCTTTGGAAAGAGCAGTTTTGAAACACTCTTTTTGTAGAATCTGCAAGTGGATATTTGGAGCGCTTTGAGGCCCATGCTGGGAAATGGAATACCTTCACCTAAAAACTAGACTGAAGCATTCTCAGAAACTTCTTTGTGATGAGTGCATTCAACTCACAGACATGAACGTTGCTTTTGATAGAAAAGTTCTGAAACACTAAGTTTGTAGAATCCGCAAGTGTTTATTCGGAGCACCTTGAGGCCTATGTTGGAAAAGGAAATATCTTCACCTAAAAACTAGAGAGAAGCATTCTCAGAAACTTCTTTGTGATGAGTGCATTCAACTCACAGACTTGAACCTACCAATTGATAGGGAAGTTTGGAAACACTCTTTTTGTAGAATCTGCAAGTGGATATTTGGAGCGTTTTGAGGCCCATTCTGGGAAATGGAATATCTTCACCTAAAAACTAGACTGAAGTATTCTGAGAAACTACTTTGTGATGAGTGCATTCAACTCACAGACTTGAACGTGGCTTTTGATACAACAGTTCTGAAACACTAAGTTTGTAGAATCCGCAAGTGTTTATTCGGAGCACCTTGAGGCCTACGTTGGAAAAGGAAATATTTTCACATAAAAACTAGAGAGAAGCATTCTCAGAAACTTCTTTGTGATGAGTGCATTCAACTCACAGACTTGAACCTTCCTATTGATAGGGAAGCTTGGAAACACTCTTTTTGTAGAATCTGCAAGTGGATATTTGGAGCGCTTTGAGACCCATGCTTGGAAATGGAATATCTTCACCTAAAAACTAGACTGAAGCATTCTGAGAAACTTCTTTGTGATGAGTGCATTCAACTCACAGACATGAACGTTGCTTTTGATAGAACAGTTCTGAAACACTAAGTTTGTAGAATCCGCAAGTGTTTATTCGGAGCACTTTGAGGCCTATGTTGGAAAAGGAAATATCTTCACATAAAAACTAGAGAGAAGCATTCTCAGAAACTTCTTTGTGATGAGTGCATTCAACTCACAGACTTGAACCTACCAATAGATATGGAAGTTTGGAAACACTGTTTTTGTAGAATCTGCAAGTGCATATTTGGAGCGCTTCGAGGCCTATGTTGGAAAAGGAAATATCTTCTCCTAAAAACTAGACAGAAGCATTCTCGGAAACTTCTTTGTTATGAGTGCATGCTACTCAAAGACTTGAACGTTCCTTTTGAGAGAACAGTTTTGAAACACTCTTTTTGCAGAATCTGCACGTGGATATTTTGAGAGATATGAAGCGTCTGCTGGAAAAGGAAATATCTTCACCTGAAAACTAGACAGAAGCATTCTCAGAAACTTCTTTGCATTGAGTGCACTCAACTCACAGACTTGAAAGTTTCTTTTGAAAGAGCAGTTTTGAAACACCCTTTTTGTAGAATCTGCAAGTGGATATTTGGAGCGCTTTGAGGTCCATGCTGGGAAATGGAATATCTTCACCTAAAAACTAGACTGAAGTATTCTGAGAAACTTCTTTGTGATGAGTGCATTCAACTCACAGACATGAAAGTTGCTTTTAATAGAACAGTTCTGAAACATTAAGTTTGTAGAATCCGCAAGTGTTTATTCGGAGCACCTTGAGGCCTATGTTGGAAAAGGAAATATCTTCACATAAAAACTAGAGAGAAGCATTCTCAGAAACTTCTTTGTGATGAGTACATTCAACTCACAGACTTGAACCTACCAATTGATAGGGAAGTTTGGAAACACTCTTTTTGTAGAATCTGCAAGTGGATATTTGGAGCGCTTTGAGGCCCTTGCTGGGAAATGGAATATCTTCACCTAAAAACTAGACTGAAGCATTCTGAGAAACTTCTTTGTGATGAGTGCATTCAACTCACAGACTTGAACGTTGCTTTTGATAGAACAGTTCTGAAACACTAAGTTTGTAGAATCCGCAAGTGTTTATTCGGAGCAGCTTGAGGCCTATGTTGGAAAAGGAAATATCTTCACATAAAAACTAGAGAGAAGCATTCTCAGAAACTTCTGTGTGATGAGTGCATTCAACTCACAGTCTTGAACCTACCAATTGATAGAGAAGTTTGGAAGCACTCTTTTTGTAGAATCTGCAAGTGGATATTTTGAGCGCTTTGAGGCCTATGCTGGAAAAGGAAATATCTTCACATAAAAACCTGACAGAAGCATTCTCAGAAACTTCTTTATGTTCAGTGCATTCAAATCACAGACTTGAATCTTTCTTTTGAAAGAGCAGTTTCGAAACACTCTTTTTGTAAAATGTGCAAGTGGATATTTGGAGCACTTTGGGGCCTATGCTGAAAAATGGAATATCTTCACCAAAAAACTAGACAGAAGCATTCTCAGAAAGTTCTTCTCGATGCGTGCATTCAACTCACAGAGTTGAACCTGTCTTTTGATAGAGCAGTTTGGAAACACTCTTTTTGTGAAATCTGCCATTGGATATTTCCAGCGATTTGAGGCCAATGCAAGGAAAAGGAAATATCTTCACTTCAAAACTGGACAGGAGCATTCTCAGAAACCTCTTTGTGATGAGTGCATTCAACTCGAAGACTTGAACGTTCCTTTTGATAGAACAGTTTTGAAACACTCCTTTTGGACAATCTGCAAATGTTTATTCCGAGCGCTTTGAGGCCTATGTAGGAAAAGGAAATATCTTCACCTAAAAATTAGACAGACGCATTCTCGGAAACTTCTTTGTGATGAGTGCATTCAACTCACAGAATTGAAACTACCAATTGATAGAGAAGTTTGGAAACACTCTTTTTGTAGAATCTGCAAGTGGATATTTGGAGCGCTTTGAGGCCTATGTTGGAAAAGGGAATATCTTCACCTAAAAACAAGACACAAACATTCTCAGAAACTTCTTTTTGATGAGTGCATTCAACTCAAAGTTTTGGACGTTCCTTTTGAGAGAACAGTTTTGAAACACTCTTTTTGTAGAATCTGCAGATGGATATTTGGAGAGATTTGAAGCCTCTGCTGGAAAAGGAAATATCTTCACCTGAAAACTAGACAGAAGCATTCTCAGAAACTTCTTTGTGTTGAGTGCACTCAACTCACAGACTTGAAGCTTTCTTTGGAAAGAGCAGTTTTGAAACACTCTTTTTGTAGAATCTGCAAGTGGATATTTGGAGCGCTTTGAGGCCCATGCTGGGAAATGGAATACCTTCACCTAAAAACTAGACTGAAGCATTCTCAGAAACTTCTTTGTGATGAGTGCATTCAACTCACAGACATGAACGTTGCTTTTGATAGAAAAGTTCTGAAACACTAAGTTTGTAGAATTCGCAAGTGTTTATTCGGAGCACCTTGAGGCCTATGTTGGAAAAGGAAATATCTTCACATAAAAACTAGAGAGAAGCATTCTGAGAAACTTCTTTGTGATGAGTGCATTCAACTCACAGACTTGAACCTACCAATTGATAGGGAAGTTTGGAAACACTCTTTTTGTAGAATCTGCAAGTGGATATTTGCAGCATTTTGAGGCCCATTCTGGGAAATGGAATATCTTCACCTAAAAACTAGACTGAAGTATTCTGAGAAACTACTTTGTGATGAGTGCATTCAACTCACAGACTTGAACGTGGCTTTTGATACAACAGTTCTGAAACACTAAGTTTGTAGAATCCGCAAGTGTTTATTCGGAGCACCTTGAGGCCTACGTTGGAAAAGGAAATATTTTCACATAAAAACTAGAGAGAAGCATTCTCAGAAACTTCTTTGTGATGAGTGCATTCAACTCACAGACTTGAACCTTCCTATTGATAGGGAAGTTTGGAAACACTCTTTTTGTAGAATCTGCAAGTTTATATTTGGAGCGCTTTGAGAAACATGCTGGGAAATGGAATATCTTCACCTAAAAACTAGACTGAAGCATTCTGAGAAACTTCTTTGTGATGAGTGCATTCAACTCACAGACTTGAACGTTGCTTTTGATAGAACAGTTCTGAAACACTAAGTTTGTAGAATCCGCAAGTGTTTATTCGGAGCACCTTGAGGCCTATGTTGGAAAAGGAAATATCTTCACATAAAAACTAGAAAGAAGCATTCTCAGAAACTTCTTTGTGATGAGTGCATTCAACTCACAGACTTGAACCTACGAATTGATAGAGAAGTTTGGAAACACTCTTTTTGAAGAATCTGCAAGTGGATATTTATAACGCTTTGAGGCCTATGCTGGAAAAGGAAATATCTTCACATAAAAACCTGACAGAAGCATTCTCAGAAACTTCTTTGAGTTCAGTGCATTCAAATCACAGACTTGAATCTTTCCTTTGAAAGAGCAGATTTGAAACACTCTTTTTGTAAAATCTGCAAGTGGATATTTGGAGCAATTTGTGGTCTATGCTGGGAAATGAAATATCTTCACCTAAAAACTAGACAGAAGCATTCTCAGAAAGTTCTTCTCGATGCGTGCATTCAACTCACAGAGTTGAAACTGTCTTTTGATAGAGCAGTTTGGAAACACTCTTTTTGTGAAATCTGGCATTGGATATTTCCAGCGATTTGAGGCCTATGCAAGGAAAAGGAAATATCTTCACTTCAAAACTGGACAGGAGCATTCTCAGAAACCTCTTTGTGATGAGTGCATTCAACTCGAAGACTTGAACGTTCCTTTTGATAGAACAGTTTTGAAACACTCCTTTTGGACAATCTGCAAATGTTTATTCGGTGCGCTTTGAGGCCTATGTTGGAAAAGGAAATATCTTCACCTAAAAACTAGACAGAAGCATTCTCGGAAACTTCTTTGTGATGAGTGCATTCAACTCACAGAATTGAACCTACCAATTGATAGAGAAGTTTGGAAACACTCTTTTTGTAGAATCTGCAAGTGGATATTTGGAGCGCTTTGAGGCCAATGTTGGAAAAGGAAATACCTTCACCTAAAAACTAGACAGAAGCATTCTCGGAAACTTCTTTGTGATGAGTGCATTCAACTCAAACTCTTGAACGTTCCTTTTGAGAGAACAGTTTTGAAACACTCTTTTTGTAGAATCTGCACGTGGATATTTGGAGAGATATGAGGCCTCTGCTGGAAAAGGAAATATCTTCACCTGAAAACTAGACAGAAGCATTCTGAGAAAATCCTTTGTGTTGAGTGCATTCAACTCACAGACTTGAAGCTTTCTTTGGAAAGAGCAGTTTTGAAACACTCTTTTTGTAGAATCTGCACGTGGATATTTGGAGCGATTTGAGGCCTATGCTGGGAAATCAAGTATCTTCACCTGAAAACTAGACAGAAGCATTCTCAGAAACTTCTTTGTGTTCAGTGCACTCAATTCACAGACTTGAAGCTTTCTTTTGAAACAGCAGTTTTGAAACACTCTTTTTGTAAAATCTGCAAGTGGATATTTGGAGCACTTTGGGGCCTATGCTGGGAAATGTAATATCTTCACCTAAAAACCAGACAGAAGCATTCTCAGAAAGTTCTTCTCGATGCGTGCATTCAACTCACAGAGTTGAACCTGTCTTTTGATAGAGCAGTTTGGAAACACACTTTTTGTGATATCTGCCATTGGATATTTCCAGCGATTTGAGGCCTATGCAAGGAAAAGGAAATATCTTCACTTCAAAACTGGACAGGAGCATTCTCAGAAACCTCTTTGTGATGAGTGCATTCAACTCGAAGACTTGAACGTTCCTTTTGATAGAACAGTTTTGAAACACTCCTTTTGGACAATCTGCAAATGTTTATTCGGAGCGCATTGAGGCCTATGTTGGAAAAGGAAATATCTTCAGCTAAAAACTAGACAGAAGCATTCTCGGAAACCTCTTTGTGATGAGTGCATTCAAATCAAGGACTTGAACGTTCCTTTTGAGAGAACAGTTTTGAAACACTCTTTTTGTAGAATCTGCACGTGGATATTTGGAGTGAATTGAGGCCTATGTTGGAAAAGGAAATATCTTCACCTAAAAACTAGACAGAAGCATTCTCGGAAACTTCCTTGTGATGAGTGCATTCAACTCACAGAATTGAACCTATCAGTTGATAGAGAAGTTTGGAAACACTCTTTTTGTAGAATCTGCAAGTGGATATTTGGAGAGCTTTGAGGCCTATGTTGGAAAAGGAAATATCTTCACCTAAAAACTAGACAGAAGCATTCTCGGAAACTTCTTTGTGATGAGTGCATCCAACTCAAAGACTTGAACGTTCCTTTTGAGAGAACTGTTTTGAAACACTCTTTTTGTAGAATCTGCAAGTGGATATTTGGAGCGCTTTGAGGCCAATGTTGGAAAAGGAAATATCTTCACCTAAAAACTAGACAGAAGCATTCTCGGAAACTTCTTTGTTATGAGTGCATTCAACTCAAAGTCTTGAACGTTCCTTTTGAGAGAACAGTTTTGAAACACTCTTTTTGTAGAATCTGCACGTGGATATTTGGAGAGATATGAGGCCTCTGCTGGAAAAGGAAATATCTTCACCTGAAAACTAGACAGAAGCATTCTGAGAAAATCCTTTGTGTTGAGTGCATTCAACTCACAGACTTGAAGCTTTCTTTGGAAAGAGCAGTTTTGAAACACTCTTTTTGTAGAATCTGCACGTGGATATTTGGAGCGATTTGAGGCCTATGCTGGGAAATCAAGTATCTTCACCTGAAAACTAGACAGAAGCATTCTCAGAAACTTCTTTGTGTTCAGTGCACTCAATTCACAGACTTGAAGCTTTCTTTTGAAAGAGCAGTTTTGAAACACTCTTTTTGTAAAATCTGCAAGTGGATATTTGGAGCACTTTGGGGCCTATGCTGGGAAATGTAATATCTTCACCTAAAAACCAGACAGAAGCATTCTCAGAAAGTTCTTCTCGATGCGTGCATTCAACTCACAGAGTTGAACCTGTCTTTTGATAGAGCAGTTTGGAAACACACTTTTTGTGATATCTGCCATTGGATATTTCCAGCGATTTGAGGCCTATGCAAGGAAAAGGAAATATCTTCACTTCAAAACTGGACAGGAGCATTCTCAGAAACCTCTTTGTGATGAGTGCATTCAACTCGAAGACTTGAACGTTCCTTTTGATAGAACAGTTTTGAAACACTCCTTTTGGACAATCTGCAAATGTTTATTCGGAGCGCATTGAGGCCTATGTTGGAAAAGGAAATATCTTCAGCTAAAAACTAGACAGAAGCATTCTCGGAAACCTCTTTGTGATGAGTGCATTCAAATCAAGGACTTGAACGTTCCTTTTGAGAGAACAGTTTTGAAACACTCTTTTTGTAGAATCTGCACGTGGATATTTGGAGTGAATTGAGGCCTATGTTGGAAAAGGAAATATCTTCACCTAAAAACTAGACAGAAGCATTCTCGGAAACTTCCTTGTGATGAGTGCATTCAACTCACAGAATTGAACCTATCAGTTGATAGAGAAGTTTGGAAACACTCTTTTTGTAGAATCTGCAAGTGGATATTTGGAGAGCTTTGAGGCCTATGTTGGAAAAGGAAATATCTTCACCTAAAAACTAGACAGAAGCATTCTCGGAAACTTCTTTGTGATGAGTGCATCCAACTCAAAGACTTGAACGTTCCTTTTGAGAGAACTGTTTTGAAACACTCTTTTTGTAGAATCTGCACGTGGATATTTGGAGTGCTTTGAGGCCTCTGGTGGAAAAGGAAATATCTTCACATCAAAACTAGACAGAAGCATTCTGAGAAACTTCTTTGTGTTGAGTGCATTCAACTCACAGACTTGAAGCTTTCTTTTGAAATAGCAGTTTTGAAACACTTTTTGTAGGATCTGCACATGGATATTTGGAGAGGTTTGAGGCCTATGCTGGGAAATGAAGTATCTTCACCTGAAAACTAGACAGAAGCATTCTCAGAAACTTCTTTGTGTTGAGTGCACTCAACTCACAGACTTGAAGCTTTCTTTTGAAAGAGCAGTTTTGAAACACTCTTTTTGTAGAATCTGCAAGTGTATATTTGGAGCGTTTTGAGGCCCCTGCTGGGAAATGGAATATCTTCACCTAAAAACTAGACTGAAGCATTCTGAGAAACTTCTTTGTGATGAGTGCATTCAACTCACAGACTTGAACGTTGCTTTTGATAGAACAGTTCTGAAACACTAAGTTTGTAGAATCCGCAAGTGTTTATTCGTAGCAGCTTGAGTCCTATGTTGGAAAAGGAAATATCTTCACATAAAAACTAGAGAGAAGCATTCTCAGAAACTTCTTTGTGATGAGTGCATTCAACTCACAGTCTTGAACCTACCAATTGATAGAGAAGTTTGGAAACACTCTTTTTGTAGAATCTGCAAGTGGATATTTGGAGCGCTTTGAGGCCTATGCTGGAAAAGGAAATATCTTCACATAAAAACCTGACAGAAGCATTCTCAGAAACTTCTTTGTGTTCAGTGCATTCAAATCACAGACTTGAAGCTTTCTTTTGAAAGAGCAGTTTTGAAACACTCTTTTTGTAAAATCTGCAAGTGGATATTTGGAGCACTTTGAGGCCTATGCTGGGAAATGGAATATCTTCACCTAAAAACTAGACAGAAGCATTCTCAGAAAGTTCTTCTCGATGTGTGCATTCAACTCACAGAGTTGAACCTGTCTTTTGATAGAGCAGTTTGGAAACACTGTTTTTGTGAAATCTGCCATTGGATATTTCCAGCGATTTGAGGCCTATGTAAGGAAAAGGAAATATCTTCACTTCAAAACTGGACAGGAGCATTCCCAGAAACCTCTTTGTGATGAGTGCATTCAACTCGAAGACTTGAACGTTCCTTTTGATAGAACAGTTTTGAAACACTCCTTTTGGACAATCTGCCAATGTTTATTCGGAGCGCTTTGAGGCCAATGTTGGAAAAGGAAATATCTTCACCTAAAAACAAGACAGAAGCATTCTCGGAAACTTCTTTGTGATGAGTGCATTCAACCCACAGAATTGAACCTACCAATTGATAGAGAAGTTTGGAAACACTCTTTTTGTAGAATCTGCAGGTGGATATTTGGAGCGCTTTGAGGCCTATGTTGGAAAAGGAAATATCTTCACCTAAAAACTAGACAGAAGCATTCTCGGAAACTTCTTTGTGATGTGTGCATTCAACTCAAAGACTTGAACGTTCCTTTTGAGAGAACAGTTTTGAAACACTCTTTTTGTAGAATCTGCACGTGGATATTTGGAGCGATTTGAGGCCTCTGCTGGAAAAGGAAATATCTTCACATAAAAACTATACAGAAGCATTCTGAGAAACTTCTTTGTGTTGAGTGCATTCAACTCACGGACTTGAAGCTTTCTGTTGAAAGAGCAGTTTTGAAACACTCTTTTTGTAGAATCTGCAAGTGGATATTTGGGGCGATTTGAGGCCTATGCAGGGAAATGAAGTATCTTCACCTGAAAACTAGACAGAAGCATTCTCAGAAACTTCTTTGTGTTGATTGCACTCAACTCACAGACTTGAAGCTTTCTTTTGAAAGAGCAGTTTTGAAACACTCTTTTTGTGGAATCTGCAAGTGGATATTTGGAGTGCTTTGAGGCCCATGCTGGGAATTGGAATATCTTCACCTAAAAACTAGACTGAAGCATTCTGAGAAACTTCTTTGTGATGAGTGCATTCAACTCACAAACTTGAACGTTGCTTTGATAGAACAGTTCTGAAACACTAAGTTTGTAGAATCCGCAGGTGTTTATTCAGAGCACCTTGGGGCCTATGTTGGAAAAGGAAATATCTTCACATAAAAACTAGAGAGAAGCATTCTGAGAAACTCCTTTGTGTTGAGTGCATTCAACTCACAGACTTGAACCTACCAATTGATAGAGAAGTTTGGAAACACTCTTTTTGTAAAATCTGCACGTGGATATTTGGAGCGCTTTGAGGCCTCTGCTGGAAAAGGAAATATCTTCACATCAAAACTAGACAGAAGCATTCTGAGAAACTTCTTTGTGTTGATTGCATTCAACTCACAGACTTGAAGCTTTCTTTTGAAAGAGCAGTTTTGAAACACTCTTTTTGTAGAATCTGCAAGTGGATATTTGGAGCGATTTGAGGCCTATGCTGGGAAATGAAGTATCTTCACCTGAAAACTAGACAGAAACATTCTAAGAAACTTCTTTGTGTTCAGTGCATTCAAATCACAGACTTGAATCTTTCTTTTGAAAGAGCAGTTTTGTAACACTCTGTTTGTAAATCTGCAAGTGGATATTGGGAGCACTTTGAGGCCTATGCTGGGAAATGGAATATCCTCACCTAAAAACTAGACAGAAGCATTCTCAGAAAGTTCTTCTCGATGCGTGCATTCAACTCACAGCGTTGAGCCTGTGTTTTGACAGAGCAGTTTGGAAGCACTCTTTTTGTGAAATCTGCCATTGGATATTTCCAGCGATTTGAGGCCTATGCAAGGAAAAGGAAATATCTTCACTTCAAAACTGGACAGGAGCATTCTCAGAAACCTCTTTGTGATGAGTGCATTCAACTCGAAGACGTGAACGTTCCTTTTGATAGAACAGTTTTGAAACACTCCTTTTGGACAATCTGCAAATGTTTATTCGCAGTGCTTTGAGGCCTATGTTGGAAAAGGAAATATCTTCACCTACAAACTAGACAGAAGCATTCTCGGAAAATTCTTTGTGATGAGTGCATTCAACTCACAGAATTGAACCTACCAATTGATAGAGAAGTTTGGAAACACTCTTTTTGTAGAATCTGCAAGTGGATATTTGGAGTGCTTTGAGGCCCATGTTGGAAAAGGAAATATCTTCACCTAAAAACTAGACAGAAGCATTCTCGGAAACCTCTTTGTGATGAGTGCATTCAACTCAAGGACTTGAACGTTCCTTTTGAGACAACAGTTTTGAAACACTCTTTTTGTAGAATCTGCACGTGGATATTTGGAGCGAATTGAGGACTATGTTGGAAAAGGAAATATCTTCACCTAAAAACTAGACAGAAGCATTCTCGGAAACTTCTTTGTGATGAGTGCATTCAATTCACAGACTTGAATCTCTCTTTTGAAAGAGCAGTTTTGAAACACTCTTTTTGTGATATCTGCCATTGGATATTTCCAGCGATTTGAGGCCTATGCTGGGAAATGAAGTATCTTAACCTGAAAACTAGACAGAAGCATTCTCAGAAACTTCTTTGTGTTGATTGCACTCAACTCACAGACTTGAAGCTTTCTTTTGAACGAGCAGTTTTGAAACACTCTTTTTGTGGAATCTGCAAGTGGATATTTGGAGTGTTTTGAGGCCTAGGTTGGAAAAGGAAATATCTTCACCTAAAAACTAGACAGAAGCATTCTCGGAAACTTCTTCATGATGAGTGCATTCAACTCACAGAATTGAACCTACCAATTGATAGAGAAGTTTGGAAACACTCTTTTTGTAGAATCTGCAAGTGGATATTTGGAGCGCTTTGAGGCCAATGTTGGAAAAGGAAATATCTTCACCTAAAAACTAGACAGAAGCATTCTCGGAAACCTCTTTGTGATGAGTGCATTCAACTCAAGGACTTGAAAGTTCCTTTTGAGAGAACAGTTTTGAAACACTCTTTTTGTAGAATCTGCACGTGGATATTTGGAGCGAATTGAGGACTATGTTGGAAAAGGAAATATCTTCACTTAAAAACTAGACAGAAGCATTCTCGGAAACATCTTTGTGATGAGTGCATTCAACTCACAGAATTGAATCTACCAATTGATAGAGAAGTTTGGAAACACTCTTTTTGTAGAATCTGCAAGTGGATATTTGGAGTGCTTTGAGGCCTATGTTGGAAAAGGAAATATCTTCACCTAAAAACTAGACAGAAGCATTCTGGGAAACTTCTTTGTGATGAGTGCATTCAACTCAAAGACTTGAACGTTCCTTTTGAGAGAACAGTTTTGAAACACTCTTTTTGTAGAATCTGCACGTGGATATTTGGAGCGCTTCGAGGCCTCTGCTGGAAAAGGAAATATCTTCACATCAAAACTAGACAGAAGCATTCTGATAAACTTCTTTGTGTTGAGTGCATTCAACTCACAGACTTGAAGCTTTCTTTTGAAAGAGCAGTTTTGAAACACTCTTTTTGTAGAACCTGCACGTGGATATTTGGAGCGATTTGAGGCCTATGCTGGGAAATGAAGTATCTTCATCTGAAAACTAGACTGAAGCATTCTCAGAAACTTCTTTGTGTTGAGTGCACTCAACTCACAGACTAGAAGCTTTCTTTTGAAAGAGCAGATTTGAAACACTCTTTTTGTAGAATCTGCAAGTGGATATTTGCAGCGCTTTGAGGCCCATGCTGGGAAATGGAATATCTTCACCTAAAAACTAGACTGAAGCATTCTGAGAAACTTCTTTGTGATGAGTGCATTCAACTCACAGACTTGAACGTTGCTTTTGATAGAACAGTTCTGAAACACTAAGTTTGTAGAATCCGCAAGTGTTTATTCGGAGCACCTTGAGGCCTATGTTGGAAAAGGAAATATGTTCACATAAAAACTACAGAGAAGCATTCTCAGAAACTTCTGTGTGATGAGTGCATTCAACTCACAGTCTTGAACCTACCAATTGATAGAGAAGTTTGGAAACACTCTTTTTGTAGAATCTGCAAGTGGATATTTGGAGCTCTTTGAGGCCTATGCTGGAAAAGGAAATATCTTCACATAAAAACCTGACAGAAGCATTCTCAGAAACTTCTTTGTGTTCACTGCATTCAAATCACCGACTTGAATCTTTCTTTTGAAAGAGCAGTTTCGAAACACTCTTTTTGTAAAATGTGCAAGTGGATATTTGGAGCACTTTGGGGCCTATGCTGAAAAATGGAATATCTTCACCAAAAAACTAGACAGAAGCATTCTCAGAAAGTTCTTCTCGATGCGTGCATTCAACTCACAGAGTTGAACCTGTCTTTTGATAGAGCAGTTTGGAAACACTCTTTTTGTGAAATCTGCCATTGGATATTTCCAGCGATTTGAGGCCTATGCAAGGAAAAGGAAATATCTTCACTTCAAAACTGGACAGGAGCATTCTCAGAAACCTCTTTGTGATGAGTGCATTCAACTCGAAGACTTGAACGTTCCTTTTGATAGAACAGTTTTGAAACACTCCTTTTGGACAATCTGCAAATGTTTATTCGGAGCGCTTTGAGGCCTATGTAGGAAAAGGAAATATCTTCACCTAAAAATTAGACAGACGCATTCTCGGAAACTTCTTTGTGATGAGTGCATTCAACTCACAGACTTGAACCTACCAATAGATATGGAAGTTTTAAACACTGTTTTTGTAGAATCTGCAAGTGCATATTTGGAGCGCTTCGAGGCCTATGTTGGAAAACGAAATATCTTCACCTAAAAACTAGACAGAAGCATTCTCGGAAACTTCTTTGTGATGAGTGCATGCTACTCAAAGACTTGAACGTTCCTTTTGAGAGAACAGTTTTGAAACACTCTTTTTGTAGAATCTGCACGTCGATATTTGGAGAGATATGAGGCGTCTGCTGGAAAATTAAATATCTTCACCTGAAAACTAGACAGAAGCATTCTCAGAAACTACTTTGCATTGAGTGCACTCAACTCACAGACTTGAAAGTTTCTTTTGAAAGAGCAGTTTTGAAACACCCTTTTTGTAGAATCTGCAAGTGGATATTTGGAGCGCTTTGAGGCCCATGCTGGGAAATGGAATATCTTCACCTAAAAACTAGACTGAAGCATTCTCAGAAACTTCTTTGTGATGAGTGCATTCAACTCACAGACATGAAAGTTGCTTTTAATAGAACAGTTCTGAAACATTAAGTTTGTAGAATCCGCAAGTGTTTATTCGGAGCACCTTGAGGCCTATGTTGGAAAAGGAAATATCTTCACATAAAAACTAGAGAGAAGCATTCTCAGAAACTTCTTTGTGATGAGTACATTCAACTCACAGACTTGAACCTACCAATTGATAGGGAAGTTTGGAAACACTCTTTTTGTAGAATCTGCAAGTGGATATTTGGAGCGCTTTGAGGCCCTTGCTGGGAAATGGAATATCTTCACCTAAAAACTAGACTGAAGCATTCTGAGAAACTTCTTTGTGATGAGTGCATTCAACTCACAGACTTGAACGTTGCTTTTGATAGAACAGTTCTGAAACACTAAGTTTGTAGAATCCGCAAGTGTTTATTCGTAGCAGCTTGAGGCCTATGTTGGAAAAGGAAATATCTTCACATAAAAACTAGAGAGAAGCATTCTCAGAAACTTCTGTGTGATGAGTGCATTCAACTCACAGTCTTGAACCTACCAATTGATAGAGAAGTTTGGAAACACTCTTTTTGTAGAATCTGCACGTGGATATTTGGAGCGCTTTGAGGCCTATGCTGGAAAAGGAAATATCTTCACATAAAAACCTGACAGAAGCATTCTCAGAAACTTCTTTGTGTTCAGTGCATTCAAATCACAGACTTGAATCTTTCTTTTGAAAGAGCAGTTTCGAAACACTCTTTTTGTAAAATGTGCAAGTGGATATTTGGAGCACTTTGGGGCCTATGCTGAAAAATGGAATATCTTCACCAAAAAACTAGACAGAAGCATTCTCAGAAAGTTCTTCTCGATGCGTGCATTCAACTCACAGAGTTGAACCTGTCTTTTGATAGAGCAGTTTGGAAGCACTCTTTTTGTGAAATCTGCCATTGGATATTTCCAGCGATTTGAGGCCTATGCAAGGAAAAGGAAATATCTTCACTTCAAAACTGGACAGGAGCATTCTCAGAAACCTCTTTGTGATGAGTGCATTCAACTCGAAGACTTGAACGTTCCTTTTGATAGAACAGTTTTGAAACACTCCTTTTGGACAATCTGCAAATGTTTATTCGGAGCGCTTTGAGGCCTATGTAGGAAAAGGAAATATCTTCACCTAAAAATTGGACAGACGCATTCTCGGAAACTTCTTTGTGATGAGTGCATTCAACTCACAGAATTGAAACTACCAATTGATAGAGAAGTTTGGAAACACTCTTTTTGTAGAATCTGCAAGTGGATATTTGGAGCGCTTTGAGGCCTATGTTGGAAAAGGGAATATCTTCACCTAAAAACAAGACAGAAACATTCTCAGAAACTTCTTTTTGATGAGTGCATTCAACTCAAAGTCTTGGACGTTCCTTTTGAGAGAACAGTTTTGAAACACTCTTTTTGTAGAATCTGCAGATGGATATTTGGAGAGATTTGAAGCCTCTGCTGGAAAAGGAAATATCTTCACCTGAAAACTAGACAGAAGCATTCTCAGAAACTTCTTTGTGTTGAGTGCACTCAACTCACAGACTTGAAGCTTTCTTTGGAAAGAGCAGTTTTGAAACACTCTTTTTGTAGAATCTGCAAGTGGATATTTGGAGCGCTTTGAGGCCCATGCTGGGAAATGGAATACCTTCACCTAAAAACTAGACTGAAGCATTCTCAGAAAACTTCTTTGTGATGAGTGCATTCAACTCACAGACATGAACGTTGCTTTTGATAGAAAAGTTCTGAAACACTAAGTTTGTAGAATCCGCAAGTGTTTATTCGGAGCACCTTGAGGCCTATGTTGGAAAAGGAAATATCTTCACATAAAAACTAGAGAGAAGCATTCTGAGAAACTTCTTTGTGATGAGTGCATTCAACTCACAGACTTGAACCTACCAATTGATAGGGAAGTTTGGAAACACTCTTTTTGTAGAATCTGCAAGTGGATATTTGGAGCGTTTTGAGGCCCATTCTGGGAAATGGAATATCTTCACCTAAAAACTAGACTGAAGTATTCTGAGAAACTACTTTGTGATGAGTGCATTCAACTCACAGACTTGAACGTGGCTTTTGATACAACAGTTCTGAAACACTAAGTTTGTAGAATCCGCAAGTGTTTATTCGGAGCACTTTGAGGCCTATGTTGGAAAAGGAAATATCTTCACATAAAAACTAGAGAGAAGCATTCTCAGAAACTTCTTTGTGATGAGTGCATTCAACTCACAGACTTGAACCTACCAATAGATATGGAAGTTTTAAACACTGTTTTTGTAGAATCTGCAAGTGCATATTTGGAGCGCTTCGAGGCCTATGTTGGAAAAGGAAATATCTTCACCTAAAAACTAGACAGAAGCATTCTCGGAAACTTCTTTGTGATGACTGCATGCTACTCAAAGACTTGAACGTTCCTTTTGAGAGAACAGTTTTGAAACACTCTTTTTGTAGAATCTGCACGTGGATATTTGGAGAGATATGAGGCTTCTGCTGGAAAAGGAAATATCTTCACCTGAAAACTAGACAGAAGCATTCTCAGAAACTACTTTGCATTGAGTGCACTCAACTCACAGACTTGAAAGTTTCTTTTGAAAGAGCAGTTTTGAAACACCCTTTTTGTAGAATCTGCAAGTGGATATTTGGAGCGCTTTGGGGCCTATGTTGGAAAAGGAAATATCTTCACATAAACGCTAGACAGAAACATTCGCAGAAACTTCTTTGTGATGAGTGCATTCAACTCAAAGACTTGAACGTTCCTTTTGAGAGAACAGTTTTGAAGCACTCTTTTTGTATAATCTGCACGTGGATATTTGGAGCGATTTGAGGACTATGCTGGAAAAGGAAATATCTTCACATAAAACTAGACAGAAGCATTCTGAGAAACTTCTTTGTGTTGAGAGAATTCATCTCACAGACTTGAAGCGTTCTTTTGAAAGAGCAGTTTTGAAACACACTTTTTGTAGGATCTGCACGTGGATATTTTGAGCGATTTGAGGCCTATGCTGGGAAATGAAGTATCTTCACCTGAAAACTAGACAGAAGCATTCTCAGAAACTTCTTTGTGTTGAGTGCACTCAACTCACAGACTTGAAGCTTCCTTTTGAAAGAGCAGTTTTGAAACACTCTTTTTGTAGAATCTGCAAGTGGATATTTGAAGCGCTTTGTGGCCCATGCCGGGAAATGGAGTATCTTCACCTAAAACTAGACTGAAGCGTACTGAGAAACTTCTTTGTGATGAGTGCATACAACTCACAGACTTGAACGTTGCTTTTGATAGAACAGTTCTGAAACACTAAGTTTGTAGAATCCGCAAGTGTTTATTCGGAGCACCTTGAGGCCCAAGTTGGAAAAGGAAATACCTTCACATAAAAACTAGAGAGAAGCATTCTCAGAAACTTCTTTGTGATGAGTGCATTCGACTCACAGACTTGAACCTACCAATTGATAGAGAAGTTTGGAAACACTCTTTTTGTAGAATCTGCAAGTGGATATTTGGAGCGCTTTGAGGCCCATGCTGGGAAATGGAATATCTTCACCTAAAAACTAGACTGAAGCATTCTGAGAAACTTCTTTGTGATGAGTGCATTCAACTCACAGACTTTAACATTGCTTTTGATAGAACAGTTCTGAAACACTAAGTTTGTGGTATCCACAAGTGTTTATTCGGAGCACCTTGAGGCCTATGTTGGAAAAGGAAATATCTTCACATAAAAACTAGAGAGAAGCATTCTCAGAAACTTCTTTGTGATGAGTGCATTCATCTCACAGACTTGAACCTACCAATTGATAGGGAAGTTTGGAAACACTCTTTTTGTAGAATCTGCAAGTGGATATTTGGAGCTCTTTGAGGCCTATGTTAGAAAAGGAAATATCTTCACCTAAAAACTAGAGAGAAGCATTCTCAGAAACTTCTTTGTGATGAGTGCATTCAACTCAAAGACTTGAACGTTCCTTTTGAGAGAACAGTTTTGAAACACTCTCTTTGTAGAATCTGCACGTGGTTATATGGAGAGATTTCAGGCCTCTGCTGGAAAAGGAAATATCTTCACCTGAAAACTAGACAGAAGCATTCTCAGAAACTTCTTTGTGTTCACTGCACTCAACTAACAGACTTGGAGCTTTCTTTTGAAAGAGCAGTTTTGAAACACTTTTTTTGTAGAACGTGCAAGTGGATATTTGCAGCGCTTTGAGGCCCATGCTGGGAAATGGAATATCTTCACCTAAAAACTAGACTGAAGCATTCTCAGAAACTTCTTTGTGATGAGTGCATTCAACTCACTGACATGAACGTTGCTTTTGATAGAACAGTTCTGAAACACTAAGTTTGTAGAATCCGCAAGTGTTTATTCGGAGCACCTTGAGGCCGATGTTGGAAAAGGAAATATCTTCACATAAAAAGTAGACAGAAGCATTCTCAGAAACTTCTTTGTGATGAGTGCATTCAACTCACAGACTTGAACCTACCAATTGATAGGGAAGTTTGGAAACACTCTTTATGTAGAATCTGCAAGTGGATATTTGGAGCGCTTTGAGGCACATGCTGGGAAATGGAATATCTTCACCTAAAACTAGACTGAAGCATACTGAGAAACTTCTTTGTGATGAGTGCATTCAACTCACAGACTTGAACGTTGCTTTTGATAGAACAGTTCTGAAACACTAAGTTTGTAGAATCCGCAAGTGTTTATTCGGAGCACCTTGAGGCCTATGTCAGAAAAGGAAATATCTTCACATAAAAACTAGAGAGAAGCATTCTCAGAAACTTCTTTGTGATGAGTGCATTCAACTCACGGACATGAACCTTCCAGTTGATAGGGAAGTTTGGAAACACTCTTTTTGTAGAATCTGCAAGTGGATATTTGGAGTGCTTTGAGGCCTATGTTGGAAAAGGAAATATCTTCACCTAAAAACTAGACAGAAGCATTCTCGGAAACTTCTTTGTGATGAGTGCATTCAACTCAAAGACTTGAACGTTCCTTTTGAGAGAACAGTTTTGAAACACTCTTTTTATAGAATCTGCACGTGGATATTTGGAGAGATTTGAGGCCTCTGCTGGAAAAGGAAATATCTTCAAGTGAAAACTAGACAGAAGCATTCTCAGAAACTTCTTTGCATTGAGTACACTCAACTCACAGACTTGAAGGTTTCTTTTGAAAGAGCAGTTTAGAAACACTCTTTTTGTGGAATCTGCAAGTGGATATTTGGAGCGCTTTGAGGCCCATGCTGGGAGATGGAATATCTTCACCTAAAAACTAGACTGAAGCTTTCTCAGACACTTCTTTGTGATGAGTGAATTCAACTCACAGACTTAAACGTTGCTTTTGATAGAACAGTTCTGAAACACTAAGTTTGTAGAATCCGCAAGTGTTTATTCGGAGCACCTTGAGGCCTATGTTAGAAAAGGAAATGTCTTCACATAAAAATTAGAGAGAAGAATTCTCAGAAACTTGTTTGTGATGAGTGCATTCAACTCACAGACTTGAACCTACCAATTGATAGAGAAGTTTGGAAACACTCTTTTTGTAGAATCTGCAAGTGGATATTTGGAGCGCTTTGAGGCCTATGCTGGAAAAGGAAATATCTTCACATAAAAACTAGACAGAAACATTCTCAGAAACTTCTTTGTGATGAGTGCATTCAACAAAAAGAGTTGAACGTTCCTTTTGAGAGAACAGTTTGGAAACACTCTTTTTGTAGAATCTGCACGTGGATATTTGGGGCGCTTAGAGGCCTATGCTGGAAAAGGAAATATCTTCACATAAAAACTGGACAGAAGCATTCTGAGAAACTTTTTTGTGTTGAGTGCATTCAACTCACAGACTTGAAGCTTTCTTTTGAAAGAGCAGTTCTGAAACACTCTTTTTGTATAATCTGCACGTGGATATTTGGAGCGATTAGGGGCCTATGCTGGGAAATGAAGTATCCTCACCTAAAAACTAGACAGAAGCATTCTCAGAAACTTCTTTGTGTTGAGTGCACTCAACTCACAGACTTGAAGCTTTCTTTTGACAGAGCAGTTTTGAAACAATCTTTTTGTAGTATCTGCAAGTGGATATTTGGAGCGCTTTGAGGCCCATGCTGGGAAATGGAATATCTTCACCTAAAAACTAGACTGAAGCATTCTGAGAAACTTCTTTGTGATGAGTGCATTCAACTCACAGATTTGAACCTACCAATTGATAGAGAAGTTTGGAAACACTCTTTTTGTAGAATCTGCAAGTGGATATTTGGAGCGCTTTGAGGCCTATGCCGGAAAAGGAAATATCTTCACATAAAAACCTGACAGAAGTATTCTCAGAAACTTCTTTGTGTTCAGTGCATTCAAATCACCGACTTGAATCTTTCTTTTGAAAGAGTAGTTTTGAAACACTCTTTTTGTAAAATCTGCAAGTGGATATTTGGAGCACTTTGAGGCCTATGCTGGGAAATGGTATATCTTCACCTATGTACTAGACAGAAGCATTCTCAGAAAGTTCTTCTCGATGCGTGCATTCAACTCACAGACTTGAAACAAAAAGTTGATAGAGAAGTTTCAAAACACTCTTTTTGTAGAATCTGAAAGTGGATATTTGAAGCGCTTTGAGTTCTACGATGGAAAAGGAAATATCTTCACCTAAAAACTAGACAGCGGCATTTTCAGAAACCTCTTTGTGATGAGTGCATTCAACTCGAAGGCTTGAATGTTCCTTTTGATAGAACAGTTTTGAAAATCTCCTTTTGTACAATCTGCAAATGTTTATCCGGAGCGTGTTGATGCCTATGTTGGAAAACGAAATATCTTCACCTAAAAAGTAGACAGAAGCATTCTCGGAAACTTCTTTGTGATGAGTGCATTCAACTCACGGAATTGAACCTACCAATTGATAGAGAAGTTTGGAAACACTCTTTTTGTAGAATCTCCACGTGGATATTTGGGGAGATTTGAGGCCTCTGCTGGAAAAGGAAATATCTTCACCTGAAAACTAGACAGAAGCATTCTCAGAAACTTCTTTGTGTTGAGTGCACTCAACTCACAGACTTGAAGCTTTTTTTGAAAGAGCAGTTTTGAAACACTCTTTTTGTAGAATCTGCAAGTGGATATTTGGAGCACTTTGAGGCCCATGCTGGGAAATGGAATATCTTCACCTAAAAACTAGACTGAAGCATTCTGAGAAACTTCTTTTTGATGAGTGCATTCAACTCACAGACATGAACAGTGCTTTTGATAGAACAGTTCTGAAACACTAAGTTTGCAGAATCCGCAAGTGTTTATTCGGAGAACTTTGAGGCCGATGTTGGAAAAGGAAATATCTTCACCTAAAAACTAGAGAGAAGCATTCTCAGAAACTTCTTTGTGATGAGTGCATTTAACTCACAGACTTGAACCTACCAATTGATATGGAAGTTTGGAAACACTGTTTTTGTAGAATCTGCAAGTGGATATTTGGAGCGCTTTGAGGCCTATGTTGGAAAAGGAAATATCTTCACCTAAAAACTAGACAGAAGCATTCTCGGAAACTTCTTTGTGATGAGTGCATTCAACTCAAAGACTTGAACGTTCCTTTTGAGAGAACAGTTTTGAAACACTCTTTTTGTAGAATCTGCACGTGGATATTTGGAGCACTTTGAGGCCTCTGCTGGAAAAGGAAATATCTTCACATAAAAACTATACAGAAGCATTCTGAGAAACTTCTTTGTGTTGAGTGCATTCAACTCACGGACTTGAAGCTTTCTGTTGAAAGAGCAGTTTTGAAACACACTTTTTGTAGGATCTGCAAGTGGATATTTGGAGCGATTTGAGGCCTATGCTGGGAAATGAAGTATCTTCACCTGAAAACTAGACAGAAGCATTCTCAGAAACTTCTTTGTGTTGATTGCACTCAACTCACAGACTTGAAGCTTTCTTTTGAAAGAGCAGTTTTGAAACACTCTTTTTGTGGAATCTGCAAGTGGATATTTGGAGCGCTTTGAGGCCCATGCTGGGAATTGGAATATCTTCACCTAAAAACTAGACTGAAGCATTCTGAGAAACTTCTTTGTGATGAGTGCATTCGACTCACAGACTTGAACGTTGCTTTGATAGAACAGTTCTGAAACACTAAGTTTGTAGAATCCGCAAGTGTTTATTCGGAGCACCTTGAGGCCTATGTTGGAAAAGGAAATATCTTCACATAAAAACTAGAGAGAAGCATTCTGAGAAACTCCTTGGTGTTGAGTGCATTCAACTCACAGACTTGAACCTACCAATTGATAGAGAAGTTTGGAAACACTCTTTTTGTAGAATCTGCACGTGGATATTTGGAGCGCTTTGAGGCCTCTGCTGGAAAAGGAAATATCTTCACATAAAAACTAGACAGAAGCATTCTGAGAAACTTCTTTGTGTTGATTGCATTCAATTCACAGACTTGAAGCTTTCTTTTGAAAGAGCAGTTTTGAAGCACTCTTTTTGTAGAATCTGCAAGTGGATATTTGGAGCGATTTGAGGCCTATGCTGGGAAATGGAGTATCTTCACCTGAAAACTAGACAGAAACATTCTCAGAAACTTCTTTGTGTTCAGTGCATTCAAATCACAGACTTGAATCTTTCTTTTGAAAGAGCAGTTTGGAAACACTCTGTTTGTAAATCTGCAAGTGGATATTGGGAGCACTTTGAGGCCTATGCTGGGAAATGGAATATCTTCACCTAAAAACTAGACAGAAGCATTCTCAGAAAGTTCTTCTCGATGCGTGCATTCAACTCACAGCGTTGAACCTGTCTTTTGATAGAGCAGTTTGGAAGCACTCTTTTTGTGAAATCTGCCATTGGATATTTCCAGCGATTTGAGGCCTATGCAAGGAAAAGGAAATATCTACACTTCAAAACTGGACAGGAGCATTCTCAGAAACCTCTTTGTGATGAGTGCATTCAACTCGAAGACTTGAACGTTCCTTTTGATAGAACAGTTTTGAAACACTCCTTTTGGACAATCTGCAAATGTTTATTCGGAGTGCTTTGAGGCCTATGTTGGAAAAGGAAATATCTTCACCTACAAACTAGACAGAAGCATTCTCGGAAACTTCTTTGTGATGAGTGCATTCAACTCACAGAATTGAACCTACCAATTGATAGAGAAGTTTGGAAACACTGTTTTTGTAGAATCTGCAAGGGGATATTTGGAGCGCTTTGAGGCCTATGTTGGAAAAGGAAATATCTTCACCTAAAAACTAGACAGAAGCATTCTCGGAAACCTCTTTGTGATGAGTGCATTCAACTCAAGGACTTGAACGTTCCTTTTGAGACAACAGTTTTGAAACACTCTTTTTGTAGAATCTGCACGTGGATATTTGGAGCGAATTGAGGACTATGTTGGAAAAGGAAATATCTTCACCTAAAAACTAGACAGAAGCATTCTCGGAAACTTCTTTGTGATGAGTGCATTCCATTCACAGACTTGAAGCTCTCTTTTGAAAGAGCAGTTTTGAAACACT
This sequence comes from Pongo pygmaeus, assembly GCF_028885625.2. NCBI lineage: Eukaryota > Metazoa > Chordata > Mammalia > Primates > Hominidae > Pongo > Pongo pygmaeus. The sequence continues at coordinate 51,448,183 of NC_072382.2, forward strand.
CTTTTTGTGATATCTGCCATTGGATATTTCCAGCGATTTGAGGCCTATGCTGGGAAATGAAGTATCTTAATCTGAAAACTAGACAGAAGCATTCTCAGAAACTTCTTTGTGTTGATTGCACTCAACTCACAGACTTGAAGCTTTCTTTTGAACGAGCAGTTTTGAAACACTCTTTTTGTGGAATCTGCATGTGGATATTTGGAGTGCTTTGAGGCCTATGTTGGAAAAGGAAATATCTTCACCTAAAAACTAGACAGAAGCATTCTCGGAAACTTCTTCGTGATGAGTGCATTCAACTCACAGAATTGAACCTACCAATTGATAGAGAAGTTTGGAAACACTCTTTTTGTAGAATCTGCAAGTGGATATTTGGAGCGCTTTGAGGCCTATGTTGGAAAAGGAAATATCTTCACCTAAAAACTAGACAGAAGCATTCTCGGAAACCTCTTTGTGATGAGTGCATTCAACTCAAGGACTTGAACGTTCCTTTTGAGAGAACAGTTTTGAAACACTCTTTTTGTAGAATCTGCACGTGGATATTTGGAGCGAATTGAGGCCTATGTTGGAAAAGGAAATATCTTCACCTAAAAACTAGACAGAAGCATTCTCGGAAACTTCTTTGTGATGAGTGCATTCAACTCACAGACTTGAAGCTTTCTTTTGAAAGAGCAGTTCTGAAACACTCTTTTTGTAGAATCTGCAAGTGGATATTTGGAGTGCTTTGAGGCCTATGTTGGAAAAGGAAATATCTTCACCTAAAAACTAGACAGAAGCATTCTCGGAAACTTCTTTGTGATGAGTGCATTCAACTAAAGGACTTGAACGTTCCTTTTGAGAGAACAGCTTTGAAACACTCTTTTTATAGAATCTGCATGTGGATATTTGGAGCGCTTTGAGGCCTCTGCTGGAAAAGGAAATATCTTCACATCAAAACTACACAGAAGCATTCTGATAAACTTCTTTGTGTTGAGTGCATTCAACTCACAGACTTGAAGCTTTCTTTTGAAAGAGCAGTTTTGAAACACTCTTTTTGTAGAATCTGCACGTGGATATTTGGGGCGATTTGAGGCCTATGCTGGGAAATGAAGTATCTTCACCTGAAAACTAGACTGAAGCATTCTCAGAAACTTCTTTGTGTTGAGTGCACTCAACTCACAGACTTGAAGCTTTCTTTTGAAAGAGCAGTTTTGAAACACTCTTTTTGTAGAATCTGCAAGTGGATATTTGGAGCGCTTTGAGGCCCATGCTGGGAAATGGAATATCTTCACCTAAAAACTAGACTGAAGCATTCTGAGAAACTTCTTTGTGATGAGTGCATTCGACTCACAGACTTGAACGTTGCTTTGATAGAACAGTTCTGAAACACTAAGTTTGTAGAATCCGCAAGTGTTTATTCGGAGCACCTTGAGGCCTATGTTGGAAAAGGAAATATCTTCACATAAAAACTAGAGAGAAGCATTCTGAGAAACTCCTTGGTGTTGAGTGCATTCAACTCACAGACTTGAACCTACCAATTGATAGAGAAGTTTGGAAACACTCTTTTTGTAGAATCTGCACGTGGATATTTGGAGCGCTTTGAGGCCTCTGCTGGAAAAGGAAATATCTTCACATAAAAACTAGACAGAAGCATTCTGAGAAACTTCTTTGTGTTGATTGCATTCAATTCACAGACTTGAAGCTTTCTTTTGAAAGAGCAGTTTTGAAGCACTCTTTTTGTAGAATCTGCAAGTGGATATTTGGAGCGATTTGAGGCCTATGCTGGGAAATGGAGTATCTTCACCTGAAAACTAGACAGAAACATTCTCAGAAACTTCTTTGTGTTCAGTGCATTCAAATCACAGACTTGAATCTTTCTTTTGAAAGAGCAGTTTGGAAACACTCTGTTTGTAAATCTGCAAGTGGATATTGGGAGCACTTTGAGGCCTATGCTGGGAAATGGAATATCTTCACCTAAAAACTAGACAGAAGCATTCTCAGAAAGTTCTTCTCGATGCGTGCATTCAACTCACAGCGTTGAACCTGTCTTTTGATAGAGCAGTTTGGAAGCACTCTTTTTGTGAAATCTGCCATTGGATATTTCCAGCGATTTGAGGCCTATGCAAGGAAAAGGAAATATCTACACTTCAAAACTGGACAGGAGCATTCTCAGAAACCTCTTTGTGATGAGTGCATTCAACTCGAAGACTTGAACGTTCCTTTTGATAGAACAGTTTTGAAACACTCCTTTTGGACAATCTGCAAATGTTTATTCGGAGTGCTTTGAGGCCTATGTTGGAAAAGGAAATATCTTCACCTACAAACTAGACAGAAGCATTCTCGGAAACTTCTTTGTGATGAGTGCATTCAACTCACAGAATTGAACTTACCAATTGATAGAGAAGTTTGGAAACACTGTTTTTGTAGAATCTGCAAGGGGATATTTGGAGCGCTTTGAGGCCTATGTTGGAAAAGGAAATATCTTCACCTAAAAACTAGACAGAAGCATTCTCGGAAACCTCTTTGTGATGAGTGCATTCAACTCAAGGACTTGAACGTTCCTTTTGAGACAACAGTTTTGAAACACTCTTTTTGTAGAATCTGCACGTGGATATTTGGAGCGAATTGAGGACTATGTTGGAAAAGGAAATATCTTCACCTAAAAACTAGACAGAAGCATTCTCGGAAACTTCTTTTTGATGAGTGCATTCCATTCACAGACTTGAAGCTCTCTTTTGAAAGAGCAGTTTTGAAACACTCTTTTTGTGATATCTGCCATTGGATATTTCCAGCGATTTGAGGCCTATGCTGGGAAATGAAGTATCTTAATCTGAAAACTAGACAGAAGCATTCTCAGAAACTTCTTTGTGTTGATTGCACTCAACTCACAGACTTGAAGCTTTCTTTTGAACGAGCAGTTTTGAAACACTCTTTTTGTGGAATCTGCATGTGGATATTTGGAGTGCTTTGAGGCCTATGTTGGAAAAGGAAATATCTTCACCTAAAAACTAGACAGAAGCATTCTCGGAAACTTCTTCGTGATGAGTGCATTCAACTCACAGAATTGAACCTACCAATTGATAGAGAAGTTTGGAAACACTCTTTTTGTAGAATCTGCAAGTGGATATTTGGAGCGCTTTGAGGCCTATGTTGGAAAAGGAAATATCTTCACCTAAAAACTAGACAGAAGCATTCTCGGAAACCTCTTTGTGATGAGTGCATTCAACTCAAGGACTTGAACGTTCCTTTTGAGAGAACAGTTTTGAAACACTCTTTTTGTAGAATCTGCACGTGGATATTTGGAGCGAATTGAGGCCTATGTTGGAAAAGGAAATATCTTCACCTAAAAACTAGACAGAAGCATTCTCGGAAACTTCTTTGTGATGAGTGCATTCAACTCACAGACTTGAAGCTTTCTTTTGAAAGAGCAGTTCTGAAACACTCTTTTTGTAGAATCTGCAAGTGGATATTTGGAGTGCTTTGAGGCCTATGTTGGAAAAGGAAATATCTTCACCTAAAAACTAGACAGAAGCATTCTCGGAAACTTCTTTGTGATGAGTGCATTCAACTCAAGGACTTGAACGTTCCTTTTGAGAGAACAGCTTTGAAACACTCTTTTTATAGAATCTGCATGTGGATATTTGGAGCGCTTTGAGGCCTCTGCTGGAAAAGGAAATATCTTCACATCAAAACTACACAGAAGCATTCTGATAAACTTCTTTGTGTTGAGTGCATTCAACTCACAGACTTGAAGCTTTCTTTTGAAAGAGCAGTTTTGAAACACTCTTTTTGTAGAATCTGCACGTGGATATTTGGGGCGATTTGAGGCCTATGCTGGGAAATGAAGTATCTTCACCTGAAAACTAGACTGAAGCATTCTCAGAAACTTCTTTGTGTTGAGTGCACTCAACTCACAGACTTGAAGCTTTCTTTTGAAAGAGCAGTTTTGAAACACTCTTTTTGTAGAATCTGCAAGTGGATATTTGGAGCGCTTTGAGGCCCATGCTGGGAAATGGAATATCTTCACCTAAAAACTAGACTGAAGCATTCTGAGAAACTTCTTTGTGATGAGTGCATTCGACTCACAGACTTGAACGTTGCTTTGATAGAACAGTTCTGAAACACTAAGTTTGTAGAATCCGCAAGTGTTTATTCGGAGCACCTTGAGGCCTATGTTGGAAAAGGAAATATCTTCACATAAAAACTAGAGAGAAGCATTCTGAGAAACTCCTTGGTGTTGAGTGCATTCAACTCACAGACTTGAACCTACCAATTGATAGAGAAGTTTGGAAACACTCTTTTTGTAGAATCTGCACGTGGATATTTGGAGCGCTTTGAGGCCTCTGCTGGAAAAGGAAATATCTTCACATAAAAACTAGACAGAAGCATTCTGAGAAACTTCTTTGTGTTGATTGCATTCAATTCACAGACTTGAAGCTTTCTTTTGAAAGAGCAGTTTTGAAGCACTCTTTTTGTAGAATCTGCAAGTGGATATTTGGAGCGATTTGAGGCCTATGCTGGGAAATGGAGTATCTTCACCTGAAAACTAGACAGAAACATTCTCAGAAACTTCTTTGTGTTCAGTGCATTCAAATCACAGACTTGAATCTTTCTTTTGAAAGAGCAGTTTGGAAACACTCTGTTTGTAAATCTGCAAGTGGATATTGGGAGCACTTTGAGGCCTATGCTGGGAAATGGAATATCTTCACCTAAAAACTAGACAGAAGCATTCTCAGAAAGTTCTTCTCGATGCGTGCATTCAACTCACAGCGTTGAACCTGTCTTTTGATAGAGCAGTTTGGAAGCACTCTTTTTGTGAAATCTGCCATTGGATATTTCCAGCGATTTGAGGCCTATGCAAGGAAAAGGAAATATCTACACTTCAAAACTGGACAGGAGCATTCTCAGAAACCTCTTTGTGATGAGTGCATTCAACTCGAAGACTTGAACGTTCCTTTTGATAGAACAGTTTTGAAACACTCCTTTTGGACAATCTGCAAATGTTTATTCGGAGTGCTTTGAGGCCTATGTTGGAAAAGGAAATATCTTCACCTACAAACTAGACAGAAGCATTCTCGGAAACTTCTTTGTGATGAGTGCATTCAACTCACAGAATTGAACCTACCAATTGATAGAGAAGTTTGGAAACACTGTTTTTGTAGAATCTGCAAGGGGATATTTGGAGCGCTTTGAGGCCTATGTTGGAAAAGGAAATATCTTCACCTAAAAACTAGACAGAAGCATTCTCGGAAACCTCTTTGTGATGAGTGCATTCAACTCAAGGACTTGAACGTTCCTTTTGAGACAACAGTTTTGAAACACTCTTTTTGTAGAATCTGCACGTGGATATTTGGAGCGAATTGAGGACTATGTTGGAAAAGGAAATATCTTCACCTAAAAACTAGACAGAAGCATTCTCGGAAACTTCTTTGTGATGAGTGCATTCCATTCACAGACTTGAAGCTCTCTTTTGAAAGAGCAGTTTTGAAACACTCTTTTTGTGATATCTGCCATTGGATATTTCCAGCGATTTGAGGCCTATGCTGGGAAATGAAGTATCTTAATCTGAAAACTAGACAGAAGCATTCTCAGAAACTTCTTTGTGTTGATTGCACTCAACTCACAGACTTGAAGCTTTCTTTTGAACGAGCAGTTTTGAAACACTCTTTTTGTGGAATCTGCATGTGGATATTTGGAGTGCTTTGAGGCCTATGTTGGAAAAGGAAATATCTTCACCTAAAAACTAGACAGAAGCATTCTCGGAAACTTCTTCGTGATGAGTGCATTCAACTCACAGAATTGAACCTACCAATTGATAGAGAAGTTTGGAAACACTCTTTTTGTAGAATCTGCAAGTGGATATTTGGAGCGCTTTGAGGCCTATGTTGGAAAAGGAAATATCTTCACCTAAAAACTAGACAGAAGCATTCTTGGAAACCTCTTTGTGATGAGTGCATTCAACTCAAGGACTTGAACGTTCCTTTTGAGAGAACAGTTTTGAAACACTCTTTTTGTAGACTCTGCACGTGGATATTTGGAGCGAATTGAGGCCTATGTTGGAAAAGGAAATATCTTCACCTAAAAACTAGACAGAAGCATTCTCGGAAACTTCTTTGTGATGAGTGCATTCAACTCACAGACTTGAAGCTTTCTTTTGAAAGAGCAGTTCTGAAACACTCTTTTTGTAGAATCTGCAAGTGGATATTTGGAGTGCTTTGAGGCCTATGTTGGAAAAGGAAATATCTTCACCTAAAAACTAGACAGAAGCATTCTCGGAAACTTCTTTGTGATGAGTGCATTCAAATCAAGGACTTGAACGTTCCTTTTGAGAGAACAGCTTTGAAACACTCTTTTTATAGAATCTGCATGTGGATATTTGGAGCGCTTTGAGGCCTCTGCTGGAAAAGGAAATATCTTCACATCAAAACTACACAGAAGCATTCTGATAAACTTCTTTGTGTTGAGTGCATTCAACTCACAGACTTGAAGCTTTCTTTTGAAAGAGCAGTTTTGAAACACTCTTTTTGTAGAATCTGCACGTGGATATTTGGGGCGATTTGAGGCCTATGCTGGGAAATGAAGTATCTTCACCTGAAAACTAGACTGAAGCATTCTCAGAAACTTCTTTGTGTTGAGTGCACTCAACTCACAGACTTGAAGCTTTCTTTTGAAAGAGCAGTTTTGAAACACTCTTTTTGTAGAATCTGCAAGTGGATATTTGGAGCGCTTTGAGGCCCATGCTGGGAAATGGAATATCTTCACCTAAAAACTAGACTGAAGCATTCTGAGAAACTTCTTTGTGATGAGTGCATTCGACTCACAGACTTGAACGTTGCTTTGATAGAACAGTTCTGAAACACTAAGTTTGTAGAATCCGCAAGTGTTTATTCGGAGCACCTTGAGGCCTATGTTGGAAAAGGAAATATCTTCACATAAAAACTAGAGAGAAGCATTCTGAGAAACTCCTTGGTGTTGAGTGCATTCAACTCACAGACTTGAACCTACCAATTGATAGAGAAGTTTGGAAACACTCTTTTTGTAGAATCTGCACGTGGATATTTGGAGCGCTTTGAGGCCTCTGCTGGAAAAGGAAATATCTTCACATAAAAACTAGACAGAAGCATTCTGAGAAACTTCTTTGTGTTGATTGCATTCAATTCACAGACTTGAAGCTTTCTTTTGAAAGAGCAGTTTTGAAGCACTCTTTTTGTAGAATCTGCAAGTGGATATTTGGAGCGATTTGAGGCCTATGCTGGGAAATGGAGTATCTTCACCTGAAAACTAGAGAGAAACATTCTCAGAAACTTCTTTGTGTTCAGTGCATTCAAATCACAGACTTGAATCTTTCTTTTGAAAGAGCAGTTTTGAAACACTCTCTTTGTAAATCTGCAAGTGGATATTGGGAGCACTTTGAGGCCTATGCTGGGAAATGGAATATCTTCACCTAAAAACTAGACAGAAGCATTCTCAGAAAGTTCTTCTTGATGCGTGCATTCAACTCACAGCGTTGAACCTGTCTTTTGATAGAGCAGTTTGGAAGCACTCTTTTTGTGAAATCTGCCATTGGATATTTCCAGCGATTTGAGGCCTATGCAAGGAAAAGGAAATATCTACACTTCAAAACTGGACAGGAGCATTCTCAGAAACCTCTTTGTGATGAGTGCATTCAACTCGAAGACTTGAACGTTCCTTTTGATAGAACAGTTTTGAAACACTCCTTTTGGACAATCTGCAAATGTTTATTCGGAGTGCTTTGAGGCCTATGTTGGAAAAGGAAATATCTTCACCTACAAACTAGACAGAAGCATTCTCGGAAACTTCTTTGTGATGAGTGCATTCAACTCACAGAATTGAACCTACCAATTGATAGAGAAGTTTGGAAACACTGTTTTTGTAGAATCTGCAAGGGGATATTTGGAGCGCTTTGAGGCCTCTGCTGGAAAAGGAAATATCTTCACATAAAAACTAGACAGAAGCATTCTGAGAAACTTCTTTGGGTTGAGTGCATTCAACTCACAGACTTGAAGCTTTCTTTTGAAAGAGCAGTTTTGAAACACTCTTTTTGTGAAATCTGCCATTGGATATTTCCAGCGATTTGAGACCTTTGCAAGGAAAAGGAAATATCTTCACTTCAAAACTGGACAGGAGCATTCTCAGAAAGCTCTTTGTGATGAGTGCATTCAACTCAAAGACTTGAACGTTTCTTTTGATAGAACAGTTTTGAAACACTCCTTTTGGACAATCTGCAAATGTTTATTCGGAGCGCTTTGAGGCCTATGTTGGAAAAGGAAATATCTTCACCCAAAAACTAGACAGAAGCATTCTCGGAAACTTCTTTGTGATGAGTGCATTCAACTCACAGAATTGAACCTACCAATTCATAGAGAAGTTTGGAAACACTCTTTTTGTAGAATCTGCAAGTGGATATTTGGAGCGCTTTGAGGCCTATGTTGGAAAATTAAATATATTCACCTAAAAACTGGACAGAAGCATTCTCGGAAACTTCTTCGTGATGAGTGCATTCAACTCAAAGACTTGAACGTTCCTTTTGAGAGAACAGTTTTGAAACACTCTTTTTGTAGAATCTGCACGTGGATATTTGGAGCGCTTTGACGCCTCTGCTGGAAAAGTAAATATCTTCACATAAAAACTAGACAGAAGCATTGTGAGAAACTTCTTTGTGTTGAGTGCATTCAACTCACGGACTTGAAGCTTTCTTTTGAAAGGGCAGTTTTGAAGCACTCTTTTTGTAGAATCTGCACGTGGATATTTGGAGCGATTTGAGTCCTATGCTGGGAAATGATGTATCTTCACCTGAACTAGACAAAAGCATTCTCAGAAACTTCTTTGTGTTGAGTGCACTAAACTCACAGACTTGAAGCTTTCTTTTGAAAGAGCAGTTTTGAAACACTCTTTTTGTAGAATCTGCAAGTGGATATTTGGAGCGCTTTGAGGCCCATGCTGGGAAATGGAATATCTTCACCTAAAAACTAGACTGAAGCATTCTGAGAATCTTCTTTGTGATGAGTGCATTCAACTCACAGACTTGAAAGTTGCTTTTGATAGAACAGTTCTGAAACACTAAGTTTGTAGAATCCGCAAGTGTTTATTCGGAGCACCTTGAGGCCTATGTTGGAAAAGGAAATATCTTCACATAAAAACTAGAGAGAAGCATTCTCAGAAACTTCTTTGTGATGAGCGCATTCAACTCACAGACATGAACCTACCAATTGATAGAGAAGTTTGGAAACACTCTTTTTGTAGAATCTTCAAGTGGATATTTGGAGCGCTTTGAGGCCTATGCTGGAAAAGGAAATATCTTCACATAAAAACCTGACAGAAGCATTCTCAGAAACTTCTTTGTGTTCAGTGCATTCAAATCACAGACTTGAATCTTTCTTTTGAAAGAGCAGTTTTGAAACACTCTTTCTGTAAAATCTGCAAGTGGATATTTGGAGCACTTTGAGGCCTATGCTGGGAAATGGAATATCTTCACCTAAAAACTAGACAGAAGCATTCTCAGAAAGTTCTTTTCGATGCGTGCATTCAACTCACAGAGTTGAACCTGTCTTTTGATAGAGCAGTTTGGAAACAGTGTTTTTGTGAAATCTGCCACTGTATATTTCCAGCGATTTGAGGCCTATGCAAGGAAAAGGAAATATCTTCACTTCAAAACTGGACAGGAGCATTCTCAGAAACCTCTTTGTGATGAGTGCATTCAACTCGAAGACTTGAACGTTCCTTTTGATAGAACAGTTTTGAAACACTCCTTTTGGACAATCTGCCAATGTTTATTCGGAGCGCTTTGAGGCCAATGTTGGAAAAGGAAATATCTTCACCAAAAAACTAGACAGAAGCATTCTAGGAAACTTCTTTGTGATGAGTGCATTCAACTCACGGAATTGAACCTACCAATTGATAGAGAAGTTTGGAAACACTCTTTTTGTAGAATCTGCAAGTGGATATTTGGAGCGCTTTGAGGCCTATGATGGAAAAGGAAATATCTTCACCTAAAAACTAGACAGAAGCATTCTCGGAAACTTCTTTGTGATGAGTGCATTCAACTCAAAGACTTGAACGTTCCTGTTGAGAGAACAGTTTTGAAACACTCTTTTTGTAGAATCTGCACGTGGTTATTTGGAGCGCTTTGAGGCCTCTGCTGGAAAAGGAAATATCTTCACATAAAAACTAGACAGAAGCATTCTGAGAAACTTCTTTGTGTTGAGTGCATTCAACTCACGGACTTGAAGCTTTCTGTTGAAAGAGCAGTTTTGAAACACTGTTTTTGTAGAATCTGCACATGGATATTTGGAGCGATTTGAGGCCTATGCTGGGAAATGAAGTTTCTTCACCTGAAAACTAGACAGAAGCATTCTCAGAAACTTCTTTGTGTTGATTGCACTCAACTCACAGACTAGAAGCTTTCTTTTGAAAGAGAAGTTTTGAAACACTCTTTTTGTGGAATCTGCAAGTGGATAATTGGAGCGCTTTGAGGCCCATGCTGGGAATTGGAATATCTTCACCTAAAAACTAGACTGAAGCATTCTGAGAAACTTCTTTGAGATGAGTGCATTCAACTCACAGACTTGAACGTTGCTTTGATAGAACAGTTTTGAAACATTACGTTTTTAGAATCTGCACGTGGATATTTGGAGCACCTTGAGGCCTATGTTGGAAAAGGAAATATCTTCACATAAAAACTAGACAGAAGCATTCTGAGAAACTTCTTTGTGTTGAGTGCATTCAACTCACAGACTTGAACCTACCAATTGATAGAGAAGTTTGGAAACACTCTTTTTGTAGAATCTGCACGTGGATATTTGGAGCGCTTTGATTCCTATGCTGGAAAAGGAAATATCTTCACCTGAAAACTAGACAGAAGCATTCTGGGAAACTTCTTTGTGATGAGTGCATTCAACTCAAAGACTTGAACGTTCCTTTTGAGAGAACAGTTTTGAAACACTCTTTTTGTAGAATCTGCACGTGGATATTTGGAGCGCTTCGAGGCCTCTGCTGGAAAAGGAAATATCTTCACATCAAAACTAGACAGAAGCATTCTGATAAACTTCTTTGTGTTGAGTGCATTCAACTCACAGACTTGAAGCTTTCTTTTGAAAGAGCAGTTTTGAAACACTCTTTTTGTAGAACCTGCACGTGGATATTTGGAGCGATTTGAGGCCTATGCTGGGAAATGAAGTATCTTCATCTGAAAACTAGACTGAAGCATTCTCAGAAACTTCTTTGTGTTGAGTGCACTCAACTCACAGACTAGAAGCTTTCTTTTGAAAGAGCAGATTTGAAACACTCTTTTTGTAGAATCTGCAAGTGGATATTTGCAGCGCTTTGAGGCCCATGCTGGGAAATGGAATATCTTCACCTAAAAACTAGACTGAAGCATTCTGAGAAACTTCTTTGTGATGAGTGCATTCAACTCACAGACTTGAACGTTGCTTTTGATAGAACAGTTCTGAAACACTAAGTTTGTAGAATCCGCAAGTGTTTATTCGTACCAGCTTGAGGCCTATGTTGGAAAAGGAAATATGTTCACATAAAAACTACAGAGAAGCATTCTCAGAAACTTCTGTGTGATGAGTGCATTCAACTCACAGTCTTGAACCTACCAATTGATAGAGAAGTTTGGAAACACTCTTTTTGTAGAATCTGCAAGTGGATATTTGGAGCTCTTTGAGGCCTATGCTGGAAAAGGAAATATCTTCACATAAAAACCTGACAGAAGCATTCTCAGAAACTTCTTTGTGTTCACTGCATTCAAATCACCGACTTGAATCTTTCTTTTGAAAGAGCAGTTTTGAAACACTCTTTTTGTAAAATGTGCAAGTGGATATTTGGAGCACTTTGGGGCCTATGCTGAAAAATGGAATATCTTCACCAAAAAACTAGACAGAAGCATTCTCAGAAAGTTCTTCTCGATGCGTGCATTCAACTCACAGAGTTGAACCTGTCTTTTGATAGAGCAGTTTGGAAACACTCTTTTTGTGAAATCTGCCATTGGATATTTCCAGCGATTTGAGGCCTATGCAAGGAAAAGGAAATATCTTCACTTCAAAACTGGACAGGAGCATTCTCAGAAACCTCTTTGTGATGAGTGCATTCAACTCGAAGACTTGAACGTTCCTTTTGATAGAACAGTTTTGAAACACTCCTTTTGGACAATCTGCAAATGTTTATTCGGAGCGCTTTGAGGCCTATGTTGGAAAAGGAAATATCTTCACCTAAAAACTAGACAGAAGCATTCTCGGAAACTTCTTTCTGATGAGTGCATTCAACCCACAGAATTGAACCTACCAATTGATAGAGAAGTTTGGAAACACTCTTTTTGTAGAATCTGCAAGTGGATATTTGGAGCGCTTTGAGGCCTATGTTGGAAAAGGGAATATCTTCACCTAAAAACAAGACAGAAACATTCTCAGAAACTTCTTTTTGATGAGTGCATTCAACTCAAAGTCTTGGACGTTCCTTTTGAGAGAACAGTTTTGAAACACTCTTTTTGTAGAATCTGCAGATGGATATTTGGAGAGATTTGAAGCCTCTGCTGGAAAAGGAAATATCTTCACCTGAAAACTAGACAGAAGCATTCTCAGAAACTTCTTTGTGTTGAGTGCACTCAACTCACAGACTTGAAGCTTTCTTTGGAAAGAGCAGTTTTGAAACACTCTTTTTGTAGAATCTGCAAGTGGATATTTGGAGTGCTTTGAGGCCCATGCTGGGAAATGGAATACCTTCACCTAAAAACTAGACTGAAGCATTCTCAGAAAACTTCTTTGTGATGAGTGCATTCAACTCACAGACATGAACGTTGCTTTTGATAGAAAAGTTCTGAAACACTAAGTTTGTAGAATCCGCAAGTGTTTATTCGGAGCACCTTGAGGCCTATGTTGGAAAAGGAAATATCTTCACATAAAAACTAGAGAGAAGCATTCTGAGAAACTTCTTTGTGATGAGTGCATTCAACTCACAGACTTGAACCTACCAATTGATAGGGAAGTTTGGAAACACTCTTTTTGTAGAATCTGCAAGTGGATATTTGGAGCGCTTTGAGGCCCTTGCTGGGAAATGGAATATCTTCACCTAAAAACTAGACTGAAGCATTCTGAGAAACTTCTTTGTGATGAGTGCATTCAACTCACAGACTTGAACGTTGCTTTTGATAGAACAGTTCTGAAACACTAAGTTTGTAGAATCCGCAAGTGTTTATTCGTAGCAGCTTGAGGCCTATGTTGGAAAAGGAAATATCTTCACATAAAAACTAGAGAGAAGCATTCTGAGAAACTTCTGTGTGATGAGTGCATTCAACTCACAGTCTTGAACCTACCAATTGATAGAGAAGTTTGGAAACACTCTTTTTGTAGAATCTGCACGTGGATATTTGGAGCGCTTTGAGGCCTATGCTGGAAAAGGAAATATCTTCACATAAAAACCTGACAGAAGCATTCTCAGAAACTTCTTTGTGTTCAGTGCATTCAAATCACAGACTTGAATCTTTCTTTTGAAAGAGCAGTTTCGAAACACTCTTTTTGTAAAATGTGCAAGTGGATATTTGGAGCACTTTGGGGCCTATGCTGAAAAATGGAATATCTTCACCAAAAAACTAGACAGAAGCATTCTCAGAAAGTTCTTCTCGATGCGTGCATTCAACTCACAGAGTTGAACCTGTCTTTTGATAGAGCAGTTTGGAAGCACTCTTTTTGTGAAATCTGCCATTGGATATTTCCAGCGATTTGAGGCCTATGCAAGGAAAAGGAAATATCTTCACTTCAAAACTGGACAGGAGCATTCTCAGAAACCTCTTTGTGATGAGTGCATTCAACTCGAAGACTTGAACGTTCCTTTTGATAGAACAGTTTTGAAACACTCCTTTTGGACAATCTGCAAATGTTTATTCGGAGCGCTTTGAGGCCTATGTAGGAAAAGGAAATATCTTCACCTAAAAATTGGACAGACGCATTCTCGGAAACTTCTTTGTGATGAGTGCATTCATCTCACAGAATTGAAACTACCAATTGATAGAGAAGTTTGGAAACACTCTTTTTGTAGAATCTGCAAGTGGATATTTGGAGCGCTTTGAGGCCTATGTTGGAAAAGGGAATATCTTCACCTAAAAACAAGACAGAAACATTCTCAGAAACTTCTTTTTGATGAGTGCATTCAACTCAAAGTCTTGGACGTTCCTTTTGAGAGAACAGTTTTGAAACACTCTTTTTGTAGAATCTGCAGATGGATATTTGGAGAGATTTGAAGCCTCTGCTGGAAAAGGAAATATCTTCACCTGAAAACTAGACAGAAGCATTCTCAGAAACTTCTTTGTGTTGAGTGCACTCAACTCACAGACTTGAAGCTTTCTTTGGAAAGAGCAGTTTTGAAACACTCTTTTTGTAGAATCTGCAAGTGGATATTTGGAGCGCTTTGAGGCCCATGCTGGGAAATGGAATACCTTCACCTAAAAACTAGACTGAAGCATTCTCAGAAAACTTCTTTGTGATGAGTGCATTCAACTCACAGACATGAACGTTGCTTTTGATAGAAAAGTTCTGAAACACTAAGTTTGTAGAATCCGCAAGTGTTTATTCGGAGCACCTTGAGGCCTATGTTGGAAAAGGAAATATCTTCACATAAAAACTAGAGAGAAGCATTCTGAGAAACTTCTTTGTGATGAGTGCATTCAACTCACAGACTTGAACCTACCAATTGATAGGGAAGTTTGGAAACACTCTTTTTGTAGAATCTGCAAGTGGATATTTGGAGCGTTTTGAGGCCCATTCTGGGAAATGGAATATCTTCACCTAAAAACTAGACTGAAGTATTCTGAGAAACTACTTTGTGATGAGTGCATTCAACTCACAGACTTGAACGTGGCTTTTGATACAACAGTTCTGAAACACTAAGTTTGTAGAATCCGCAAGTGTTTATTCGGAGCACTTTGAGGCCTATGTTGGAAAAGGAAATATCTTCACATAAAAACTAGAGAGAAGCATTCTCAGAAACTTCTTTGTGATGAGTGCATTCAACTCACAGACTTGAACCTACCAATAGATATGGAAGTTTTAAACACTGTTTTTGTAGAATCTGCAAGTGCATATTTGGAGCGCTTCGAGGCCTATGTTGGAAAAGGAAATATCTTCACCTAAAAACTAGACAGAAGCATTCTCGGAAACTTCTTTGTGATGACTGCATGCTACTCAAAGACTTGAACGTTCCTTTTGAGAGAACAGTTTTGAAACACTCTTTTTGTAGAATCTGCACGTGGATATTTGGAGAGATATGAGGCGTCTGCTGGAAAAGGAAATATCTTCACCTGAAAACTAGACAGAAGCATTCTCAGAAACTACTTTGCATTGAGTGCACTCAACTCACAGACTTGAAAGTTTCTTTTGAAAGAGCAGTTTTGAAACACCCTTTTTGTAGAATCTGCAAGTGGATATTTGGAGCGCTTTGGGGCCTATGTTGGAAAAGGAAATATCTTCACATAAACGCTAGACAGAAACATTCGCAGAAACTTCTTTGTGATGAGTGCATTCAACTCAAAGACTTGAACGTTCCTTTTGAGAGAACAGTTTTGAAGCACTCTTTTTGTATAATCTGCACGTGGATATTTGGAGCGATTTGAGGACTATGCTGGAAAAGGAAATATCTTCACATAAAAACTAGACAGAAGCATTCTGAGAAACTTCTTTGTGTTGAGAGAATTCATCTCACAGACTTGAAGCGTTCTTTTGAAAGAGCAGTTTTGAAACACACTTTTTGTAGAATCTGCACGTGGATATTTTGAGCGATTTGAGGCCTATGCTGGGAAATGAAGTATCTTCACCTGAAAACTAGACAGAAGCATTCTCAGAAACTTCTTTGTGTTGAGTGCACTCAACTCACAGACTTGAAGCTTCCTTTTGAAAGAGCAGTTTTGAAACACTCTTTTTGTAGAATCTGCAAGTGGATATTTGAAGTGCTTTGTGGCCCATGCCGGGAAATGGAGTATCTTCACCTAAAACTAGACTGAAGCGTACTGAGAAACTTCTTTGTGATGAGTGCATACAACTCACAGACTTGAACGTTGCTTTTGATAGAACAGTTCTGAAACACTAAGTTTGTAGAATCCGCAAGTGTTTATTCGGAGCACCTTGAGGCCCAAGTTGGAAAAGGAAATACCTTCACATAAAAACTAGAGAGAAGCATTCTCAGAAACTTCTTTGTGATGAGTGCATTCGACTCACAGACTTGAACCTACCAATTGATAGAGAAGTTTGGAAACACTCTTTTTGTAGAATCTGCAAGTGGATATTTGGAGCGCTTTGAGGCCCATGCTGGGAAATGGAATATCTTCACCTAAAAACTAGACTGAAGCATTCTGAGAAACTTCTTTGTGATGAGTGCATTCAACTCACAGACTTTAACATTGCTTTTGATAGAACAGTTCTGAAACACTATGTTTGTGGTATCCACAAGTGTTTATTCGGAGCACCTTGAGGCCTATGTTGGAAAAGGAAATATCTTCACATAAAAACTAGAGAGAAGCATTCTCAGAAACTTCTTTGTGATGAGTGCATTCATCTCACAGACTTGAACCTACCAATTGATAGGGAAGTTTGGAAACACTCTTTTTGTAGAATCTGCAAGTGGATATTTGGAGCTCTTTGAGGCCTATGTTAGAAAAGGAAATATCTTCACCTAAAAACTAGAGAGAAGCATTCTCAGAAACTTCTTTGTGATGAGTGCATTCAACTCAAAGACTTGAACGTTCCTTTTGAGAGAACAGTTTTGAAACACTCTCTTTGTAGAATCTGCACGTGGTTATATGGAGAGATTTCAGGCCTCTGCTGGAAAAGGAAATATCTTCACCTGAAAACTAGACAGAAGCATTCTCAGAAACTTCTTTGTGTTCACTGCACTCAACTAACAGACTTGGAGCTTTCTTTTGAAAGAGCAGTTTTGAAACACTTTTTTTGTAGAACGTGCAAGTGGATATTTGCAGCGCTTTGAGGCCCATGCTGGGAAATGGAATATCTTCACCTAAAAACTAGACTGAAGCATTCTCAGAAACTTCTTTGTGATGAGTGCATTCAACTCACTGACATGAACGTTGCTTTTGATAGAACAGTTCTGAAACACTAAGTTTGTAGAATCCGCAAGTGTTTATTCGGAGCACCTTGAGGCCGATGTTGGAAAAGGAAATATCTTCACATAAAAAGTAGACAGAAGCATTCTCAGAAACTTCTTTGTGATGAGTGCATTCAACTCACAGACTTGAACCTACCAATTGATAGGGAAGTTTGGAAACACTCTTTATGTAGAATCTGCAAGTGGATATTTGGAGCGCTTTGAGGCACATGCTGGGAAATGGAATATCTTCACCTAAAACTAGACTGAAGCATACTGAGAAACTTCTTTGTGATGAGTGCATTCAACTCACAGACTTGAACGTTGCTTTTGATAGAACAGTTCTGAAACACTAAGTTTGTAGAATCCGCAAGTGTTTATTCGGAGCACCTTGAGGCCTATGTCAGAAAAGGAAATATCTTCACATAAAAACTAGAGAGAAGCATTCTCAGAAACTTCTTTGTGATGAGTGCATTCAACTCACGGACATGAACCTTCCAGTTGATAGGGAAGTTTGGAAACACTCTTTTTGTAGAATCTGCAAGTGGATATTTGGAGTGCTTTGAGGCCTATGTTGGAAAAGGAAATATCTTCACCTAAAAACTAGACAGAAGCATTCTCGGAAACTTCTTTGTGATGAGTGCATTCAACTCAAAGACTTGAACGTTCCTTTTGAGAGAACAGTTTTGAAACACTCTTTTTATAGAATCTGCACGTGGATATTTGGAGAGATTTGAGGCCTCTGCTGGAAAAGGAAATATCTTCAAGTGAAAACTAGACAGAAGCATTCTCAGAAACTTCTTTGCATTGAGTACACTCAACTCACAGACTTGAAGGTTTCTTTTGAAAGAGCAGTTTAGAAACACTCTTTTTGTGGAATCTGCAAGTGGATATTTGGAGCGCTTTGAGGCCCATGCTGGGAGATGGAATATCTTCACCTAAAAACTAGACTGAAGCTTTCTCAGACACTTCTTTGTGATGAGTGCATTCAACTCACAGACTTAAACGTTGCTTTTGATAGAACAGTTCTGAAACACTAAGTTTGTAGAATCCGCAAGTGTTTATTCGGAGCACCTTGAGGCCTATGTTAGAAAAGGAAATGTCTTCACATAAAAATTAGAGAGAAGAATTCTCAGAAACTTGTTTGTGATGAGTGCATTCAACTCACAGACTTGAACCTACCAATTGATAGAGAAGTTTGGAAACACTCTTTTTGTAGAATCTGCAAGTGGATATTTGGAGCGCTTTGAGGCCTATGCTGGAAAAGGAAATATCTTCACATAAAAACTAGACAGAAACATTCTCAGAAACTTCTTTGTGATGAGTGCATTCAACAAAAAGAGTTGAACGTTCCTTTTGAGAGAACAGTTTGGAAACACTCTTTTTGTAGAATCTGCACGTGGATATTTGGAGCGCTTAGAGGCCTATGCTGGAAAAGGAAATAGCTTCACATAAAAACTGGACAGAAGCATTCTGAGAAACTTTTTTGTGTTGAGTGCATTCAACTCACAGACTTGAAGCTTTCTTTTTAAAGAGCAGTTCTGAAACACTCTTTTTGTAGAATCTGCACGTGGATATTTGGAGCGATTAGGGGCCTATGCTGGGAAATGAAGTATCCTCACCTGAAAACTAGACAGAAGCATTCTCAGAAACTTCTTTGTGTTGAGTGCACTCAACTCACAGACTTGAAGCTTTCTTTTGACAGAGCAGTTTTGAAACAATCTTTTTGTAGTATCTGCAAGTGGATATTTGGAGCGCTTTGAGGCCCATGCTGGGAAATGGAATATCTTCACCTAAAAACTAGACTGAAGCATTCTGAGAAACTTCTTTGTGATGAGTGCATTCAACTCACAGATTTGAACCTACCAATTGATAGAGAAGTTTGGAAACACTCTTTTTGTAGAATCTGCAAGTGGATATTTGGAGCGCTTTGAGGCCTATGCCGGAAAAGGAAATATCTTCACATAAAAACCTGACAGAAGTATTCTCAGAAACTTCTTTGTGTTCAGTGCATTCAAATCACCGACTTGAATCTTTCTTTTGAAAGAGTAGTTTTGAAACACTCTTTTTGTAAAATCTGCAAGTGGATATTTGGAGCACTTTGAGGCCTATGCTGGGAAATGGTATATCTTCACCTATGTACTAGACAGAAGCATTCTCAGAAAGTTCTTCTCGATGCGTGCATTCAACTCACAGACTTGAAACAAAAAGTTGATAGAGAAGTTTCAAAACACTCTTTTTGTAGAATCTGAAAGTGGATATTTGAAGCGCTTTGAGTTCTACGATGGAAAAGGAAATATCTTCACCTAAAAACTAGACAGCGGCATTTTCAGAAACCTCTTTGTGATGAGTGCATTCAACTCGAAGGCTTGAATGTTCCTTTTGATAGAACAGTTTTGAAAATCTCCTTTTGTACAATCTGCAAATGTTTATCCGGAGCGTGTTGATGCCTATGTTGGAAAACGAAATATCTTCACCTAAAAAGTAGACAGAAGCATTCTCGGAAACTTCTTTGTGATGAGTGCATTCAACTCACGGAATTGAACCTACCAATTGATAGAGAAGTTTGGAAACACTCTTTTTGTAGAATCTCCACGTGGATATTTGGGGAGATTTGAGGCCTCTGCTGGAAAAGGAAATATCTTCACCTGAAAACTAGACAGAAGCATTCTCAGAAACTTCTTTGTGTTGAGTGCACTCAACTCACAGACTTGAAGCTTTTTTTGAAAGAGCAGTTTTGAAACACTCTTTTTGTAGAATCTGCAAGTGGATATTTGGAGCGCTTTGAGGCCCATGCTGGGAAATGGAATATCTTCACCTAAAAACTAGACTGAAGCATTCTGAGAAACTTCTTTTTGATGAGTGCATTCAACTCACAGACATGAACAGTGCTTTTGATAGAACAGTTCTGAAACACTAAGTTTGCAGAATCCGCAAGTGTTTATTCGGAGAACTTTGAGGCCTATGTTGGAAAAGGAAATATCTTCACCTAAAAACTAGAGAGAAGCATTCTCAGAAACTTCTTTGTGATGAGTGCATTTAACTCACAGACTTGAACCTACCAATTGATATGGAAGTTTGGAAACACTGTTTTTGTAGAATCTGCAAGTGGATATTTGGAGCGCTTTGAGGCCTATGTTGGAAAAGGAAATATCTTCACCTAAAAACTAGACAGAAGCATTCTCGGAAACTTCTTTGTGATGAGTGCATTCAACTCAAAGACTTGAACGTTCCTTTTGAGAGAACAGTTTTGAAACACTCTTTTTGTAGAATCTGCACGTGGATATTTGGAGCGCTTTGAGGCCTCTGCTGGAAAAGGAAATATCTTCACATAAAAACTATACAGAAGCATTCTGAGAAACTTCTTTGTGTTGAGTGCATTCAACTCACGGACTTGAAGCTTTCTGTTGAAAGAGCAGTTTTGAAACACACTTTTTGTAGGATCTGCAAGTGGATATTTGGAGCGATTTGAGGCCTATGCTGGGAAATGAAGTATCTTCACCTGAAAACTAGACAGAAGCATTCTCAGAAACTTCTTTGTGTTGATTGCACTCAACTCACAGACTTGAAGCTTTCTTTTGAAAGAGCAGTTTTGAAACACTCTTTTTGTGGAATCTGCAAGTGGATATTTGGAGCGCTTTGAGGCCCATGCTGGGAATTGGAATATCTTCACCTAAAAACTAGACTGAAGCATTCTGAGAAACTTCTTTGTGATGAGTGCATTCGACTCACAGACTTGAACGTTGCTTTGATAGAACAGTTCTGAAACACTAAGTTTGTAGAATCCGCAAGTGTTTATTCGGAGCACCTTGAGGCCTATGTTGGAAAAGGAAATATCTTCACATAAAAACTAGAGAGAAGCATTCTGAGAAACTCCTTGGTGTTGAGTGCATTCAACTCACAGACTTGAACCTACCAATTGATAGAGAAGTTTGGAAACACTCTTTTTGTAGAATCTGCACGTGGATATTTGGAGCGCTTTGAGGCCTCTGCTGGAAAAGGAAATATCTTCACATAAAAACTAGACAGAAGCATTCTGAGAAACTTCTTTGTGTTGATTGCATTCAATTCACAGACTTGAAGCTTTCTTTTGAAAGAGCAGTTTTGAAGCACTCTTTTTGTAGAATCTGCAAGTGGATATTTGGAGCGATTTGAGGCCTATGCTGGGAAATGGAGTATCTTCACCTGAAAACTAGACAGAAACATTCTCAGAAACTTCTTTGTGTTCAGTGCATTCAAATCACAGACTTGAATCTTTCTTTTGAAAGAGCAGTTTGGAAACACTCTGTTTGTAAATCTGCAAGTGGATATTGGGAGCACTTTGAGGCCTATGCTGGGAAATGGAATATCTTCACCTAAAAACTAGACAGAAGCATTCTCAGAAAGTTCTTCTCGATGCGTGCATTCAACTCACAGCGTTGAACCTGTCTTTTGATAGAGCAGTTTGGAAGCACTCTTTTTGTGAAATCTGCCATTGGATATTTCCAGCGATTTGAGGCCTATGCAAGGAAAAGGAAATATCTACACTTCAAAACTGGACAGGAGCATTCTCAGAAACCTCTTTGTGATGAGTGCATTCAACTCGAAGACTTGAACGTTCCTTTTGATAGAACAGTTTTGAAACACTCCTTTTGGACAATCTGCAAATGTTTATTCGGAGTGCTTTGAGGCCTATGTTGGAAAAGGAAATATCTTCACCTACAAACTAGACAGAAGCATTCTCGGAAACTTCTTTGTGATGAGTGCATTCAACTCACAGAATTGAACCTACCAATTGATAGAGAAGTTTGGAAACACTGTTTTTGTAGAATCTGCAAGGGGATATTTGGAGCGCTTTGAGGCCTATGTTGGAAAAGGAAATATCTTCACCTAAAAACTAGACAGAAGCATTCTCGGAAACCTCTTTGTGATGAGTGCATTCAACTCAAGGACTTGAACGTTCCTTTTGAGACAACAGTTTTGAAACACTCTTTTTGTAGAATCTGCACGTGGATATTTGGAGCGAATTGAGGACTATGTTGGAAAAGGAAATATCTTCACCTAAAAACTAGACAGAAGCATTCTCGGAAACTTCTTTTTGATGAGTGCATTCCATTCACAGACTTGAAGCTCTCTTTTGAAAGAGCAGTTTTGAAACACTCTTTTTGTGATATCTGCCATTGGATATTTCCAGCGATTTGAGGCCTATGCTGGGAAATGAAGTATCTTAATCTGAAAACTAGACAGAAGCATTCTCAGAAACTTCTTTGTGTTGATTGCACTCAACTCACAGACTTGAAGCTTTCTTTTGAACGAGCAGTTTTGAAACACTCTTTTTGTGGAATCTGCATGTGGATATTTGGAGTGCTTTGAGGCCTATGTTGGAAAAGGAAATATCTTCACCTAAAAACTAGACAGAAGCATTCTCGGAAACTTCTTCGTGATGAGTGCATTCAACTCACAGAATTGAACCTACCAATTGATAGAGAAGTTTGGAAACACTCTTTTTGTAGAATCTGCAAGTGGATATTTGGAGCGCTTTGAGGCCTATGTTGGAAAAGGAAATATCTTCACCTAAAAACTAGACAGAAGCATTCTCGGAAACCTCTTTGTGATGAGTGCATTCAACTCAAGGACTTGAACGTTCCTTTTGAGAGAACAGTTTTGAAACACTCTTTTTGTAGAATCTGCACGTGGATATTTGGAGCGAATTGAGGCCTATGTTGGAAAAGGAAATATCTTCACCTAAAAACTAGACAGAAGCATTCTCGGAAACTTCTTTGTGATGAGTGCATTCAACTCACAGACTTGAAGCTTTCTTTTGAAAGAGCAGTTCTGAAACACTCTTTTTGTAGAATCTGCAAGTGGATATTTGGAGTGCTTTGAGGCCTATGTTGGAAAAGGAAATATCTTCACCTAAAAACTAGACAGAAGCATTCTCGGAAACTTCTTTGTGATGAGTGCATTCAACTCAAGGACTTGAACGTTCCTTTTGAGAGAACAGCTTTGAAACACTCTTTTTATAGAATCTGCATGTGGATATTTGGAGCGCTTTGAGGCCTCTGCTGGAAAAGGAAATATCTTCACATCAAAACTACACAGAAGCATTCTGATAAACTTCTTTGTGTTGAGTGCATTCAACTCACAGACTTGAAGCTTTCTTTTGAAAGAGCAGTTTTGAAACACTCTTTTTGTAGAATCTGCACGTGGATATTTGGGGCGATTTGAGGCCTATGCTGGGAAATGAAGTATCTTCACCTGAAAACTAGACTGAAGCATTCTCAGAAACTTCTTTGTGTTGAGTGCACTCAACTCACAGACTTGAAGCTTTCTTTTGAAAGAGCAGTTTTGAAACACTCTTTTTGTAGAATCTGCAAGTGGATATTTGGAGCGCTTTGAGGCCCATGCTGGGAAATGGAATATCTTCACCTAAAAACTAGACTGAAGCATTCTGAGAAACTTCTTTGTGATGAGTGCATTCGACTCACAGACTTGAACGTTGCTTTGATAGAACAGTTCTGAAACACTAAGTTTGTAGAATCCGCAAGTGTTTATTCGGAGCACCTTGAGGCCTATGTTGGAAAAGGAAATATCTTCACATAAAAACTAGAGAGAAGCATTCTGAGAAACTCCTTGGTGTTGAGTGCATTCAACTCACAGACTTGAACCTACCAATTGATAGAGAAGTTTGGAAACACTCTTTTTGTAGAATCTGCACGTGGATATTTGGAGCGCTTTGAGGCCTCTGCTGGAAAAGGAAATATCTTCACATAAAAACTAGACAGAAGCATTCTGAGAAACTTCTTTGTGTTGATTGCATTCAATTCACAGACTTGAAGCTTTCTTTTGAAAGAGCAGTTTTGAAGCACTCTTTTTGTAGAATCTGCAAGTGGATATTTGGAGCGATTTGAGGCCTATGCTGGGAAATGGAGTATCTTCACCTGAAAACTAGACAGAAACATTCTCAGAAACTTCTTTGTGTTCAGTGCATTCAAATCACAGACTTGAATCTTTCTTTTGAAAGAGCAGTTTGGAAACACTCTGTTTGTAAATCTGCAAGTGGATATTGGGAGCACTTTGAGGCCTATGCTGGGAAATGGAATATCTTCACCTAAAAACTAGACAGAAGCATTCTCAGAAAGTTCTTCTCGATGCGTGCATTCAACTCACAGCGTTGAACCTGTCTTTTGATAGAGCAGTTTGGAAGCACTCTTTTTGTGAAATCTGCCATTGGATATTTCCAGCGATTTGAGGCCTATGCAAGGAAAAGGAAATATCTACACTTCAAAACTGGACAGGAGCATTCTCAGAAACCTCTTTGTGATGAGTGCATTCAACTCGAAGACTTGAACGTTCCTTTTGATAGAACAGTTTTGAAACACTCCTTTTGGACAATCTGCAAATGTTTATTCGGAGTGCTTTGAGGCCTATGTTGGAAAAGGAAATATCTTCACCTACAAACTAGACAGAAGCATTCTCGGAAACTTCTTTGTGATGAGTGCATTCAACTCACAGAATTGAACCTACCAATTGATAGAGAAGTTTGGAAACACTGTTTTCGTAGAATCTGCAAGGGGATATTTGGAGCGCTTTGAGGCCTATGTTGGAAAAGGAAATATCTTCACCTAAAAACTAGACAGAAGCATTCTCGGAAACCTCTTTGTGATGAGTGCATTCAACTCAAGGACTTGAACGTTCCTTTTGAGACAACAGTTTTGAAACACTCTTTTTGTAGAATCTGCACGTGGATATTTGGAGCGAATTGAGGACTATGTTGGAAAAGGAAATATCTTCACCTAAAAACTAGACAGAAGCATTCTCGGAAACTTCTTTGTGATGAGTGCATTCCATTCACAGACTTGAAGCTCTCTTTTGAAAGAGCAGTTTTGAAACACTCTTTTTGTGATATCTGCCATTGGATATTTCCAGCGATTTGAGGCCTATGCTGGGAAATGAAGTATCTTAATCTGAAAACTAGACAGAAGCATTCTCAGAAACTTCTTTGTGTTGATTGCACTCAACTCACAGACTTGAAGCTTTCTTTTGAACGAGCAGTTTTGAAACACTCTTTTTGTGGAATCTGCATGTGGATATTTGGAGTGCTTTGAGGCCTATGTTGGAAAAGGAAATATCTTCACCTAAAAACTAGACAGAAGCATTCTCGGAAACTTCTTCGTGATGAGTGCATTCAACTCACAGAATTGAACCTACCAATTGATAGAGAAGTTTGGAAACACTCTTTTTGTAGAATCTGCAAGTGGATATTTGGAGCGCTTTGAGGCCTATGTTGGAAAAGGAAATATCTTCACCTAAAAACTAGACAGAAGCATTCTCGGAAACCTCTTTGTGATGAGTGCATTCAACTCAAGGACTTGAACGTTCCTTTTGAGAGAACAGTTTTGAAACACTCTTTTTGTAGACTCTGCACGTGGATATTTGGAGCGAATTGAGGCCTATGTTGGAAAAGGAAATATCTTCACCTAAAAACTAGACAGAAGCATTCTCGGAAACTTCTTTGTGATGAGTGCATTCAACTCACAGACTTGAAGCTTTCTTTTGAAAGAGCAGTTCTGAAACACTCTTTTTGTAGAATCTGCAAGTGGATATTTGGAGTGCTTTGAGGCCTATGTTGGAAAAGGAAATATCTTCACCTAAAAACTAGACAGAAGCATTCTCGGAAACTTCTTTGTGATGAGTGCATTCAACTCAAGGACTTGAACGTTCCTTTTGAGAGAACAGCTTTGAAACACTCTTTTTATAGAATCTGCATGTGGATATTTGGAGCGCTTTGAGGCCTCTGCTGGAAAAGGAAATATCTTCACATCAAAACTACACAGAAGCATTCTGATAAACTTCTTTGTGTTGAGTGCATTCAACTCACAGACTTGAAGCTTTCTTTTGAAAGAGCAGTTTTGAAACACTCTTTTTGTAGAATCTGCACGTGGATATTTGGGGCGATTTGAGGCCTATGCTGGGAAATGAAGTATCTTCACCTGAAAACTAGACTGAAGCATTCTCAGAAACTTCTTTGTGTTGAGTGCACTCAACTCACAGACTTGAAGCTTTCTTTTGAAAGAGCAGTTTTGAAACACTCTTTTTGTAGAATCTGCAAGTGGATATTTGGAGCGCTTTGAGGCCCATGCTGGGAAATGGAATATCTTCACCTAAAAACTAGACTGAAGCATTCTGAGAAACTTCTTTGTGATGAGTGCATTCGACTCACAGACTTGAACGTTGCTTTGATAGAACAGTTCTGAAACACTAAGTTTGTAGAATCCGCAAGTGTTTATTCGGAGCACCTTGAGGCCTATGTTGGAAAAGGAAATATCTTCACATAAAAACTAGAGAGAAGCATTCTGAGAAACTCCTTGGTGTTGAGTGCATTCAACTCACAGACTTGAACCTACCAATTGATAGAGAAGTTTGGAAACACTCTTTTTGTAGAATCTGCACGTGGATATTTGGAGCGCTTTGAGGCCTCTGCTGGAAAAGGAAATATCTTCACATAAAAACTAGACAGAAGCATTCTGAGAAACTTCTTTGTGTTGATTGCATTCAATTCACAGACTTGAAGCTTTCTTTTGAAAGAGCAGTTTTGAAGCACTCTTTTTGTAGAATCTGCAAGTGGATATTTGGAGCGATTTGAGGCCTATGCTGGGAAATGGAGTATCTTCACCTGAAAACTAGAGAGAAACATTCTCAGAAACTTCTTTGTGTTCAGTGCATTCAAATCACAGACTTGAATCTTTCTTTTGAAAGAGCAGTTTTGAAACACTCTGTTTGTAAATCTGCAAGTGGATATTGGGAGCACTTTGAGGCCTATGCTGGGAAATGGAATATCTTCACCTAAAAACTAGACAGAAGCATTCTCAGAAAGTTCTTCTCGATGCGTGCATTCAACTCACAGCGTTGAACCTGTCTTTTGATAGAGCAGTTTGGAAGCACTCTTTTTGTGAAATCTGCCATTGGATATTTCCAGCGATTTGAGGCCTATGCAAGGAAAAGGAAATATCTACACTTCAAAACTGGACAGGAGCATTCTCAGAAACCTCTTTGTGATGAGTGCATTCAACTCGAAGACTTGAACGTTCCTTTTGATAGAACAGTTTTGAAACACTCCTTTTGGACAATCTGCAAATGTTTATTCGGAGTGCTTTGAGGCCTATGTTGGAAAAGGAAATATCTTCACCTACAAACTAGACAGAAGCATTCTCGGAAACTTCTTTGTGATGAGTGCATTCAACTCACAGAATTGAACCTACCAATTGATAGAGAAGTTTGGAAACACTGTTTTTGTAGAATCTGCAAGGGGATATTTGGAGCGCTTTGAGGCCTATGTTGGAAAAGGAAATATCTTCACCTAAAAAGTAGACAGAAGCATTCTCGGAAACCTCTTTGTGATGAGTGCATTCAACTCAAGGACTTGAACGTTCCTTTTGAGACAACAGTTTTGAAACACTCTTTTTGTAGAATCTGCACGTGGATATTTGGAGCGAATTGAGGACTATGTTGGAAAAGGAAATATCTTCACCTAAAAACTAGACAGAAGCATTCTCGGAAACTTCTTTGTGATGAGTGCATTCAATTCACAGACTTGAAGCTCTCTTTTGAAAGAGCAGTTTTGAAACACTCTTTTTGTGATATCTGCCATTGGATATTTCCAGCGATTTGAGGCCTATGCTGGGAAATGAAGTATCTTAATCTGAAAACTAGACAGAAGCATTCTCAGAAACTTCTTTGTGTTGATTGCACTCAACTCACAGACTTGAAGCTTTCTTTTGAACGAGCAGTTTTGAAACACTCTTTTTGTGGAATCTGCATGTGGATATTTGGAGCGAATTGAGGCCTATGTTGGAAAAGGAAATATCTTCACCTAAAAACTAGACAGAAGCATTCTCGGAAACTTCTTTGTGATGAGTGCATTCAACTCACAGAATTGAACCTACCAATTGATAGAGAAGTTTGGCAACACTCTTTTTGTAGAATCTGCAAGTGGATATTTGGAGTGCTTTGAGGCCTATGTTGGAAAAGGAAATATCTTCACCTAAAAACTAGACAGAAGCATTCTCGGAAACTTCTTTGTGATGAGTGCATTCAACTCAAGGACTTGAACGTTCCTTTTGAGAGAACAGTTTTGAAACACTCTTTTTATAGAATCTGCATGTGGATATTTGGAGCGCTTTGAGGCCTCTGCTGGAAAAGGAAATATCTTCACATCAAAACTACACAGAAGCATTCTGATAAACTTCTTTGTGTTGAGTGCATTCAACTCGCAGACTTGAAGCTTTCTTTTGAAAGAGCAGTTTTGAAACACTCTTTTTGTAGAATCTGCACGTGGATATTTGGGGCGATTTGAGGCCTATGCTGGGAAATGAAGTACCTTCACCTGAAAACTAGACTGAAGCATTCTCAGAAACTTCTTTGTGTTGAGTGCACTCAACTCACAGACTTGAAGCTTTCTTTTGAAAGAGCAGTTTTGAAACACTCTTTTTGTAGAATCTGCAAGTGGATATTTGGAGCGCTTTGAGGTCCATGCTGGGAAATGGAATATCTTCACCTAAAAACTAGACTGAAGCATTCTGAGAAACTTCTTTGTGATGAGTGCATTCAACTCACAGACTTGAACGTTGCTTTTGATAGAACAGTTCTGAAACACAAAGTTTGTAGAATCCGCAAGTGTTTATTCGGAGCACCTTGAGGCCTAAGTTGGAAAAGGAAATATCTTTACATAAAAACTAGAGAGAAGCATTCTCAGAAACTTCTTTGTGATGAGTGCATTCAACTCACAGTCTTGAACCTACCAATTGATAGAGAAGTTTGGAAACACTCTTTTTGTAGAATCTGCAAGTGGATATTTGGAGCGCTTTGAGGCCTATTCTGCAAAAGGAAATATCTTCACATAAAAACCTGACAGAAGCATTCTCAGAAACTTCTTTGTGTTCAGTGCATTCAAATCACAGACTTGAATCTTTCTTTTGAAAGAGCAGTTTTGAAACACTCTTTTTTTTAAAATCTGCAAGTGGATATTTGGAGCACTTTGAGGCCTATACTGGGAAATGGAATACCTTCACCTAAAAACTAGACAGAAGCATTCTCAGAAAGTTCTTCTCGATGTGTGCATTCAATTCACAGAGTTGAATCTGTCTTTTGATAGAGCAGTTTGGAAACAGTGTTTTTGTGAAATCTGCCATTGGATATTTCCAGCGATTTGAGGCCTATACAAGGAAAAAGAAATATCTTCACTTCAAAACTAGACAGGAGCATTCTCAGAAACCTCTTTGTGATGAGTGCATTCAACTCGAAGACTTGAACGTTCCTTTTGATAGAACAGTTTTGAAACACTCCTTTTGGACAATCTGCAAATGTTTATTCGGAGCGCTTTGAGGCCTATGTTGGAAAAGGAAATATCTTCACCTAAAAACTAGACAGAAGCATTCTCGGAAACTTCTTTCCGATGAGTGCATTCAACCCACAGAATTGAACCTACCAATTGATAGAGAAGTTTGGAAACACTCTTTTTGTAGAATCTACAAGTGGATAATTTGAGCGCTTTGAGGCCTATGTTGGAAAAGGAAATATCTTCACCTAAAAACTAGACAGAAGCATTCTCGGAGACTTCTTTGGGATGAGTACATTCAACTCAAAGACTTGAACGTTCCTTTTGAGAGAACAGTTTTGAAACACTCTTTTTGTATAATCTGCACTTGGATATTTGTAGCGCTTTGAGGCCTCTGCTGGAAAAGGAAATATCTTCACATAAAAACTAGACAGAAGCATTCTGAGAAACTTCTTTGTGTTGAGTGCACTAAACTCACAGACTTGAAGCTTTCTTTTGAAAGAGCAGTTTTGAAACACTCTTTTTGTGGAATCTGCAAGTGGATATTTGGAGCGCTTTGAGGCCCATGCTGGGAAATGGAATATCTTCACCTAAAAACTAGACTGAAGCATTCTGAGAATCTTCTTTGTGATGAGTGCATTCAACTCACAGACTTGAAAGTTGCTTTTGATAGAACAGTTCTGAAACACTAAGTTTGTAGAATCCGCAAGTGTTTATTCGGAGCACCTTGAGGCCTATGTTGGAAAAGGAAATATCTTCACATAAAAACTAGAGAGAAGCATTCTCAGAAACGTCTTTGTGATGAGTGCATTCAACTCACAGTCTTGAACCTACCAATTGATAGAGAAGTTTGGAAACACTCTTTTTGTAGAATCTGCAAGTGGATATTTGGAGCGCTTTGAGGCCTATGCTGGAAAAGGAAATATCTTCACATAAAAACCTGACAGAAGCATTCTCAGAAACTTCTTTGTGTTCAGTGCATTCAAATCACAGACTTGAATCTTTCTTTTGAAAGAGCAGTTTTGAAACACTCTTTTTGTAAAATCTGCAAGTGGATATTTGGAGCACTTTGAGGCCTATGCTGGGAAATGGAATATCTTCACCTAAAAACTAGACAGAAGCATTCTCAGAAAGTTCTTCTCGATGCATGCATTCAACTCACAGAGTTGAACCTGTCTTTTGATAGAGCAGTTTGGAAACAGTGTTTTTGGGAAATCTGCCATTGGATATTTCCAGCGATTTGAGGCCTATGCAAGGAAAAGGAAATATCTTCACTTCAAAACTAGACAGGAGCATTCTCAGAAACCTCTTTCTGATGAGTGCATTCAACTCGAAGACTTGAACGTTCCTTTTGATAGAACAGTTTTGAAACACTCCTTTTGGACAATCTGCAAATGTTTATTCGGAGCGTTTTGAAGCCAATGTTGGAAAAGGAAATATCTTCACCTAAAAACTAGACAGAAGCATTCTCGGAAACTTCTTTCTGATGAGTGCATTCAACTCACAGAATTGAACCTACCAATTGATAGAGAAGTTTGGAAACACTCTTTTTGTAGAATCTACAAGTGGATAATTTGAGCGCTTTGAGGCCTATGTTGGAAAAGGAAATATCTTCACCTAAAAACTAGACAGAAGCATTCTCGGAAACTTCTTTGTGATGAGTACATTCAACTCAAGGACTTGAACGTTCCTTTTGAGAGAACAGTTTTGAAACACTCTTTTTGTATAATCTGCACGTGGATATTTGGAGCGCTTTGAGGCCTCTGCTGGAAAAGGAAATATCTTCACATAAAAACTAGACAGAAGCATTCTGAGAAACTTCTTTGTGTTGAGTGCATTCAACTCACAGACTTGAAGCTTTCTTTTGAAAGAGCAGTTTTGAAACACTCTTTTTGTGAAATCTGCCATTGGATATTTCCAGCGATTTGAGGCCTATGCAAGGAAAAGGAAATATCTTCACTTCAAAACTGGACAGGAGCATTCTCAGAAAGCTCTTTGTGATGAGTGCATTCAACTCGAAGACTAGAACGTTCCTTTTGATAGAACAGTTTTGAAACACTCCTTTTGGACAATCTGCAAATGTTTATTCGGAGCGCTTTGAGGCCTATGTTGGAAAAGGAAATATCTTCACCCAAAAACTAGACAGAAGCATTCTCGGAAACTTCTTTGTGATGAGTGCATTCAACTCACAGAATTGAACCTACCAATTCATAGAGAAGTTTGGAAACACTCTTTTTGTAGAATCTGCAAGTGGATATTTGGAGCGCTTTGAGGCCTATGTTGGAAAAGGAAATATCTTCACCTAAAAACTGGACAGAAGCATTCTCGGAAACTTCTTCATGATGAGTGCATTCAACTCAAAGACTTGAACGTTCCTTTTGAGAGAACAGTTTTGAAACACTCTTTTTGTAGAATCTGCACGTGGATATTTGGAGCGCTTTGACGCCTCTGCTGGAAAAGGAAATATCTTCACATAAAAACCTGACAGAAGCATTCTCAGAAACTTCTTTGTGTTCAGTGCATTCAAATCACAGACTTGAATCTTTCTTTTGAAAGAGCAGTTTTGAAACACTCTTTTTGTGAAATCTGCAAGTGGATATTTGGAGCACTTTGAGGCCTATGCTGGGAAATGGAATATCTTCACCTAAAAACTAGACAGAAGCATTCTCAGAAAGTTCTTCTCGATGCGTGCATTCAACTCACAGAGTTGAACCTGTCTTTTGATAGAGCAGTTTGGAAACACTCTTTTTGTGAAAAATGCCATTGGATATTTCCAGCGATTTGAGGCCTATGCAAGGAAAAGGAAATATCTTCACTTTAAAACTGGACAGGAGCATTCTCAGAAACCTCTTTGTGATGAGTGCATTCAACTCGAAGACTTGAACGTTCCTTTTGATAGAACAGTTTTGAAACACTCCTTTTGGACAATCTGCAAATGTTTATTCGGAGTGCTTTGAGGCCTATGTTGGAAAAGGAAATATCTTCACCTACAAACTAGACAGAAGCATTCTCGGAAACTTCTTTGTGATGAGTGCATTCAACTCACAGAATTGAACCTACCAATTGATAGAGAAGTTTGGAAACACTCTTTTTGTAGAATCTGCAAGTGGATATTTGGAGCGCTTTGAGGCCTATGTTGTAACAGGAAATATCTTCACCTAAAAACTAGACAGAAGCATTCTCGGAAACCTCTTTGTGATGAGTGCATTCAACTCAAGGACTTGAACGTTCCTTTTGAGAGAACAGTTTTGAAACACTCTTTTTGTAGAATCTGCACGTGGATATTTGGAGCGAATTGAGACCTAAGTTGGAAAAGGAAATATCTTCACCTAAAAAGTAGACAGAAGCATTCTCGGAAACCTCTTTGTGATGAGTGCATTCAACTCGAAGACTTGAACGTTCCTTTTGATAGAACAGTTTTGAAACACTCCTTTTGGACAATCTGCCAATGTTTATTCAGAGCGCTTTGAGGCCAATGTTGGAAAAGGAAATATCTTCACCTAAAAACTAGACAGAAGCATTCTAGGAAACTTCTTTGTGATGAGTGCATTCAACTCACGGAATTGAACCTACCAATTGATAGAGAAGTTTGGAAACACTGTTTTTGTAGAATCTGCAAGTGGATATTTGGAGCGCTTTGAGGCCTATGTTGGAAAAGGAAATATCTTCACCTAAAAACAAGACAGAAGCATTCTCGGAAACTTCTTTGTGATGAGTGCATTCAACTCAAAGACTTGAACGTTCCTTTTGAGAGAACAGTTTTGAAACACTCCTTTTGTAGAATCTGCACGTGGATATTTGGAGCGCTTTGAGGCCTCTGCTGGAAAAGGAAATATCTTCACATAAAAACTAGACAGAAGCATTCTGAGAAACTTCTTTGTGTTGAGTGCATTCAACTCACGGACTTGAAGCTTTCTGTTGAAAGAGCAGTTTTGAAACACTCTTTTTGTAGAATCTGCACATGGATATTTGGAGTGATTTGAGGCCTATGCTGGGAAATGAAGTATCTTCACCTGAAAACTAGACAGAAGCATTCCCAGAAACTTCTTTGTGTTGATTGCACTCAACTCACAGACTTGAAGCTTTCTTTTGAAAGAGAAGTTTTGAAACACTCTTTTTGTGGAATCTGCAAGTGGATATTTGGAGCGCTTTGAGGCCCATGCTGGGAATTGGAATATCTTCACCTAAAAACTAGACTGAAGCATTCTGAGAAACTTCTTTGTGATGAGTGCATTCAACTCACAGACTTGAACGTTGCTTTGATAGAACAGTTTTGAAACATTACGTTTTTAGAATCTGCAAGTGTTTATTCGGAGCACCTTGAGGCCTATGTTGGAAAAGGAAATATCTTCACATAAAAACTAGACAGAAGCATTCTGAGAAACTTCTTTGTGTTGAGTGCATTCAACTCACAGACTTGAACCTACCAATTGATAGAGAAGTTTGGAAACATTCTTTTTGTAGAATCTGCACGTGGATATTTGGAGCGCTTTGAGGCCTATGCTGGAAAAGGAAATATCTTCACATAAAAACCTAACAGAAGCTTTCTCAGAAACTTCTTTGTGTTCAGTGCATTCAAATCACAGGCTTGAATCTTTCTTTTGAAAGAGCAGTTTTGAAACACTCTTTTTGTAAAATCTGCAAGTGGATATTTGGAGCACTTTGAGGCCTATGCTGGGAAATGGAATATCTTCACCTAAAAACTAGACAGAAGCATTCTCAGAAAGTTCTTCTCGATGCGTGCATTCAACTCACAGAGTTGAACCTGTCTTTTGATAGAGCAGTTTGGAAACACTCTTTCTGTGAAATCTGCCATTGGATATTTCCAGCGATTTGAGGCCTATGCAAGGAAAAGGAAATATCTTCACTTCAAAACTGGACAGGAGCATTCTCAGAAACCTCTTTGTGATGAGTGCATTCAACTCGAAGACTTGAACGTTCCTTTTGATAGAACAGTTTTGTAACACTGCTTTTGGACAATCTGCAAATGTTTATTCGGAGTGCTTTGAGGCCTATGTTGGAAAAGGAAATATCTTCAACTACAAACTGGACAGAAGCATTCTCGGAAACTTCTTTGTGATGAGTGCATTCACCTCACAGAATTCAACCTACCAATTGATAGAGAAGTCTGGAAACACTCTTTTTGTAGTATCTGCAAGTGGATATTTGGAGCGCTTTGAGGCCTATGTTGGAAAAGGAAATATCTTCACCTAAAAACTAGACAGAAGCATTCTCGGAAACCTCTTTGTGATGAGTGCATTCAACTCAAGGACTTGAACGTTCCTTTTGAGAGAAGAGTTTTGAAACACTCTTTTTGTAGAATCTGCACGTGGATATTTGGAGCGAATTGAGGCCTAAGTTGGAAAAGGAAATATCTTCACCTAAAAACCAGACAGAAGCATTCTGAGAAACTTCTTTGTGATGAGTGCATTCAACTCATGGAATTGAACCTACCAATTGATAGAGAAGTTTGGAAACACTCTTTTTGCAGAATCTGCAAGTGGATATTTGGAGTGCTTTGAGGCCTATGTTGGAAAAGGAAATATCTTCACCTAAAAACTAGACAGAAGCATTCTCGGAAACTTCTTTGTGATGAGTGCATTCAACTCAAAGACTTGAACGTTCCTTTTGAGAGAACAGTTTTGAAACACTCTTTTTGTAGAATCTGCATGTGGATATTTGGAGCGCTTTGAGGCCTCTGCTGGAAAAAGAAATATCTTCTCACCAAAACTAGACAGAAGCATTCTGAGAAACATCTTTGTGTTGAGTGCATTCAACTCACAGACTTGAAGCTTTCTTTTGAAAGAGCAGTTTTGAAACACTCTTATTGTAGAATCTGCATGTGGACATTTGGAGCGATTTGAGGCCTATGCTTGGAAATGAAGTATCTTCACCTGAAAACTAGACTGAAGTATTCTCAGAAACTTCTTTGTGTTGAGTGCACTCAACTCACAGACTTGAAGCTTTCTTTTGAAAGAGCAGTTTTGAAACACTCTTTTTGTAGAATCTGCAAGTGGATATTTGGAGCGTTTTGAGGCCCATGCTGGGAAATGGAATACCTTCACCTAAAAACTAGACTGAAGCATTCTGAGAAACTTCTTTGTGATGAGTGCATTCAACTCACAGACTTGAACATTGCTTTTGATAGAACAGTTCTGAAACACTAAGTTTGTAGAATCCGCAAGTGTTTATTCGGAGCACCTTGAGGCCTATGTTGGGAAAGGAAATATCTTCACATAAAAACTAGAGAGAAGCATTCTCAGAAAGTTCTTTGTGATGAGTGCATTCAACTCACAGTCTTGAACCTACCAATTGATAGAGAAGTTTGGAAACACTCTTTTTGTAGCATCTGCAAGTGGATATTTGGAGCGCTTTGAGGCCTATGCTGGAAAAGGAAATATCTACACATAAAAACCTGACAGAAGCATTCTCAGAAACTTCTTTGTGTTCAGTGCATTCAATTCACAGACTTGAATCTTTCTTTTGAAAGAGCAGTTTTGAAACACTCTTTTTGTAAAATCTGCAAGTGGATATTAGGAGCACTTTGAGGCCTAGGCTGGGAAATGGAATATCTTCACCTAGAAACTAGACAGAAGCATTCTCAGAAAGTTCTTCTCGATGTGTGCATTCAACTCACAGAGTTGAACCTGTCTTTAGATAGAGCAGTTTGGAAACAGTGTTTTTGTGAAATCTGCCATTGGATATTTCCAGCGATTTGAGGCCTATGCAAGGAAAAGGAAATATCTTCACTTCAAAACTAGACAGGAGCATTCTCAGAAACCTCTTTGTGATGAGTTCATTCAACTCGAAGACTTGAACGTTCCTTTTGATAGAACAGTTTTGAAACACTCCTTTTGGACAATCTGCCAATGTTTATTCGGAGCGCTTTGAGGCCTATGTTGGAAAAGGAAATATCTTCACCTAAAAACTAGACAGAAGCATTCTGAGAAACTTCTTTGTGTTGAGTGCATTCAACTCACAGACATGAAGCTTTCTTTTGAAAGAGCAGTTTTGAAACACTCTTTTTGTAGAATCTGCAAGTGGATATTTGGAGCGCTTTTAGGCCCATGCTGAGAAATGGAATATCTTAAACTAAAAAGTAGACTGAAGCATTCTGAGAAACTTCTTTGTGATGAGTACATTAAACTCACAGACTTGAACGTTGCTTTTGATAGAACAGTTCTGAAACACTAAGTTTGTAGAATCCGCAAGTGTTTATTCGGAGGACCTTGAGGCCTATGTTGGAAAAGGAAATATCTTCACATATAAACTAGAGAGAAGCATTCTCAGAAACTTCTTTGTGATGAGTGCATTCAACTCACAGACTTGAACCTACCAATTGATAGAGAAGTTTGGAAACACTCTTTTTGTAGAATCTGCAAGTGGATATTTGGAGCGCTTTGAGGCCTATGCTGGAAAAGGAAATATCTTCACATAAAAACCTGACAGAAGCATTCTCACAAACTTCTTTGTGTTCAGTGCATTCAAATCACAGACTTGAATCTTTCTTTTGAAAGAGCAGTTTTGAAACACTCTTTTTGTAAAATCTGCAAGTCGATATTTGGAGCACTTTGAGGCCTATGCTGGGAAATGGAATATCTTCACCTAAAAACTAGACAGAAGCATTCTCAGAAAGTTCTTCTCGATGCGTGCATTCAATTCATAGAGTTGAACCTGTCTTTTGATAGAGCAGTTTGGAAACACTCTTTTTGTGAAATCTGCCATTGGATATTTCCAGCGATTTGAGGCCTATGCAAGGAAAAGGAAATACCTTCACTTCAAAACTGGACAGGAGCATTCTCAGAAAGCTCTTTGTGATGAGTGCATTCAACTCGAAGACTTGAACGTTCCTTTTGATAGAACAGTTTTGAAACACTCCATTTGGACAATCTGCCAATGTTTATTCGGAGCGCTTTTAGGCCTATGTTGGAAAAGGAAATATCTTAATCTAAAAACTAGACAGAAGCATTCTCGGAAATTACTTTGTGATGAGTGCATTCAACTCACAGAATTAAACCTACCAATTGATAGAGAAGTTTGGAAACCCTCTTTTTGTAGAATCTGCAAGTGGATATTTGGAGCGCTTTGAGGCCTATGTTGGAAAAGGAAATATCTTCACCTAAAAACTAGACAGAAGCACTCTCGGAAACTTCTGTGTGATGAGTGCATTCAACTCAAGGACTTGAACGTTCCTTTTGAGAGAACAGTTTTGAAACACTCTTTTTGTAGAATCTGCACGTGGATATTTGGAGCGAATTGAGGCCCATGTTGGAAAAGGAAATATCTTCACATAAAAACTAGACAGAAGCATTGTGAGAAACTTCTTTGTGTTGAGTGCATTCAACTCACAGACTTGAAGCTTTCTTTTGAAAGAGCAGTTTTGAAACACTCTTTTTGTAGAATCTACAAGTGGATATTTAGAGCGCTTTGGGGCCTATGCTGGGAAATGAAATCTCTTCACCTAAAAACTAGACAGAAGAATTCTGAGAAACTTCTGTGTGATGAGTGCATTCAACTCACAGACTTGAATGTTCCCTTTGATAGAACAGTTTTGAAACACTCCTTTTGTAGAATCTGCATGTGTTTATTTGGAGCGCTTTGAGGCCTATGTTGGAAAAGGAAATATCTTCATATAAAAACTAGATGGAAGCCTTCTCAGAAACTTCTTTGTGATGAGTGCATTCAACTCACAGACTTGAAGCTTCCTTTAAAAAAAGCAGTTTGGAGACACTCTTCTTATAGAATCTTCAAGTGGATATTTTTAGCGCTTTGAGGCCTAAGCTGGGACAGGAAATCTCTTCACCTATAAACTAGACAGAAGCATTCTGAGAAACTTCTTTGCAATGAGTGCATTCAACTCACGGACTTGAACGTTACTTTTGATAGAACAATTCTGAAACATTACGTTTGTAAAATCTGCAACTGTTTATTCGGGGCACCTTTTGGCCTATGTTGGAAAAGGAAATATCTTCACATGAAAACTAGAGAGAAGGATTCTCAGAAACTTCTTTGTGATGAGTTCATTCAACTCACTGAGGTAAACCTACCAATTGATAGAGAAGTTTGGAAACACTCTTTTTGTAGAATCTGCAAGTGGATATTTGGAGCCGTTTGAGGCCTATGCTGGAAAAAGAAATATCTTCACCTAAAAACTGAACAGAAACATTCTCAGAAACTTCTTTGTGTTGAGTGCATTCAACTCACAGACTTGAACTTACCTATAGAAAGAGCAGTTTTGAAACACTCTTTTGGTAAAATCTCCAAGTGGTTATTTGGAGCACTTCGAGGCCTGTGCTGGGATATGGAATATCTTCAACTAAAAACTACAGAGAAGCATTCTCAGAAAGTTCTTCACGATGCCTTCATTCAACTCACAGAGTTGAACCTTCCTTATGATAGAACACTTTTGAAACACTCTTTTTGTAGAATCTGAAAGGGGATATTTGGAGCGTTTTGAGGCCTATGCTGGAAAAGGAAATATCTTCACATAAAAACTAGACGGAAGCATTCTCAGAAACTTCTGTGTGATGAGTGCATTCAACTCACAGACTTGAACGTTCCTCTCGAAAGAGCAGTTTTGAAACACTCCTTTTGTAGAATCTGCAAGTGTTTATTTGGAGCAATTTGAGGCCTATGTTGGAAAAGGAAATATCTTCACATAAGAACCAGACAGAAGCATTCTCAGAAACTTCTTTGTGATGAGTGCATTCTACTCACAGTGTTGAAGTTTGCTTTTGATAGAGCAGTTTTGAAACACTCTTTTGGTAGAATCTGCAAGTGGATATTTGGAGCGCTTTGAGGCCTATGCTGGAAAAGGAAGTGTCTTCAAATAAAAACTAGACAGAAGCATTCCAGGAAACTTCTGTATGAAAAGTGCATTCAACTCACAGACTTGAACGTTCCTTTTTATGGGACTCTTTTGAAACACACCTTTTGTAGAATTTGCAAGTGTTTATTTGGAGCACTTTGGGGCCTAAGCTGGAAAAGGAAATATCTTCACGTAAGAACTAGACAAAAGCATTCTCAGAAACTTCTTAATGATGAGTGCATTCAACACACAGACTTGAACTTTGCTTTTGAAAGAGCAGCTTTGAAACACTCTTTTCGTACAATCTGCAAGGGGATATTTGGAGCGCTTTGAGGCCTATGCTGGGAAATGAAATCTCCTCACCTAAAAACTAGTCAGAAGCATTCTGAGAAACTTCTCTGTGATGAGTGCATTCAACTCACAGACTTGAAAGTTCCCTTTGATAGAACAGTTTTGAAACACTCCTTTTGTAGAATCTGCATGTGTTTATTTGGAGCGCTTTGAGGCCTCTGTTGGAAAAGGAAATATCTTCATATAAAAACTAGACGGAAGCCTTCTCAGAAACTTCTTTGTGATGAGTGCATTCAACTCACAGACTTGAAGCTTCCTTTGGAAAGAGCAGTTTGGAGACACTCTTCTTATAGAATCTTCAAGTGGATATTTGGAGCGCTTTGAGGCCTATGCTGGGACATGAAATCTCTTCACCTAAAAACTAGACAGAAGCATTCTGAGAAACTTCTTTGCAATGAGTGCATTCAACTCACAGACTTGAACGTTCCTTTGGATAGAACAGTTGTGAAACATCACGTTTGTAGAATCTGCAAGTGTTTATTCGGAGCACCTTGAGGCCTAAGTTGGAAAAGGAAATATCTTCACATGAAAACTAGAGAGAAGGATTCTCAGAAACTTCTCCATGATGAGTTCATTCAACTCACAGAGTTGAACCTACCAATTGATAGAGAAGTTTGGAAACACTCTTTCTGTAGAATCTGCAAGTGGATATTTGGAGCCATTTGAGGCCTATGCTGGAAAAGGAAATATCTTCACATAAAAACTGAACAGAAGCATTCTCAGAAACTGCTTTGTGTTGAGTGCATTCAACTCACAGACTTGAACTTACCTATGGAAAGAGCAGTTTTGAAACACTCTTTTGCTAAAATCTGCAAGTGGTTATTTGGAGCACTTCGAGGCCTGTGCTGGGATATGGAATATCTTCACCTAAAAACTACAGAGAAGCATTCTCAGAAAGTTCTTCACGATGCCTTCATTCAACTCACGGAGTTGAACCTTCCTTATGATAGAACACTTTTGAAACACTCTTTTTGTAGAATCTGCAAGGGGATATTTGGAGCGTTTTGAGGCCTATGCTGGAAAAGGAAATATCTTCACATAACAACTAGACGGAAGCATTCTCAGAAACTTCTGTGTGATGAGTGCATTCAACTCACAGACTTGAACGTTCCTGTCGAAAGAGCAGTTTTGAAACACTCCTTTTGTAGAATCTGCAAGTGTTTATTTGGAGCGCCTTGCGGCCTATGTTGGAGAAGGAAATATCTTCACATAAGAACCAGACAGAAGCATTCTCAGAAACTACTTTGTGATGAGTGCATTCTACTCACAGTGTTGAAGCTTGCTTTTCATAGAGAAGTTTTGAAACACTCTTTTGGTAGAGTCTGCAAGTGGATATTTGGAGCGCTTTGAGGCCTATGCTGGAAAAGGAAGTGTCTTCAAATAAAAACTAGACAGAAGCATTCCAGGAAACTTCTGTATGATAAGTGCATTCAACTCACAGACTTGAACGTTCCTTTTGATAGGACTCTTTTGAAACACACCTTTTGTAGAATTTGCAAGTGTTTATTTGGAGCACTTTGGGGCCTAAGTTGGAAAAGGAAATATCTTCACGTAAGAACTAGACAGAAGCATTCTCAGAAACTTCTTTCTGATGAGTGCATTCAACACACAGACTTGGACTTTGCTTTTGAAAGAGCAGCTTTGAAACACTCTTTTCGTACAATCTGCAAGGGGATATTTGGAGCGCTTTGAGGCCTATGCTGGGAAATGAAATCTCCTCACCTAAAAACTAGTCAGAAGCATTCTGAGAAACTTCTCTGTGATGAGTGCATTCAACTCACAGACTTGAACGTTCCCTTTGATAGAACAGCTTTGAAACACTCCTTTTGTAGAATCTGCATGTGTTTATTTGGAGCGCTTTGAGGCCTCTGTTGGAAAAGGGAATATCTTCATATAAAAACTAGACGGAAGCCTTCTCAGAAACTTCTTTGTGATGAGTGCATTCAACTCACAGACTTGAAGGTTCCTTTGGAAAGAGCAGTTTGGAGACACTCTTCTTATAGAATCTTCAAGTGGATATTTGGAGCGTTTTGAGGCCTATGCTGGGACATGAAATCTCTTCACCTAAAAACTAGACAGAAGCATTCTGAGAAACTTCTTTGCAATGAGTGCATTCAACTCACAGACTTGAACGTTCCTTTGGACAGAACAGTTTTGAAACATCACGTTTGTAGAATCTGCAAATGTTTATTTGGAGCACCATGAGGCCTATGTTGGAAAAGGAAATATCTTCACATGAAAACTAGAGAGAAGGATTCTCAGAAACTTCTTCATGATGAGTTCATTCAACTCACAGAATTGAACCTACCAATTGATAGAGAAGTTTGGAAACACTCTTTTTGTAGAATCTGCAAGTGGATATTTGGAGCCGTTTGAGGCCTATGCTGGAAAAGGAAATATCTTCACATAAAAACTGAACGGAAGCATTCTCAGAAACTTCTTTGTGTTGAGTGCATTCAACTCACAGACTTGAACTTACCTATGGAAAGAGCAGTTTTGAAACACTCTTTTGCTAAAATCTGCAAGTGGTTATTTGGAGCACTTCGAGGCCTGTGCTGGGATATGGAATACCTTCACCTAAAAACTACAGAGAAGCATTCTCAGAAAGTTCTTCACGATGCCTTCATTCAACTCATGGAGTTGAACCTTCCTTATGATAGAACACTTTTGAAACACTCGTTTTGTAGAATCTGCAAGGGGATATTTGGAGCGTTTTGAGGCCTATGCTGGAAAAGAAAATATCTTCACATAACAACTAGACGGAAGCATTCTCAGAAACTTCTGTGTGATGAGTGCATTCAACTCACAGACTTGAACGTTCCTCTCGAAAGAGCAGTTTTGAAACACTCCTTTTGTAGAATCGGCAAGTGTTTATTTGGAGCGCTTTGAGGCCTATGTTGGAAAAGGAAATATCTTCACATAAGAACCAGACAGAAGCATTCTCAGAAACTTCTTTGTGTTGAGTGCATTCTACTCACAGTGTTGAAGCTTGCTTTTGATAGAGCAGTTTTGAAACACTCTTTTGGTAGAATCTGCAAGTGGATATTTGGAGCGCTTTGAGGCCTATGCTGGAAAAGGAAGTGTCTTCACATAAAAACAAAACAGAAGCATTCCAGGAAACTTCTGTATGATAAGTGCATTCAACTCACAGTCTTGAACGTTCCTTTTGATAGGACTCTTTTGAAACACTCCTTTTGTAGAATTTGCAAGTGTTTATTTGGAGCGCTTTGGGGCTTAAGCTGGAAAGGGAAATATCTTCACGTAAGAACTAGACAGAAGCATTCTCAGAAACTTCTTTCTGATGAGTGCATTTAACACACAGACTTGAACCTTGCTTTTGAAAGAGCAGCTTTGAAACACTCCTTTCGTAGAATCTGCAAGGGGATATTTGGAGCGCTTTGAGGCCTATGCTGGGAAATGAAATCTCTTCACCTAAAAACTAGACAGAAGCATTCTGAGAAACTTCTGTGTGATGAGTGTATTCAACTCACAGACTTGAATGTTCCCTTTGATAGAACAGTTTTGAAACACTTCTTTTGTAGAATCTGCATGTGTTTATTTGGAGCGCTTTGAGGCCTATGTTGGAAAAGGAAATATCTTCATATAAAAACTAGACGGAAGCCTTCTCAGAAACTTCTTTGTGATGAGTGCATTCAACTCACAGACTTGAAGCTTCCTTTGGAAAGAGCAGTTTGGAGACACTCTTCTTATAGAATCTTCAAGTGGATATTTGGGGCGCTTTGGGGCCTATGCTGGGACATGAATTCTCTCCACCTAAAAACTAGACAGAAGCATTCTGAGAAACTTCTTTGCAATGAGTGCATTCAACTCACAGACTTGAACGTTACTTTGGATAGAACAGTTGTGAAACATTACGTTTGTAGAATCTGCAAGTGTTTATTTGGAGCACCTTGAGGCCTATGTTGGAAAAGGAAATATCTTCACATGAAAACTAGAGAGAAGGATTCTCAGAAACTTCTTCATGATGAGTTCATTCAACTCACAGGGTTGAACCTACCAATTGATAGAGAAGTTTGGAAACACTCTTTTTGTAGAATCTGCAAGTGGATATTTGGAGCCGTTTGAGGCCTATGCTGGAAAAGGAAATATCTTCACATAAAAACTGAACGGAAGCATTCTCAGAAACTTCTTTGTGTTGAGTGCATTCAACTCACAGACTTGAACTTACCTATAGAAAGAGCAGTTTTGAAACACTCTTTTGGTAAAATCTGCAAGTGGTTATTTGGAGCACTTCGAGGCCTGTGCTGGGATATGGATTATCTTCACCTAAAAACTACAGAGAAGCATTCTCAGAAGTTTCTTCACGATGCCTTCATTCAACTCACGGAGTTGAACCATCCTTATGACAGAACACTTTTGAAACACTCGTTTTGTAGAATCTGCAAGGGGATATTTGGAGCGTTTTGAGGCCTATGCTGGAAAAGGAAATATCTTCACATAACAACTAGACGGAGGCATTCTCAGAAACTTATGTGTGATGAGTGCATTCAACTCACAGACTTGAACGTTCCTCTTGAAAGAGCAGTTTTGAAACACTCCTTTTGTAGAATCTGCAAGTGTTTATTTGGAGCGCTT
This sequence comes from Pongo pygmaeus, assembly GCF_028885625.2. Lineage (NCBI taxonomy): Eukaryota > Metazoa > Chordata > Mammalia > Primates > Hominidae > Pongo > Pongo pygmaeus. The sequence goes on from NC_072382.2 coordinate 51,492,339, forward strand.
TGAGGCCTATGTTGGAAAAGGAAATATCTTCACATAAGAACCAGACAGAAGCATTCTCAGAAATTTCTTTGTGATGAGTGCATTCTACTCACAGTGTTGAAGCTTGCTTTTGATAGAGCAGTTTTGAAACACTCTTTTGGTAGAATCTGCAAGTGGATATTTGGAGCGCTTTGAGGCCTATGCTGGAAAAGGAAGTGTCTTCACATAAAAACTAGACAGAAGCATTCCAGGAAACTTCTGTATGATAAGTGCATTCAACTCACAGACTTGAACGTTCCTTCTGATAGGACTCTTTTGAAACACTCCTTCTGTAGAATTTGCAAGTGTTTATTTGGAGCGCTTTGAGGCCTAAGCTGGAAAAGGAAATATCTTCACGTAAGAACTAGACAGAAGCATTCTCAGAAACTTCTTTCTGATGAGTGCATTCAACACACAGACTTGAACCTTGCTTTTGAAAGAGCAGCTTTGAAACACTCCTTTCGTAGAATCTGCAAGGGGATATTTGGAGCGCTTTGAGGCCTATGCTGGGAAATGAAATCTCTTCACCTAAAAACTAGACAGAAGCATTCTGAGAAACTTCTGTGTGATGAGTGCATTCAACTCACAGACTTGAATGTTCCCTTTGATAGAACAGTTTTGAAACACTCCTTTTGTAGAATCTGCATGTGTTTATTTGGAGCGCTTTGAGGCCTATGTTGGAAAAGGAAATATCTTCATATAAAAACTAGACGGAAGCCTTCTCAGAAACTTCTTTGTGATGAGTGCATTCAACTCACAGACTTGAAGCTTCCTTTGGAAAGAGCAGTTTGGAGACACTCTTCTTATAGATTCTTCAAGTGGATATTTGGGGCGCTTTGGGGCCTATGCTGGGACATGAAATCTCTCCAACTAAAAACTAGACAGAAGCATTCTGAGAAACTTCTTTGCAATGAGTGCATTCAACTCACAGACATGAACGTTCCTTTGGATAGAACAGTTTTGAAACATTACGTTTGTAGAATATGCAAGTGTTTATTCAGAGCACCTTGAGGCCTATGTTGGAAAAGGAAATATCTGCACATGAAAACTAGACAGAAGGATTCTCAGAAACTTCTTCGTGATGAGTTCATTCAACTCACAGAGTTGAACCTACCAATTGATAGAGAAGTTTGGAAACACTCTTTTTGTAGAATCTGCAAGTGGATATTTGGAGCCGTTTGAGGCCTATGCTGGAAAAGGAAATATCTTCACATAAAAACTGAACTGAAGCATTCTCAGAAACTTCTTTTTGTTGAGTGCATTCAACTCAGAGACTTGAACTTACCTATAGAAAGAGCAGTTTTGAAAAACTCTTTTGGTAAAATCTGCAAGTGGTTATTTGGAGCACTTCGAGGCCTGTGCTGGGATATGGAATATCTTCACCTAAAAACTACAGAGAAGCATTCTCAGAAAGTTCTTCATGATGCCTTCTTTCAACTCACGGAGCTGAACCATCCTTATGATAGAACACTTTTGAAACACTCGTTTTGTAGAATCTGCAAGGGGATATTTGGAGCGTTTTGAGGCCTATGCTGGAAAAGGAAATATCTTCACATAACAACTAGACGGAAGCATTCTCAGAAACTTCTGTGTGATGAGTGCATTCAACTCACAGACTTGAACGTTCCTCTCGAAAGAGCAGTTTTGAAACACTCCTTTTGTAGTATCTGCAAGTGTTTATTTGGAGCGCTTTGAGGCCTATGTTGGAAAAGGAAATATCTTCACATAAGAACCAGACAGAAGCACTCTCAGAAACTTCTTTGTGATGAGTGCATTCCACTCACAATGTTGAAGCTTGCTTTTGATAGAGCAGTTTTGAAACACTCTTTTGGTAGAATCTGCAAGTGGATATTTGGAGTGATTTGAGGCCTATGCTGGAAAAGGAAGTGTCTTCACATAAAAACTACACAGAAGCATTCCAGGAAACTTCTGTATGATAAGTGCATTCAACTCACAGACTTGAACGGTCCTTTTGGTAGGACTCTTTTGAAACACTCCTTTTGTAGAATTTGCAAGTGTTTATTTGGAGCGCTTTGGGGACAAAGCTGGAAAAGGAAATATCTTCACGTAAGAACTAGACAGAAGCATTCTCAGAAACTTCTTTCTGATGAGTGTATTCAACACACAGACTTGAACCTTGCTTTTGAAAGAGCAGCTTTGAAACACTCTTTTCATAGAATCTGCAAGGGGATATTTGGAGCGCTTTGAGGCCTATGCTGGGAAAGGAAATATCTTCACATAAAAACTGAACTGAAGCATTCTCAGAAACTTCTTTGTGTTGAGTGCATTCAACTCACAGACTTGAACTTACCTATAGAAAGAGCAGTTTTGAAACACTCTTTTGCTAAAATCTGCAAGTGGTTATTTGGAGCACTTCGAGGCCTGTGCTGGGATATGGAATATCTTCACCTAAAAAATACAGAGAAGCATTCTCAGAAAGTTCTTCACGATGCCTTCATTCAGCTCATGGAGTTGAACCATCCTTATGATAGAACACTTCTGAAACACCCTTTTTGTAGAATCTGCAAGGGGATATTTGGAGCGTTTTGAGGCCTATGCTGGAAAAGGAAATATCTTCACATAACAACTAGACGGATGCATTCTCAGAAACTCCTGTGTGATGAGTGCATTCAACTCACAGACTTGAACGTTCCTCTCGAAAGAGCAGTTTTGAAACACTCCTTTTGTAGAATCGGCAAGTGTTTATTTGGAGCGCTTTGAGGCCTATGTTGGAAAAGGAAATATCTTCATATAAGAACCAGACAGAAGCATTCTGAGAAACTTCTCTGTGATGAGTGCATTCAACTCACAGACTTGAACGTTCCCTTTGAGAGAACAGTTTTGAAACACTCCTTTTGTAGAATCTGCATGTGTTTATTTGGAGCGCTTTGAGGCCTATGTTGGAAAAGGAAATATCTTCATATAAAAACTAGACGGAAGCCTTCTCAGAAACTTCTTTGTGATGAGTGCATTCAACTAGCAGACTTGAAGCTTCCTTTGGAAAGAGCAGTTTGGAGACTCTCTTCTTATAGGATCTTCAAGTGGATATTTGGAGCGATCTGAGGCCTATATTGGAAAAGGAAATATCTTCCCATACGAACCAGACAGAAGCATTCTCAGAAACTTCTTTGTGATGAGTGCATTCTACTCACAGTGTTGAAGTTTGCTTTTGATATAGCAGTTTTGAAACACTCTTTTGGTAGAATCTGCAAGTGGATATTTGGAGTGCTTTGAGGCCTATGCTGGAAAAGGAAATGTCTTCACATAAAAACAAGACAGAAGCATTCCAGGAAACTTCTGTATGATAAGTGCATTCAACTCACAGACATGAACGTTCCTTTTGATAGGACTCTTTTGAAACACTCCTTTTGTAGAATTTGCAAGTGTTCATTTGGAGCGCTTTGGGGCCTAAGCTGGAAAAGGAAATATCTTCACGTAAGAACTAGACAGAAGCATTCTCAGAAACTTCTTTCTGATGTGTGCATTCAACACACAGACTTGAACCTTGCTTTTGAAAGAGCAGCTTTGAAACACTCTTTTCGTAGAATCTGCAAGGGGATATTTGGAGCGCTTTGAGGCCTATGCTGGGAAACGAAATCTCTTCACCTAAAAACTAGAGAGAAGCATTCTGAGAATCTTCTCTGTGATGAGTGCATTCAACTCACCGACTTGAACGTTCCCTTTGATAGAACAGTTTTGAAACACTCCTTTTGTAGAATCTGCATGTGTTTATTTGGAGTGCTCTGAGGCCTATGTTGGAAAAGGAAATATCTTCATATAAAAACAAGACGGAAACCTTCTCAGAAACTTCTTGGTGATGAGTGCATTCAACTCACAGACTTGAAGCTTCCTTTGGAAAGAGCAGTTTGGAGACACACTTCTTATAGAATCTTCAAGTGGATATTTGGAGCGCTTTGAGGCCTATGCTGTTACATGAAATCTCTTCACCTAAAAACTAGACAGAAGCATTCTGAGAAACTCCTGTGTGATGAGTGCATTCAACTCACAGACTTGAACGTTCCCTTTGATAGAACAGTTTTGAAACACTCCTTTTGTAGAATCTGCATGTGTTTATTTGGAGCGCTTTGAGGCCTATGTTGGAAAAGGAAATATCTTCATATAAAAACTAGACGGAAGCCTTCTCAGAAACTTCTTTGTGATGAGTGCATTCAACTCACAGACTTGAAGCTTCCTTTGGAAAGAGCAGTGTGGAGACACTCTTCTTATAGAATCTTCAAGTGGATATTTGGAGCGCTTTGAGGCCTACGCTGGGACATGAAATCTCTTCACCTAAAAACTAGACAGAAGCATTCTGAGAAACTTCTTTGCAATGAGTGCATTCAACTCACAGACTTGAACGTTCCTTTGGATAGAACAGTTGTGAAAGATTACGTTTGTAGAGTCTGCAAGTGTTTATTCGGAACACCTTGAGGCCTATGTTGGAAAAGGAAATATCTTCACATGAAAACTAGAGAGAAGGATTCTCAGAAACTTCTTCGTGATGAGTTCATTCAACTCACAGAGTTGAACCTACCAATTGATAGAGAAGTTTGGAAACACTCTTTTTGTAGAATCTGCAAGTGGATATTTGGAGCCGTTTGAGGCCTATGCTGGAAAAGGAAATATCTTCACATAAAAACTGAACAGAAGCATTCTCAGAAACTTCTTTGTGTTGAGTGCATTCAACTCACAGACTTGAACTTACCTATAGAAAGAGCAGTTTTGAAACACTCTTTTGCTAAAATCTGCAAGTGGTTATTTGGAGCACTTCGAGGCCTGTGCTGGGATATGGAATATCTTCACCTAAAAACTACACAGAAGCATTCTCAGAAAGTTCTTCACGATGCCTTCATTCAACTCACGGAGTTGAACCTTCCTTATGATAGAACAGTTTTGAAACACTCTTTTTGTAGAATCTGCAAGAGGATATTTGGAGCGTTTTGAGGCCTATGCTAGAAAAGGAAATATCTTCACATAACAACTAGACGGAAGCATTCTCAGAAACTTCTGTGTGATGAGTGCATTCAACTCACAGACTTGAACGTTCCTCTCGAAAGAGCAGTTTTGAAACACTCCTTTTGTAGAATCTGCAAATGTTTATTTGGAGCGCTTTGAGGCCTATGTTGGAAAAGGAAATATCTTCACATAAGAACCAGACAGAAGCATTCTCAGAAACTTCTTTGTGATGAGTGCATTCTACTCACAGTGTTGAAGCTTGCTTTTGATAGAGCAGTTTTGAAACACTCTTTTGGTAGAATCTGCAAGTGGATATTTGGAGCGGTTTGAGGCCTATGCTGGAAAAAGAAATGTCTTCACATAAAAACTAGACAGAAGCATTCCAGGAAACTTCTGTATGATAAGTGCATTCAACTCACAGACTTGAACGTTCCTTTTGATAGGACTCTTTTGAAACACTCCTTTTGTAGAATTTGCAAGTGTTTATTTGGAGCGCTTTGGGGCCTAAGCTGGAAAAGGAAATATCTTCACGTAAGAACTAGACAGAAGCATTCTCAGAAACTTCTTTCTGATGAGTGCATTCAACACACAGACTTGAACCTTGCTTTTGAAAGAGCAGCTTTGAAACACACTTTTCGTAGAATCTGCAAAGGGATATTTGGAGCGCTTTAAGGCCTATGCTGGGAAATGAAATCTCCTCACCTAAAAACTAGACAGAAGCATTCTGAGAAACTTCTCTGTGATGAGTGCTTTCAACTCACAGACTTGAACGTTCCCTTTGATAGAACAGTTTTGAAACACTACTTTTGTAGAATCTGCATGTGTTTATTTGGAGCGCTTTGAGGCCTATGTTGGAAAAGGAAATATCTTCATATAAAAACTAGACGGAAGCCTTCTCAGAAACTTCTTTGTGATGAGTGCATTCAACTCACAGACTTGAAGCTTCCTTTGGAAAGAGCAGTTTGGAGACACTCTTCTTATAGAATCTTTGAGTGGATATTTGGAGCGCTTTGAGGCCTATGCTGGGACATGAAATCTCTTCACCTAAAAACTAGACAGAAGCATTCTGAGAAACTTCTTTGCAATGAGTGCATTCAACTCACAGACTTGAACGTTCCTTTGGATAGAACAGTTGTGAAACATTACGTTTGTAGAATCTGCAAGTGTTTATTCGGAACACCTTGAGGCCTATGTTGGAAAAGGAAATATCTTCACATGAAAACTAGAGAGAAGGATTCTCAGAAACTTCTTCATGATGAGTTCATTCAACTCACAGAGTTGAACCTAACAATTGATAGAGAAGTTTGGAAACACTCTTTTTGTAGAATCTGCAAGTGGATATTTGGAACCGTTTGAGGCCTATGCTGGAAAAGGAAATATCTCCACGTAAAAACTGAACAGAAGCATTCTCAGAAACTTCTTTGTGTTGAGTGCATTCAACTCACAGACTTGAACTTACCTATAGAAAGAGCAGTTTTGAAACACTCTTTTGGTAAAATCTGCAAGTTGTTATTTGGAGCACTTCGAGGCCTGTGCTGGGATATGGAATATCTTCACCTAAAAACTACAGAGAAGCATTCTCAGAAAGTTCTTCACGATGCATTCTTTCAACTCACAGAGTTGAACCTTCCTTTTGAGAGAACAGTTTTGAAACACTCTTTTTGTAGAATCTGCAAGAGGATATTTGGATCGTTTTGAGGCCTATGCTGTAAAAGGAAATATCTTCACACAAAAACTAGACAGAAGCATTCTCAGAAACTTCTGAGTGATGAGTGCATTCAACTCACAGACTTGAACGTTCCTCTCAAAAGAGTAGTTTTGAAACACTCCTTTTGTGGAATCTGCAAGTGTTTATTTGGAGCGCTTTGAGGCCTATGTTGGAAAAGGAAATATCTTCACATAAAAACTGGACAGAAGCCTTCTCAGAAACTTCTTTGTGATGAGTGCATTCTACTCAGAGTGTTGAAGCTTGCTTTTGATAGAGCAGTTTTGAAACACTCTTTTGGAAGAATCTGCAAGTGCATATTTTTAGCGCTTTGAGGCCTAAGCTGGAAAAGGAAATGTCTTCACATAAAAACTAGACAGAAGCATTCCAGGAAACTTCTCTATGATAAGTGCATTCAACTCACAGACTTGAACGTTCCTTTTGATAGAACTCTTTGGAAACACTCCTTTTGTAGAATTTGCAAGTGTTTATTTGGAGCGCTTTGAGGCCTAAGCTGGAAAAGGAAATATCTTCACGTAAGAACTAGACAGAAGCATTCTCAGAAACTTCTTTCTGATGAGTGCATTCAACACACAGACGTGAACCTTGCTTTTGAAAGAGCAGCTTTGAAACACTCTTTTCGTAGAATCTGCAAGTGGATATTTGGAGCGCTTTGAGGCCTATGCTGGGAAATGAAATCTCTTCACCTAAAAACTAGACAGAAGCATTCTGAGAAACTTCTGTGTGATGAGTGCATTCACCTCACAGACTTGAAGGTTCCCTTTGATAGAACAGTTTTGAAACACTCCTTTTGTAGAATCTGCATGTGTTTATTTGGAGCGCTTTGAGGCCTATGTTGGAAAAGGACATATCTTCATATAAAAACTAGACGGAAGCATTCTCAGAAACTTCTTTGTGATGAGTGCATTCACCTCACAGACTTGAAGCTTCCTTTGGAAAGAGCAGTTTGGAGACACTCTTCTTATAGAATCTTCAAGTGGATATTTGGAGCGCTTTGTGGCCTATGCTGGGACATGAAATTTCTTCACCTAAAAACTAGACAGAAGCATTCTGAGAAACTTCTGTGTGATGAGTGCATTCAACTCACAGACTTGAACGTTCCCTTTGGATAGAACAGTTTTGAAACATTACGTTTGTAGAATCTGCAAGTGTTTATTCGGAGCACCTTGAGACCTATGTTGGAAAAGGAAATATCTTCACATAGAAACTAGAGAGAAGGATTCTCAGAAACTTCTTTGTGATGAGTTCATTCAACTCACAGAGTTGATCCTACCAATTGATAGAGAAGTTTGGAAACACTATTTTTGTAGAATCTGCAAGTGGATATTTGGAGCCGTTTGAGGCCTATGCTGGAAAAGGAAATATCTTCACATAAAAACTGAACAGAAGCATTCTCAGAAACTTCTTGGTGCTGAGTGCATTCAACTCACAGACTTGAAATTACCTACAGAAAGAGCAGTTTTGAAACACTCTTTTGGTAAAATCTGCAAGTGGTTATTTGGAGCACTTTGAGGCCTGTGCTGGGATATGGAATATCTTCACCTAAAAACTACAGAGAAGCATTCTCAGAAAGTTCTTCACGATGCCTTCATTCAACTCATGGAGTTGAACCTTCCTTATTATAGAGCAGTTTTGAAACACTCTTTTTGTAGAATCTGCAAGAGGATATTTGGAGCGTTTTGAGGCCTATGCTGGAAAAGGAAATATCTTCACATAACAACTAGACAGAAGCATTCCCGGAATCTTCTGTATGATAAGCGCATTCAACTCACAGACTTGAAGCTTCCTTTTGAAAGAGCAGTTTGGAAACACTCTTCTTACAGAATCTTCTAGTGGATATTTGGAGCGCTTTGAGGCCTATGCTGGGACATGAAATATCTTCACCTACAAACTAGACAGAAGCATTCTGAGAAACTTCTTTGCAATAAGTGCATTCAACTCCCAGACTTGAACGTTCCTTTGGATAGAACAGTTTTGAAACATTACGTTTGTAGTATCTGCAAGTGTTTATTCGGAGCACCTTGAGGCCTATGCTGGAAAAGGAAATATCTTCACATAGAAACTAGAGAGAAGGATTCTCAGAAACTTCTTTGTGATGAGTTCATTCAACTCACAGAGTTGAACCTACCAATTGATAGAGAAGTTTGGAAACACTCTTTTTGTAGAATCTGCAAGTGGATATTTGGAGCCGTTTGAGGCCTATGCTGGAAAAGGAAATATCTTCACATAAAAACTGAACAGAAGCATTCTCAGAAACTTGTTTGTGTTGAGTGCATTCCACTCACAGACTTGAACTTACCTATAGAAAGAGCAGTTTTGAAACACTCTTTTCATAGAATCTGCAAGTGGATATTTGGAGCGCTTTGAGGACTATGCTGGGAAATGAAATCTCTTCACCTAAAAACTAGACAGAAGCATTCTGAGAAACTTCTGAGTGATGAGTGCATTCAACTCACAGACTTGAACGTTCCCTTTGATAGAACAGTTTTGAAACACTGCTTTTGTAGAATCTGCATGTGTTTATTTGGAGCGCTTTGAGGCCTATGTTGGAAAAGGAAATATCTTCACATAAAAACTGGACAGAAGTCTTCTCAGAAACTTCTTTGTGATGAGTGCATTCTACTCACAGTGTTGAAGCTTGCTTTTGATAGAGCAGTTTTGAAACACTCTTTTGGTAGAATCTGCAAGTGGATATTTGGAGCCGTTTGAGGCCTATGCTGGAAAAGGAAATATCTTCACATAAAAACTGAACAGAAGCATTCTCAGAAACTTCTTTGTGTTGAGTGCATTCAACTCACAGACTTGAACTTACCTATAGAAAGAGCAGTTTTGAAACACTCTTTTGGTAAAATCTACAAGTGGTTATTTGGAGCACTTCGAGGCCTGTGCTGGGATGTGGAATATCTTCACCTAAAAACTACAGAGAAGCATTCTCAGAAAGTTTTTCATGATGCCTTCATTCAACTGACGGAGTTGAACCTTCCTTATGATAGAGCAATTTTGAAACACTCTTTTTGTAGAATCTGCAAGAGGATATTTGGAGCGTTTTGAGGACTATGCTGGAACAGGAAATATCTTCACATAACAACTAGACGGAAGCTTTCTCAGAAACTTCTGTGTGATGAGTGCATTCAACTCACAGACTTGAACGTTCCTCTTGAAAGAGAAGTTTTGAAACACTCCTTTTGTAGGATCTGCAAGTGTTTATTTGGAGCGCTTTGAGGCCTAAGTTGGAAAAGGAAATATCTTCACATAAAAACTAGACAGAAGCATTCTCAGAAACTTCTTTGCGATGAGTGCATTCTACTCACAGTGTTGAAGCTTGCTTTTGATAGAGCAGTTTTGAAACACTCCTTTTGTAGAATTTGCAAGTTTTATTTGGAGCGCTTTGAGGCCTAAGCTGGAAAAGGAAATATCTTCACGTAAGAACTAGACAGAATCATTCTCAGAAACTTCTTTCTGATGAGTGCATTCAACACACAGACTTGAACCTTGCTTTTGAAAGAGCAGCTTTGAAACACTCTTTTCGTAGAATCTGCAAGTGGATATTTGGAGCCTTTTGAGGCCTATGCTGGGAAATGAAATCTCTTCACCTAAAAACTAGACAGAAGCATTCTGAGAAACTTCTGTGTGATGAGTGCATTCAACTCACAGACTTGAACGTCCCCTTTGATAGAACAGTTTTGAAACACTCCTTTTGTAGAATCTGCATGTGTTTATTTGGAGCGCTTTGAGGCCTATGTTGGAAAAGGAAATATCTTCATATAAAAACTAGACGGAAGCATTCTCAGAAACTTCTTTGTGATGAGTGCATTCAACTCACAGACTTGAAGCTTCCTTTTGAAAGAGCAGTTTGGAAACACTCTTCTTACAGAATCTTCGAGTGGATATTTGGAGCGCTTTGAGGCCTGTGCTGGGACATGAAATCTCTTCACCTAAAAACTAGACAGAAGCATTCTGAGAAACTTCTTTGCAATGAGTGCATTCAACTCACAGACTTGAACGTTCCTTTGGATAGAACAGTTTTGAAACATTACGTTTGTAGAATCTGCAAGTGTTTATTCGGAGGACCATGAGGCCTATGTTGGAAAAGGAAATATCTTCACATAGAAACTAGAGAGAAGGATTCTCAGAAACTTCTTTGTGATGAGTTCATTCAACTCACAGAGTTGAACCTACCAATTGATAGAGAAGTTTGGAAACACTCTTTTTGTAGAATCTGCAAGTGGATATTTGGAGCCGTTTGAGGCCAATGCTGGAAAAAGAAATATCTTCACATAAAAACTGAACAGAAGCATTCTCAGAAACTTCTTTGTGTTGAGTGCATTCAACTCACAGAATTGAACTTACCTATAGAAAGAGCAGTTTTGAAACACACTTTTGGTAAAATCTGCAAGTGGTTATTTGGAGCACTTCGACGCCTCTGCTGGGATGTGGAATATCTTCACCTAAAAACTACAGAGAAGCATTCTCAGAAAGTTCTTCAAGATGCCTTCATTCAACTCATGGAGTTGAACCTTCCTTATGATAGAGCAGTTTTGAAACACTCTTTTTGTAGAATCTGCAAGAGGATATTTGCAGCGTTTTGAGGCCTATGCTGGAAAAGGAAATATCTTCACATAACAACTAGACGGAAGCATTCTCAGAAACTTCTGTATGATGAGTGCATTCAACTCACAGACTTGAACGTTCCTCTTGAAGGAGCAGTTTTGAAACACTCCTTTTGTAGAATCTGCAAGTGTTTATTTGGAGCGATTTGAGGCCTATGTTGGAAAAGGAAATATCTTCACATAAAAACTGGACAGAAGCATTCTCACAAACTTCTTTGTGATGAGTGCATTCTACTCACAGTGTTGAAGCTTGCTTTTGATAGAGCAGTTTGGAAACACTCTTTTGGTAGAATCTGCAAGTGGATATTTGGAGCGCTTTGAGGCCTATGCTGGAAAAGGAAATGTCTTCACATAAAAACTAGACAGAAGCATTCCAGGAAACTTCTGTATGATAAGTGCATTCAACCCACAGACTTGAACGTTCCTTTTCATAGAACTCTTTGGAAACACTCCTTTTGTAGAATTTGCAAGTGTTTATTTGGAGCGCTTTGAGGCCTAAGCTGGAAAAGGAAATATCTTCACGTAAGAACTAGACAGAAGCATTCTCAGAAACTTCTTTCTGATGAGTGCATCCAACACACAGACGTGAACCTTGCTTTTGAAAGAGCAGCTTTGAAAGACTCTTTTCGTAGAATCTGCAAGTGGATATTTGCAGCGCTTTGAGGCCTATGCTGGGAAAAGAAATCTCTTCACCTAAAAACTAGACAGAAGGATTCTGAGAAACTTCTGTGTGATGAGTGCATTCAACTCACAGACTTGAACGTTCCCTTTGATAGAACAGTTTTGAAACACTCCTTTTGTAGAATCTGCATGTGTTTATTTGGAGCGCTTTGAGGCCTAGGTTGGAAAAGGAAATATCTTCATATAAAAACTAGACGGAAGCATTCTCAGAAACTTCTTTGTGATGAGTGCATTCAACTCACAGACGTGAAGCTTCCTTGGGAAAGAGCAGTTTGGAAACACTCTTCTTATAGAATCTTCAAGTGGATATTTGGAGCGCTTTGAGGGCTATGCTGGGACATGAAATCTCTTCTCCTAAAAACTAGACAGAAGCATTCTGAGAAACTTCTTTGCAATGAGTGCATTCAACTCACAGACTTGAACGGTCCTTTTGATAGAACAGTTTTGAAACATTACGTTTGTAGAATCTGCAAGTGTTTATTCGGAGCACCTTGATGCCTATGTTGGAAAAGGAAATATCTTCACATAGAAGCTAGAGAGAAGGATTCTCAGAAACATCTTTGTGATGAGTTCATTCAACTCACAGAGTTGAACCTACCAATTGATAGAGAAGTTTGGAAACACTCTTTTTGTAGAATCTGCAAGTGGATAATTTGAGCCGTTTGAGGCCTATGCTGGAAAAGGAAATATCTTCACATAAACACTGAACAGAAGCATTCTCAGAACCTTCTTTGTGTTGAGTGCATTCAACTCACAGACTTGAACTTACCTATAGACAGAGCAGTTTTGAAACACTCTTTTGGTAAAATCTGCAAGTGGTTATTTGGAGCACTTCGAGGCCTGTGCTGGGATGTGGAATATCTTCACTTAAAAACTACAGAGAAGCATTCTCAGAAAGTTCTTCACAATGACTTCATTCAACTGATGGAGTTGAACCTTCCTCATGATAGAGCAGTTTTGAAACACTCTTTTTGCAGAATCTGCAAGAGGATATTTGGAGCGTTTTGAGGCCTATGCTGGAACAGGAAATATCCTCACATAACAACTAGACGGAAGCATTCTCAGAAACTTCTGTGTGATGAGTGCATTCAACTCACCGACTTGAACGTTCCTCTCGAAAGAGCAGTTTTGAAACACTCCTTTTGTAGAATCTGCAAGTGTTTATTTGGAGCGCTTTGAGGCCGATGTTGGAAAAGGAAATATCTTCACATAAAAACTAGACAGAAGCATTCTCAGAAACTTCTTTGTGATGAGTGCATTCTACTCACAGTGTTGAAGCTTGCTTTTGATAGAGCAGTTTTGAAACACTCCTTTGGTAGAATCTGCAAGTGGATATTTGGAGCGCTTTGAGGCCTATGCTGGAAAAGGAAATGTCTTCACATAAAAACCAGAAAGAAGCATTCCAGGAAACTTCTGTATGATAAGTGCATTCAACTCACAGACTTGAACGTTCCTTTTGATAGGACTCTTTTGAAACACTCCTTTTGTAGAATTTGCAAGTGTTTATTTGGAGCGATTTGAGGTCTAAGCTGGAAAAGGAAATATCTTCACGTAAGAAGTAGACAGAAGCATTCTCAGAAACTTCTTTCTGATGAGTGCATCCAACACACAGACTTGAACCTTGCTTTTGAAAGAGCAGCTTTGAAACACTCTTTTGGTAGAATCTGCAAGTGGATATTTTGAGCGTTTTGAAGCCTATGCTGGGAAATGAAATCTCTTCACCTAAAAACTAGACAGAAGCATTCTGAGAAACTTCTGTGTGATGAGTGCATTCAATTCACAGACTTGAACGTCCCCTTTGATAGAACAGTTTTGAAACACTCCTTTTGTAGAATCTGCATGTGTTTATTTGGAGCGCTTTGAGGCCTATGTTGGAAAAGGAAATATCTTCATATAAAAACTAGACGGAAGCATTCTCAGAAACTTCTTTGTGATGAGTGCATTCAACTCACAGACTTGAAGCTTCCTTTTGAAAGAGCAGTTTGGAAACACTCTTCTTACAGAATCTTCAAGTGGATATTTGGAGCGCTTTGAGGCCTGTGCTGGGACATGAAATCTCTTCACCTAAAAACTAGACAGAAGCATTCTGAGAAACTTCTTTGCAATGAGTGCATTCAACTCACAGACTTGAACGTTCCTTTGGATAGAACAGTTTTGAAACATTACGTTTGTAGAATCTGCAAGTGTTTATGCGGAGGACCTTGAGGCCTATGTTGGAAAAGGAAATAACTTCACATAGAAACTAGAGAGAAGGATTCTCAGAAACTTCTTTGTGATGAGTTCATTCAACTCACAGAGTTGAACTTACCTATTGATAGAGAAGTTTGGAAACACTCTTTTTGTAGAATCTGCAAGTGGATATTTGGAGCCGTTTGAGGCCAATGCTGGAAAAGGAAATATCTTCACATAAAAACTGAACAGAAGCATTCTCAGAAACTTCTTTGTGTTGCATGCATTCAACTCACAGACTTGAACTTACCTATATAAAGAGCAGTTTTGAAACACAGTTTTGGTAAAATCTGCAAGTGGTTATTTGGAGCACTTCGACGCCTCTGCTGGGATGTGGAATATCTTCACCTAAAAACTACAGAGAAGCATTCTCAGAAAGTTCTTCACGATGCCTTCATTCAGCTCACGGAGTTTAACCTTCCTTATGATAGAACAGTTTTGAAACACTCTTTTTGTAGAATCCGCAAGAGGATATTTGGAGCGTTTTGAGGCCTAGGCTGGAAAAGGAAATATCTTCACATAACAACTAGACGGAAGCATTCTCAGAAACTTCTGTGTGATGAGTGCATTCAACTCACAGACTTGAACGTTCCTGTCGAAAGAGCAGTTTTGAAACACTCCTTTTGTAGAATCTGCAAGTGTTTATTTGGAGCGCTTTGAGGCCTATGTTGGAAAAGGAAATATCTTCACATAAAAACTAGACAGACGCATTCTCAGAAACTTCCTTGGGATGAGTGCATTCTACTCACAGTGTTGAAGCTTGCTTTTGATAGAGCAGTTTTGAAACACTCTTTTGGTAGAATCTGCAAGTGGATATTTGGAGCGCTTTGAGGCCTATGCTGGAAAAGGAAATGTCTTCACATAAATACTAGACAGAAGCATTCCAGGAAACTTCTGTATGATAAGTGCATTCAACTCACAGACTTGAACGTTCCTTTTGATAGGACTCTTTTGAAACACTCCTTTTGTAGAATTTGCAAGTGTTTATTTGGAGCACTTTGAGGCCTAAGCTGGAAAAGGAAATATCTTCACGTAAGAACTAGACAGAAGCAATCTCAGAAACTTCTTTCTGATGAGTGCATTCAACACACAGACTTGAACCTTGCTTTTGAAAGAGCAGCTTTGAAACACTCTTTTCGTAGAATCTGCAAGGGGATATTTGGAGCGCTTTGAGGCCTATGCTGGGAAATGAAATCTCTTCACCTAAAAATTAGAGAGAAGCATTCTGAGAAACTTCTGTGTGATGAGTGCATTCAACTCACAGACTTGAAGGTTCCCTTTGATAGAACAGTTTTGAAACACTCCTTTTGTAGAATCTGCATGTGTTTATTTGGAGCGCTTTGAGGCCTAGGTTGGAAAAGGAAATATCTTCATATAAAAACTAGACGGAAGCATTCTCAGAAACTTCTTTGTGATGAGTGCATTCAACTCACAGACTTGAAGCTTCCTTTGTAAAGAGCAGTTTGGAAACACTCTTCTTATAGAATCTTCAAGTGGATATTTGGAGCGCTTTGAGGCCTATGCTGGGACTTGAAATCTCTTTACCTAAAAACTAGACAGAAGCATTCTGAGAAACTTCTTTGTGATGAGTGCATTCAACTCACAGACTTGAACGTTCCTTTTGATAGAACAGTTTTGAAAAATTACGTTTGTAGAATCTGCAAGTGTTTATTCGGAGCACCTTGAGGCCTATGTTGGAAAAGGAAATATCTTCCCATAAAAACTGGAGAGAAGGATTCTCAGAAACTTCTTTGTGATGAGTTCATTCAACTCACAGAGTTGAACCTACCAATTGATAGAGAAGTTTGGAAACACTCTTTTTGTAGAATCTGCAAGTGGATATTTGGAGCCGTTTGAGGCCTATGCTGGAAAAGGAATTATCTCCACATAAAAACTGAACAGAAGCATTCTCAGAAACTTCTTTGTGTTGAGTGCATTCAACTCACAGACTTGAACTTACCTATAGAAAGAGCAGTTTTGAAACACTCTTTTGGTAAAATCTGCAAGTGGTTATTTGGAGCACTTCGAGGCCTGTGCTGGGATATGGAATATCTTCGCCTAAAAACTACAGAGAAGCATTCTCAGAAAGTCCTTCACGATGCCTTCATTCAACTCACGGAGTTGAACCTTCCTTATGATAGAACAGTTTTGAAACACTCTTTTTGTAGAATCTGCAAGAGGATATTTGGAGCGCTTTGAGGCCTATGCTGGGAAATGAAATCTCTTCACCTAAAAACTAGACAGAACCATTCTGAGAAACTTCTGTGTGATGAGTGCATTCAACTCACAGACTTGAAGGTTCCCTTTGATAGAACAGTTTTGAAACACTCCTTTTGTAGAATCTGCATGTGTTTATTTGGAGCGCTTTGAGGCCTATGTTGGAAAAGGAAATATCTTCACATAAAAACTAGACAGCAGCCTTCTCAGAAACTTCTTTGTGATGAGTGCATTCTACTCTCAGTGTTGAAGCTTGCTTTTGATAGAGCAGTTTTAAAACACTCTTTTGGAAGAATCTGCAAGTGGATATTTGGAGCGCTTTGAGGCCTATGCTGGAAAAGGAAATGTCTTCACATAAAAACTAGACAGAAGCATTCCAGGAAACTTCTGTATGATAAGTGCATTCAACTCACGGACTTGAACGTTCCTTTTGATAGAACTCTTTGGAAACACTCCTTTTGTAGAATTTGCAAGTGTTTATTTGGAGCGCTTTGAGGCCTAAGCTGGAAAAGGAAATATCTTCACGTAAGAACTAAACAGAAGCGTTCTCAGAAACTTTTTTCTGATGAGTGCATCCAACACACAGACTTGAACCTTGCTTTTGAAAGAGCAGCTTTGAAACACTCTTTTCGTAGAATCTGCAAGTGGATAATTGGAGCGCTTTGAGGCCTATGCTGGGAAATGAAATCTCTTCACCTAAAAACTAGACAGAAGCATTCTGAGAAACTTCTGTGTGATGAGTGCATTCAACTCACAGACTTGAAGGTTCCCTTGGATAGAACAGTTTTGAAACAATCCTTTTGTAGAATCTCCATGTGTTTATTTGGAGCGCTTTGAGGCCTACGTTGGAAAAGGAAATATCTTCATATAAAAACTAGACGGAAGCATTCTCAGAAACTTCTTTGTGATGAGTGCATTCAACTCACAGACTTGAAGCTTCCTTTGTAAAGAGCAGTTTGGAAACACTCTTCTTATAGAATCTTCAAGTGGATATATGGAGCGCTTTGAGGCCTATGCTGGGACATGAAATCTCTTCACCTAAAAACTAGACAGAAGCATTCTGAGAAACTTCTTTGCAATGAGTGCATTCAACACACGGACTTGAACGTTCCTTTTGATAGAACAGTTTTGGAACATTACGTTTGTAGAATCTGCAAGTGTTTATTCGGAGCACCTTGAGGCTTATGTTGGAAAAGGAAATATCTTCCCATAAAAACTACAGAGAAGGATTCTCAGAAACTTCTTTGTGATGAGTTCATTCAACTCACAGAGTTGAACCTACCAATTGATAGAGAAGTTTTGAAACACTCTTTTTGTAGAATCTGCAAGTGGATATTTGGAGCCGTTTGAGGCCTATGCTGGAAAAGGAAATATCTCCACATAAAAACTGAACAGAAGCATTCTCAGAAACTTCTTTGTGTTGAGTGCATTCAACTCACAGACTTGAACTTACCTAAAGAAAGAGCAGTTTTGAAACACTCTTTTGGTAAAATCTGCAAGTGGTTATTTGGAGCACATCGAGGCCTGTGCTGGGATATGGAATATCTTCACCTAAAAACTACAGAGAAGCATTCTCAGAAAGTTCTTCACGATGCCTTCATTCAACTCATGGAGTTGAACCTTCCTTATGATAGAGCAGTTTTGAAACACTCTTTTTGTAGAATCTGCAAGAGGATATTTGCAGCGTTTTGAGGCCTATGCTGGAAAAGGAAATATCTTCACATAACAAATAGACGGAAGCATTCTCAGAAACTTCTTTGTGATGAGTTCATTCAACTCACAGAGCTGAACCTACCAGTTGATAGAGAAGTTTGAAAACACTCTTTTTGTAGAATCTGCAAGTGGATATTTGGAGCCGTTTGAGGCCTATGCTGGAAAAGGAAATATCTTCACATAAAAACTGAACAGAAGCATTCTCAGAAACTTCTTGTGTTGAGTGCATTCACCTCACAGACTTGAACGGTCCTTTGCATAGAACAGTTTTGAAACATTACGTTTGTAGAATCTGCAAGTGTTTATTCGGAGCACCTTGAGGCCTATGTTGGAAAAGGAAATATCTTCACATAGAAACTAGAGAGAAGGATTCTCAGAAACTACTTTGTGATGAGTTCATTCAACTCACAGAGTTGAACCTACCAATTGATAGAGAAGTTTGGAAACACTCTTTTTGTAGAATCTGCAAGTGGATATTTGGAGCCGTTTGAGGCCTATGCTGGAAAAGGAAATATCTTCACATAAAAACTGAACAGAAGCATTCTCAGAAACTTCTTTGTGTTGAGTGCATTCAACTCACAGACTTGAACTTACCTACAGAAAGAGCAGTTTTGAAACACTCTTTTGGTAAAATCTGCAAGTTGTTATTTGGAGCACTTCGAGGCCTGTGCTGGGATATGGAATATCTTCACCTAAAAACTACAGAGAAGCATTCTCAGAAAGTTCTTCACGATGCCTTCATTCAACTCACCGAGGTGAACCTTCCTTATGATAGAGCAGTTTTGAAACACTCTTTTTGTAGAATCTGCAAGGGGATATTTGGAGCGTTTTGAGGCCTACGCTGGCACAGGAAATATCTTCACATAACAACTAGACGGAAGCATTCTCAGAAATTTCTGTGTGATGAGTGCATTTAACTCACAGACTTGAACGTTCCTCTCAAAAGAGCAGTTTGGAAACACTCCTTTTGTAGAATCTGCAAGTGTTTATTTGGAGCGCTTTGAGGCCTATGTTGGAAAAGGAAATATCTTCACATAAAAACTAGACAGAAGCATTCTCAGAAACTTCTTTGTGATGAGTGCATTCTACTCACAGTGTTGAAGCTTGCTTTTGATAGAGCAGTTTTGAAACACTCTTTTGGTAGAATCTGCAAGTGGATATTTGGAGCGCTTTGAGGCCTATCCTGGAAAAGGAAATGTCTTCACATAAAAACTAGACAGAAACATTCCAGGAAACTTCTGTATGATAAGTGCATTCAACTCACAGACTTGAACGTTCCTTTGGATAGGACTCTTTTGAAACACTCCTTTTGTAGAATTTGCAAGTGTTTATTTGGAGCGCTTTGAGGCGTAAGCTGGAAAAGGAAATATCTTCACGTCAGAACTAGACAGAAGCATTCTCAGAAACTTCTTTGTGATGAGTGCATTCAACACACAGACTTGAACCTTGCTTTTGAAAGAGCAGCTTTGAAACACTCTTTTCGTAGAATCTGCAAGTGGATATTTGGAGCGCTTTGAGGCCTACGCTGGGAAATGAAATCCCTTCACCTAAAAACTAGACAGAAGCATTCTGAGAAACTTCTGTGTGATGAGTGCATTCAACTCACAGACTTGAACGTTACCTTTGACAGAAGAGTTTTGAAACACTCCTTTTGTAGAATCTGCATGTGTTTATTTGGAGCGCTTTGAGGCCTATGTTGGAAAAGGAAATATCTTCATATAAAAACTAGACGGAAGCATTCTCAGAAACTTCTTTGTGATGTGTGCATTCAACTCACAGACTTGAAGCTTCCTTTTGAAAGAGCAGTTTGGAAACACTCTTCTTACAGAATCTTCAAGTGGATATTTGGAACGCTTTGAGGCCTATGCTGGGACATTAAATCTCTTCACCTAAAAACTAGACAGAAGCATTCTGAGAAACTTCTTTGCAATGAGTGCATTCAACTCACAGACTTGAACGTTCCTTTGGATAGAACAGTTTTGAAACTTTACGTTTGTAGAGTCTGCAAGTGTTTATTCGGAGCACCTTGAGGCCTATGTTGGAAAAGGAAATATCTTCACATAGAAACTAGAGAGAAGGATTCTCAGAAACTTCTTTGTGATGAGTTCATTCAACTCACAGAGTTGAACCTACCAATTGATAGAGAAGTTTGGAAACACTCTTTTTGTAGAATCTGCAAGTGGATATTTGGAGCCGTTTGAGGCCTATGCTGGAAAAGGAAATATCTTCACATAAAAACTGAACAGAAGCATTCTCAAAAACTTCTTTGTGTTGAGTGCATTCAACTCACAGACTTGAACTTACCTACAGAAACAGCAGTTTTGAAACACTCTTTTGGTAAAATCTGCAAGTGGTAATTTGGAGCACTTCGAGGCCTGTGCTGGGATGTGGAATATCTTCACCTAAAAACTACAGAGAAGCATTCTCAGAAAGTTCTTCACGATGCCTTCATTCAACTGATGGAGTTGAACCTTCTTTATGATAGAGCAGTTTTTAAACACTCTTTTTGTAGAATCTGCAAGAGGATATTTGGAGCGTTTTCAGGCCTATGCTGGAACAGGAAATATCTTCACATAACAACTAGACGGAAGCATTCTCAGAAACTTCTGTGTGATGAGTGCATTCAACTCACAGACTTGAAGCGTCCTTTTGAAAGAGGAGTTTGGAAACACTCTTCTTACAGAATCTTCAAGTGGATATTTGGAGCGCTTTGAGCCCTATGCTGGGACATGAAATCCCTTCACCAAAAAACTAGACAGAAGCATTCTGAGAAACTTCTTTGCAATGAGTGCATTCAACTCACAGACTTGAATGTTCATTTTGATAGAACAGTTTTGAAACATTACGTTTTTAGATTCTGCAAGTGTTTATTCGGAGCACCTTGAGGCCTATGTTGGAAAAGGAAATATCTTCACATAGAAAGTAGAGAGAAGGATTCTCAGAAACTTCTTTGTGATGAGTTCATTCAACTCACAGAGTTGAACCTACCAATTGATAGAGAAGTTTGGAAACACTCTTTTTGTAGAATCTGCAAGTGGATATTTGGAGCCGTTTGAGGCCTATGCTGGAAAAGGAAATATCTTCACATAAAAACTGAACAGAAGCATTCTCAGAAACTTCTTTGTGTTGAGTGCATTCAACTCACAGACTTGAACTTTCCTATAGAAAGAGCAGTTTTGAAACACTCTTTTGGTAAAATCTGCAAGTGGTTATTTGGAGCACTTCGAGGCCTGTGCTGGGATGTGGAATATCTTCACCTAAAAACTACATAGAAGCATTCTCAGAAATTTCTTCATGATGCCTTCATTCAACTCACGGAATTGAACCTTCCTTATGATAGAGCAGTTTTGAAACACTCTTTTTGGAGAATCTGCAAGAGGATATTTGGAGCGTTTTGAGGCCTATGCTGGAACAGGAAATATCTTCACATAACAACTAGACGGAAGCATTCTCAGAAACTTCTGTGTGATGAGTGCATTCAACTCACAGACTTGAACGTTCCTCTCGAAAGAGCAGTATGGTAACACTCCTTTTGTAGAATCTGCAAGTTTTTATTTGGAGCGCTTTGAGGCCTATGTTGGAAAAGGAAATATCTTCACATAAAAACTAGACAGAAGCATTCTCAGAAACTTCTTTGTGATGAGTGCATTCTACTCACAGTGTTGAAGCTTGCTTTTGATAGAGCAGTTTTGAAACACTCTTTTGGTAGAATCAGCAAGAGGATATTTTTAGCGCTTTGAGGCCTATGCTGGAAAAGGAAATGTCTTCACATAAAAACTAGACAGAAGCATTCCAGGAAACTTCTGTATGATAAGTGCATTCAACTCACAGACTTCAACGTTCCTTTTGATAGGACTCTTTTGAAACCCTCCTTTTGTAGAATTTGTAAGTGTTTATTTGGAGCGCTTTGAGGCCTAAGCTGGAAAAGGAAATATCTTCACGTAAGAACTAGACAGAAGCATTCTCAGAAACTTCTTTGTGATGAGTGCATTCAACACACAGACTTGAACCTTGCTTTTGAAAGAGCAGCTTTGAAACACTCTTTTCTTAGAATCTGCAAGTGGATATTTGGAGCGCTTTGAGGCCTATGCTGGGAAATGAAATCTCTTCACCTAAAAACTAGACAGAAGCATTCTGAGAAACTTCTGTGTGATGAGTGCATTCAACTCACAGACTTGAACGTTCCTCTCGAAAGAGCAGTTTGGAAAAACTCCTTTTGTAGAATCTGCATGTGTTTATTTGGAGCTTTTTGAGGCCTATGTTGGAAAAGGAAATATCTTCATAGAAAAACTAGACGGAAGCATTCTCAGAAACTTCTTTGTGATGAGTGCATTCAACTCACAGACTTGAAGCTTCCTTTTGAAAGAGCAGTTTGGAAACACTCTTCTTACAGAACCTTCAAGTGGATATTTGGAGCGCTTTGAGGCCTATGCTGGGACATGAAATCCCTTCACCTAAAAACTAGACAGAAGCATTCTGAGAAACTTCTTTGCAATGAGTGCATTGAACTCACGGACTTGAACGTTCCTTTGGTAGAACAGTTTTGAAACATTACGTTTGTAGAATCTGCAAGTGTTTATTCGGTGCACCTTGAGGCCTATGTTGGAAAAGGAAATATCTTCACATAGAAACTAGAGAGAAGGGTTCTCAGAAACTTCTTTGTGATGAGTTCATTCAACTCACAGAGTTGAACCTACCAATTGATAGAGAAGTTTGGAAACACTCTTTTTGTAGAATCTGCAAGTGGATATTTGGAGCCATTTGAGGCCTATGCTGGAAAAGGAAATATCTTCACATAAAAACTGAACAGAATCATTCTCAGAAACTTCTTTGTGTTGAGTGCATTCAACTCACAGACTTGAACTTACCTATAGAAAGAGCAGTTTTGAAACACACTTTTGGTAAAATCTGCAAGTGGTTATTTGGAGCACTTCGACGCCTGTGCTGTGATGTGGAATATCTTCACCTAAAAACTACAAAGAAGCATTCTCAGAAAGTTCTTCACGATGCCTTCATTCAACTCACGGAATTGAACCTTCCTTATGATAGAGCAGTTTTGAAACACTCTTTTTGTAGAATCTGCAAGAGGATATTTGGAGCGTTTTGAGGCCTATGCTGGAACAGGAAATATCTTCACATAACAACTAGACGGAAGCATTTTCAGAAACTTCTGTGTGATGAGTGCATTCAACTCACAGACTTGAACGTTCCTCTCGAAAGAGCAGTTTGGAAACAGTCCTTTTGTAGAATCTGCAAGTGTTTATTTGGAGCGCTTTGAGGCCTATGTTGGAAAAGGAAATATCTTCACATAAAAACTAGACAGAAGCATTCTCAGAAACTTCTTTGTGATGAGTGCATTCTACTCACAGTGTTGAAGCTTGCTTTTGATAGAGCAGTTTTGAAACACTCTTTTGGTAGAATCTGCAAGTGGATATTTGGAGCGCTTTGAGGCCTATGCTGGAAAAGGAAATGTCTTCACATAAAAACTAGACAGAAGCGTTCCAGGAAACTTCTGTATGATAAGTGCATTCAACTCACAGAATTGAACGTGCCTTTTGATAGGACTCTTTTGAAACACTCCTTTTGTAGAATTTGCAAGTGTTTATTTGGAGCACTTTGAGGCCCAAGCTGGAAAACGAAATATCTTCACGTAAGAACTAGACAGAAGCATTCTCAGAAACTTCTTTGTGATGAGTGCATTCAACACACAGACTTGAACCTTGCTTTTGAAAGAGCAGCTTTGAAACACTCTTTTCGTAGAATCTGCAAGTGGATATTTGGAGCGCTTTGAGGCCTATGCTGGGAAATGAAATCTCTTCACCTAAAAACTAGACAGAAGCATTCTGAGAAACTTCTGTGTGATGAGTGCATTCAACTCACAGACTTGAACGTTCCCTTTGATAGAACAGTTTTGAAACACTCCTTTTGTAGAATCTGCATGTGTTTATTTAGAGCGTTTTGAGGCCTATGTTGGAAAAGGAAATATCTTCATATAAAAACTAGACGGAAGCATTCTCAGAAACTTCTTTGTGATGAGTGCATTCAACTCACAGACTTGAAGCTTCCTTTGGAAAGAGCAGTTTGGAAACACTCTTCTTACAGAATCTTCAAGTGGATATTTGGAGCGCTTTGAGGCCTATGCTGGGACATGAAATCTCTTCACCTAAAAACTAGACAGAAGCATTTTCAGAAACTTCTTTGTGATGTGCGCATTCAACTCACAGAGTTGAAGCTTTCTTTTGATATAGCTGTTTTGAAACACTGTTTCTGTAGAATCTGCACGTGGATACTTGGAGTGCTAGGAGGCCAACACTGGAAAAGGAAATATTTTCACATAAAAACTAGACAGAAGCATTCAGAGAAACTTCCCTGTGCTTTCTGCATTCAACCCACATAGTTGAACCTTCCTTTTGATAGAACAGTTTTGAAAATCTCTTTTCGTAAAATATGCAAGTCGACATTTGGAACGCTTTGAGGCCTATGTTGGAAAAGGAAATATCTTCACATAAAAACGAGACAAAAACATTCTCAGAAACTTCTGTGTGATAAGTGCATTCAACTCCCACACTTGAACTTTCCTTTTGATAGAACAGTTTTGAAACACTCCTTTTGCAGGATTTGCAACCGTTTATTTGGAGGGCTTTGAGGCCTATGTTGGAAAAGGAAATATCTTCACATAAAAACTAGACAGAAGCATTCTCAGAAACTTGTTTGTGATGAGTGCATTCAACTCACAGACTTTAACATTCCTTTTGAAAGAGCAGTTTTGAAAACACTCTTTTAGTAGAATCTGCAAGTGGATATTTTGAGCGTTTTGAGGCCTTTGCTGGGAAATGAAATATCTTCACCTGAAAAGTAGATAGAAGCATTCTCAGAAACTTCTTTGTGATGTGCGCATTCAACTCACAGAGTTGTAGCTTCCTTTTGATACAGCTGTTTTGAAACACACTTTCAGTAGAATCTGCAAGTGGACATTTGGAGTGTTAAGAGGCCAACACTGGAAAAGGAAATAACTTCACATGAAAACTAGACGGAAGCATTCTCAGAAACTCCCTGTGCTTTATGCATTCATGTCACAGAGAGGTACCTTCCTTTTGAAAGCACAGTTTTGAAATCCTCTTTTTGTAGAATTTGCTAGTGGATGTTTGGAGCGATTTGAGGCCTATGCTGGAAATCGAAATATCTTCCCATAAAAACTAGACAGAAGCATTCTCATAAACTTCTTTGTGATGAGTGTAATCAACTCACAGACTTGAACCTTCATTTTGAAAGAGCAATTTTGAAACACTCTTTTTGTAGAATCTGCAAGTGGCTATTTGGAACATTTTGTGGGCTTTGCTGGGAAATGAAATATCTTCACCTGAAAACTACACAGAAGCATTTTCAGAGACTTCTTTGTGATGTGTGCATTCAACTCACAGAGTTGAACCTGACTTTTGATAGAGCAGTTTTGAAACAGCCTTTTTGTAAATCTGCAAGTGGATATTTGGAGCGATTTCAGGCCTATGCTGCAAAAGGAAATGTCTTCACAGAAACCCTAGACAGAAGCATTCTCAAGAACTTCTGTTTGATGAGTGCTTTCAACTCATGGACTTGAACCTTCCTTTTGATAGAATAGCTTTGAAACACTCCTTTTGTAGAATCTGCAAGTGTTTATTTGGAGCGCTTTGAGGCCTAGGATGGAAAAGCAAATATCTGCACTTAAAAACTGGACAGAAGCATTCTCAGAAACTTCTGTGTGATGAGTGCATTCAACTCACACACTTGAACTTTCCTTTTGATAGAGCAGTTTTGAAAGACTCTTTTAGTAACACCTGTAAGTGGATATTTGTAGGGCATTTATGCCAATGCTGGAAAACGAAATATCATCACAGAAAAACTAGGCAGAAGCACTCTCAGAAACTACTTCATGATGAGTGCATTCAACTCACAGAGTTGAACCTTCCTTTTGATAGAAGAGTTTTGAAACACTCCTTTTGTAGGATCTGCAACTGTTTATTTGGAGCGCTTTGAGGCCTATGTTGGAAAAGGAAATATCTTCGCATAAAAACTAGAGAGAAGCATTCTCAGAAACTTCCCTGTGCTTTCTGCATTCAGCTCACATAGCTGAACCTTCCTTTTGATAGAACAGTTTTGAAAAACTCTTTTCATAGAATCTGCAAGTTGACATTTGGAACGCTTTGAGTCCTAAGCTGGAAAAGGAAATATCTTCACATAAAAGATGGATAGAAGCATTCTCAGAAACTTCTTTGTGACGTGCGCATTCAACTCACAGAGTTGAAGCTTCCCTTTGATATAACTGTTTTGAAACACTCTTTTAGTAGGATCTTCAAGTGGATATTTGGAGTGATATGAGGCCAACGCTGGAAAGGGAAATATCTTGACATAAAAACTAGTTGGAAGCATTCTCAGAAACTTCCCTGCGCTTTTTGCATTCAAGTCACAGAGAGGAAACTTCCTTTTGAAAGCACAGATTTGAAACACTTTTTGTACAGTCTGCTAGGGGATGTTTGGAGCGATTTGAGGCCTATGCTGGAAAACGAAATATCTTCCCATAAAAATTAGACAGAAGCATTCTCAGAAACTTCTTTGTGCTGTGTGCATTCAACTTACAGAGCTGAAACTGCCTTTTGAGAGAGAAGCTTGGAAACAGCCTTTATGTAAAATCTGCAAGTGGATATTTGGAGCGATTTGAGACCTATGCTGCAAAAAGAAATATCTCCAACTAAACCCTAGACAGAAGCATTCTGAGAAACTTCTTTGTCATTTGCGGATTGAACTCACAGAGTTGAACGTTCCTTTTCATAGAGCAGTTCTGCAATACTCTTGTTGTGGGAACTGCAAGTGGATATTTGGTGCGATTGCTTCATCTTGTGAAAAAGGAAATACATTTAGATGAAAACTAGATAGAACCATTCTCAGAAACTTCTTTGTGATGTGTGCATTTTACTCATGGAGTTGAACCTTCCTTTTGATAGAACAGTTTTGAAACCCTCTTTTTGTGGAGTCTGAAAGAGGATATTTGGAGGGCTTTGTGGCCTATGCTGGAAAGGGAAACGTCTTCACATAAAAACTAGATAGAAGCATTCTCAGAAACTTCTTTGTGATGTGCGCATTCAACTCACAGAGTTGAAGCTTCCTTTCGATATAACTGTGTTGAAACACTCTTTCAGTAGGATCTGCAAGTGGATATTTGGAGTGCTAAGAGGCCAATACTGGAAAAGGAAATATCTTCACATAAAAACGAGTCGAAAACATTCTCAGAAACTTCTGTGTGATGAGTGCATTCAACTCCCACACTTGAACTTTCCTTTTGATAGAACAGTTTTGAAACACTCCTTTTGCAGGATTTGCAACCGTTTATTTGGAGCGCTTTGAGGCCTATGTTGGAAAAGGAAATATCTTCACATAAAAACTAGACAGAAGCATTCTCAGAAACTTGTTTGTGATGAGTGCATTCAACTCACAGACTTTAATATTCCTTTTGAAAGAGCAGTTTTGAAAACACTCTTTTAGTAGAATCTGCAAGTGGATATTTTGAGCGTTTTGAGGCCTTTGCTGGGAAATGAAATATCTTCACCTGAAAAGTAGATAGAAGCATTCTCAGAAACTTCTTTGTGATGTGCGCATTCAACTCACAGAGTTGTAGCTTCCTTTTGATACAGCTGTTTTGAAACACACTTTCAGTAGAATCTGCAAGTGGACATTTGGAGTGTTAAGAGGCCAACACTGGAAAAGGAAATATCTTCACATGAAAACTAGACGGAAGCATTCTCAGAAACTCCCTGTGCTTTATGCATTCATGTCACAGAGAGGTACCTTCCTTTTGAAAGCACAGTTTTGAAATCCTCTTTTTGTAGAATTTGCTAGTGGATGTTTGGAGCGATTTGAGGCCTATGCTGGAAATCGAAATATCTTCCCATAAAAACTAGACAGAAGCATTCTCATAAACTTCTTTGTGATGAGTGTAATCAACTCACAGACTTGAACCTTCATTTTGAAAGAGCAATTTTGAAACACTCTTTTTGTAGAATCTGCAAGTGGATCTTTGGAACATTTTGTGGGCTTTGCTGGGAAATGAAATATCTTCACCTGAAAACTACACAGAAGCATTTTCAGAGACTTCTTTGTGATGTGTGCATTCAACTCACAGAGTTGAACCTGACTTTTGATAGAGCAGTTTTGAAACAGCCTTTTTGTAAATCTGCAAGTGGATATTTGGAGCGATTACAGGCCTATGCTGCAAAAGGAAATGTCTTCACAGAAACCCTAGACAGAAGCATTCTCAAGAACTTCTGTTTGATGAGTGCTTTCAACTCATGGACTTGAACCTTCCTTTTGATAGAATAGCTTTGAAACACTCCTTTTGTAGAATCTGCAAGTGTTTATTTGGAGCGCTTTGAGGCCTAGGATGGAAAAGCAAATATCTGCACATTAAAAACTGGACAGAAGCATTCTCAGAAACTTCTGTGTGATGAGTGCATTCAACTCACACACTTGAACTTTCCTTTTGATAGAGCAGTTTTGAAAGACACTTTTAGTAACACCTGTAAGTGGATATTTGGAGGGCATTTATGCCAATGCTGGAAAACGAAATATCATCACAGAAAAACAAGGCAGAAGCATTCTCAGAAACTTCTTCATGATGAGTGCATTCAACTCACAGAGTTGAACCTTCCTTTTGATAGAAGAGTTTTGAAACACTCCTTTTGTAGGATCTGCCACTGTTTATTTGGAGCGCTTTGAGGCCTATGTTGGAAAAGGAAATATCTTCGCATAAAAACTAGAGAGAAGCATTCTCAGAAACTTCCCTGTGCTTTCTGCATTCAGCTCACATAGCTGAACCTTCCTTTTGATAGAACAGTTTTGAAAAACTCTTTTCATACAATCTGCAAGTTGACATTTGGAACGCTTTGAGTCCTAAGCTGGAAAAGGAAATATCTTCACATAAAAGATGGATAGAAGCATTCTCAGAAACTTCCCTGCGCTTTTTGCATTCAACTCACAGAGAGGAAACTTCCTTTTGAAAGCGCAAATTTGAAACACTTTTTGTACAGTTTGCTAGGGGATGTTTGGAGCGATTTGAGGCCTATGCTGGAAAACGAAATATCTTCCCATAAAAATTAGACAGAAGCATTCTCAGAAACTTCTTTGTGCTGTGTGCATTCAACTTACAGAGCTGAAACTGCCTTTTGAGAGAGAAGGTTGGAAACAGCCTTTATGTAAAATCTGCAAGTGGATATTTGGAGCGATTTGGGACCTATGCTGCAAAAAGAAATATCTCCAACTAAACCCTAGACAGAAGCATTCTGAGAAACTTCTTTGTCATTTGCGGATTGAACTCACAGAGTTGAACTTTCCTTTTCATAGAGCAGTTCTGCAATACTCTTGTTGTGGGAACTGCAAGTGGATATTTGGTGCGATTGCTTCATCTAGTGAAAAAGGAAATACATTTAGATGAAAACTAGATAGAACCATTCTCAGAAACTTCTTTGTGATGTGTGCATTCTACTCATGGAGTTGAACCTTCCTTTTGATAGAACAGTTTTGAAACCCTCTTTTTGTGGAGTCTGAAAGAGGATATTTGGAGGGCTTTGTGGCCTATGCTGGAAAGGGAAACATCTTCACATAAAAACTAGATAGAAGCATTCTCAGAAACTTCTTTGTGATGTGCGCATTCAACTCACAGAGTTGAAGCTTCCTTTCGATATAACTGTGTTGAAACACTCTTTCAGTAGGATCTGCAAGTGGATATTGGGAGTGCTAAGAGGCCAACACTGGAAAAGGAAATATCTTCACATAAAAACGAGACAAAAACATTCTCAGAAACTTCTGTGTGATGAGTGCATTCAACTCCCACACTTGAACTTTCCTTTTGATAGAACAGTTTTGAAACACTCCTTTTGCAGGATTTGCAACCGTTTATTTGGAGCGCTTTGAGGCCTATGTTGGAAAAGGAAATATCTTCACATAAAAACTAGACAGAAGCATTCTCAGAAACTTGTTTGTGATGAGTGCATTCAACTCACAGACTTTAATATTCCTTTTGAAAGAGCAGTTTTGAAAACACTCTTTTAGTAGAATCTGCAAGTGGATATTTTGAGCGTTTTGAGGCCTTTGCTGGGAAATGAAATATCTTCACCTGAAAAGTAGATAGAAGCATTCTCAGAAACTTCTTTGTGATGTGCGCATTCAACTCACAGAGTTGTAGCTTCCTTTTGATACAGCTGTTTTGAAACACACTTTCAGTAGAATCTGCAAGTGGACATTTGGAGTGTTAAGAGGCCAACACTGGAAAAGGAAATATCTTCACATGAAAACTAGACGGAAGCATTCTCAGAAACTCCCTGTGCTTTATGCATTCATGTCACAGAGAGGTACCTTCCTTTTGAAAGCACAGTTTTGAAATCCTCTTTTTGTAGAATTTGCTAGTGGATGTTTGGAGCGATTTGAGGCCTATGCTGGAAATCGAAATATCTTCCCATAAAAACTAGACAGAAGCATTCTCATAAACTTCTTTGTGATGAGTGTAATCAACTCACAGACTTGAACCTTCATTTTGAAAGAGCAATTTTGAAACACTCTTTTTGTAGAATCTGCAAGTGGATCTTTGGAACATTTTGTGGGCTTTGCTGGGAAATGAAATATCTTCACCTGAAAACTACACAGAAGCATTTTCAGAGACTTCTTTGTGATGTGTGCATTCAACTCACAGAGTTGAACCTGACTTTTGATAGAGCAGTTTTGAAACAGCCTTTTTGTAAATCTGCAAGTGGATATTTGGAGCGATTACAGGCCTATGCTGCAAAAGGAAATGTCTTCACAGAAACCCTAGACAGAAGCATTCTCAAGAACTTCTGTTTGATGAGTGCTTTCAACTCATGGACTTGAACCTTCCTTTTGATAGAATAGCTTTGAAACACTCCTTTTGTAGAATCTGCAAGTGTTTATTTGGAGCGCTTTGAGGCCTAGGATGGAAAAGCAAATATCTGCACATTAAAAACTGGACAGAAGCATTCTCAGAAACTTCTGTGTGATGAGTGCATTCAACTCACACACTTGAACTTTCCTTTTGATAGAGCAGTTTTGAAAGACACTTTTAGTAACACCTGTAAGTGGATATTTGGCGGGCATTTATGCCAATGCTGGAAAACGAAATATCATCACAGAAAAACAAGGCAGAAGCATTCTCAGAAACTTCTTCATGATGAGTGCATTCAACTCACAGAGTTGAACCTTCCTTTTGATAGAAGAGTTTTGAAACACTCCTTTTGTAGGATCTGCCACTGTTTATTTGGAGCGCTTTGAGGCCTATGTTGGAAAAGGAAATATCTTCGCATAAAAACTAGAGAGAAGCATTCTCAGAAACTTCCCTGTGCTTTCTGCATTCAGCTCACATAGCTGAACCTTCCTTTTGATAGAACAGTTTTGAAAAACTCTTTTCATACAATCTGCAAGTTGACATTTGGAACGCTTTGAGTCCTAAGCTGGAAAAGGAAATATCTTCACATAAAAGATGGATAGAAGCATTCTCAGAAACTTCCCTGCGCTTTTTGCATTCAACTCACAGAGAGGAAACTTCCTTTTGAAAGCGCAAATTTGAAACACTTTTTGTACAGTTTGCTAGGGGATGTTTGGAGCGATTTGAGGCCTATGCTGGAAAACGAAATATCTTCCCATAAAAATTAGACAGAAGCATTCTCAGAAACTTCTTTGTGCTGTGTGCATTCAACTTACAGAGCTGAAACTGCCTTTTGAGAGAGAAGGTTGGAAACAGCCTTTATGTAAAATCTGCAAGTGGATATTTGGAGCGATTTGAGACCTATGCTGCAAAAAGAAATATCTCCAACTAAACCCTAGACAGAAGCATTCTGAGAAACTTCTTTGTCATTTGCGGATTGAACTCACAGAGTTGAACTTTCCTTTTCATAGAGCAGTTCTGCAATACTCTTGTTGTGGGAACTGCAAGTGGATATTTGGTGCGATTGCTTCATCTAGTGAAAAAGGAAATACATTTAGATGAAAACTAGATAGAACCATTCTCAGAAACTTCTTTGTGATGTGTGCATTCTACTCATGGAGTTGAACCTTCCTTTAGATAGAACAGTTTTGAAACCCTCTTTTTGTGGAGTCTGAAAGAGGATATTTGGAGGGCTTTGTGGCCTATGCTGGAAAGGGAAACATCTTCACATAAAAACTAGATAGAAGCATTCTCAGAAACTTCTTTGTGATGTGCGCATTCAACTCACAGAGTTGAAGCTTCCTTTCGATATAACTGTGTTGAAACACTCTTTCAGTAGGATCTGCAAGTGGATATTGGGAGTGCTAAGAGGCCAACACTGGAAAAGGAAATATCTTCACATAAAAACGAGACAAAAACATTCTCAGAAACTTCTGTGTGATGAGTGCATTCAACTCCCACACTTGAACTTTCCTTTTGATAGAACAGTTTTGAAACACTCCTTTTGCAGGATTTGCAACCGTTTATTTGGAGCGCTTTGAGGCCTATGTTGGAAAAGGAAATATCTTCACATAAAAACTAGACAGAAGCATTCTCAGAAACTTGTTTGTGATGAGTGCATTCAACTCACAGACTTTAACATTCCTTTTGAAAGAGCAGTTTTGAAAACACTCTTTTAGTAGAATCTGCAAGTGGATATTTTGAGCGTTTTGAGGCCTTTGCTGGGAAATGAAATATCTTCACCTGAAAAGTAGATAGAAGCATTCTCAGAAACTTCTTTGTGATGTGCACATTCAACTCACAGAGTTGTAGCTTCCTTTTGATACAGCTGTTTTGAAACACACTTTCAGTAGAATCTGCACGTGGACATTTTTAGTGTTAGGAGGCCAACACTGGAAAAGGAAATATCTTCACATGAAAACTAGAAGGAAGCATTCTCAGAAACTCCCTGTGCTTTATGCATTCATGTCACAGAGAGGTACCTTCCTTTTGAAAGCACAGTTTTGAAATCCTCTTTTTGTAGAATTTGCTAGTGGATGTTTGGAGCGATTTGAAGCCTATGCTGGAAATCGAAATATCTTCCCATAAAAACTAGACAGAAGCATTCTCATAAACTTCTTTGTGATGAGTGTAATCAACTCACAGACTTGAACCTTCATTTTGAAAGAGCAATTTTGAAACACTCTTTTTGTAGAATCTGCAAGTGGATATTTGGAACATTTTGTGGGCTTTGCTGGGAAATGAAATATCTTCACCTGAAAACTACACAGAAGCATTTTCAGAGACTTCTTTGTGATGTGTGCATTCAACTCACAGAGTTGAACCTGACTTTTGATAGAGCAGTTTTGAAACAGCCTTTTTGTAAATCTGCAAGTGGATATTTGGAGCGATTTCAGGCCTATGCTGCAAAAGGAAATGTCTTCACAGAAACCCTAGACAGAAGCATTCTCAAGAACTTCTGTTTGATGAGTGCTTTCAACTCATGGACTTGAACCTTCCTTTTGATAGAATAGCTTTGAAACACTCCTTTTGTAGAATCTGCAAGTGTTTATTTGGAGCGCTTTGAGGCCTAGGATGGAAAAGCAAATATCTGCACATTAAAAACTGGACAGAAGCATTCTCAGAAACTTCTGTGTGATGAGTGCATTCAACTCACACACTTGAACTTTCCTTTTGATAGAGCAGTTTTGAAAGACTCTTTTAGTAACACCTGTAAGTGGATATTTGGAGGGCATTTATGCCAATGCTGGAAAACGAAATATCATCACAGAAAAACTAGGCAGAAGCATTCTCAGAAACTTCTTCATGATGAGTGCATTCAACTCACAGAGTTGAACCTTCCTTTTGATAGAAGAGTTTGGAAACACTCCTTTTGTAGGATCTGCAACTGTTTATTTGGAGCGCTTTGAGGCCTATGTTGGAAAAGGAAATATCTTCGCATAAAAACTAGAGAGAAGCATTCTCAGAAACTTCCCTGTGCTTTCTGCATTCAGCTCACATAGCTGAACCTTCCTTTTGATAGAACAGTTTTGAAAAACTCTTTTCATAGAATCTGCAAGTTGACATTTGGAACGCTTTGAGTCCTAAGCTGGAAAAGGAAATATCTTCACATAAAAGCTGGATAGAAGCATTCTCAGAAACTTCTTTGTGACGTGCGCATTCAACTCACAGAGTTGAAGCTTCCCTTTGATATAACTGTTTTGAAACACTCTTTTAGTAGGATCTTCAAGTGGATATTTGGAGTGATATGAGGCCAACGCTGGAAAGGGAAATATCTTCACATAAAAACTAGATGGAAGCATTCTCAGAAACTTCCCTGCGCTTTTTGCATTCAAGTCACAGAGAGGAAACTTCCTTTTGAAAGCACAGATTTGAAACACTTTTTGTACAGTTTGCTAGGGGATGTATGGAGCGATTTGAGGCCTATGCTGGAAAACGAAATATCTTCCCATAAAAATTAGACAGAAGCATTCTCAGAAACTTCTTTGTGCTGTGTGCATTCAACTTACAGAGCTGAAACTGCCTTTTGAGAGAGAAGCTTGGAAACAGCCTTTATGTAAAATCTGCAAGTGGATATTTGGAGCGATTTGAGACCTATGCTGCAAAAAGAAATATCTCCAACTAAACCCTAGACAGAAGCATTCTGAGAAACTTCTTTGTCATTTGCGGATTGAACTCACAGAGTTGATCTTTCCTTTTCATAGAGCAGTTCTGCAATACTCTTGTTGTGGGAACTGCAAGTGGATATTTGGTGCGATTGCTTCATCTAGTGAAAAAGGAAATACATTTAGATGAAAACTAGATAGAACCATTCTCAGAAACTTCTTTGTGATGTGTGCATTCTACTCATGGAGTTGAACCTTCCTTTTGATAGAACAGTTTTGAAACCCTCTTTTTGTGGAGTCTGAAAGAGGATATTTGGAGGGCTTTGTGGCCTATGCTGGAAAGGGAAACATCTTCACATAAAAACTAGATAGAAGCATTCTCAGAAACTTCTTTGTGATGTGCGCATTCAACTCACAGAGTTGAAGCTTCCTTTCGATATAACTGTGTTGAAACACTCTTTCAGTAGGATCTGCAAGTGGATATTGGGAGTGCTAAGAGGCCAACACTGGAAAAGGAAATATCTTCACATAAAAACGAGTCGAAAACATTCTCAGAAACTTCTGTGTGATGAGTGCATTCAACTCCCACACTTGAACTTTCCTTTTGATAGAACAGTTTTGAAACACTCCTTTTGCAGGATTTGCAACCGTTTATTTGGAGCGCTTTGAGGCCTATGTTGGAAAAGGAAATATCTTCACATAAAAACTAGACAGAAGCATTCTCAGAAACTTGTTTGTGATGAGTGCATTCAACTCACAGACTTTAACATTCCTTTTGAAAGAGCAGTTTTGAAAACACTCTTTTAGTAGAATCTGCAAGTGGATATTTTGAGCGTTTTGAGGCCTTTGCTGGGAAATGAAATATCTTCACCTGAAAAGTAGATAGAAGCATTCTCAGAAACTTCTTTGTGATGTGCGCATTCAACTCACAGAGTTGTAGCTTCCTTTTGATACAGCTGTTTTGAAACACACTTTCAGTAGAATCTGCAAGTGGACATTTGGAGTGTTAAGAGGCCAACACTGGAAAAGGAAATATCTTCACATGAAAACTAGACGGAAGCATTCTCAGAAACTCCCTGTGCTTTATGCATTCATGTCACAGAGAGGTACCTTCCTTTTGAAAGCACAGTTTTGAAATCCTCTTTTTGTAGAATTTGCTAGTGGATGTTTGGAGCGATTTGAGGCCTATGCTGGAAATCGAAATATCTTCCCATAAAAACTAGACAGAAGCATTCTCATAAACTTCTTTGTGATGAGTGTAATCAACTCACAGACTTGAACCTTCATTTTGAAAGAGCAATTTTGAAACACTCTTTTTGTAGAATCTGCAAGTGGATCTTTGGAACATTTTGTGGGCTTTGCTGGGAAATGAAATATCTTCACCTGAAAACTACACAGAAGCATTTTCAGAGACTTCTTTGTGATGTGTGCATTCAACTCACAGAGTTGAACCTGACTTTTGATAGAGCAGTTTTGAAACAGCCTTTTTGTAAATCTGCAAGTGGATATTTGGAGCGATTACAGGCCTATGCTGCAAAAGGAAATGTCTTCACAGAAACCCTAGACAGAAGCATTCTCAAGAACTTCTGTTTGATGAGTGCTTTCAACTCATGGACTTGAACCTTCCTTTTGATAGAATAGCTTTGAAACACTCCTTTTGTAGAATCTGCAAGTGTTTATTTGGAGCGCTTTGAGGCCTAGGATGGAAAAGCAAATATCTGCACATTAAAAACTGGACAGAAGCATTCTCAGAAACTTCTGTGTGATGAGTGCATTCAACTCACACACTTGAACTTTCCTTTTGATAGAGCAGTTTTGAAAGACACTTTTAGTAACACCTGTAAGTGGATATTTGGAGGGCATTTATGCCAATGCTGGAAAACGAAATATCATCACAGAAAAACAAGGCAGAAGCATTCTCAGAAACTTCTTCATGATGAGTGCATTCAACTCACAGAGTTGAACCTTCCTTTTGATAGAAGAGTTTTGAAACACTCCTTTTGTAGGATCTGCCACTGTTTATTTGGAGCGCTTTGAGGCCTATGTTGGAAAAGGAAATATCTTCGCATAAAAACTAGAGAGAAGCATTCTCAGAAACTTCCCTGTGCTTTCTGCATTCAGCTCACATAGCTGAACCTTCCTTTTGATAGAACAGTTTTGAAAAACTCTTTTCATACAATCTGCAAGTTGACATTTGGAACGCTTTGAGTCCTAAGCTGGAAAAGGAAATATCTTCACATAAAAGATGGATAGAAGCATTCTCAGAAACTTCCCTGCGCTTTTTGCATTCAACTCACAGAGAGGAAACTTCCTTTTGAAAGCGCAAATTTGAAACACTTTTTGTACAGTTTGCTAGGGGATGTTTGGAGCGATTTGAGGCCTATGCTGGAAAACGAAATATCTTCCCATAAAAATTAGACAGAAGCATTCTCAGAAACTTCTTTGTGCTGTGTGCATTCAACTTACAGAGCTGAAACTGCCTTTTGAGAGAGAAGCTTGGAAACATCCTTTATGTAAAATCTGCAAGTGGATATTTGGAGCGATTTGAGACCTATGCTGCAAAAAGAAATATCTCCAACTAAACCCTAGACAGAAGCATTCTGAGAAACTTCTTTGTCATTTGCGGATTGAACTCACAGAGTTGAACTTTCCTTTTCATAGAGCAGTTCTGCAATACTCTTGTTGTGGGAACTGCAAGTGGATATTTGGTGCGATTGCTTCATCTAGTGAAAAAGGAAATACATTTAGATGAAAACTAGATAGAACCATTCTCAGAAACTTCTTTGTGATGTGTGCATTCTACTCATGGAGTTGAACCTTCCTTTTGATAGAACAGTTTTGAAACCCTCTTTTTGTGGAGTCTGAAAGAGGATATTTGGAGGGCTTTGTGGCCTATGCTGGAAAGGGAAACATCTTCACATAAAAACTAGATAGAAGCATTCTCAGAAACTTCTTTGTGATGTGCGCATTCAACTCACAGAGTTGAAGCTTCCTTTCGATATAACTGTGTTGAAACACTCTTTCAGTAGGATCTGCAAGTGGATATTGGGAGTGCTAAGAGGCCAACACTGGAAAAGGAAATATCTTCACATAAAAACGAGACAAAAACATTCTCAGAAACTTCTGTGTGATGAGTGCATTCAACTCCCACACTTGAACTTTCCTTTTGATAGAACAGTTTTGAAACACTCCTTTTGCAGGATTTGCAACCGTTTATTTGGAGCGCTTTGAGGCCTATGTTGGAAAAGGAAATATCTTCACATAAAAACTAGACAGAAGCATTCTCAGAAACTTGTTTGTGATGAGTGCATTCAACTCACAGACTTTAACATTCCTTTTGAAAGAGCAGTTTTGAAAACACTCTTTTAGTAGAATCTGCAAGTGGATATTTTGAGCGTTTTGAGGCCTTTGCTGGGAAATGAAATATCTTCACCTGAAAAGTAGATAGAAGCATTCTCAGAAACTTCTTTGTGATGTGCACATTCAACTCACAGAGTTGTAGCTTCCTTTTGATACAGCTGTTTTGAAACACACTTTCAGTAGTATCTGCACGTGGACATTTTTAGTGTTAGGAGGCCAACACTGGAAAAGGAAATATCTTCACATGAAAACTAGAAGGAAGCATTCTCAGAAACTCCCTGTGCTTTATGCATTCATGTCACAGAGAGGTACCTTCCTTTTGAAAGCACAGTTTTGAAATCCTCTTTTTGTAGAATTTGCTAGTGGATGTTTGGAGCGATTTGAAGCCTATGCTGGAAATCGAAATATCTTCCCATAAAAACTAGACAGAAGCATTCTCATAAACTTCTTTGTGATGAGTGTAATCAACTCACAGACTTGAACCTTCATTTTGAAAGAGCAATTTTGAAACACTCTTTTTGTAGAATCTGCAAGTGGATATTTGGAACATTTTGTGGGCTTTGCTGGGAAATGAAATATCTTCACCTGAAAACTACACA
The DNA here is from genome assembly GCF_028885625.2 of Pongo pygmaeus. Lineage (NCBI taxonomy): Eukaryota > Metazoa > Chordata > Mammalia > Primates > Hominidae > Pongo > Pongo pygmaeus. The sequence continues at coordinate 51,531,014 of NC_072382.2, forward strand.
GAAGCATTTTCAGAGACTTCTTTGTGATGTGTGCATTCAACTCACAGAGTTGAACCTGACTTTTGATAGAGCAGTTTTGAAACAGCCTTTTTGTAAATCTGCAAGTGGATATTTGGAGCGATTTCAGGCCTATGCTGCAAAAGGAAATGTCTTCACAGAAACCCTAGACAGAAGCATTCTCAAGAACTTCTGTTTGATGAGTGCTTTCAACTCATGGACTTGAACCTTCCTTTTGATAGAATAGCTTTGAAACACTCCTTTTGTAGAATCTGCAAGTGTTTATTTGGAGCGCTTTGAGGCCTAGGATGGAAAAGCAAATATCTGCACATTAAAAACTGGACAGAAGCATTCTCAGAAACTTCTGTGTGATGAGTGCATTCAACTCACACACTTGAACTTTCCTTTTGATAGAGCAGTTTTGAAAGACTCTTTTAGTAACACCTGTAAGTGGATATTTGGAGGGCATTTATGCCAATGCTGGAAAACGAAATATCATCACAGAAAAACTAGGCAGAAGCATTCTCAGAAACTTCTTCATGATGAGTGCATTCAACTCACAGAGTTGAACCTTCCTTTTGATAGAAGAGTTTGGAAACACTCCTTTTGTAGGATCTGCAACTGTTTATTTGGAGCGCTTTGAGGCCTATGTTGGAAAAGGAAATATCTTCGCATAAAAACTAGAGAGAAGCATTCTCAGAAACTTCCCTGTGCTTTCTGCATTCAGCTCACATAGCTGAACCTTCCTTTTGATAGAACAGTTTTGAAAAACTCTTTTCATAGAATCTGCAAGTTGACATTTGGAACGCTTTGAGTCCTAAGCTGGAAAAGGAAATATCTTCACATAAAAGCTGGATAGAAGCATTCTCAGAAACTTCTTTGTGACGTGCGCATTCAACTCACAGAGTTGAAGCTTTCCTTTGATATAACTGTTTTGAAACACTCTTTTAGTAGGATCTTCAAGTGGATATTTGGAGTGATATGAGGCCAACGCTGGAAAGGGAAATATCTTCACATAAAAACTAGATGGAAGCATTCTCAGAAACTTCCCTGCGCTTTTTGCATTCAAGTCACAGAGAGGAAACTTCCTTTTGAAAGCACAGATTTGAAACACTTTTTGTACAGTTTGCTAGGGGATGTATGGAGCGATTTGAGGCCTATGCTGGAAAACGAAATATCTTCCCATAAAAATTAGACAGAAGCATTCTCAGAAACTTCTTTGTGCTGTGTGCATTCAACTTACAGAGCTGAAACTGCCTTTTGAGAGAGAAGCTTGGAAACAGCCTTTATGTAAAATCTGCAAGTGGATATTTGGAGCGATTTGAGACCTATGCTGCAAAAAGAAATATCTCCAACTAAACCCTAGACAGAAGCATTCTGAGAAACTTCTTTGTCATTTGCGGATTGAACTCACAGAGTTGAACTTTCCTTTTCATAGAGCAGTTCTGCAATACTCTTGTTGTGGGAACTGCAAGTGGATATTTGGTGCGATTGCTTCATCTAGTGAAAAAGGAAATACATTTAGATGAAAACTAGATAGAACCATTCTCAGAAACTTCTTTGTGATGTGTGCATTCTACTCATGGAGTTGAACCTTCCTTTTGATAGAACAGTTTTGAAACCCTCTTTTTGTGGAGTCTGAAAGAGGATATTTGGAGGGCTTTGTGGCCTATGCTGGAAAGGGAAACATCTTCACATAAAAACTAGATAGAAGCATTCTCAGAAACTTCTTTGTGATGTGCGCATTCAACTCACAGAGTTGAAGCTTCCTTTCGATATAACTGTGTTGAAACACTCTTTCAGTAGGATCTGCAAGTGGATATTGGGAGTGCTAAGAGGCCAACACTGGAAAAGGAAATATCTTCACATAAAAACGAGTCGAAAACATTCTCAGAAACTTCTGTGTGATGAGTGCATTCAACTCCCACACTTGAACTTTCCTTTTGATAGAACAGTTTTGAAACACTCCTTTTGCAGGATTTGCAACCGTTTATTTGGAGCGCTTTGAGGCCTATGTTGGAAAAGGAAATATCTTCACATAAAAACTAGACAGAAGCATTCTCAGAAACTTGTTTGTGATGAGTGCATTCAACTCACAGACTTTAACATTCCTTTTGAAAGAGCAGTTTTGAAAACACTCTTTTAGTAGAATCTGCAAGTGGATATTTTGAGCGTTTTGAGGCCTTTGCTGGGAAATGAAATATCTTCACCTGAAAAGTAGATAGAAGCATTCTCAGAAACTTCTTTGTGATGTGCACATTCAACTCACAGAGTTGTAGCTTCCTTTTGATACAGCTGTTTTGAAACACACTTTCAGTAGAATCTGCACGTGGACATTTTTAGTGTTAGGAGGCCAACACTGGAAAAGGAAATATCTTCACATGAAAACTAGAAGGAAGCATTCTCAGAAACTCCCTGTGCTTTATGCATTCATGTCACAGAGAGGTACCTTCCTTTTGAAAGCACAGTTTTGAAATCCTCTTTTTGTAGAATTTGCTAGTGGATGTTTGGAGCGATTTGAAGCCTATGCTGGAAATCGAAATATCTTCCCATAAAAACTAGACAGAAGCATTCTCATAAACTTCTTTGTGATGAGTGTAATCAACTCACAGACTTGAACCTTCATTTTGAAAGAGCAATTTTGAAACACTCTTTTTGTAGAATCTGCAAGTGGATATTTGGAACATTTTGTGGGCTTTGCTGGGAAATGAAATATCTTCACCTGAAAACTACACAGAAGCATTTTCAGAGACTTCTTTGTGATGTGTGCATTCAACTCACAGAGTTGAACCTGACTTTTGATAGAGCAGTTTTGAAACAGCCTTTTTGTAAATCTGCAAGTGGATATTTGGAGCGATTTCAGGCCTATGCTGCAAAAGGAAATGTCTTCACAGAAACCCTAGACAGAAGCATTCTCAAGAACTTCTGTTTGATGAGTGCTTTCAACTCATGGACTTGAACCTTCCTTTTGATAGAATAGCTTTGAAACACTCCTTTTGTAGAATCTGCAAGTGTTTATTTGGAGCGCTTTGAGGCCTAGGATGGAAAAGCAAATATCTGCACATTAAAAACTGGACAGAAGCATTCTCAGAAACTTCTGTGTGATGAGTGCATTCAACTCACACACTTGAACTTTCCTTTTGATAGAGCAGTTTTGAAAGACTCTTTTAGTAACACCTGTAAGTGGATATTTGGAGGGCATTTATGCCAATGCTGGAAAACGAAATATCATCACAGAAAAACTAGGCAGAATCATTCTCAGAAACTTCTTCATGATGAGTGCATTCAACTCACAGAGTTGAACCTTCCTTTTGATAGAAGAGTTTGGAAACACTCCTTTTGTAGGATCTGCAACTGTTTATTTGGAGCGCTTTGAGGCCTATGTTGGAAAAGGAAATATCTTCGCATAAAAACTAGAGAGAAGCATTCTCAGAAACTTCCCTGTGCTTTCTGCATTCAGCTCACATAGCTGAACCTTCCTTTTGATAGAACAGTTTTGAAAAACTCTTTTCATAGAATCTGCAAGTTGACATTTGGAACGCTTTGAGTCCTAAGCTGGAAAAGGAAATATCTTCACATAAAAGCTGGATAGAAGCATTCTCAGAAACTTCTTTGTGACGTGCGCATTCAACTCACAGAGTTGAAGCTTCCCTTTGATATAACTGTTTTGAAACACTCTTTTAGTAGGATCTTCAAGTGGATATTTGGAGTGATATGAGGCCAACGCTGGAAAGGGAAATATCTTCACATAAAAACTAGATGGAAGCATTCTCAGAAACTTCCCTGCGCTTTTTGCATTCAAGTCACAGAGAGGAAACTTCCTTTTGAAAGCACAGATTTGAAACACTTTTTGTACAGTTTGCTAGGGGATGTATGGAGCGATTTGAGGCCTATGCTGGAAAACGAAATATCTTCCCATAAAAATTAGACAGAAGCATTCTCAGAAACTTCTTTGTGCTGTGTGCATTCAACTTACAGAGCTGAAACTGCCTTTTGAGAGAGAAGCTTGGAAACAGCCTTTATGTAAAATCTGCAAGTGGATATTTGGAGCGATTTGAGACCTATGCTGCAAAAAGAAATATCTCCAACTAAACCCTAGACAGAAGCATTCTGAGAAACTTCTTTGTCATTTGCGGATTGAACTCACAGAGTTGAACTTTCCTTTTCATAGAGCAGTTCTGCAATACTCTTGTTGTGGGAACTGCAAGTGGATATTTGGTGCGATTGCTTCATCTAGTGAAAAAGGAAATACATTTAGATGAAAACTAGATAGAACCATTCTCAGAAACTTCTTTGTGATGTGTGCATTCTACTCATGGAGTTGAACCTTCCTTTTGATAGAACAGTTTTGAAACCCTCTTTTTGTGGAGTCTGAAAGAGGATATTTGGAGGGCTTTGTGGCCTATGCTGGAAAGGGAAACATCTTCACATAAAAACTAGATAGAAGCATTCTCAGAAACTTCTTTGTGATGTGCGCATTCAACTCACAGAGTTGAAGCTTCCTTTCGATATAACTGTGTTGAAACACTCTTTCAGTAGGATCTGCAAGTGGATATTGGGAGTGCTAAGAGGCCAACACTGGAAAAGGAAATATCTTCACATAAAAACGAGTCGAAAATATTCTCAGAAACTTCTGTGTGATGAGTGCATTCAACTCCCACACTTGAACTTTCCTTTTGATAGAACAGTTTTGAAACACTCCTTTTGCAGGATTTGCAACCGTTTATTTGGAGCGCTTTGAGGCCTATGTTGGAAAAGGAAATATCTTCACATAAAAACTAGACAGAAGCATTCTCAGAAACTTGTTTGTGATGAGTGCATTCAACTCACAGACTTTAACATTCCTTTTGAAAGAGCAGTTTTGAAAACACTCTTTTAGTAGAATCTGCAAGTGGATATTTTGAGCGTTTTGAGGCCTTTGCTGGGAAATGAAATATCTTCACCTGAAAAGTAGATAGAAGCATTCTCAGAAACTTCTTTGTGATGTGCGCATTCAACTCACAGAGTTGTAGCTTCCTTTTGATACAGCTGTTTTGAAACACACTTTCAGTAGAATCTGCAAGTGGACATTTGGAGTGTTAAGAGGCCAACACTGGAAAAGGAAATATCTTCACATGAAAACTAGACGGAAGCATTCTCAGAAACTCCCTGTGCTTTATGCATTCATGTCACAGAGAGGTACCTTCCTTTTGAAAGCACAGTTTTGAAATCCTCTTTTTGTAGAATTTGCTAGTGGATGTTTGGAGCGATTTGAGCCCTATGCTGGAAATCGAAATATCTTCCCATAAAAACTAGACAGAAGCATTCTCAGAAACTTCTTTGTGATGAGTGTAATCAACTCACCGACTTGAACCTTCATTTTGAAAGAGCAATTTTGAAACACTCTTTTTGTAGAATCTGCAAGTGGATATTTGGAACATTTTGTGGGCTTTGCTGGGAAATGAAATATCTTCACCTGAAAACTACACAGAAGCATTTTCAGAGACTTCTTTGTGATGTGTGCATTCAACTCACAGAGTTGAACCTGACTTTTGATAGAGCAGTTTTGAAACAGCCTTTTTGTAAATCTGCAAGTGGCTATTTGGAGCGATTTCAGGCCTATGCTGCAAAAGGAAATGTCTTCACAGAAACCCTAGACAGAAGCATTCTCAAGAACTTCTGTTTGATGAGTGCTTTCAACTCATGGACTTGAACCTTCCTTTTGATAGAATAGCTTTGAAACACTCCTTTTGTAGAATCTGCAAGTGTTTATTTGGAGCGCTTTGAGGCCTAGGATGGAAAAGCAAATATCTGCACATTAAAAACTGGACAGAAGCATTCTCAGAAACTTCTGTGTGATGAGTGCATTCAACTCACACACTTGAACTTTCCTTTTGATAGAGCAGTTTTGAAAGACTCTTTTAGTAGCACCTGTAGGTGGATATTTGGAGGGCATTTATGCCAATGCTGGAAAACGAAATATCATCACAGAAAAGCTAGGCAGAAGCATTCTCAGAAACTTCTTCATGATGAGTGCATTCAACTCACAGAGTTGAACCTTCCTTTTGATAGAAGAGTTTTGAAACACTCCTTTTGTAGGATCTGCAACTGTTTATTTGGAGCGCTTTGAGGCCTATGTTGGAAAAGGAAATATCTTCGCATAAAAACTAGAGAGAAGCATTCTCAGAAACTTCCCTGTGCTTTCTGCATTCAGCTCACATAGCTGAACCTTCCTTTTGATAGAACAGTTTTGAAAAACTCTTTTCATAGAATCTGCAAGTTGACATTTGGAACGCTTTGAGTCCTAAGCTGGAAAAGGAAATATCTTCACATAAAAGCTGGATAGAAGCATTCTCAGAAACTTCTTTGTGACGTGCGCATTCAACTCACAGAGTTGAAGCTTCCCTTTGATATAACTGTTTTGAAACACTCTTTTAGTAGGATCTTCAAGTGGATATTTGGAGTGATATGAGGCCAACGCTGGAAAGGGAAATATCTTCACATAAAAACTAGATGGAAGTATTCTCAGAAACTTCCCAGAGCTTTTTGCATTCAAGTCACAGAGAGGAAACTTCCTTTTGAAAGCACAGATTTGAAACACTTTTTGTACAGTCTGCTAGGGGATGTTTGGAGCGATTTGAGGCCTATGCTGGAAAACGAAATATCTTCCCATAAAAATTAGACAGAAGCATTCTCAGAAACTTCTTTGTGCTGTGTGCATTCAACTTACAGAGCTGAAACTGCCTTTTGAGAGAGAAGCTTGGAAACAGCCTTTATGTAAAATCTGCAAGTGGATATTTGGAGCGATTTGAGACCTATGCTGCAAAAAGAAATATCTCCAACTAAACCCTAGACAGAAGCATTCTGAGAAACTTCTTTGTCATTTGCGGATTGAACTCACAGAGTTGAACTTTCCTTTTCATAGAGCAGTTCTGCAATACTCTTGTTGTGGGAACTGCAAGTGGATATTTGGTGCGATTGCTTCATCTAGTGAAAAAGGAAATACATTTAGATGAAAACTAGATAGAACCATTCTCAGAAACTTCTTTGTGATGTGTGCATTCTACTCATGGAGTTGAACCTTCCTTTTGATAGAACAGTTTTGAAACCCTCTTTTTGTGGAGTCTGAAAGAGGATATTTGGAGGGCTTTGTGGCCTATGCTGGAAAGGGAAACATCTTCACATAAAAACTAGATAGAAGCATTCTCAGAAACTTCTTTGTGATGTGCGCATTCAACTCACAGAGTTGAAGCTTCCTTTCGATATAACTGTGTTGAAACACTCTTTCAGTAGGATCTGCAAGTGGATATTGGGAGTGCTAAGAGGCCAACACTGGAAAAGGAAATATCTTCACATAAAAACGAGTCGAAAACATTCTCAGAAACTTCTGTGTGATGAGTGCATTCAACTCCCACACTTGAACTTTCCTTTTGATAGAACAGTTTTGAAACACTCCTTTTGCAGGATTTGCAACCGTTTATTTGGAGCGCTTTGAGGCCTATGTTGGAAAAGGAAATATCTTCACATAAAAACTAGACAGAAGCATTCTCAGAAACTTGTTTGTGATGAGTGCATTCAACTCACAGACTTTAACATTCCTTTTGAAAGAGCAGTTTTGAAAACACTCTTTTAGTAGAATCTGCAAGTGGATATTTTGAGCGTTTTGAGGCCTTTGCTGGGAAATGAAATATCTTCACCTGAAAAGTAGATAGAAGCATTCTCAGAAACTTCTTTGTGATGTGCGCATTCAACTCACAGAGTTGTAGCTTCCTTTTGATACAGCTGTTTTGAAACACACTTTCAGTAGAATCTGCAAGTGGACATTTGGAGTGTTAAGAGGCCAACACTGGAAAAGGAAATATCTTCACATGAAAACTAGACGGAAGCATTCTCAGAAACTCCCTGTGCTTTATGCATTCATGTCACAGAGAGGTACCTTCCTTTTGAAAGCACAGTTTTGAAATCCTCTTTTTGTAGAATTTGCTAGTGGATGTTAGGAGCGATTTGAGCCCTATGCTGGAAATCGAAATATCTTCCCATAAAAACTAGACAGAAGCATTCTCAGAAACTTCTTTGTGATGAGTGTAATCAACTCACAGACTTGAACCTTCATTTTGAAAGAGCAATTTTGAAACACTCTTTTTGTAGAATCTGCAAGTGGATATTTGGAACATTTTGTGGGCTTTGCTGGGAAATGAAATATCTTCACCTGAAAACTACACAGAAGCATTTTCAGAGACTTCTTTGTGATGTGTGCATTCAACTCACAGAGTTGAACCTGACTTTTGATAGAGCAGTTTTGAAACAGCCTTTTTGTAAATCTGCAAGTGGCTATTTGGAGCGATTTCAGGCCTATGCTGCAAAAGGAAATGTCTTCACAGAAACCCTAGACAGAAGCATTCTCAAGAACTTCTGTTTGATGAGTGCTTTCAACTCATGGACTTGATCCTTCCTTTTGATAGAATAGCTTTGAAACACTCCTTTTGTAGAATCTGCAAGTGTTTATTTGGAGCGCTTTGAGGCCTAGGATGGAAAAGCAAATATCTGCACATTAAAAACTGGACAGAAGCATTCTCAGAAACTTCTGTGTGATGAGTGCATTCAACTCACACACTTGAACTTTCCTTTTGATAGAGCAGTTTTGAAAGACTCTTTTAGTAGCTCCTGTAGGTGGATATTTGGAGGGCATTTATGCCAATGCTGGAAAACGAAATATCATCACAGAAAAGCTAGGCAGAAGCATTCTCAGAAACTTCTTCATGATGAGTGCATTCAACTCACAGAGTTGAACCTTCCTTTTGATAGAAGAGTTTTGAAACACTCCTTTTGTAGGATCTGCAACTGTTTATTTGGAGCGCTTTGAGGCCTATGTTGGAAAAGGAAATATCTTCGCATAAAAACTAGAGAGAAGCATTCTCAGAAACTTCCCTGTGCTTTCTGCATTCAGCTCACATAGCTGAACCTTCCTTTTGATAGAACAGTTTTGAAAAACTCTTTTCATAGAATCTGCAAGTTGACATTTGGAACGCTTTGAGTCCTAAGCTGGAAAAGGAAATATCTTCACATAAAAGCTGGATAGAAGCATTCTCAGAAACTTCTTTGTGACGTGCGCATTCAACTCACAGAGTTGAAGCTTCCCTTTGATATAACTGTTTTGAAACACTCTTTTAGTAGGATCTTCAAGTGGATATTTGGAGTGATATGAGGCCAACGCTGGAAAGGGAAATATCTTCACATAAAAACTAGATGGAAGTATTCTCAGAAACTTCCCAGAGCTTTTTGCATTCAAGTCACAGAGAGGAAACTTCCTTTTGAAAGCACAGATTTGAAACACTTTTTGTACAGTCTGCTAGGGGATGTTTGGAGCGATTTGAGGCCTATGCTGGAAAACGAAATATCTTCCCATAAAAATTAGACAGAAGCATTCTCAGAAACTTCTTTGTGCTGTGTGCATTCAACTTACAGAGCTGAAACTGCCTTTTGAGAGAGAAGCTTGGAAACAGCCTTTATGTAAAATCTGCAAGTGGATATTTGGAGCGATTTGAGACCTATGCTGCAAAAAGAAATATCTCCAACTAAACCCTAGACAGAAGCATTCTGAGAAACTTCTTTGTCATTTGCGGATTGAACTCACAGAGTTGAACTTTCCTTTTCATAGAGCAGTTCTGCAATACTCTTGTTGTGGGAACTGCAAGTGGATATTTGGTGCGATTGCTTCATCTAGTGAAAAAGGAAATACATTTAGATGAAAACTAGATAGAACCATTCTCAGAAACTTCTTTGTGATGTGTGCATTCTACTCATGGAGTTGAACCTTCCTTTTGATAGAACAGTTTTGAAACCCTCTTTTTGTGGAGTCTGAAAGAGGATATTTGGAGGGCTTTGTGGCCTATGCTGGAAAGGGAAACATCTTCACATAAAAACTAGATAGAAGCATTCTCAGAAACTTCTTTGTGATGTGCGCATTCAACTCACAGAGTTGAAGCTTCCTTTCGATATAACTGTGTTGAAACACTCTTTCAGTAGGATCTGCAAGTGGATATTGGGAGTGCTAAGAGGCCAACACTGGAAAAGGAAATATCTTCACATAAAAACGAGTCGAAAACATTCTCAGAAACTTCTGTGTGATGAGTGCATTCAACTCCCACACTTGAACTTTCCTTTTGATAGAACAGTTTTGAAACACTCCTTTTGCAGGATTTGCAACCGTTTATTTGGAGCGCTTTGAGGCCTATGTTGGAAAAGGAAATATCTTCACATAAAAACTAGACAGAAGCATTCTCAGAAACTTCTTTTTGATGAGTGCATTCAACTCACAGACTTTAACATTCCTTTTGAAAGAGCAGTTTTGAAAACACTCTTTTAGTAGAATCTGCAAGTGGATATTTTGAGCGTTTTGAGGCCTTTGCTGGGAAATGAAATATCTTCAAATGAAAAGTAGATAGAAGCATTCTCAGAAACTTCTTTGTGATGTGCGCATTCAACTCACAGAGTTGTAGCTTCCTTTTGATACAGCTGTTTTGAAACACACTTTCAGTAGAATCTGCAAGTGGACATTTGGAGTGTTAAGAGGCCAACACTGGAAAAGGAAATATCTTCACATGAAAACTAGACGGAAGCATTCTCAGAAACTCCCTGTGCTTTATGCATTCATGTCACAGAGAGGTACCTTCCTTTTGAAAGCACAGTTTTGAAATCCTCTTTTTGTAGAATTTGCTAGTGGATGTTTGGAGCGATTTGAGGCCTATGCTGGAAATCGAAATATCTTCCCATAAAAACTAGACAGAAGCATTCTCAGAAACTTCTTTGTGATGAGTGTAATCAACTCACAGACTTGAACCTTCATTTTGAAAGAGCAATTTTGAAACACTCTTTTTGTAGAATCTGCAAGTGGATATTTGGAACATTTTGTGGGCTTTGCTGGGAAATGAAATATCTTCACCTGAAAACTACACAGAAGCATTTTCAGAGACTTCTTTGTGATGTGTGCATTCAACTCACAGAGTTGAACCTGACTTTTGATAGAGCAGTTTTGAAACAGCCTTTTTGTAAATCTGCAAGTGGATATTTGGAGCGATTTCAGGCCTATGCTGCAAAAGGAAATGTCTTCACAGAAACCCTAGACAGAAGCATTCTCAAGAACTTCTGTTTGATGAGTGCTTTCAACTCATGGACTTGAACCTTCCTTTTGATAGAATAGCTTTGAAACACTCCTTTTGTAGAATCTGCAAGTGTTTATTTGGAGCGCTTTGAGGCCTAGGATGGAAAAGCAAATATCTGCACATTAAAAACTGGACAGAAGCATTCTCAGAAACTTCTGTGTGATGAGTGCATTCAACTCACACACTTGAACTTTCCTTTTGATAGGGCAGTTTTGAAAGACTCTTTTAGTAACACCTGTAAGTGGATATTTGGAGGGCATTTATGCCAATGCTGGAAAACGAAATATCATCACAGAAAAACTAGGCAGAAGCATTCTCAGAAACTTCTTCATGATGAGTGCATTCAACTCACAGAGTTGAACCTTCCTTTTGAAAGAAGAGTTTGGAAACACTCCTTTTGTAGGATCTGCAACGGTTTATTTGGAGCGCTTTGAGGCCTATGTTGGAAAAGGAAATATCTTCGCATAAAAACTAGAGAGAAGCATTCTCAGAAACTTCCCTGTGCTTTCTGCATTCAGCTCACATAGCTGAACCTTCCTTTTGATAGAACAGTTTTGAAAAACTCTTTTCATAGAATCTGCAAGTTGACATTTGGAACGCTTTGAGTCCTAAGCTGGAAAAGGAAATATCTTCACATAAAAGCTGGATAGAAGCATTCTCAGAAACTTCTTTGTGACGTGCGCATTCAACTCACAGAGTTGAAGCTTCCCTTTGATATAACTGTTTTGAAACACTCTTTTAGTAGGATCTTCAAGTGGATATTTGGAGTGATATGAGGTCAACGCTGGAAAGGGAAATATCTTCACATAAAAACTAGATGGAAGTATTCTCAGAAACTTCCCTGCGCTTTTTGCATTCAAGTCACAGAGAGGAAACTTCCTTTTGAAAGCACAGATTTGAAACACTTTTTGTACAGTCTGCTAGGGGATGTTTGGAGCGATTTGAGGCCTATGCTGGAAAACGAAATATCTTCCCATAAAAATTAGACAGAAGCATTCTCAGAAACTTCTTTGTGCTGTGTGCATTCAACTTACAGAGCTGAAACTGCCTTTTGAGAGAGAAGCTTGGAAACAGCCTTTATGTAAAATCTGCAAGTGGATATTTGGAGCGATTTGAGACCTATGCTGCAAAAAGAAATATCTCCAACTAAACCCTAGACAGAAGCATTCTGAGAAACTTCTTTGTCATTTGCGGATTGAACTCACAGAGTTGAACTTTCCTTTTCATAGAGCAGTTCTGCAATACTCTTGTTGTGGGAACTGCAAGTGGATATTTGGTGCGATTGCTTCATCTAGTGAAAAAGGAAATACATTTAGATGAAAACTAGATAGAACCATTCTCAGAAACTTCTTTGTGATGTGTGCATTCTACTCATGGAGTTGAACCTTCCTTTTGATAGAACAGTTTTGAAACCCTCTTTTTGTGGAGTCTGAAAGAGGATATTTGGAGGGCTTTGTGGCCTATGCTGGAAAGGGAAACATCTTCACATAAAAACTAGATAGAAGCATTCTCAGAAACTTCTTTGTGATGTGCACATTCAACTCACAGAGTTGAAGCTTCCTTTCGATATAACTGTGTTGAAACACTCTTTCAGTAGGATCTGCAAGTGGATATTGGGAGTGCTAAGAGGCCAACACTGGAAAAGGAAATATCTTCACATAAAAACGAGTCGAAAACATTCTCAGAAACTTCTGTGTGATGAGTGCATTCAACTCCCACACTTGAACTTTCCTTTTGATAGAACAGTTTTGAAACACTCCTTTTGCAGGATTTGCAACCGTTTATTTGGAGCGCTTTGAGGCCTATGTTGGAAAAGGAAATATCTTCACATAAAAACTAGACAGAAGCATTCTCAGAAACTTCTTTTTGATGAGTGCATTCAACTCACAGACTTTAACATTCCTTTTGAAAGAGCAGTTTTGAAAACACTCTTTTAGTAGAATCTGCAAGTGGATATTTTGAGCGTTTTGAGGCCTTTGCTGGGAAATGAAATATCTTCAAATGAAAAGTAGATAGAAGCATTCTCAGAAACTTCTTTGTGATGTGCGCATTCAACTCACAGAGTTGTAGCTTCCTTTTGATACAGCTGTTTTGAAACACACTTTCAGTAGAATCTGCAAGTGGACATTTGGAGTGTTAAGAGGCCAACACTGGAAAAGGAAATATCTTCACATGAAAACTAGACGGAAGCATTCTCAGAAACTCCCTGTGCTTTATGCATTCATGTCACAGAGAGGTACCTTCCTTTTGAAAGCACAGTTTTGAAATCCTCTTTTTGTAGAATTTGCTAGTGGATGTTTGGAGCGATTTGAGGCCTATGCTGGAAATCGAAATATCTTCCCATAAAAACTAGACAGAAGCATTCTCAGAAACTTCTTTGTGATGAGTGTAATCAACTCACAGACTTGAACCTTCATTTTGAAAGAGCAATTTTGAAACACTCTTTTTGTAGAATCTGCAAGTGGATATTTGGAACATTTTGTGGGCTTTGCTGGGAAATGAAATATCTTCACCTGAAAACTACACAGAAGCATTTTCAGAGACTTCTTTGTGATGTGTGCATTCAACTCACAGAGTTGAACCTGACTTTTGATAGAGCAGTTTTGAAACAGCCTTTTTGTAAATCTGCAAGTGGATATTTGGAGCGATTTCAGGCCTATGCTGCAAAAGGAAATGTCTTCACAGAAACCCTAGACAGAAGCATTCTCAAGAACTTCTGTTTGATGAGTGCTTTCAACTCATGGACTTGAACCTTCCTTTTGATAGAATAGCTTTGAAACACTCCTTTTGTAGAATCTGCAAGTGTTTATTTGGAGCGCTTTGAGGCCTAGGATGGAAAAGCAAATATCTGCACATTAAAAACTGGACAGAAGCATTCTCAGAAACTTCTGTGTGATGAGTGCATTCAACTCACACACTTGAACTTTCCTTTTGATAGGGCAGTTTTGAAAGACTCTTTTAGTAACACCTGTAAGTGGATATTTGGAGGGCATTTATGCCAATGCTGGAAAACGAAATATCATCACAGAAAAACTAGGCAGAAGCATTCTCAGAAACTTCTTCATGATGAGTGCATTCAACTCACAGAGTTGAACCTTCCTTTTGAAAGAAGAGTTTGGAAACACTCCTTTTGTAGGATCTGCAACGGTTTATTTGGAGCGCTTTGAGGCCTATGTTGGAAAAGGAAATATCTTCGCATAAAAACTAGAGAGAAGCATTCTCAGAAACTTCCCTGTGCTTTCTGCATTCAGCTCACATAGCTGAACCTTCCTTTTGATAGAACAGTTTTGAAAAACTCTTTTCATAGAATCTGCAAGTTGACATTTGGAACGCTTTGAGTCCTAAGCTGGAAAAGGAAATATCTTCACATAAAAGCTGGATAGAAGCATTCTCAGAAACTTCTTTGTGACATGCGCATTCAACTCACAGAGTTGAAGCTTCCCTTTGATATAACTGTTTTGAAACACTCTTTTAGTAGGATTTTCAAGTGGATATTTGGAGTGATATGAGGCCAACGCTGGAAAAGGAAATATCTTCACATAAAAACTAGATGGAAGCATTCTCAGAAACTTCCCTGCGCTTTTTGCATTCAAGTCACAGAGAGGAAACTTCCTTTTGAAAGCACAGACTTGAAACACTTTTTGTACAGTTTGCTAGGGGATGTTTGGAGCGATTTGAGGCCTATGCTGGAAAACGAAATATCTTCCCATAAAAATTAGACAGAAGCATTCTCAGAAACTTCTTTGTGCTGTGTGCATTCAACTTACAGAGCTGAAACTGCCTTTTGAGAGAGAAGCTTGGAAACATCCTTTATGTAAAATCTGCAAGTGGATATTTGGAGCGATTTGAGACCTATGCTGCAAAAAGAAATATCTCCAACTAAACCCTAGACAGAAGCATTCTGAGAAACTTCTTTGTCATTTGCGGATTGAACTCACAGAGTTGAACTTTCCTTTTCATAGAGCAGTTCTGCAATACTCTTGTTGTGGGAACTGCAAGTGGATATTTGGTGCGATTGCTTCATCTAGTGAAAAAGGAAATACATTTAGATGAAAACTAGATAGAACCATTCTCAGAAACTTCTTTGTGATGTGTGCATTCTACTCATGGAGTTGAACCTTCCTTTTGATAGAACAGTTTTGAAACCCTCTTTTTGTGGAGTCTGAAAGAGGATATTTGGAGGGCTTTGTGGCCTATGCTGGAAAGGGAAACATCTTCACATAAAAACTAGATAGAAGCATTCTCAGAAACTTCTTTGTGATGTGCACATTCAACTCACAGAGTTGAAGCTTCCTTTCGATATAACTGTGTTGAAACACTCTTTCAGTAGGATCTGCAAGTGGATATTGGGAGTGCTAAGAGGCCAACACTGGAAAAGGAAATATCTTCACATAAAAACGAGTCGAAAACATTCTCAGAAACTTCTGTGTGATGAGTGCATTCAACTCCCACACTTGAACTTTCCTTTTGATAGAACAGTTTGGAAACACTCCTTTTGCAGGATTTGCAACCGTTTATTTGGAGCGCTTTGAGGCCTATGTTGGAAAAGGAAATATCTTCACATAAAAACTAGACAGAAGCATTCTCAGAAACTTCTTTGTGATGAGTGCATTCAACTCACAGACTTTAACATTCCTTTTGAAAGAGCAGTTTTGAAAACACTCTTTTAGTAGAATCTGCAAGTGGATATTTTGAGCGTTTTGAGGCCTTTGCTGGGAAATGAAATATCTTCACCTGAAAAGTAGATAGAAGCATTCTCAGAAACTTCTTTGTGATGTGCGCATTCAACTCACAGAGTTGTAGCTTCCTTTTGATACAGCTGTTTTGAAACACACTTTCAGTAGAATCTGCAAGTGGACATTTGGAGTGTTAAGAGGCCAACACTGGAAAAGGAAATATCTTCACATGAAAACTAGACGGAAGCATTCTCAGAAACTCCCTGTGCTTTATGCATTCATGTCACAGAGAGGTACCTTCCTTTTGAAAGCACAGTTTTGAAATCCTCTTCTTGTAGAATTTGCTAGTGGATGTTTGGAGCGATTTGAGCCCTATGCTGGAAATCGAAATATCTTCCCATAAAAACTAGACAGAAGCATTCTCAGAAACTTCTTTGTGATGAGTGTAATCAACTCACAGACTTGAACCTTCATTTTGAAAGAGCAATTTTGAAACACTCTTTTTGTAGAATCTGCAAGTGGGTATTTGGAACATTTTGTGGGCTTTGCTGGGAAATGAAATATCTTCACCTGAAAACTACACAGAAGCATTTTCAGAGACTTCTTTGTGATGTGTGCATTCAACTCACAGAGTTGAACCTGACTTTTGATAGAGCAGTTTTGAAACAGCCTTTTTGTAAATCTGCAAGTGGCTATTTGGAGCGATTTCAGGCCTATGCTGCAAAAGGAAATGTCTTCACAGAAACCCTAGACAGAAGCATTCTCAAGAACTTCTGTTTGATGAGTGCTTTCAACTCATGGACTTGAACCTTCCTTTTGATAGAATAGCTTTGAAACACTCCTTTTGTAGAATCTGCAAGTGTTTATTTGGAGCGCTTTGAGGCCTAGGATGGAAAAGCAAATATCTGCACATTAAAAACTGGACAGAAGCATTCTCAGAAACTTCTGTGTGATGAGTGCATTCAACTCACACACTTGAACTTTCCTTTTGATAGAGCAGTTTTGAAAGACTCTTTTAGTAACACCTGTAAGTGGATATTTGGAGGGCATTTATGCCAATGCTGGAAAACGAAATATCATCACAGAAAAACTAGGCAGAAGCATTCTCAGAAACTTCTTCATGATGAGTGCATTCAACTCACAGAGTTGAACCTTCCTTTTGATAGAAGAGTTTTGAAACACTCCTTTTGTAGGATCTGCAACTGTTTATTTGGAGCGCTTTGAGGCCTATGTTGGAAAAGGAAATATCTTCGCATAAAAACTAGAGAGAAGCATTCTCAGAAACTTCCCTGTGCTTTCTGCATTCAGCTCACATAGCTGAACCTTCCTTTTGATAGAACAGTTTTGAAAAACTCTTTTCATAGAATCTGCAAGTTGACATTTGGAACGCTTTGAGTCCTAAGCTGGAAAAGGAAATATCTTCACATAAAAGCTGGATAGAAGCATTCTCAGAAACTTCTTTGTGACGTGCGCATTCAGCTCACAGAGTTGAAGCTTCCCTTTGATATAACTGTTTTGAAACACTCTTTTAGTAGGATCTTCAAGTGGATATTTGGAGTGATATGAGGCCAACGCTGGAAAAGGAAATATCTTCACATAAAAACTAGATGGAAGCATTCTCAGAAACTTCCCTGCGCTTTTTGCATTCAAGTCACAGAGAGGAAACTTCCTTTTGAAAGCACAGATTTGAAACACTTTTTGTACAGTTTGCTAGGGGATGTATGGAGCGATTTGAGGCCTATGCTGGAAAACGAAATATCTTCCCATAAAAATTAGACAGAAGCATTCTCAGAAACTTCTTTGTGCTGTGTGCATTCAACTTACAGAGCTGAAACTGCCTTTTGAGAGAGAAGCTTGGAAACAGCCTTTATGTAAAATCTGCAAGTGGATATTTGGAGCGATTTGAGACCTATGCTGCAAAAAGAAATATCTCCAACTAAACCCTAGACAGAAGCATTCTGAGAAACTTCTTTGTCATTTGCGGATTGAACTCACAGAGTTGAACTTTCCTTTTCATAGAGCAGTTCTGCAATACTCTTGTTGTGGGAACTGCAAGTGGATATTTGGTGCGATTGCTTCATCTAGTGAAAAAGGAAATACATTTAGATGAAAACTAGATAGAACCATTCTCAGAAACTTCTTTGTGATGTGTGCATTCTACTCACGGAGTTGAACCTTCCTTTTGATAGAACAGTTTTGAAACCCTCTTTTTGTGGAGTCTGAAAGAGGATATTTGGAGGGCTTTGTGGCCTATGCTGGAAAGGGAAACATCTTCACATAAAAACTGGATAGAAGCATTGTCAGAAACTTCTTTGTGATGTGCGCAATCAACTCACAGAGTTGAAGCTTCCTTTTGATATAACTGTGTTGAAACACTCTTTCAGTAGGATCTGCAAGTGGATATTGGGAGTGCTAAGAGGCCAACACTGGAAAAGGAAATATCTTCACATAAAAACGAGTCGAAAACATTCTCAGAAACTTCTGTGTGATGAGTGCATTCAACTCCCACACTTGAACTTTCCTTTTGATAGAACAGTTTTGAAACACTCCTTTTGCAGGATTTGCAACCGTTTATTTGGAGCGCTTTGAGGCCTATGTTGGAAAAGGAAATATCTTCACATAAAAACTAGACAGAAGCATTCTCAGAAACTTCTTTGTGATGAGTGCATTCAACTCACAGACTTTAACATTCCTTTTGAAAGAGCAGTTTTGAAAACACTCTTTTAGTAGAATCTGCAAGTGGATATTTTGAGCGTTTTGAGGCCTTTGCTGGGAAATGAAATATCTTCACCTGAAAAGTAGATAGAAGCATTCTCAGAAACTTCTTTCTGATGTGCGCATTCAACTCACAGAGTTGTAGCTTCCTTTTGATACAGCTGTTTTGAAACACACTTTCAGTAGAATCTGCAAGTGGACATTTGGAGTGTTAAGAGGCCAACACTGGAAAAGGAAATATCTTCACATGAAAACTAGACGGAAGCATTCTCAGAAACTCCCTGTGCTTTATGCATTCATGTCACAGAGAGGTACCTTCCTTTTGAAAGCACAGTTTTGAAATCCTCTTTTTGTAGAATTTGCTAGTGGATGTTTGGAGCGATTTGAGCCCTATGCTGGAAATCGAAATATCTTCCCATAAAAACTAGACAGAAGCATTCTCAGAAACTTCTTTGTGATGAGTGTAATCAACTCACAGACTTGAACCTTCATTTTGAAAGAGCAATTTTGAAACACTCTTTTTGTAGAATCTGCAAGTGGATATTTGGAACATTTTGTGGGCTTTGCTGGGAAATGAAATATCTTCACCTGAAAACTACACAGAAGCATTTTCAGAGACTTCTTTGTGATGTGTGCATTCAACTCACAGAGTTGAACCTGACTTTTGATAGAGCAGTTTTGAAACAGCCTTTTTGTAAATCTGCAAGTGGATATTTGGAGCGATTTCAGGCCTATGCTGCAAAAGGAAATGTCTTCACAGAAACCCTAGACAGAAGCATTCTCAAGAACTTCTGTTTGATGAGTGCTTTCAACTCATGGACTTGAACCTTCCTTTTGATAGAATAGCTTTGAAACACTCCTTTTGTAGAATCTGCAAGTGTTTATTTGGAGCGCTTTGAGGCCTAGGATGGAAAAGCAAATATCTGCACATTAAAAACTGGACAGAAGCATTCTCAGAAACTTCTGTGTGATGAGTGCATTCAACTCACACACTTGAACTTTCCTTTTGATAGGGCAGTTTTGAAAGACTCTTTTAGTAACACCTGTAAGTGGATATTTGGAGGGCATTTATGCCAATGCTGGAAAACGAAATATCATCACAGAAAAACTAGGCAGAAGCATTCTCAGAAACTTCTTCATGATGAGTGCATTCAACTCACAGAGTTGAACCTTCCTTTTGAAAGAAGAGTTTGGAAACACTCCTTTTGTAGGATCTGCAACGGTTTATTTGGAGCGCTTTGAGGCCTATGTTGGAAAAGGAAATATCTTCGCATAAAAACTAGAGAGAAGCATTCTCAGAAACTTCCCTGTGCTTTCTGCATTCAGCTCACATAGCTGAACCTTCCTTTTGATAGAACAGTTTTGAAAAACTCTTTTCATAGAATCTGCAAGTTGACATTTGGAACGCTTTGAGTCCTAAGCTGGAAAAGGAAATATCTTCACATAAAAGCTGGATAGAAGCATTCTCAGAAACTTCTTTGTGAGGTGCGCATTCAACTCACAGAGTTGAAGCTTCCCTTTGATATAACTGTTTTGAAACACTCTTTTAGTAGGATCTCCAAGTGGATATTTGGAGTGATATGAGGCCAACGCTGGAAAAGGAAATATCTTCACATAAAAACTAGATGGAAGCATTCTCAGAAACTTCCCTGCGCTTTTTGCATTCAAGTCACAGAGAGGAAACTTCCTTTTGAAAGCACAGACTTGAAACACTTTTTGTACAGTTTGCTAGGGGATGTTTGGAGCGATTTGAGGCCTATGCTGGAAAACGAAATATCTTCCCATAAAAATTAGACAGAAGCATTCTCAGAAACTTCTTTGTGCTGTGTGCATTCAACTTACAGAGCTGAAACTGCCTTTTGAGAGAGAAGCTTGGAAACATCCTTTATGTAAAATCTGCAAGTGGATATTTGGAGCGATTTGAGACCTATGCTGCAAAAAGAAATATCTCCAACTAAACCCTAGACAGAAGCATTCTGAGAAACTTCTTTGTCATTTGCGGATTGAACTCACAGAGTTGAACTTTCCTTTTCATAGAGCAGTTCTGCAATACTCTTGTTGTGGGAACTGCAAGTGGATATTTGGTGCGATTGCTTCATCTAGTGAAAAAGGAAATACATTTAGATGAAAACTAGATAGAACCATTCTCAGAAACTTCTTTGTGATGTGTGCATTCTACTCATGGAGTTGAACCTTCCTTTTGATAGAACAGTTTTGAAACCCTCTTTTTGTGGAGTCTGAAAGAGGATATTTGGAGGGCTTTGTGGCCTATGCTGGAAAGGGAAACATCTTCACATAAAAACTAGATAGAAGCATTCTCAGAAACTTCTTTGTGATGTGCACATTCAACTCACAGAGTTGAAGCTTCCTTTCGATATAACTGTGTTGAAACACTCTTTCAGTAGGATCTGCAAGTGGATATTGGGAGTGCTAAGAGGCCAACACTGGAAAAGGAAATATCTTCACATAAAAACGAGTCGAAAACATTCTCAGAAACTTCTGTGTGATGAGTGCATTCAACTCCCACACTTGAACTTTCCTTTTGATAGAACAGTTTTGAAACACTCCTTTTGCAGGATTTGCAACCGTTTATTTGGAGCGCTTTGAGGCCTATGTTGGAAAAGGAAATATCTTCACATAAAAACTAGACAGAAGCATTCTCAGAAACTTCTTTGTGATGAGTGCATTCAACTCACAGACTTTAACATTCCTTTTGAAAGAGCAGTTTTGAAAACACTCTTTTAGTAGAATCTGCAAGTGGATATTTTGAGCGTTTTGAGGCCTTTGCTGGGAAATGAAATATCTTCACCTGAAAAGTAGATAGAAGCATTCTCAGAAACTTCTTTGTGATGTGCGCATTCAACTCACAGAGTTGTAGCTTCCTTTTGATACAGCTGTTTTGAAACACACTTTCAGTAGAATCTGCAAGTGGACATTTGGAGTGTTAAGAGGCCAACACTGGAAAAGGAAATATCTTCACATGAAAACTAGACGGAAGCATTCTCAGAAACTCCCTGTGCTTTATGCATTCATGTCACAGAGAGGTACCTTCCTTTTGAAAGCACAGTTTTGAAATCCTCTTTTTGTAGAATTTGCTAGTGGATGTTTGGAGCGATTTGAGGCCTATGCTGGAAATCGAAATATCTTCCCATAAAAACTAGACAGAAGCATTCTCAGAAACTTCTTTGTGATGAGTGTAATCAACTCACAGACTTGAACCTTCATTTTGAAAGAGCAATTTTGAAACACTCTTTTTGTAGAATCTGCAAGTGGATATTTGGAACATTTTGTGGGCTTTGCTGGGAAATGAAATATCTTCACCTGAAAACTACACAGAAGCATTTTCAGAGACTTCTTTGTGATGTGTGCATTCAACTCACAGAGTTGAACCTGACTTTTGATAGAGCAGTTTTGAAACAGCCTTTTTGTAAATCTGCAAGTGGATATTTGGAGCGATTTCAGGCCTATGCTGCAAAAGGAAATGTCTTCACAGAAACCCTAGACAGAAGCATTCTCAAGAACTTCTGTTTGATGAGTGCTTTCAACTCATGGACTTGAACCTTCCTTTTGATAGAATAGCTTTGAAACACTCCTTTTGTAGAATCTGCAAGTGTTTATTTGGAGCGCTTTGAGGCCTAGGATGGAAAAGCAAATATCTGCACATTAAAAACTGGACAGAAGCATTCTCAGAAACTTCTGTGTGATGAGTGCATTCAACTCACACACTTGAACTTTCCTTTTGATAGAGCAGTTTTGAAAGACTCTTTTAGTAACACCTGTAAGTGGATATTTGGAGGGCATTTATGCCAATGCTGGAAAACGAAATATCATCACAGAAAAACTAGGCAGAAGCATTCTCAGAAACTTCTTCATGATGAGTGCATTCAACTCACAGAGTTGAACCTTCCTTTTGATAGAAGAGTTTGGAAACACTCCTTTTGTAGGATCTGCAACTGTTTATTGGGAGCACTTTGAGGCCTATGTTGGAAAAGGAAATATCTTCGCATAAAAACTAGAGAGAAGCATTCTCAGAAACTTCCCTGTGCTTTCTGCATTCAGCTCACATAGCTGAACCTTCCTTTTGATAGAACAGTTTTGAAAAACTCTTTTCATAGAATCTGCAAGTTGACATTTGGAACGCTTTGAGTCCTAAGCTGGAAAAGGAAATATCTTCACATAAAAGCTGGATAGAAGCATTCTCAGAAACTTCTTTGTGACGTGCGCATTCAACTCACAGAGTTGAAGCTTCCCTTTGATATAACTGTTTTGAAACACTCTTTTAGTAGGATCTTCAAGTGGATATTTGGAGTGATATGAGGCCAACGCTGGAAAAGGAAATATCTTCACATAAAAACTAGATGGAAGCATTCTCAGAAACTTCCCTGCGCTTTTTGCATTCAAGTCACAGAGAGGAAACTTCCTTTTGAAAGCACAGATTTGAAACACTTTTTGTACAGTTTGCTAGGGGATGTATGGAGCGATTTGAGGCCTATGCTGGAAAACGAAATATCTTCCCATAAAAATTAGACAGAAGCATTCTCAGAAACTTCTTTGTGCTGTGTGCATTCAACTTACAGAGCTGAAACTGCCTTTTGAGAGAGAAGCTTGGAAACAGCCTTTATGTAAAATCTGCAAGTGGATATTTGGAGCGATTTGAGACCTATGCTGCAAAAAGAATTATCTCCAACTAAACCCTAGACAGAAGCATTCTGAGAAACTTCTTTGTCATTTGCGGATTGAACTCACAGAGTTGAACTTTCCTTTTCATAGAGCAGTTCTGCAATACTCTTGTTGTGGGAACTGCAAGTGGATATTTGGTGCGATTGCTTCATCTAGTGAAAAAGGAAATACATTTAGATGAAAACTAGATAGAACCATTCTCAGAAACTTCTTTGTGATGTGTGCATTCTACTCATGGAGTTGAACCTTCCTTTTGATAGAACAGTTTTGAAACCCTCTTTTTGTGGAGTCTGAAAGAGGATATTTGGAGGGCTTTGTGGCCTATGCTGGAAAGGGAAACATCTTCACATAAAAACTAGATAGAAGCATTCTCAGAAACTTCTTTGTGATGTGCGCATTCAACTCACAGAGTTGAAGCTTCCTTTTGATATAACTGTGTTGAAACACTCTTTCAGTAGGATCTGCAAGTGGATATTGGGAGTGCTAAGAGGCCAACACTGGAAAAGGAAATATCTTCACATAAAAACGAGTCGAAAACATTCTCAGAAACTTCTGTGTGATGAGTGCATTCAACTCCCACACTTGAACTTTCCTTTTGATAGAACAGTTTTGAAACACTCCTTTTGCAGGATTTGCAACCGTTTATTTGGAGCGCTTTGAGGCCTATGTTGGAAAAGGAAATATCTTCACATAAAAACTAGACAGAAGCATTCTCAGAAACTTGTTTGTGATGAGTGCATTCAACTCACAGACTTTAACATTCCTTTTGAAAGAGCAGTTTTGAAAACACTCTTTTAGTAGAATCTGCAAGTGGATATTTTAAGCGTTTTGAGGCCTTTGCTGGGAAATGAAATATCTTCAAATGAAAAGTAGATAGAAGCATTCTCAGAAACTTCTTTGTGATGTGCGCATTCAACTCACAGAGTTGTAGCTTCCTTTTGATACAGCTGTTTTGAAACACACTTTCAGTAGAATCTGCAAGTGGACATTTGGAGTGTTAAGAGGCCAACACTGGAAAAGGAAATATCTTCACATGAAAACTAGACGGAAGCATTCTCAGAAACTCCCTGTGCTTTATGCATTCATGTCACAGAGAGGTACCTTCCTTTTGAAAGCACAGTTTTGAAATCCTCTTTTTGTAGAATTTGCTAGTGGATGTTTGGAGCGATTTGAGGCCTATGCTGGAAATCGAAATATCTTCCCATAAAAACTAGACAGAAGCATTCTCAGAAACTTCTTTGTGATGAGTGTAATCAACTCACAGACTTGAACCTTCATTTTGAAAGAGCAATTTTGAAACACTCTTTTTGTAGAATCTGCAAGTGGATATTTGGAACATTTTGTGGGCTTTGCTGGGAAATGAAATATCTTCACCTGAAAACTACACAGAAGCATTTTCAGAGACTTCTTTGTGATGTGTGCATTCAACTCACAGAGTTGAACCTGACTTTTGATAGAGCAGTTTTGAAACAGCCTTTTTGTAAATCTGCAAGTGGATATTTGGAGCGATTTCAGGACTATGCTGCAAAAGGAAATGTCTTCACAGAAACCCTAGACAGAAGCATTCTCAAGAACTTCTGTTTGATGAGTGCTTTCAACTCATGGACTTGAACCTTCCTTTTGATAGAATAGCTTTGAAACACTCCTTTTGTAGAATCTGCAAGTGTTTATTTGGAGCGCTTTGAGGCCTAGGATGGAAAAGCAAATATCTGCACATTAAAAACTGGACAGAAGCATTCTCAGAAACTTCTGTGTGATGAGTGCATTCAACTCACACACTTGAACTTTCCTTTTGATAGAGCAGTTTTGAAAGACTCTTTTAGTAACACCTGTAAGTGGATATTTGGAGGGCATTTATGCCAATGCTGGAAAACGAAATATCATCACAGAAAAACTAGGCAGAAGCATTCTCAGAAACTTCTTCATGATGAGTGCATTCAACTCACAGAGTTGAACCTTCCTTTTGATAGAAGAGTTTGGAAACACTCCTTTTGTAGGATCTGCAACTGTTTATTTGGAGCGCTTTGAGGCCTATGTTGGAAAAGGAAATATCTTCGCATAAAAACTAGAGAGAAGCATTCTCAGAAACTTCCCTGTGCTTTCTGCATTCAGCTCACATAGCTGAACCTTCCTTTTGATAGAACAGTTTTGAAAAACTCTTTTCATAGAATCTGCAAGTTGACATTTGGAACGCTTTGAGTCCTAAGCTGGAAAAGGAAATATCTTCACATAAAAGCTGGATAGAAGCATTCTCAGAAACTTCTTTGTGACGTGCGCATTCAACTCACAGAGTTGAAGCTTCCCTTTGATATAACTGTTTTGAAACACTCTTTTAGTAGGATCTTCAAGTGGATATTTGGAGTGATATGAGGCCAACGCTGGAAAAGGAAATATCTTCACATAAAAACTAGATGGAAGCATTCTCAGAAACTTCCCTGCGTTTTTTGCATTCAAGTCACAGAGAGGAAACTTCCTTTTGAAAGCACAGATTTGAAACACTTTTTGTACAGTTTGCTAGGGGATGTATGGAGCGATTTGAGGCCTATGCTGGAAAACGAAATATCTTCCCATAAAAATTAGACAGAAGCATTCTCAGAAACTTCTTTGTGCTGTGTGCATTCAACTTACAGAGCTGAAACTGCCTTTTGAGAGAGAAGCTTGGAAACAGCCTTTATGTAAAATCTGCAAGTGGATATTTGGAGCGATTTGAGACCTATGCTGCAAAAAGAAATATCTCCAACTAAACCCTAGACAGAAGCATTCTGAGAAACTTCTTTGTCATTTGCGGATTGAACTCACAGAGTTGAACTTTCCTTTTCATAGAGCAGTTCTGCAATACTCTTGTTGTGGGAACTGCAAGTGGATATTTGGTGCGATTGCTTCATCTAGTGAAAAAGGAAATACATTTAGATGAAAACTAGATAGAACCATTCTCAGAAACTTCTTTGTGATGTGTGCATTCTACTCATGGAGTTGAACCTTCCTTTTGATAGAACAGTTTTGAAACCCTCTTTTTGTGGAGTCTGAAAGAGGATATTTGGAGGGCTTTGTGGCCTATGCTGGAAAGGGAAACATCTTCACATAAAAACTAGATAGAAGCATTCTCAGAAACTTCTTTGTGATGTGCGCATTCAACTCACAGAGTTGAAGCTTCCTTTTGATATAACTGTGTTGAAACACTCTTTCAGTAGGAACTGCAAGTGGATATTGGGAGTGCTAAGAGGCCAACACTGGAAAAGGAAATATCTTCACATAAAAACGAGTCGAAAACATTCTCAGAAACTTCTGTGTGATGAGTGCATTCAACTCCCACACTTGAACTTTCCTTTTGATAGAACAGTTTTGAAACACTCCTTTTGCAGGATTTGCAACCGTTTATTTGGAGCGCTTTGAGGCCTATGTTGGAAAAGGAAATATCTTCACATAAAAACTAGACAGAAGCATTCTCAGAAACTTGTTTGTGATGAGTGCATTCAACTCACAGACTTTAACATTCCTTTTGAAAGAGCAGTTTTGAAAACACTCTTTTAGTAGAATCTGCAAGTGGATATTTTGAGCGTTTTGAGGCCTTTGCTGGGAAATGAAATATCTTCTCCTGAAAAGTAGATAGAAGCATTCTCAGAAACTTCTTTGTGATGTGCGCATTCAACTCACAGAGTTGTAGCTTCCTTTTGATACAGCTGTTTTGAAACACACTTTCAGTAGAATCTGCAAGTGGACATTTGGAGTGTTAAGAGGCCAACACTGGAAAAGGAAATATCTTCACATGAAAACTAGACGGAAGCATTCTCAGAAACTCCCTGTGCTTTATGCATTCATGTCACAGAGAGGTACCTTCCTTTTGAAAGCACAGTTTTGAAATCCTCTTTTTGTAGAATTTGCTAGTGGATGTTTGGAGTGATTTGAGGCCTATGCTGGAAATCGAAATATCTTCCCATAAAAACTAGACAGAAGCATTCTCATAAACTTCTTTGTGATGAGTGTAATCAACTCACAGACTTGAACCTTCATTTTGAAAGAGCAATTTTGAAACACTCTTTTTGTAGAATCTGCAAGTGGATATTTGGAACATTTTGTGGGCTTTGCTGGGAAATGAAATATCTTCACCTGAAAACTACACAGAAGCATTTTCAGAGACTTCTTTGTGATGTGTGCATTCAACTCACAGAGTTGAACCTGACTTTTGATAGAGCAGTTTTGAAACAGCCTTTTTGTAAATCTGCAAGTGGCTATTTGGAGCGATTTCAGGCCTATGCTGCAAAAGGAAATGTCTTCACAGAAACCCTAGACAGAAGCATTCTCAAGAACTTCTGTTTGATGAGTGCTTTCAACTCATGGACTTGAACCTTCCTTTTGATAGAATAGCTTTGAAACACTCCTTTTGTAGAATCTGCAAGTGTTTATTTGGAGCGCTTTGAGGCCTAGGATGGAAAAGCAAATATCTGCACATTAAAAACTGGACAGAAGCATTCTCAGAAACTTCTGTGTGATGAGTGCATTCAACTCACACACTTGAACTTTCCTTTTGATAGAGCAGTTTTGAAAGACTCTTTTAGTAACACCTGTAAGTGGATATTTGGAGGGCATTTATGCCAATGCTGGAAAACGAAATATCATCACAGAAAAACTAGGCAGAAGCATTCTCAGAAACTTCTTCATGATGAGTGCATTCAACTCACAGAGTTGAACCTTCCTTTTGATAGAAGAGTTTGGAAACACTGCTTTTGTAGGATCTGCAACTGTTTATTTGGAGCGCTTTGAGGCCTATGTTGGAAAAGGAAATATCTTCGCATAAAAACTAGAGAGAAGCATTCTCAGAAACTTCCCTGTGCTTTCTGCATTCAGCTCACATAGCTGAACCTTCCTTTTGATAGAACAGTTTTGAAAAACTCTTTTCATAGAATCTGCAAGTTGACATTTGGAACGCTTTGAGTCCTAAGCTGGAAAAGGAAATATCTTCACATAAAAGCTGGATAGAAGCATTCTCAGAAACTTCTTTGTGACGTGCGCATTCAACTCACAGAGTTGAAGCTTCCCTTTGATATAACTGTTTGAAACACTCTTTTAGTAGGATCTTCAAGTGGATATTTGGAGTGATATGAGGCCAACGCTGGAAAAGGAAATATCTTCACATAAAAACTAGATGGAAGCATTCTCAGAAACTTCCTGCGCTTTTTGCATTCAAGTCACAGAGAGGAAACTTCCTTTTGAAAGCACAGATTTGAAACACTTTTTGTACAGTTTGCTAGGGGATGTATGGAGCGATTTGAGGCCTATGCTGGAAAACGAAATATCTTCCCATAAAAATTAGACAGAAGCATTCTCAGAAACTTCTTTGTGCTGTGTGCATTCAACTTACAGAGCTGAAACTGCCTTTTGAGAGAGAAGGTTGGAAACAGCCTTTATGTAAAATCTGCAAGTGGATATTTGGAGCGATTTGAGACCTATGCTGCAAAAAGAAATATCTACAACTAAACCCTAGACAGAAGCATTCTGAGAAACTTATTTGTCATTTGCGGATTGAACTCACAGAGTTGAACTTTCCTTTTCATAGAGCAGTTCTGCAATACTCTTGTTGTGGGAACTGCAAGTGGATATTTGGTGCGATTGCTTCATCTAGTGAAAAAGGAAATACATTTAGATGAAAACTAGATAGAACCATTCTCAGAAACTTCTTTGTGATGTGTGCATTCTACTCATGGAGTTGAACCTTCCTTTTGATAGAACAGTTTTGAAACCCTCTTTTTGTGGAGTCTGAAAGAGGATATTTGGAGGGCTTTGTGGCCTATGCTGGAAAGGGAAACATCTTCACATAAAAACTAGATAGAAGCATTCTCAGAAACTTCTTTGTGATGTGCGCATTCAACTCACAGAGTTGAAGCTTCCTTTCGATATAACTGTGTTGAAACACTCTTTCAGTAGGATCTGCAAGTGGATATTGGGAGTGCTAAGAGGCCAACACTGGAAAAGGAAATATCTTCACATAAAAACGAGACAAAAACATTCTCAGAAACTTCTGTGTTATGAGTGCATTCAACTCCCACACTTGAACTTTCCTTTTGATAGAACAGTTTTGAAACACTCCTTTTGCAGGATTTGCAACCGTTTATTTGGAGCGCTTTGAGGCCTATGTTGGAAAAGGAAATATCTTCACATAAAAACTAGACAGAAGCATTCTCAGAAACTTCTTTGTGATGAGTGCATTCAACTCACAGACTTTAACATTCCTTTTGAAAGAGCAGTTTTGAAAACACTCTTTTAGTAGAATCTGCAAGTGGATATTTTGAGCGTTTTGAGGCCTTTGCTGGGAAATGAAATATCTTCACCTGAAAAGTAGATAGAAGCATTCTCAGAAACTTCTTTGTGATGTGCTCATTCAACTCACAGAGTTGTAGCTTCCTTTTGATAAAGCTGTTTTGAAACACACTTTCAGTAGAATCTGCAAGTGGACATTTGGAGTGTTAGGAGGCCAACACTGGAAAAGGAAATATCTTCACATGAAAACTAGACGGAAGCATTCTCAGAAACTCCCTGTGCTTTATGCATTCATGTCACAGAGAGGTACCTTCCTTTTGAAAGCACAGTTTGGAAATCCTCTTTTTGTAGAATTTGCTAGTGGATGTTTGGAGCGATTTGAGGCCTATGCTGGAAATCGAAATATCTTCCCATAAAAACTAGACAGAAGCATTCTCATAAACTTCTTTGTGATGAGTGTAATCAACTCACAGACTTGAACCTTCATTTTGAAAGAGCAATTTTGAAACACTCTTTTTGTAGAATCTGCAAGTGGCTATTTGGAACATTTTGTGGGCTTTGCTGGGAAATGAAATATCTTCACCTGAAAACTACACAGAAGCATTTTCAGAGACTTCTTTGTGATGTGTGCATTCAACTCACAGAGTTGAACCTGACTTTTGATAGAGCAGTTTTGAAACAGCCTTTTTGTAAATCTGCAAGTGGATATTTGGAGCGATTTCAGGCCTATGCTGCAAAAGGAAATGTCTTCACAGAAACCCTAGACAGAAGCATTCTCAAGAACTTCTGTTTGATGAGTGCTTTCAACTCATGGACTTGAACCTTCCTTTTGATAGAATAGCTTTGAAACACTCCTTTTGTAGAATCTGCAAGTGTTTATTTGGAGCGCTTTGAGGCCTAGGATGGAAAAGCAAATATCTGCACATTAAAAACTGGACAGAAGCATTCTCAGAAACTTCTGTGTGATGAGTGCATTCAACTCACACACTTGAACTTTCCTTTTGATAGAGCAGTTTTGAAAGACTCTTTTAGTAACACCTGTAAGTGGATATTTGGAGGGCATTTATGCCAATGCTGGAAAACGAAATATCATCACAGAAAAACTAGGCAGAAGCATTCTCAGAAACTTCTTCATGATGAGTGCATTCAACTCACAGAGTTGAACCTTCCTTTTGATAGAAGAGTTTGGAAACACTCCTTTTGTAGGATCTGCAACTGTTTATTTGGAGCGCTTTGAGGCCTATGTTGGAAAAGGAAATATCTTCGCATAAAAACTAGAGAGAAGCATTCTCAGAAACTTCCCTGTGCTTTCTGCATTCAGCTCACATAGCTGAACCTTCCTTTTGATAGAACAGTTTTGAAAAACTCTTTTCATAGAATCTGCAAGTTGACATTTGGAACGCTTTGAGTCCTAAGCTGGAAAAGGAAATATCTTCACATAAAAGCTGGATAGAAGCATTCTCAGAAACCTCTTTGTGACGTGCGCATTCAACTCACAGAGTTGAAGCTTCCCTTTGATATAACTGTTTTGAAACACTCTTTTAGTAGGATCTTCAAGTGGATATTTGGAGTGATATGAGGCCAACGCTGGAAAAGGAAATATCTTCACATAAAAACTAGATGGAAGCATTCTCAGAAACTTCCCTGCGCTTTTTGCATTCAAGTCACAGAGAGGAAACTTCCTTTTGAAAGCACAGATTTGAAACACTTTTTGTACAGTTTGCTAGGGGTTGTATGGAGCGATTTGAGGCCTATGCTGGATAACGAAATATCTTCCCATAAAAATTAGACAGAAGCATTCTCAGAAACTTCTTTGTGCTGTGTGCATTCAACTTACAGAGCTGAAACTGCCTTTTGAGAGAGAAGCTTGGAAACAGCCTTTATGTAAAATCTGCAAGTGGATATTTGGAGCGATTTGAGACCTATGCTGCAAAAAGAAATATCTCCAACTAAATCCTAGACAGAAGCATTCTGAGAAACTTCTTTGTCATTTGCGGATTGAACTCACAGAGTTGAACTTTCCTTTTCATAGAGCAGTTCTGCAATACTCTTGTTGTGGGAACTGCAAGTGGATATTTGGTGCGATTGCTTCATCTAGTGAAAAAGGAAATACATTTAGATGAAAACTAGATAGAACCATTCTCAGAAACTTCTTTGTGATGTGTGCATTCTACTCACGGAGTTGAACCTTCCTTTTGATAGAACAGTTTTGAAACCCTCTTTTTGTGGAGTCTGAAAGAGGATATTTGGAGGGCTTTGTGGCCTATGCTGGAAAGGGAAACATCTTCACATAAAAACTAGATAGAAGCATTCTCAGAAACTTCTTTGTGATGTGCGCATTCAACTCACAGAGTTGAAGCTTCCTTTTGATATAACTGTGTTGAAACACTCTTTCAGTAGGATCTGCAAGTGGATATTGGGAGTGCTAAGAGGCCAACACTGGAAAAGGAAATATCTTCACATAAAAACGAGACAAAAACATTCTCAGAAACTTCTGTGTGATGAGTGCATTCAACTCCCACACTTGAACTTTCCTTTTGATAGAACAGTTTTGAACACTCCTTTTGCAGGATTTGCAACCGTTTATTTGGAGCGCTTTGAGGCCTATGTTGGAAAAGGAAATATCTTCACATAAAAACTAGACAGAAGCATTCTCAGAAACTTCTTTGTGATGAGTGCATTCAACTCACAGACTTTAACATTCCTTTTGAAAGAGCAGTTTTGAAAACACTCTTTTAGTAGAATCTGCAAGTGGATATTTTGAGCGTTTTGAGGCCTTTGCTGGGAAATGAAATATCTTCACCTGAAAAGTAGATAGAAGCATTCTCAGAAACTTCTTTGTGATGTGCGCATTCAACTCACAGAGTTGTAGCTTCCTTTTGATACAGCTGTTTTGAAACACACTTTCAGTAGAATCTGCAAGTGGACATTTGGAGTGTTAGGAGGCCAACACTGGAAAAGGAAATATCTTCACATGAAAACTAGACGGAAGCATTCTCAGAAACTCCCTGTGCTTTATGCATTCATGTCACAGAGAGGTACCTTCCTTTTGAAAGCACAGTTTTGAAATCCTCTTTTTGTAGAATTTGCTAGTGGATGTTTGGAGCGATTTGAGGCCTATGCTGGAAATCGAAATATCTTCCCATAAAAACTAGACAGAAGCATTCTCAGAAACTTCTTTGTGATGAGTGTAATCAACTCACAGACTTGAACCTTCATTTTGGAAGAGCAATTTTGAAACACTCTTTTTGTAGAATCTGCAAGTGGATATTTGGAACATTTTGTGGGCTTTGCTGGGAAATGAAATATCTTCACCTGAAAACTACACAGAAGCATTTTCAGAGACTTCTTTGTGATGTGTGCATTCAACTCACAGAGTTGAACCTGACTTTTGATAGAGCAGTTTTGAAACAGCCTTTTTGTAAATCTGCAAGTGGCTATTTGGAGCGATTTCAGGCCTATGCTGCAAAAGGAAATGTCTTCACAGAAACCCTAGACAGAAGCATTCTCAAGAACTTCTGTTTGATGAGTGCTTTCAACTCATGGACTTGAACCTTCCTTTTGATAGAATAGCTTTGAAACACTCCTTTTGTAGAATCTGCAAGTGTTTATTTGGAGCGCTTTGAGGCCTAGGATGGAAAAGCAAATATCTGCACATTAAAAACTGGACAGAAGCATTCTCAGAAACTTCTGTGTGATGAGTGCATTCAACTCACACACTTGAACTTTCCTTTTGATAGAGCAGTTTTGAAAGACTCTTTTAGTAACACCTGTAAGTGGATATTTGGAGGGCATTTATGCCAATGCTGGAAAACGAAATATCATCACAGAAAAACTAGGCAGAAGCATTCTCAGAAACTTCTTCATGATGAGTGCATTCAACTCACAGAGTTGAACCTTCCTTTTGATAGAAGAGTTTGGAAACACTCCTTTTGTAGGATCTGCAACTGTTTATTTGGAGCGCTTTGAGGCCTATGTTGGAAAAGGAAATATCTTCGCATAAAAACTAGAGAGAAGCATTCTCAGAAACTTCCCTGTGCTTTCTGCATTCAGCTCACATAGCTGAACCTTCCTTTTGATAGAACAGTTTTGAAAAACTCTTTTCATAGAATCTGCAAGTTGACATTTGGAACGCTTTGAGTCCTAAGCTGGAAAAGGAAATATCTTCACATAAAAGCTGGATAGAAGCATTCTCAGAAACTTCTTTGTGACGTGCGCATTCCACTCACAGAGTTGAAGCTTCCCTTTGATATAACTGTTTTGAAACACTCTTTTAGTAGGATCTTCAAGTGGATATTTGGAGTGATATGAGGCCAACGCTGGAAAAGGAAATATCTTCACATAAAAACTAGATGGAAGCATTCTCAGAAACTTCCCTGTGCTTTATGCATTCAAGTCACAGAGAGGAAACTTCCTTTTGAAAGCACAGATTTGAAACACTTTTTGTACAGTTTGCTAGGGGATGTATGGAGCGATTTGAGGCCTATGCTGGAAAACGAAATATCTTCCCATAAAAATTAGACAGAAGCATTCTCAGAAACTTCTTTGTGCTGTGTGCATTCAACTTACAGAGCTGAAACTGCCTTTTGAGAGAGAAGCTTGGAAACAGCCTTTATGTAAAATCTGCAAGTGGATATTTGGAGCGATTTGAGACCTATGCTGCAAAAAGAAATATCTCCAACTAAACCCTAGACAGAAGCATTCTGAGAAACTTCTTTGTCATTTGCGGATTGAACTCACAGAGTTGAACTTTCCTTTTCATAGAGCAGTTCTGCAATACTCTTGTTGTGGGAACTGCAAGTGGATATTTGGTGCGATTGCTTCATCTAGTGAAAAAGGAAATACATTTAGATGAAAACTAGATAGAACCATTCTCAGAAACTTCTTTGTGATGTGTGCATTCTACTCATGGAGTTGAACCTTCCTTTTGATAGAACAGTTTTGAAACCCTCTTTTGGTGGAGTCTGAAAGAGGATATTTGGAGGGCTTTGTGGCCTATGCTGGAAAGGGAAACATCTTCACATAAAAACTGGGTAGAAGCATTCTCAGAAACTTCTTTGTGATGTGCGCATTCAACTCACAGAGTTGAAGCTTCCTTTTGATATAACTGTGTTGAAACACTCTTTCAGTAGGATCTGCAAGTGGATATTGGGAGTGCTAAGAGGCCAACACTGGAAAAGGAAATATCTTCACATAAAAACGAGTCGAAAACATTCTCAGAAACTTCTGTGTGATGAGTGCATTCAACTCCCGCACTTGAACTTTCCTTTTGATAGAACAGTTTTGAAACACTCCTTTTGCAGGATTTGCAACCGTTTATTTGGAGCGCTTTGAGGCCTATGTTGGAAAAGGAAATATCTTCACATAAAAACTAGACAGAAGCATTCTCAGAAACTTGTTTGTGATGAGTGCATTCAACTCACAGACTTTAACATTCCTTTTGAAAGAGCAGTTTTGAAAACACTCTTTTAGTAGAATCTGCAAGTGGATATTTTGAGCGTTTTGAGGCCTTTGCTGGGAAATGAAATATCTTCACCTGAAAAGTAGATAGAAGCATTCTCAGAAACTTCTTTGTGATGTGCGCATTCAACTCACAGAGTTGTAGCTTCCTTTTGATACAGCTGTTTTGAAACACACTTTCAGTAGAATCTGCAAGTGGACATTTGGAGTGTTAAGAGGCCAACACTGGAAAAGGAAATATCTTCACATGAAAACTAGACGGAAGCATTCTCAGAAACTCCCTGTGCTTTATGCATTCATGTCACAGAGAGGTACCTTCCTTTTGAAAGCACAGTTTTGAAATCCTCTTTTTGTAGAATTTGCTAGTGGATGTTTGGAGCGATTTGAGCCCTATGCTGGAAATCGAAATATCTTCCCATAAAAACTAGACAGAAGCATTCTCATAAACTTCTTTGTGATGAGTGTAATCAACTCACAGACTTGAACCTTCATTTTGAAAGAGCAATTTTGAAACACTCTTTTTGTAGAATCTGCATGTGGATATTTGGAACATTTTGTGGGCTTTGCTGGGAAATGAAATATCTTCACCTGAAAACTACACAGAAGCATTTTCAGAGACTTCTTTGTGATGTGTGCATTCAACTCACAGAGTTGAACCTGACTTTTGATAGAGCAGTTTTGAAACAGCCTTTTTGTAAATCTGCAAGTGGCTATTTGGAGCGATTTCAGGCCTATGCTGCAAAAGGAAATGTCTTCACAGAAACCCTAGACAGAAGCATTCTCAAGAACTTCTGTTTGATGAGTGCTTTCAACTCATGGACTTGAACCTTCCTTTTGATAGAATAGCTTTGAAACACTCCTTTTGTAGAATCTGCAAGTGTTTATTTGGAGCGCTTTGAGGCCTAGGATGGAAAAGCAAATATCTGCACATTAAAAACTGGACAGAAGCATTCTCAGAAACTTCTGTGTGATGAGTGCATTCAACTCACACACTTGAACTTTCCTTTTGATAGAGCAGTTTTGATAGACTCTTTTAGTAACACCTGTAAGTGGATATTTGGAGGACATTTATGCCAATGCTGGAAAACGAAATATCATCACAGAAAAACTAGGCAGAAGCATTCTCAGAAACTTCTTCATGATGAGTGCATTCAACTCACAGAGTTGAACCTTCCTTTTGATAGAAGAGTTTGGAAACACTCCTTTTGTAGGATCTGCAACTGTTTATTGGGAGCACTTTGAGGCCTATGTTGGAAAAGGAAATATCTTCGCATAAAAACTAGAGAGAAGCATTCTCAGAAACTTCCCTGTGCTTTCTGCATTCAGCTCACATAGCTGAACCTTCCTTTTGATAGAACAGTTTTGAAAAACTCTTTTCATAGAATCTGCAAGTTGACATTTGGAACGCTTTGAGTCCTAAGCTGGAAAAGGAAATATCTTCACATAAAAGCTGGATAGAAGCATTCTCAGAAACTTCTTTGTGACGTGCGCATTCAACTCACAGAGTTGAAGCTTCCCTTTGATATAACTGTTTTGAAACACTCTTTTAGTAGGATCTTCAAGTGGATATTTGGAGTGATATGAGGCCAACGCTGGAAAAGGAAATATCTTCACATAAAAACTAGATGGAAGCATTCTCAGAAACTTCCCTGCGCTTTTTGCATTCAAGTCACAGAGAGGAAACTTCCTTTTGAAAGCACAGATTTGAAACACTTTTTGTACAGTTTGCTAGGGGATGTATGGAGCGATTTGAGGCCTATGCTGGAAAACGAAATATCTTCCCATAAAAATTAGACAGAAGCATTCTCAGAAACTTCTTTGTGCTGTGTGCATTCAACTTACAGAGCTGAAACTGCCTTTTGAGAGAGAAGCTTGGAAACAGCCTTTATGTAAAATCTGCAAGTGGATATTTGGAGCGATTTGAGACCTATGCTGCAAAAAGAATTATCTCCAACTAAACCCTAGACAGAAGCATTCTGAGAAACTTCTTTGTCATTTGCGGATTGAACTCACAGAGTTGAACTTTCCTTTTCATAGAGCAGTTCTGCAATACTCTTGTTGTGGGAACTGCAAGTGGATATTTGGTGCGATTGCTTCATCTAGTGAAAAAGGAAATACATTTAGATGAAAACTAGATAGAACCATTCTCAGAAACTTCTTTGTGATGTGTGCATTCTACTCATGGAGTTGAACCTTCCTTTTGATAGAACAGTTTTGAAACCCTCTTTTTGTGGAGTCTGAAAGAGGATATTTGGAGGGCTTTGTGGCCTATGCTGGAAAGGGAAACATCTTCACATAAAAACTAGATAGAAGCATTCTCAGAAACTTCTTTGTGATGTGCGCATTCAACTCACAGAGTTGAAGCTTCCTTTTGATATAACTGTGTTGAAACACTCTTTCAGTAGTATCTGCAAGTGGATATTGGGAGTGCTAAGAGGCCAACACTGGAAAAGGAAATATCTTCACATAAAAACGAGTCGAAAACATTCTCAGAAACTTCTGTGTGATGAGTGCATTCAACTCCCACACTTGAACTTTCCTTTTGATAGAACAGTTTTGAAACACTCCTTTTGCAGGATTTGCAACCGTTTATTTGGAGCGCTTTGAGGCCTATGTTGGAAAAGGAAATATCTTCACATAAAAACTAGACAGAAGCATTCTCAGAAACTTGTTTGTGATGAGTGCATTCAACTCACAGACTTTAACATTCCTTTTGAAAGAGCAGTTTTGAAAACACTCTTTTAGTAGAATCTGCAAGTGGATATTTTAAGCGTTTTGAGGCCTTTGCTGGGAAATGAAATATCTTCAAATGAAAAGTAGATAGAAGCATTCTCAGAAACTTCTTTGTGATGTGCGCATTCAACTCACAGAGTTGTAGCTTCCTTTTGATACAGCTGTTTTGAAACACACTTTCAGTAGAATCTGCAAGTGGACATTTGGAGTGTTAAGAGGCCAACACTGGAAAAGGAAATATCTTCACATGAAAACTAGACGGAAGCATTCTCAGAAACTCCCTGTGCTTTATGCATTCATGTCACAGAGAGGTACCTTCCTTTTGAAAGCACAGTTTTGAAATCCTCTTTTTGTAGAATTTGCTAGTGGATGTTTGGAGCGATTTGAGGCCTATGCTGGAAATCGAAATATCTTCCCATAAAAACTAGACAGAAGCATTCTTATAAACTTCTTTGTGTTGAGTGTAATCAACTCACAGACTTGAACCTTCATTTTGAAAGAGCAATTTTGAAACACTCTTTTTGTAGAATCTGCAAGTGGATATTTGGAACATTTTGTGGGCTTTGCTGGGAAATGAAATATCTTCACCTGAAAACTACACAGAAGCATTTTCAGAGACTTCTTTGTGATGTGTGCATTCAACTCACAGAGTTGAACCTGACTTTTGATAGAGCAGTTTTGAAACAGCCTTTTTGTATATCTGCAAGTGGCTATTTGGAGCGATTTCAGGCCTAGGCTGCAAAAGGAAATGT
The DNA here is from genome assembly GCF_028885625.2 of Pongo pygmaeus. Taxonomy (NCBI): domain Eukaryota; kingdom Metazoa; phylum Chordata; class Mammalia; order Primates; family Hominidae; genus Pongo; species Pongo pygmaeus. The sequence goes on from NC_072382.2 coordinate 51,569,423, forward strand.
CTTCACAGAAACCCTAGACAGAAGCATTCTCAAGAACTTCTGTTTGATGAGTGCTTTCAACTCATGGACTTGAACCTTCCTTTTGATAGAATAGCTTTGAAACACTCCTTTTGTAGAATCTGCAAGTGTTTATTTGGAGCGCTTTGAGGCCTAGGATGGAAAAGCAAATATCTGCACATTAAAAACTGGACAGAAGCATTCTCAGAAACTTCTGTGTGATGAGTGCATTCAACTCACACACTTGAACTTTCCTTTTGATAGAGCAGTTTTGAAAGACTCTTTTAGTAACACCTGTAAGTGGATATTTGGAGGGCATTTATGCCAATGCTGGAAAACGAAATATCATCACAGAAAAACTAGGCAGAAGCATTCTCAGAAACTTCTTCATGATGAGTGCATTCAACTCACAGAGTTGAACCTTCCTTTTGATAGAAGAGTGTGGAAACACTCCTTTTGTAGGATCTGCAACTGTTTATTTGGAGCGCTTTGAGGCCTATGTTGGAAAAGGAAATATCTTCGCATAAAAACTAGAGAGAAGCATTCTCAGAAACTTCCCTGTGCTTTCTGCATTCAGCTCACATAGCTGAACCTTCCTTTTGATAGAACAGTTTTGAAAAACTCTTTTCATAGAATCTGCAAGTTGACATTTGGAACGCTTTGAGTCCTAAGCTGGAAAAGGAAATATCTTCACATAAAAGCTGGATAGAAGCATTCTCAGAAACTTCTTTGTGACGTGCGCATTCAACTCACAGAGTTGAAGCTTCCCTTTGATATAACTGTTTTGAAACACTCTTTTAGTAGGATCTTCAAGTGGATATTTGGAGTGATATGAGGCCAAGGCTGGAAAAGGAAATAGCTTCACATAAAAACTAGATGGAAGCATTCTCAGAAACTTCCCTGCGCTTTTTGCATTCAAGTCACAGAGAGGAAACTTCCTTTTGAAAGCACAGATTTGAAACACTTTTTGTACAGTTTGCTAGGGGATGTATGGAGCGATTTGAGGCCTATGCTGGAAAACGAAATATCTTCCCATAAAAATTAGACAGAAGCATTCTCAGAAACTTCTTTGTGCTGTGTGCATTCAACTTACAGAGCTGAAACTGCCTTTTGAGAGAGAAGCTTGGAAACAGCCTTTATGTAAAATCTGCAAGTGGATATTTGGAGCGATTTGAGACCTATGCTGCAAAAAGAAATATCTCCAACTAAACCCTAGACAGAAGCATTCTGAGAAACTTCTTTGTCATTTGCGGATTGAACTCACAGAGTTGAACTTTCCTTTTCATAGAGCAGTTCTGCAATACTCTTGTTGTGGGAACTGCAAGTGGATATTTGGTGCGATTGCTTCATCTAGTGAAAAAGGAAATACATTTAGATGAAAACTAGATAGAACCATTCTCAGAAACTTCTTTGTGATGTGTGCATTCTACTCATGGAGTTGAACCTTCCTTTTGATAGAACAGTTTTGAAACCCTCTTTTTGTGGAGTCTGAAAGAGGATATTTTGAGGGCTTTGTGGCCTATGCTGGAAAGGGAAACATCTTCACATAAAAACTAGATAGAAGCATTCTCAGAAACTTCTTTGTGATGTGCGCATTCAACTCACAGAGTTGAAGCTTCCTTTTGATATAACTGTGTTGAAACACTCTTTCAGTAGGATCTGCAAGTGGATATTGGGAGTGCTAAGAGGCCAACAATGGAAAAGGAAATATCTTCACATAAAAACGAGACAAAAACATTCTCAGAAACTTCTGTGTGATGAGTGCATTCAACTCCCACACTTGAACTTTCCTTTTGATAGAACAGTTTTGAAACACTCCTTTTGCAGGATTTGCAACCGTTTATTTGGAGCGCTTTGAGGCCTATGTTGGAAAAGGAAATATCTTCACATAAAAACTAGACAGAAGCATTCTCAGAAACTTGTTTGTGATGAGTGCATTCAACTCACAGACTTTAACATTCCTTTTGAAAGAGCAGTTTTGAAAACACTCTTTTAGTAGAATCTGCAAGTGGATATTTTGAGCGTTTTGAGGCCTTTGCTGGGAAATGAAATATCTTCACCTGAAAAGTAGATAGAAGCATTCTCAGAAACTTCTTTGTGATGTGCGCATTCAACTCACAGAGTTGTAGCTTCCTTTTGATACAGCTGTTTTGAAACACACTTTCAGTAGAATCTGCAAGTGGACATTTGGAGTGCTAGGAGGCCAACACTGGAAAAGGAAATATCTTCACATGAATACTAGAAGGAAGCATTCTCAGAAACTCCCTGTGCTTTATGCATTCATGTCACAGAGAGGTACCTTCCTTTTGAAAGCACAGTTTTGAAATCCTCTTTTTGTAGAATTTGCTAGTGGATGTTTGGAGCGATTTGAGGCCTATGCTGGAAATCGAAATATCTTCCCATAAAAACTAGACAGAAGCATTCTCATAAACTTCTTTGTGATGAGTGTAATCAACTCACAGACTTGAACCTTCATTTTGAAAGAGCAATTTTGAAACACTCTTTTTGTAGAATCTGCAAGTGGATATTTGGAACATTTTGTGGGCTTTGCTGGGAAATGAAATATCTTCACCTGAAAACTACACAGAAGCATTTTCAGAGACTTCTTTGTGATGTGTGCATTCAACTCACAGAGTTGAACCTGACTTTTGATAGAGCAGTTTTGAAACAGCCTTTTTGTAAATCTGCAAGTGGCTATTTGGAGCGATTACAGGCCTAGGCTGCAAAAGGAAATGTCTTCACAGAAACCCTAGACAGAAGCATTCTCAAGAACTTCTGTTTGATGAGTGCTTTCAACTCATGGACTTGAACCTTCCTTTTGATAGAATAGCTTTGAAACACTCCTTTTGTAGAATCTGCAAGTGTTTATTTGGAGCGCTTTGAGGCCTAGGATGGAAAAGCAAATATCTGCACATTAAAAACTGGACAGAAGCATTCTCAGAAACTTCTGTGTGATGAGTGCATTCAACTCACACACTTGAACTTTCCTTTTGATAGAGCAGTTTTGAAAGACTCTTTTAGTAACACCTGTAAGTGGATATTTGGAGGGCATTTATGCCAATGCTGGAAAACGAAATATCATCACAGAAAAACTAGGCAGAAGCATTCTCAGAAACTTCTTCATGATGAGTGCATTCAACTCACAGAGTTGAACCTTCCTTTTGATAGAAGAGTTTTGAAACACTCCTTTTGTAGGATCTGCAACTGTTTATTTGGAGCGCTTTGAGGCCTATGTTGGAAAAGGAAATATCTTCGCATAAAAACTAGAGAGAAGCATTCTCAGAAACTTCCCTGTGCTTTCTGCATTCAGCTCACATAGCTGAACCTTCCTTTTGATAGAACAGTTTTGAAAAACTCTTTTCATAGAATCTGCAAGTTGACATTTGGAACGCTTTGAGTCCTAAGCTGGAAAAGGAAATATCTTCACATAAAAGCTGGATAGAAGCATTCTCAGAAACTTCTTTGTGACGTGCGCATTCAACTCACAGAGTTGAAGCTTCCCTTTGATATAACTGTTTTGAAACACTCTTTTAGTAGGATCTTCAAGTGGATATTTGGAGTGATATGAGGCCAAGGCTGGAAAAGGAAATAGCTTCACATAAAAACTAGATGGAAGCATTCTCAGAAACTTCCCTGCGCTTTTTGCATTCAAGTCACAGAGAGGAAACTTCCTTTTGAAAGCACAGATTTGAAACACTTTTTGTACAGTTTGCTAGGGGATGTATGGAGCGATTTGAGGCCTATGCTGGAAAACGAAATATCTTCCCATAAAAATTAGACAGAAGCATTCTCAGAAACTTCTTTGTGCTGTGTGCATTCAACTTACAGAGCTGAAACTGCCTTTTGAGAGAGAAGCTTGGAAACAGCCTTTATGTAAAATCTGCAAGTGGATATTTGGAGCGATTTGAGACCTATGCTGCAAAAAGAAATATCTCCAACTAAACCCTAGACAGAAGCATTCTGAGAAACTTCTTTGTCATTTGCGGATTGAACTCACAGAGTTGAACTTTCCTTTTCATAGAGCAGTTCTGCAATACTCTTGTTGTGGGAACTGCAAGTGGATATTTGGTGCGATTGCTTCATCTAGTGAAAAAGGAAATACATTTAGATGAAAACTAGATAGAACCATTCTCAGAAACTTCTTTGTGATGTGTGCATTCTACTCATGGAGTTGAACCTTCCTTTTGATAGAACAGTTTTGAAACCCTCTTTTTGTGGAGTCTGAAAGAGGATATTTTGAGGGCTTTGTGGCCTATGCTGGAAAGGGAAACATCTTCACATAAAAACTAGATAGAAGCATTCTCAGAAACTTCTTTGTGATGTGCGCATTCAACTCACAGAGTTGAAGCTTCCTTTTGATATAACTGTGTTGAAACACTCTTTCAGTAGGATCTGCAAGTGGATATTGGGAGTGCTAAGAGGCCAACACTGGAAAAGGAAATATCTTCACATAAAAACGAGACAAAAACATTCTCAGAAACTTCTGTGTGATGAGTGCATTCAACTCCCACACTTGAACTTTCCTTTTGATAGAACAGTTTTGAAACACTCCTTTTGCAGGATTTGCAACCGTTTATTTGGAGCGCTTTGAGGCCTATGTTGGAAAAGGAAATATCTTCACATAAAAACTAGACAGAAGCATTCTCAGAAACTTGTTTGTGATGAGTGCATTCAACTCACAGACTTTAACATTCCTTTTGAAAGAGCAGTTTTGAAAACACTCTTTTAGTAGAATCTGCAAGTGGATATTTTGAGCGTTTTGAGGCCTTTGCTGGGAAATGAAATATCTTCACCTGAAAAGTAGATAGAAGCATTCTCAGAAACTTCTTTGTGATGTGCGCATTCAACTCACAGAGTTGTAGCTTCCTTTTGATACAGCTGTTTTGAAACACACTTTCAGTAGAATCTGCAAGTGGACATTTGGAGTGTTAGGAGGCCAACACTGGAAAAGGAAATATCTTCACATGAATACTAGAAGGAAGCATTCTCAGAAACTCCCTGTGCTTTATGCATTCATGTCACAGAGAGGTACCTTCCTTTTGAAAGCACAGTTTTGAAATCCTCTTTTTGTAGAATTTGCTAGTGGATGTTTGGAGCGATTTGAGCCCTATGCTGGAAATCGAAATATCTTCCCATAAAAACTAGACAGAAGCATTCTCATAAACTTCTTTGTGATGAGTGTAATCAACTCACAGACTTGAACCTTCATTTTGAAAGAGCAATTTTGAAACACTCTTTTTGTAGAATCTGCAAGTGGATCTTTGGAACATTTTGTGGGCTTTGCTGGGAAATGAAATATCTTCACCTGAAAACTACACAGAAGCATTTTCAGAGACTTCTTTGTGATGTGTGCATTCAACTCACAGAGTTGAACCTGACTTTTGATAGAGCAGTTTTGAAACAGCCTTTTTGTAAATCTGCAAGTGGCTATTTGGAGCGATTTCAGGCCTAGGCTGCAAAAGGAAATGTCTTCACAGAAACCCTAGACAGAAGCATTCTCAAGAACTTCTGTTTGATGAGTGCTTTCAACTCATGGACTTGAACCTTCCTTTTGATAGAATAGCTTTGAAACACTCCTTTTGTAGAATCTGCAAGTGTTTATTTGGAGCGCTTTGAGGCCTAGGATGGAAAAGCAAATATCTGCACATTAAAAACTGGACAGAAGCATTCTCAGAAACTTCTGTGTGATGAGTGCATTCAACTCACACACTTGAACTTTCCTTTTGATAGAGCAGTTTTGAAAGACTCTTTTAGTAACACCTGTAAGTGGATATTTGGAGGGCATTTATGCCAATGCTGGAAAACGAAATATCATCACAGAAAAACTAGGCAGAAGCATTCTCAGAAACTTCTTCATGATGAGTGCATTCAACTCACAGAGTTGAACCTTCCTTTTGATAGAAGAGTTTGGAAACACTCCTTTTGTAGGATCTGCAACTGTTTATTTGGAGCGCTTTGAGGCCTATGTTGGAAAAGGAAATATCTTCGCATAAAAACTAGAGAGAAGCATTCTCAGAAACTTCCCTGTGCTTTCTGCATTCAGCTCACATAGCTGAACCTTCCTTTTGATAGAACAGTTTTGAAAAACTCTTTTCATAGAATCTGCAAGTTGACATTTGGAACGCTTTGAGTCCTAAGCTGGAAAAGGAAATATCTTCACATAAAAGCTGGATAGAAGCATTCTCAGAAACTTCTTTGTGACGTGCGCATTCAACTCACAGAGTTGAAGCTTCCCTTTGATATAACTGTTTTGAAACACTCTTTTAGTAGGATCTTCAAGTGGATATTTGGAGTGATATGAGGCCAAGGCTGGAAAAGGAAATAGCTTCACATAAAAACTAGATGGAAGCATTCTCAGAAACTTCCCTGCGCTTTTTGCATTCAAGTCACAGAGAGGAAACTTCCTTTTGAAAGCACAGATTTGAAACACTTTTTGTACAGTTTGCTAGGGGATGTATGGAGCGATTTGAGGCCTATGCTGGAAAACGAAATATCTTCCCATAAAAATTAGACAGAAGCATTCTCAGAAACTTCTTTGTGCTGTGTGCATTCAACTTACAGAGCTGAAACTGCCTTTTGAGAGAGAAGCTTGGAAACAGCCTTTATGTAAAATCTGCAAGTGGATATTTGGAGCGATTTGAGACCTATGCTGCAAAAAGAAATATCTCCAACTAAACCCTAGACAGAAGCATTCTGAGAAACTTCTTTGTCATTTGCGGATTGAACTCACAGAGTTGAACTTTCCTTTTCATAGAGCAGTTCTGCAATACTCTTGTTGTGGGAACTGCAAGTGGATATTTGGTGCGATTGCTTCATCTAGTGAAAAAGGAAATACATTTAGATGAAAACTAGATAGAACCATTCTCAGAAACTTCTTTGTGATGTGTGCATTCTACTCATGGAGTTGAACCTTCCTTTTGATAGAACAGTTTTGAAACCCTCTTTTGGTGGAGTCTGAAAGAGGATATTTGGAGGGCTTTGTGGCCTATGCTGGAAAGGGAAACATCTTCACATAAAAACTGGGTAGAAGCATTCTCAGAAACTTCTTTGTGATGTGCGCATTCAACTCACAGAGTTGAAGCTTCCTTTTGATATAACTGTGTTGAAACACTCTTTCAGTAGGATCTGCAAGTGGATATTGGGAGTGCTAAGAGGCCAACACTGGAAAAGGAAATATCTTCACATAAAAACGAGTCGAAAACATTCTCAGAAACTTCTGTGTGATGAGTGCATTCAACTCCCGCACTTGAACTTTCCTTTTGATAGAACAGTTTTGAAACACTCCTTTTGCAGGATTTGCAACCGTTTATTTGGAGCGCTTTGAGGCCTATGTTGGAAAAGGAAATATCTTCACATAAAAACTAGACAGAAGCATTCTCAGAAACTTGTTTGTGATGAGTGCATTCAACTCACAGACTTTAACATTCCTTTTGAAAGAGCAGTTTTGAAAACACTCTTTTAGTAGAATCTGCAAGTGGATATTTTGAGCGTTTTGAGGCCTTTGCTGGGAAATGAAATATCTTCACCTGAAAAGTAGATAGAAGCATTCTCAGAAACTTCTTTGTGATGTGCGCATTCAACTCACAGAGTTGTAGCTTCCTTTTGATACAGCTGTTTTGAAACACACTTTCAGTAGAATCTGCAAGTGGACATTTGGAGTGTTAAGAGGCCAACACTGGAAAAGGAAATATCTTCACATGAAAACTAGACGGAAGCATTCTCAGAAACTCCCTGTGCTTTATGCATTCATGTCACAGAGAGGTACCTTCCTTTTGAAAGCACAGTTTTGAAATCCTCTTTTTGTAGAATTTGCTAGTGGATGTTTGGAGCGATTTGAGCCCTATGCTGGAAATCGAAATATCTTCCCATAAAAACTAGACAGAAGCATTCTCATAAACTTCTTTGTGATGAGTGTAATCAACTCACAGACTTGAACCTTCATTTTGAAAGAGCAATTTTGAAACACTCTTTTTGTAGAATCTGCATGTGGATATTTGGAACATTTTGTGGGCTTTGCTGGGAAATGAAATATCTTCACCTGAAAACTACACAGAAGCATTTTCAGAGACTTCTTTGTGATGTGTGCATTCAACTCACAGAGTTGAACCTGACTTTTGATAGAGCAGTTTTGAAACAGCCTTTTTGTAAATCTGCAAGTGGCTATTTGGAGCGATTTCAGGCCTATGCTGCAAAAGGAAATGTCTTCACAGAAACCCTAGACAGAAGCATTCTCAAGAACTTCTGTTTGATGAGTGCTTTCAACTCATGGACTTGAACCTTCCTTTTGATAGAATAGCTTTGAAACACTCCTTTTGTAGAATCTGCAAGTGTTTATTTGGAGCGCTTTGAGGCCTAGGATGGAAAAGCAAATATCTGCACATTAAAAACTGGACAGAAGCATTCTCAGAAACTTCTGTGTGATGAGTGCATTCAACTCACACACTTGAACTTTCCTTTTGATAGAGCAGTTTTGATAGACTCTTTTAGTAACACCTGTAAGTGGATATTTGGAGGACATTTATGCCAATGCTGGAAAACGAAATATCATCACAGAAAAACTAGGCAGAAGCATTCTCAGAAACTTCTTCATGATGAGTGCATTCAACTCACAGAGTTGAACCTTCCTTTTGATAGAAGAGTTTGGAAACACTCCTTTTGTAGGATCTGCAACTGTTTATTGGGAGCACTTTGAGGCCTATGTTGGAAAAGGAAATATCTTCGCATAAAAACTAGAGAGAAGCATTCTCAGAAACTTCCCTGTGCTTTCTGCATTCAGCTCACATAGCTGAACCTTCCTTTTGATAGAACAGTTTTGAAAAACTCTTTTCATAGAATCTGCAAGTTGACATTTGGAACGCTTTGAGTCCTAAGCTGGAAAAGGAAATATCTTCACATAAAAGCTGGATAGAAGCATTCTCAGAAACTTCTTTGTGACGTGCGCATTCAACTCACAGAGTTGAAGCTTCCCTTTGATATAACTGTTTTGAAACACTCTTTTAGTAGGATCTTCAAGTGGATATTTGGAGTGATATGAGGCCAACGCTGGAAAAGGAAATATCTTCACATAAAAACTAGATGGAAGCATTCTCAGAAACTTCCCTGCGCTTTTTGCATTCAAGTCACAGAGAGGAAACTTCCTTTTGAAAGCACAGATTTGAAACACTTTTTGTACAGTTTGCTAGGGGATGTATGGAGCGATTTGAGGCCTATGCTGGAAAACGAAATATCTTCCCATAAAAATTAGACAGAAGCATTCTCAGAAACTTCTTTGTGCTGTGTGCATTCAACTTACAGAGCTGAAACTGCCTTTTGAGAGAGAAGCTTGGAAACAGCCTTTATGTAAAATCTGCAAGTGGATATTTGGAGCGATTTGAGACCTATGCTGCAAAAAGAATTATCTCCAACTAAACCCTAGACAGAAGCATTCTGAGAAACTTCTTTGTCATTTGCGGATTGAACTCACAGAGTTGAACTTTCCTTTTCATAGAGCAGTTCTGCAATACTCTTGTTGTGGGAACTGCAAGTGGATATTTGGTGCGATTGCTTCATCTAGTGAAAAAGGAAATACATTTAGATGAAAACTAGATAGAACCATTCTCAGAAACTTCTTTGTGATGTGTGCATTCTACTCATGGAGTTGAACCTTCCTTTTGATAGAACAGTTTTGAAACCCTCTTTTTGTGGAGTCTGAAAGAGGATATTTGGAGGGCTTTGTGGCCTATGCTGGAAAGGGAAACATCTTCACATAAAAACTAGATAGAAGCATTCTCAGAAACTTCTTTGTGATGTGCGCATTCAACTCACAGAGTTGAAGCTTCCTTTTGATATAACTGTGTTGAAACACTCTTTCAGTAGTATCTGCAAGTGGATATTGGGAGTGCTAAGAGGCCAACACTGGAAAAGGAAATATCTTCACATAAAAACGAGTCGAAAACATTCTCAGAAACTTCTGTGTGATGAGTGCATTCAACTCCCACACTTGAACTTTCCTTTTGATAGAACAGTTTTGAAACACTCCTTTTGCAGGATTTGCAACCGTTTATTTGGAGCGCTTTGAGGCCTATGTTGGAAAAGGAAATATCTTCACATAAAAACTAGACAGAAGCATTCTCAGAAACTTGTTTGTGATGAGTGCATTCAACTCACAGACTTTAACATTCCTTTTGAAAGAGCAGTTTTGAAAACACTCTTTTAGTAGAATCTGCAAGTGGATATTTTAAGCGTTTTGAGGCCTTTGCTGGGAAATGAAATATCTTCAAATGAAAAGTAGATAGAAGCATTCTCAGAAACTTCTTTGTGATGTGCGCATTCAACTCACAGAGTTGTAGCTTCCTTTTGATACAGCTGTTTTGAAACACACTTTCAGTAGAATCTGCAAGTGGACATTTGGAGTGTTAAGAGGCCAACACTGGAAAAGGAAATATCTTCACATGAAAACTAGACGGAAGCATTCTCAGAAACTCCCTGTGCTTTATGCATTCATGTCACAGAGAGGTACCTTCCTTTTGAAAGCACAGTTTTGAAATCCTCTTTTTGTAGAATTTGCTAGTGGATGTTTGGAGCGATTTGAGGCCTATGCTGGAAATCGAAATATCTTCCCATAAAAACTAGACAGAAGCATTCTTATAAACTTCTTTGTGTTGAGTGTAATCAACTCACAGACTTGAACCTTCATTTTGAAAGAGCAATTTTGAAACACTCTTTTTGTAGAATCTGCAAGTGGATATTTGGAACATTTTGTGGGCTTTGCTGGGAAATGAAATATCTTCACCTGAAAACTACACAGAAGCATTTTCAGAGACTTCTTTGTGATGTGTGCATTCAACTCACAGAGTTGAACCTGACTTTTGATAGAGCAGTTTTGAAACAGCCTTTTTGTATATCTGCAAGTGGCTATTTGGAGCGATTTCAGGCCTAGGCTGCAAAAGGAAATGTCTTCACAGAAACCCTAGACAGAAGCATTCTCAAGAACTTCTGTTTGATGAGTGCTTTCAACTCATGGACTTGAACCTTCCTTTTGATAGAATAGCTTTGAAACACTCCTTTTGTAGAATCTGCAAGTGTTTATTTGGAGCGCTTTGAGGCCTAGGATGGAAAAGCAAATATCTGCACATTAAAAACTGGACAGAAGCATTCTCAGAAACTTCTGTGTGATGAGTGCATTCAACTCACACACTTGAACTTTCCTTTTGATAGAGCAGTTTTGAAAGACTCTTTTAGTAACACCTGTAAGTGGATATTTGGAGGGCATTTATGCCAATGCTGGAAAACGAAATATCATCACAGAAAAACTAGGCAGAAGCATTCTCAGAAACTTCTTCATGATGAGTGCATTCAACTCACAGAGTTGAACCTTCCTTTTGATAGAAGAGTGTGGAAACACTCCTTTTGTAGGATCTGCAACTGTTTATTTGGAGCGCTTTGAGGCCTATGTTGGAAAAGGAAATATCTTCGCATAAAAACTAGAGAGAAGCATTCTCAGAAACTTCCCTGTGCTTTCTGCATTCAGCTCACATAGCTGAACCTTCCTTTTGATAGAACAGTTTTGAAAAACTCTTTTCATAGAATCTGCAAGTTGACATTTGGAACGCTTTGAGTCCTAAGCTGGAAAAGGAAATATCTTCACATAAAAGCTGGATAGAAGCATTCTCAGAAACTTCTTTGTGACGTGCGCATTCAACTCACAGAGTTGAAGCTTCCCTTTGATATAACTGTTTTGAAACACTCTTTTAGTAGGATCTTCAAGTGGATATTTGGAGTGATATGAGGCCAAGGCTGGAAAAGGAAATAGCTTCACATAAAAACTAGATGGAAGCATTCTCAGAAACTTCCCTGCGCTTTTTGCATTCAAGTCACAGAGAGGAAACTTCCTTTTGAAAGCACAGATTTGAAACACTTTTTGTACAGTTTGCTAGGGGATGTATGGAGCGATTTGAGGCCTATGCTGGAAAACGAAATATCTTCCCATAAAAATTAGACAGAAGCATTCTCAGAAACTTCTTTGTGCTGTGTGCATTCAACTTACAGAGCTGAAACTGCCTTTTGAGAGAGAAGCTTGGAAACAGCCTTTATGTAAAATCTGCAAGTGGATATTTGGAGCGATTTGAGACCTATGCTGCAAAAAGAAATATCTCCAACTAAACCCTAGACAGAAGCATTCTGAGAAACTTCTTTGTCATTTGCGGATTGAACTCACAGAGTTGAACTTTCCTTTTCATAGAGCAGTTCTGCAATACTCTTGTTGTGGGAACTGCAAGTGGATATTTGGTGCGATTGCTTCATCTAGTGAAAAAGGAAATACATTTAGATGAAAACTAGATAGAACCATTCTCAGAAACTTCTTTGTGATGTGTGCATTCTACTCATGGAGTTGAACCTTCCTTTTGATAGAACAGTTTTGAAACCCTCTTTTTGTGGAGTCTGAAAGAGGATATTTGGAGGGCTTTGTGGCCTATGCTGGAAAGGGAAACATCTTCACATAAAAACTAGATAGAAGCATTCTCAGAAACTTCTTTGTGATGTGCGCATTCAACTCACAGAGTTGAAGCTTCCTTTTGATATAACTGTGTTGAAACACTCTTTCAGTAGGATCTGCAAGTGGATATTGGGAGTGCTAAGAGGCCAACACTGGAAAAGGAAATATCTTCACATAAAAACGAGACAAAAACATTCTCAGAAACTTCTGTGTGATGAGTGCATTCAACTCCCACACTTGAACTTTCCTTTTGATAGAACAGTTTTGAAACACTCCTTTTGCAGGATTTGCAACCGTTTATTTGGAGCGCTTTGAGGCCTATGTTGGAAAAGGAAATATCTTCACATAAAAACTAGACAGAAGCATTCTCAGAAACTTGTTTGTGATGAGTGCATTCAACTCACAGACTTTAACATTCCTTTTGAAAGAGCAGTTTTGAAAACACTCTTTTAGTAGAATCTGCAAGTGGATATTTTGAGCGTTTTGAGGCCTTTGCTGGGAAATGAAATATCTTCACCTGAAAAGTAGATAGAAGCATTCTCAGAAACTTCTTTGTGATGTGCGCATTCAACTCACAGAGTTGTAGCTTCCTTTTGATACAGCTGTTTTGAAACACACTTTCAGTAGAATCTGCAAGTGGACATTTGGAGTGCTAGGAGGCCAACACTGGAAAAGGAAATATCTTCACATGAATACTAGAAGGAAGCATTCTCAGAAACTCCCTGTGCTTTATGCATTCATGTCACAGAGAGGTACCTTCCTTTTGAAAGCACAGTTTTGAAATCCTCTTTTTGTAGAATTTGCTAGTGGATGTTTGGAGCGATTTGAGGCCTATGCTGGAAATCGAAATATCTTCCCATAAAAACTAGACAGAAGCATTCTCATAAACTTCTTTGTGATGAGTGTAATCAACTCACAGACTTGAACCTTCATTTTGAAAGAGCAATTTTGAAACACTCTTTTTGTAGAATCTGCAAGTGGATATTTGGAACATTTTGTGGGCTTTGCTGGGAAATGAAATATCTTCACCTGAAAACTACACAGAAGCATTTTCAGAGACTTCTTTGTGATGTGTGCATTCAACTCACAGAGTTGAACCTGACTTTTGATAGAGCAGTTTTGAAACAGCCTTTTTGTAAATCTGCAAGTGGCTATTTGGAGCGATTACAGGCCTAGGCTGCAAAAGGAAATGTCTTCACAGAAACCCTAGACAGAAGCATTCTCAAGAACTTCTGTTTGATGAGTGCTTTCAACTCATGGACTTGAACCTTCCTTTTGATAGAATAGCTTTGAAACACTCCTTTTGTAGAATCTGCAAGTGTTTATTTGGAGCGCTTTGAGGCCTAGGATGGAAAAGCAAATATCTGCACATTAAAAACTGGACAGAAGCATTCTCAGAAACTTCTGTGTGATGAGTGCATTCAACTCACACACTTGAACTTTCCTTTTGATAGAGCAGTTTTGAAAGACTCTTTTAGTAACACCTGTAAGTGGATATTTGGAGGGCATTTATGCCAATGCTGGAAAACGAAATATCATCACAGAAAAACTAGGCAGAAGCATTCTCAGAAACTTCTTCATGATGAGTGCATTCAACTCACAGAGTTGAACCTTCCTTTTGATAGAAGAGTTTTGAAACACTCCTTTTGTAGGATCTGCAACTGTTTATTTGGAGCGCTTTGAGGCCTATGTTGGAAAAGGAAATATCTTCGCATAAAAACTAGAGAGAAGCATTCTCAGAAACTTCCCTGTGCTTTCTGCATTCAGCTCACATAGCTGAACCTTCCTTTTGATAGAACAGTTTTGAAAAACTCTTTTCATAGAATCTGCAAGTTGACATTTGGAACGCTTTGAGTCCTAAGCTGGAAAAGGAAATATCTTCACATAAAAGCTGGATAGAAGCATTCTCAGAAACTTCTTTGTGACGTGCGCATTCAACTCACAGAGTTGAAGCTTCCCTTTGATATAACTGTTTTGAAACACTCTTTTAGTAGGATCTTCAAGTGGATATTTGGAGTGATATGAGGCCAAGGCTGGAAAAGGAAATAGCTTCACATAAAAACTAGATGGAAGCATTCTCAGAAACTTCCCTGCGCTTTTTGCATTCAAGTCACAGAGAGGAAACTTCCTTTTGAAAGCACAGATTTGAAACACTTTTTGTACAGTTTGCTAGGGGATGTATGGAGCGATTTGAGGCCTATGCTGGAAAACGAAATATCTTCCCATAAAAATTAGACAGAAGCATTCTCAGAAACTTCTTTGTGCTGTGTGCATTCAACTTACAGAGCTGAAACTGCCTTTTGAGAGAGAAGCTTGGAAACAGCCTTTATGTAAAATCTGCAAGTGGATATTTGGAGCGATTTGAGACCTATGCTGCAAAAAGAAATATCTCCAACTAAACCCTAGACAGAAGCATTCTGAGAAACTTCTTTGTCATTTGCGGATTGAACTCACAGAGTTGAACTTTCCTTTTCATAGAGCAGTTCTGCAATACTCTTGTTGTGGGAACTGCAAGTGGATATTTGGTGCGATTGCTTCATCTAGTGAAAAAGGAAATACATTTAGATGAAAACTAGATAGAACCATTCTCAGAAACTTCTTTGTGATGTGTGCATTCTACTCATGGAGTTGAACCTTCCTTTTGATAGAACAGTTTTGAAACCCTCTTTTTGTGGAGTCTGAAAGAGGATATTTGGAGGGCTTTTTGGCCTATGCTGGAAAGGGAAACATCTTCACATAAAAACTAGATAGAAGCATTCTCAGAAACTTCTTTGTGATGTGCGCATTCAACTCACAGAGTTGAAGCTTCCTTTTGATATAACTGTGTTGAAACACTCTTTCAGTAGGATCTGCAAGTGGATATTGGGAGTGCTAAGAGGCCAACACTGGAAAAGGAAATATCTTCACATAAAAACGAGACAAAAACATTCTCAGAAACTTCTGTGTGATGAGTGCATTCAACTCCCACACTTGAACTTTCCTTTTGATAGAACAGTTTTGAAACACTCCTTTTGCAGGATTTGCAACCGTTTATTTGGAGCGCTTTGAGGCCTATGTTGGAAAAGGAAATATCTTCACATAAAAACTAGACAGAAGCATTCTCAGAAACTTGTTTGTGATGAGTGCATTCAACTCACAGACTTTAACATTCCTTTTGAAAGAGCAGTTTTGAAAACACTCTTTTAGTAGAATCTGCAAGTGGATATTTTGAGCGTTTTGAGGCCTTTGCTGGGAAATGAAATATCTTCACCTGAAAAGTAGATAGAAGCATTCTCAGAAACTTCTTTGTGATGTGCGCATTCAACTCACAGAGTTGTAGCTTCCTTTTGATACAGCTGTTTTGAAACACACTTTCAGTAGAATCTGCAAGTGGACATTTGGAGTGTTAGGAGGCCAACACTGGAAAAGGAAATATCTTCACATGAATACTAGAAGGAAGCATTCTCAGAAACTCCCTGTGCTTTATGCATTCATGTCACAGAGAGGTACCTTCCTTTTGAAAGCACAGTTTTGAAATCCTCTTTTTGTAGAATTTGCTAGTGGATGTTTGGAGCGATTTGAGGCCTATGCTGGAAATCGAAATATCTTCCCATAAAAACTAGACAGAAGCATTCTCATAAACTTCTTTGTGATGAGTGTAATCAACTCACAGACTTGAACCTTCATTTTGAAAGAGCAATTTTGAAACACTCTTTTTGTAGAATCTGCAAGTGGATCTTTGGAACATTTTGTGGGCTTTGCTGGGAAATGAAATATCTTCACCTGAAAACTACACAGAAGCATTTTCAGAGACTTCTTTGTGATGTGTGCATTCAACTCACAGAGTTGAACCTGACTTTTGATAGAGCAGTTTTGAAACAGCCTTTTTGTAAATCTGCAAGTGGCTATTTGGAGCGATTTCAGGCCTAGGCTGCAAAAGGAAATGTCTTCACAGAAACCCTAGACAGAAGCATTCTCAAGAACTTCTGTTTGATGAGTGCTTTCAACTCATGGACTTGAACCTTCCTTTTGATAGAATAGCTTTGAAACACTCCTTTTGTAGAATCTGCAAGTGTTTATTTGGAGCGCTTTGAGGCCTAGGATGGAAAAGCAAATATCTGCACATTAAAAACTGGACAGAAGCATTCTCAGAAACTTCTGTGTGATGAGTGCATTCAACTCACACACTTGAACTTTCCTTTTGATAGAGCAGTTTTGAAAGACTCTTTTAGTAACACCTGTAAGTGGATATTTGGAGGGCATTTATGCCAATGCTGGAAAACGAAATATCATCACAGAAAAACTAGGCAGAAGCATTCTCAGAAACTTCTTCATGATGAGTGCATTCAACTCACAGAGTTGAACCTTCCTTTTGATAGAAGAGTTTGGAAACACTCCTTTTGTAGGATCTGCAACTGTTTATTTGGAGCGCTTTGAGGCCTATGTTGGAAAAGGAAATATCTTCGCATAAAAACTAGAGAGAAGCATTCTCAGAAACTTCCCTGTGCTTTCTGCATTCAGCTCACATAGCTGAACCTTCCTTTTGATAGAACAGTTTTGAAAAACTCTTTTCATAGAATCTGCAAGTTGACATTTGGAACGCTTTGAGTCCTAAGCTGGAAAAGGAAATATCTTCACATAAAAGCTGGATAGAAGCATTCTCAGAAACTTCTTTGTGACGTGCGCATTCAACTCACAGAGTTGAAGCTTCCCTTTGATATAACTGTTTTGAAACACTCTTTTAGTAGGATCTTCAAGTGGATATTTGGAGTGATATGAGGCCAAGGCTGGAAAAGGAAATAGCTTCACATAAAAACTAGATGGAAGCATTCTCAGAAACTTCCCTGCGCTTTTTGCATTCAAGTCACAGAGAGGAAACTTCCTTTTGAAAGCACAGATTTGAAACACTTTTTGTACAGTTTGCTAGGGGATGTATGGAGCGATTTGAGGCCTATGCTGGAAAACGAAATATCTTCCCATAAAAATTAGACAGAAGCATTCTCAGAAACTTCTTTGTGCTGTGTGCATTCAACTTACAGAGCTGAAACTGCCTTTTGAGAGAGAAGCTTGGAAACAGCCTTTATGTAAAATCTGCAAGTGGATATTTGGAGCGATTTGAGACCTATGCTGCAAAAAGAAATATCTCCAACTAAACCCTAGACAGAAGCATTCTGAGAAACTTCTTTGTCATTTGCGGATTGAACTCACAGAGTTGAACTTTCCTTTTCATAGAGCAGTTCTGCAATACTCTTGTTGTGGGAACTGCAAGTGGATATTTGGTGCGATTGCTTCATCTAGTGAAAAAGGAAATACATTTAGATGAAAACTAGATAGAACCATTCTCAGAAACTTCTTTGTGATGTGTGCATTCTACTCATGGAGTTGAACCTTCCTTTTGATAGAACAGTTTTGAAACCCTCTTTTTGTGGAGTCTGAAAGAGGATATTTGGAGGGCTTTGTGGCCTATGCTGGAAAGGGAAACATCTTCACATAAAAACTAGATAGAAGCATTCTCAGAAACTTCTTTGTGATGTGCGCATTCAACTCACAGAGTTGAAGCTTCCTTTTGATATAACTGTGTTGAAACACTCTTTCAGTAGGATCTGCAAGTGGATATTGGGAGTGCTAAGAGGCCAACACTGGAAAAGGAAATATCTTCACATAAAAACGAGACAAAAACATTCTCAGAAACTTCTGTGTGATGAGTGCATTCAACTCCCACACTTGAACTTTCCTTTTGATAGAACAGTTTTGAAACACTCCTTTTGCAGGATTTGCAACCGTTTATTTGGAGCGCTTTGAGGCCTATGTTGGAAAAGGAAATATCTTCACATAAAAACTAGACAGAAGCATTCTCAGAAACTTGTTTGTGATGAGTGCATTCAACTCACAGACTTTAACATTCCTTTTGAAAGAGCAGTTTTGAAAACACTCTTTTAGTAGAATCTGCAAGTGGATATTTTGAGCGTTTTGAGGCCTTTGCTGGGAAATGAAATATCTTCACCTGAAAAGTAGATAGAAGCATTCTCAGAAACTTCTTTGTGATGTGCGCATTCAACTCACAGAGTTGTAGCTTCCTTTTGATACAGCTGTTTTGAAACACACTTTCAGTAGAATCTGCAAGTGGACATTTGGAGTGTTAGGAGGCCAACACTGGAAAAGGAAATATCTTCACATGAAAACTAGAAGGAAGCATTCTCAGAAACTCCCTGTGCTTTATGCATTCATGTCACAGAGAGGTACCTTCCTTTTGAAAGCACAGTTTTGAAATCCTCTTTTTGTAGAATTTGCTAGTGGATGTTTGGAGCGATTTGAGGCCTATGCTGGAAATCGAAATATCTTCCCATAAAAACTAGACAGAAGCATTCTCAGAAACTTCTTTGTGATGAGTGTAATCAACTCACAGACTTGAACCTTCATTTTGAAAGAGCAATTTTGAAACACTCTTTTTGTAGAATCTGCAAGTGGATATTTGGAACATTTTGTGGGCTTTGCTGGGAAATGAAATATCTTCACCTGAAAACTACACAGAAGCATTTTCAGAGACTTCTTTGTGATGTGTGCATTCAACTCACAGAGTTGAACCTGACTTTTGATAGAGCAGTTTTGAAACAGCCTTTTTGTAAATCTGCAAGTGGCTATTTGGAGCGATTACAGGCCTAGGCTGCAAAAGGAAATGTCTTCACAGAAACCCTAGACAGAAGCATTCTCAAGAACTTCTGTTTGATGAGTGCTTTCAACTCATGGACTTGAACCTTCCTTTTGATAGAATAGCTTTGAAACACTCCTTTTGTAGAATCTGCAAGTGTTTATTTGGAGCGCTTTGAGGCCTAGGATGGAAAAGCAAATATCTGCACATTAAAAACTGGACAGAAGCATTCTCAGAAACTTCTGTGTGATGAGTGCATTCAACTCACACACTTGAACTTTCCTTTTGATAGAGCAGTTTTGAAAGACTCTTTTAGTAACACCTGTAAGTGGATATTTGGAGGGCATTTATGCCAATGCTGGAAAACGAAATATCATCACAGAAAAACTAGGCAGAAGCATTCTCAGAAACTTCTTCATGATGAGTGCATTCAACTCACAGAGTTGAACCTTCCTTTTGATAGAAGAGTTTTGAAACACTCCTTTTGTAGGATCTGCAACTGTTTATTTGGAGCGCTTTGAGGCCTATGTTGGAAAAGGAAATATCTTCGCATAAAAACTAGAGAGAAGCATTCTCAGAAACTTC